>NC_136652.1:0-600000 GCF_949748355.1 Melanostigma gelatinosum
GTAACTAAAAAAATATTTTTTTTCCCAAAGTAACTAAAAAAATATATTTTTTTCCAAAGTAATTAAAAAAATATATTTTTTTCCAAAGTAACTAAAAAAATATTTTTTTTTCCAAAGTAACTAAAAAAATATTTTTTTTTCCAAAGTAACTAAAAAAATGTTTTTTTTTCCAAAGTAACTAAAAAAATTTTTTTTTTCCAAAGAAACTAAAAAAATATTTTTTTTCCAAAGTAACTAAAAAAATATTTTTTTTTCCAAAGTAACTAAAAAAATATTTTTTTTTCCAAAGTAACTAAAAAAATATTTTTTTTTCCAAAATAACTAAAAAAATATTTTTTTTTCCAAAGTAACTAAAAAAATATTTTTTTTCCAAAGTAACTAAAAAAATATTTTTTTTTCCAAAGTAACTAAAAAAATATTTTGTTTTTCCAAAGAAACTAAAAAAATATTTTTTTTTCCAAAGTAACTAAAAAAAATTTTTTTTTTCCAAAGAAACTAAAAAAATATTTTTTTTTCCAAAGTAACTAAAAAAATATTTTTTTTCCCAAAGTAACTAAAAAAATATTTTTTTTTCCAAAGTAACTAAAAAAATATTTTTTTTTCCAAAGTAACTAAAAAAAAAATTTTTTTTCCAAAGTAACTAAAAAAATATTTTTTTTTCCAAAGTAACTAAAAAAATATTTTGTTTTTCCAAAGAAACTAAAAAAATATTTTTTTTTCCAAAGTAACTAAAAAAATTTTTTTTTTTCCAAAGAAACTAAAAAAATTTTTTTTTTCCAAAGTAACTAAAAAAATTTTTTTTTTTCCAAAGTAACTAAAAAAATATTTTGTTTTTCCAAAGAAACTAAAAAAATATTTTTTTTTCCAAAGTAACTAAAAAAATATTTTTTTTTCCAAAGTAACTAAAAAAATATTTTTTTTTCCAAAGTAACTAAAAAAATATTTTTTTTCCCAAAGAAACTAAAAAAATATTTTTTTTTCCAAAGTAACTAAAAAAATATTTTTTTTTCCAAAGTAACTAAAAAAATATATTTTTTTCCAAAGTAACTAAAAAAAAAATTTTTTTTCCAAAGTAACTAAAAAAATATTTTTTTTTCCAAAGTAACTAAAAAAATATTTTGTTTTTCCAAAGAAACTAAAAAAATATTTTTTTTTCCAAAGTAACTAAAAAATTTTTTTTTTTTCCAAAGAAACTAAAAAAAATTTTTTTTTTCCAAAGTAACTAAAAAAATTTTTTTTTTCCAAAGTAACTAAAAAAATATTTTGTTTTTCCAAAGAAACTAAAAAAATATTTTTTTTTCCAAAGTAACTAAAAAAATATTTTTTTTTCCAAAGTAACTAAAAAAATATTTTTTTTTCCAAAGTAACTAAAAAAATATTTTTTTTCCCAAAGAAACTAAAAAAATATTTTTTTTTCCAAAGTAACTAAAAAAATATTTTTTTTTCCAAAGTAACTAAAAAAATATATTTTTTTCCAAAGTAACTAAAAAAAATATTTTTTTTCCCAAAGAAACTAAAAAAATATTTTTTTTCCAAAGTAACTAAAAATTTTTTTTTTTTCCAAAGAAACTAAAAAAATATTTTTTTTTCCAAAGTAACTAAAAAAAATTTTTTTTTTCCAAAGTAACTAAAAAAATATTTTTTTTTCCAAAGTAACTAAAAAAATATTTTTTTTTCCAAAGTAACTAAAAAAATATTTTTTTTCCAAAGTAACTAAAAAAATATTTTTTTTCCAAAGTAACTAAAAAAATATTTTTTTTTCCAAAGTAACTAAAAAAATATTTTTTTTTCCAAAGTAACTAAAAAAATATTTTTTTTCCCAAAATAACTAAAAAAATATTTTTTTTTCCAAAGTAACTAAAAAAATATTTTTTTTCCAAAGTAACTAAAAAAATAATTTTTTTTCCAAAGTAACTAAAAAAATATTTTTTTTCCCAAAGTAACTAAAAAAATATTTTTTTTTCCAAAGTAACTAAAAAATTATTTTTTTTCCAAAGTAACTAAAAAAATTTTTTTTTTTCCAAAGTAACTAAAAAAATATTTTTTTTTCCAAAGTAACTAAAAAAATATTTTTTTTTCCAAAGTAACTAAAAAAATATTTTTTTTCCAAAGTAACTAAAAAAATATTTTTTTTTCCAAAGTAACTAAAAAAATATTTTTTTTTCCAAAGTAACTAAAAAAATATATTTTTTTCCAAAGTAATTAAAAAAATATTTTTTTTTCCAAAGTAACTAAAAAAATATATTTTTTTCCAAAGTAACTAAAAAAATATTTTTTTTTCCAAAGTAACTAAAAAAATGTTTTTTTTTCCAAAGTAACTAAAAAAATATTTTTTTTTCCAAAGAAACTAAAAAAATATTTTTTTTCCAAAGTAACTAAAAAAATATTTTTTTTTCCAAAGTAACTAAAAAAATATTTTTTTTTCCAAAGTAACTAAAAAAATATTTTTTTTTCCAAAGTAACTAAAAAAATATTTTTTTTTCCAAAGTAACTAAAAAAATATTTTTTTTTCCAAAGTAACTAAAAAAATATTTTTTTTCCAAAGTAACTAAAAAAATATTTTTTTTTCCAAAGTAACTAAAAAAATATTTTTTTTTCCAAAGTAATTAAAAAAATATATTTTTTTCCAAAGTAACTAAAAAAATATTTTTTTTTCCAAAGTAACTAAAAAAATATTTTTTTTTCCAAAGTAACTAAAAAAATATTTTTTTTTCCAAAGTAACTAAAAAAATATTTTTTTTTCCAAAGAAACTAAAAAAATATTTTTTTTCCAAAGTAACTAAAAAAATATTTTTTTTTCCAAAGAAACTAAAAAAATATTTTTTTTTCCAAAGTAACTAAAAAAAAAAATTTTTTTCCAAAGAAACTAAAAAAATATTTTTTTTTCCAAAGTAACTAAAAAAATATTTTTTTCCCCAAAGTAACTAAAAAAATTTTTTTTTTCCAAAGTAACTAAAAAATATTTTTTTTTCCAAAGTAACTAAAAAAATATTTTTTTTTCCAAAGTAACTAAAAAAATATTTTTTTTTCCAAAGTAACTAAAAAAATATTTTTTTTTCCAAAGTAACTAAAAAAATATTTTTTTTTCCAAAGTAACTAAAAAAATATTTTTTTTTCCAAAGTAACTAAAAAAATATATTTTTTTCCAAAGTAACTAAAAAAATATTTTTTTTTCCAAAGTAACTAAAAAAATATTTTTTTTTCCAAAGTAACTAAAAAAATATTTTTTTTTCCAAAGTAACTAAAAAAATATTTTTTTTTCCAAAGAAACTAAAAAAATATTTTTTTTTCCAAAGTAACTAAAAAAATATATTTTTTTCCAAAGTAACTAAAAAAATATTTTTTTTCCCAAAGAAACTAAAAAAATATTTTTTTTTCCAAAGTAACTAAAAAAATATTTTTTTTTCCAAAGTAACTAAAAAAATATTTTTTTTTCCAAAGTAACTAAAAAAATATTTTTTTTCCAAAGTAACTAAAAATATATTTTTTTTCCAAAGTAACTAAAAAAATATTTTTTTTTCCAAAGTAATTAAAAAAATATTTTTTTTTACAAAGTAACTAAAAAAATATTTTTTTTTCCAAAGTAACTAAAAAAATATTTTTTTTTCCAAAGTAACTAAAAAAATATATTTTTTTCCAAAGTAACTAAAAAAATATATTTTTTTCCAAAGAAACTAAAAAAATATTTTTTTTTCCAAAGAAACTAAAAAAATATTTTTTTTTCCAAAGTAACTAAAAAATATTTTTTTTTCCAAAGTAACTAAAAAATTATTTTTTTTCCCAAAGTAACTAAAAAAATATTTTTTTTTCCAAAGTAACTAAAAAAATATTTTTTTTTCCAAAGTAACTAAAAAAATATTTTTTTTTCCAAAGTAACTAAAAAAATATTTTTTTTTCCAAAGTAACTAAAAAAATATTTTTTTTTCCAAAGTAACTAAAAAAATATTTTTTTTTCCAAAGTAACTAAAAAAATATTTTTTTTCCAAAGTAACTAAAAAAATATTTTTTTTTCCAAAGTAACTAAAAAAATATTTTTTTTTCCAAAGTAATTAAAAAAATATTTTTTTTTCCAAAGTAACTAAAAAAATATTTTTTTTTCCAAAGTAACTAAAAAAATATTTTTTTTTCCAAAGTAACTAAAAAAATATTTTTTTTTCCAAAGTAACTAAAAAAATATTTTTTTTTCCAAAGAAACTAAAAAAATATTTTTTTTTCCAAAGTAACTAAAAAAATATTTTTTTTCCAAAGTAATTAAAAAAATATTTTTTTTTCCAAAGTAACTAAAAAAATATTTTTTTTTCCAAAGTAACTAAAAAAATATTTTTTTTTCCAAAGTAACTAAAAAAATATTTTTTTTTCCAAAGTAACTAAAAAAATATTTTTTTTTCCAAAGAAACTAAAAAAATATTTTTTTTTCCAAAGAAACTAAAAAAATATTTTTTTTTCCAAAGTAACTAAAAAATATTTTTTTTTCCAAAGTAACTAAAAAAATATTTTTTTTCCAAAGTAACTAAAAAAATATTTTTTTTTCCAAAGAAACTAAAAAAATATTTTTTTTTCCAAAGTAACTAAAAAAAAAAAAATTTTTCCAAAGAAACTAAAAAAATATTTTTTTTTCCAAAGTAACTAAAAAAATATTTTTTTCCCCAAAGTAACTAAAAAAATTTTTTTTTTTCCAAAGTAACTAAAAAATATTTTTTTTTCCAAAGTAACTAAAAAAATATTTTTTTTTCCAAAGTAACTAAAAAAATATTTTTTTTCCAAAGTAACTAAAAAAATATTTTTTTTTCCAAAGTAACTAAAAAAATATATTTTTTTCCAAAGTAACTAAAAAAATATATTTTTTTCCAAAGTAACTAAAAAAATATATTTTTTTCCAAAGTAACTAAAAAAATATTTTTTTTTCCAAAGTAACTAAAAAAATATTTTTTTTTCCAAAGTAACTAAAAAAATATTTTTTTTTCCAAAGTAACTAAAAAAATATTTTTTTTTCCAAAGAAACTAAAAAAATATTTTTTTTTCCAAAGTAACTAAAAAAATATATTTTTTTCCAAAGTAACTAAAAAAATATTTTTTTTCCCAAAGAAACTAAAAAAATATTTTTTTTTCCAAAGTAACTAAAAAAATATTTTTTTTTCCAAAGTAACTAAAAAAATATTTTTTTTTCCAAAGTAACTAAAAAAATATTTTTTTTCCAAAGTAACTAAAAATATATTTTTTTTCCAAAGTAACTAAAAAAATATTTTTTTTTCCAAAGTAATTAAAAAAATATTTTTTTTTACAAAGTAACTAAAAAAATATTTTTTTTTCCAAAGTAACTAAAAAAATATTTTTTTTTCCAAAGTAACTAAAAAAATATTTTTTTTTCCAAAGTAACTAAAAAAATATATTTTTTTCCAAAGAAACTAAAAAAATATTTTTTTTTCCAAAGAAACTAAAAAAATATTTTTTTTTCCAAAGTAACTAAAAAATATTTTTTTTTCCAAAGTAACTAAAAAATTATTTTTTTTCCCAAAGTAACTAAAAAAATATTTTTTTTTCCAAAGTAACTAAAAAAATATTTTTTTTTCCAAAGTAACTAAAAAAATATTTTTTTTTCCAAAGTAACTAAAAAAATATTTTTTTTTCCAAAGTAACTAAAAAAATATTTTTTTTTCCAAAGTAACTAAAAAAATATTTTTTTTTCCAAAGTAACTAAAAAAATATTTTTTTTCCAAAGTAACTAAAAAAATATTTTTTTTTCCAAAGTAACTAAAAAAATATTTTTTTTTCCAAAGTAATTAAAAAAATATTTTTTTTTCCAAAGTAACTAAAAAAATATTTTTTTTTCCAAAGTAACTAAAAAAATATTTTTTTTTCCAAAGTAACTAAAAAAATATTTTTTTTTCCAAAGTAACTAAAAAAATATTTTTTTTTCCAAAGAAACTAAAAAAATATTTTTTTTTCCAAAGAAACTAAAAAAATATTTTTTTTTCCAAAGTAACTAAAAAATATTTTTTTTTCCAAAGTAACTAAAAAAATATTTTTTTTCCAAAGTAACTAAAAAAATATTTTTTTTTCCAAAGAAACTAAAAAAATATTTTTTTTTCCAAAGTAACTAAAAAAAAAAAATTTTTTCCAAAGAAACTAAAAAAATATTTTTTTTTCCAAAGTAACTAAAAAAATATTTTTTTCCCCAAAGTAACTAAAAAAATATTTTTTTTTCCAAAGTAACTAAAAAATATTTTTTTTTCCAAAGTAACTAAAAAAATATTTTTTTTTCCAAAGTAACTAAAAAAATATTTTTTTTTCCAAAGTAACTAAAAAAATATATTTTTTTCCAAAGTAACTAAAAAAATATATTTTTTTCCAAAGTAACTAAAAAAATATTTTTTTTTCCAAAGTAACTAAAAAAATATATTTTTTTCCAAAGTAACTAAAAAAATATTTTTTTTTCCAAAGTAACTAAAAAAATATTTTTTTTTCCAAAGTAACTAAAAAAATATTTTTTTTTCCAAAGTAACTAAAAAAATATTTTTTTTTCCAAAGAAACTAAAAAAATATTTTTTTTTCCAAAGTAACTAAAAAAATATATTTTTTTCCAAAGTAACTAAAAAAATATTTTTTTTCCCAAAGAAACTAAAAAAATATTTTTTTTCCAAAGTAACTAAAAAAATATTTTTTTTTCCAAAGTAACTAAAAAAATATTTTTTTTTCCAAAGTAACTAAAAAAATATTTTTTTTCCAAAGTAACTAAAAATATATTTTTTTTCCAAAGTAACTAAAAAAATATTTTTTTTTCCAAAGTAATTAAAAAAATATTTTTTTTTCCAAAGTAACTAAAAAATTATTTTTTTTCCCAAAGTAACTAAAAAAATATTTTTTTTTCCAAAGTAACTAAAAAAATATTTTTTTTTCCAAAGTAACTAAAAAAATATTTTTTTTTCCAAAGTAACTAAAAAAATATTTTTTTTTCCAAAGTAACTAAAAAAATATTTTTTTTTCCAAAGTAACTAAAAAAATATTTTTTTTTCCAAAGTAACTAAAAAAATATTTTTTTTCCAAAGTAACTAAAAAAATATTTTTTTTTCCAAAGTAACTAAAAAAATATTTTTTTTTCCAAAGTAATTAAAAAAATATTTTTTTTTCCAAAGTAACTAAAAAAATATTTTTTTTTCCAAAGTAACTAAAAAAATATTTTTTTTTCCAAAGTAACTAAAAAAATATTTTTTTTCCAAAGTAACTAAAAAAATATTTTTTTTTCCAAAGAAACTAAAAAAATATTTTTTTTTCCAAAGTAACTAAAAAAAAAAATTTTTTTCCAAAGAAACTAAAAAAATATTTTTTTTTCCAAAGTAACTAAAAAAATATTTTTTTCCCCAAAGTAACTAAAAAAATTTTTTTTTTCCAAAGTAACTAAAAAATATTTTTTTTTCCAAAGTAACTAAAAAAATATTTTTTTTTCCAAAGTAACTAAAAAAATATTTTTTTTTCCAAAGTAACTAAAAAAATATTTTTTTTTCCAAAGTAACTAAAAAAATATATTTTTTTCCAAAGTAACTAAAAAAATATTTTTTTTTCCAAAGTAACTAAAAAAATATTTTTTTTTCCAAAGTAACTAAAAAAATATTTTTTTTTCCAAAGTAACTAAAAAAATATTTTTTTTTCCAAAGTAACTAAAAAAATATTTTTTTTCCAAAGTAACTAAAAAAATATTTTTTTTTCCAAAGAAACTAAAAAAATATTTTTTTTTCCAAAGTAACTAAAAAAATATATTTTTTTCCAAAGTAACTAAAAAAATATTTTTTTTCCCAAAGAAACTAAAAAAATATTTTTTTTTCCAAAGTAACTAAAAAAATATTTTTTTTTCCAAAGTAACTAAAAAAATATTTTTTTTTCCAAAGTAACTAAAAAAATATTTTTTTTCCAAAGTAACTAAAAATATATTTTTTTTCCAAAGTAACTAAAAAAATATTTTTTTTCCAAAGTAACTAAAAAAATATTTTTTTTCCAAAGTAACTAAAAAAATATTTTTTTTCCAAAGTAACTAAAAAAATATTTTTTTTTCCAAAGTAACTAAAAAAAAAAAAATTTTTCCAAAGTAACTAAAAAAATATTTTTTTTTCCAAAGTAACTAAAAAAATATTTTTTTTTCCAAAGTAACTAAAAAAATATTTTTTTTTCCAAAGTAACTAAAAAAATATTTTTTTCCCAAAGAAACTAAAAAAATATTTTTTTTTCCAAATTAACTAAAAAAAATTTTTTTTTTCCAAAGAAACTAAAAAAATATTTTTTTTTCCAAAGTAACTAAAAAAATATTTATTTTTCCAAAGTAACTAAAAAAATATTTTTTTTTCCAAAGTAACTAAAAAAATATTTTTTTTTCCAAAGTAACTAAAAAAATATTTTTTTTTCCAAAGTAACTAAAAAAATATTTTTTTTCCAAAGTAACTAAAAAAATATTTTTTTTCCAAAGTAACTAAAAAAATATTTTTTTTTCCAAAGTAACTAAAAAAATATTTTTTTTTCCAAAGTAACTAAAAAAAAAAAAAACATTTTTTTTTCCAAAGTAACTAAAAAAATATTTTTTTTCCAAAGTAACTAAAAAAATATTTTTTTTTCCAAAGTAACTAAAAAATATTTTTTTTTCCAAAGTAACTAAAAAAATATTTTTTTTTCCAAAGTAACTAAAAAAATATTTTTTTTCCAAAGTAACTAAAAAAATATTTTTTTTTCCAAAGAAACTAAAAAAATATTTTTTTTTCCAAAGTAACTAAAAAAATATTTTTTTTCCAAAGTAACTAAAAAAATATTTTTTTTTCCCAAAGAAACTAAAAAAATATTTTTTTTTCCAAAGTAACTAAAAAAATATTTTTTTTTCCAAAGTAACTAAAAAAATATTTTTTTTTCCAAAGTAACTAAAAAAATATTTTTTTTCCCAAAGTAACTAAAAATATATTTTTTTCCAAAGTAACTAAAAAAATATTTTTTTTCCAAAGTAACTAAAAAATATTTTTTTTCCAAAGTAACTAAAAAAATATTTTTTTTCCAAAGTAACTAAAAAAAATATTTTTTTTTCCAAAGTAACTAAAAAAATATATTTTTTTCCAAAGTAACTAAAAAAATATTTTTTTTTCCAAAGTAACTAAAAAAATATTTTTTTTTCCAAAGTAACTAAAAAAATATTTTTTTTTCCAAAGTAACTAAAGAAATATTTTTTTTCCCAAAGAAACTAAAAAAATATTTTTTTTTCCAAATTAACTAAAAAAAATTTTTTTTTTCCAAAGAAACTAAAAAAAAATTTTTTTTCCAAAGTAACTAAAAAAATATTTATTTTTCCAAAGTAACTAAAAAAATATTTTTTTTTCCAAAGTAACTAAAAAAATATTTTTTTTTCCAAAGTAACTAAAAAAATATTTTTTTTCCAAAGTAACTAAAAAATTTTTTTTTCCAAAGTAACTAAAAAAATATTTTTTTTTCCAAAGTAACTAAAAAAATATTTTTTTTCCAAAGTAACTAAAAAAATATTTTTTTTCCAAAATAACTAAAAAAACATTTTTTTTTCCAAAGTAACTAAAAAAATATTTTTTTTCCAAAGTAACTAAAAAAATATTTTTTTCCAAAGTAACTAAAAAAATATTTTTTTTCAAAGTAACTAAAAAAATTTTTTTTTTTCCAAAGTAACTAAAAAAAATTTTTTTTCCAAAGTAACTAAAAAAATATTTTTTTTTCCAAAATAACTAAAAAAATATTTTTTTTTCCAAGTAACTAAAAAAATTTTTTTTTTCCAAAGTAACTAAAAAAATATTTTTTTTTCCAAAGTAACTAAAAAAATATTTTTTTTTCCAAAGTAACTAAAAAAATATTTTTATTTCCAAAGTAACTAAAAAAATATTTTTTTTTCCAAAGTAACTAAAAAAATATTTTTTTTTCCAAAGTAACTAAAGAAATATTTTTTTTCCCAAAGAAACTAAAAAAATATTTTTTTTTCCAAATTAACTAAAGAAAATTTTTTTTTCCAAAGAAACTAAAAAAAAAATTTTTTTTCCAAAGTAACTAAAAAAATATTTTTTTTCCCAAAGTAACTAAAAAAATATTTTTTTTCCAAAGTAACTAAAAAATTTTTTTTTTCCAAAGTAACTAAAAAAATATTTTTTTTTCCAAAGTAACTAAAAAATATTTTTTTTTCCAAAGTAACTAAAAAAATATTTTTTTTTCCAAAATAACTAAAAAAAACATTTTTTTTTCCAAAGTAACTAAAAAAATATTTTTTTTCCAAAGTAACTAAAAAAATATTTTTTTTCCAAAGTAACTAAAAAAATATTTTTTTTTCCAAAGTAACTAAAAAAATATTTTTTTTTCCAAAGTAACTAAAAAAATATTTTTTTTTCCAAAGAAACTAAAAAAATATTTTTTTTCCAAAGTAACTAAAAAAATATTTTTTTTTCCAAAGTAACTAAAAAATATTTTTTTTTCCAAAGTAACTAAAAAAATATTTTTTTTCCAAAGAAACTAAAAAAATATTTTTTTTTCCAAAGTAACTAAAAAAATATTTTTTTTTCCAAAGTAACTAAAAAAAAATTTTTTTTTCAAAGTAACTAAAAAAATATTTTTTTTTCCAAAGTAACTAAAAAAAATTTTTTTTTCCAAAGTAACTAAAAAATATTTTTTTTTCCAAAGTAACTAAAAAATATTTTTTTTTCCAAAGTAACTAAAAAAATATTTTTTTTCCCAAAGAAACTAAAAAATATTTTTTTTTCCAAAGTAACTAAAACATTTTTTTTTTTTCCAAAGAAACTAAAAAAATTTTTTTTCCAAAGTAACTAAAAAAATATTTTTTTTTCCAAAGTAACTAAAAAAATATTTTTTTTTCCAAAGTAACTAAAAAAATATTTTTTTTCCAAAGTAACTAAAAAAATATTTTTTTTCCAAAGTAACTAAAAAAATTTTTTTTTCCAAAGTAACTAAAAAAATATTTTTTTTTCCAAAGTAACTAAAAAAATATTTTTTTTTCCAAAGTAACTAAAAAAATATTTTTTTTCCCAAAGAAACTAAAAAAATATTTTTTTTTCCAAAGTAACTAAAAAATTTTTTTTTTTTCCAAAGAAACTAAAAAAAATTTTTTTTCCAAAGTAACTAAAAAAATATTTTTTTTTCCAAAGTAACTAAAAAATATTTTTTTTCCAAAGTAACTAAAAAAATATTTTTTTTCCAAAGTAACTAAAAAAATATTTTTTTTCCAAAGTAACTAAAAAAATATTTTTTTCCAAAGTAACTAAAAAAATATTTTTTTTTCCAAAGTAACTAAAAAAATTTTTTTTTTTCCAAAGTAACTAAAAAAATATTTTTTTTTCCAAAATAACTAAAAAAATATTTTTTTTTCCAAAGTAACTAAAAAAATATTTTTTTTCCAAAGTAACTAAAAAAATATTTTTTTTTCCAAAGTAACTAAAAAAATATTTTTTTTTCCAAAGTAACTAAAAAAATATTTTTTTTCCAAAGTAACTAAAAAAATATTTTTTTTTCCAAAGAAACTAAAAAAATATTTTTTTTTCCAAAGTAACTAAAAAAATATTTTTTTTTCCAAAGTAACTAAAAAATATTTTTTTTTCCAAAGTAACTAAAAAAAATTTTTTTTTTTCCAAAGTAACTAAAAAAATATTTTTTTTCCAAAGAAACTAAAAAATATTTTTTTTTCCAAAGTAACTAAAAAAAATTTTTTTTTTCCAAAGTAACTAAAAAATTATTTTTTTTCCCAAAGTAACTAAAAAAATATTTTTTTTTCCAAAGTAACTAAAAAAATATTTTTTTTTTCCAAAGTAACTAAAAAAATATTTTTTTTTCCAAGTAACTAAAAAAATATTTTTTTTTCCAAAGTAACTAAAAAAATATTTTTTTTTTCCAAAGTAACTAAAAAAATATTTTTTTTTCCAAAGTAACTAAAAAATATTTTTTTTTCCAAAGTAACTAAAAAAATATTTTTTTTTCCAAAGTAACTAAAAAAATATTTTTTTTTCCAAAGTAACTAAAAAAATATTTTTTTTTCCAAAGTAACTAAAAAAATATTTTTTTTCCAAAGTAACTAAAAAAATATTTTTTTTTCCAAAGTAACTAAAAAATATATTTTTTTTTCCAAAGAAACTAAAAAAATATTTTTTTTTCCAAAGTAACTAAAAAATATTTTTTTTCCAAAGTAACTAAAAAAATATTTTTTTTTCCAAAGTAACTAAAAAAATATTTTTTTTCCCAAAGAAACTAAAAAAATATTTTTTTTTCCAAAGTAACTAAAGAAATATTTTTTTTCCAAAGAAACTAAAAAAATATTTTTTTTTCCAAATTAACTAAAAAAAATTTTTTTTTTCCAAAGAAACTAAAAAAATATTTTTTTTCCCAAAGTAACTAAAAAAATATTATTTTTCCAAAGTAACTAAAAAAATATTTTTTTTTCCAAAGTAACTAAAAAATATTTTTTTTTCCAAAGTAACTAAAAAAATATTTTTTTTCCAAAGTAACTAAAAAATTTTTTTTTTCCAAAGTAACTAAAAAATATTTTTTTTTCCAAAGTAACTAAAAAAATATTTTTTTTTCCAAAATAACTAAAAAAACATTTTTTTTTCCAAAGTAACTAAAAAAATATTTTTTTTCCAAAGTAACTAAAAAAATATTTTTTTTTCCAAAGTAACTAAAAAAATATTTTTTTTTCCAAAGTAACTAAAAAAATATTTTTTTTTCCAAAGTAACTAAAAAAATATTTTTTTTTCCAAAGTAACTAAAAAAATATTTTTTTTTCCAAAATAACTAAAAAAATATTTTTTTTTCCAAAGTAACTAAAAAAATAATTTTTTTCCAAAGTAACTAAAAAAATATTTTTTTTTCCAAAGTAACTAAAAAAATATTTTTTTTTCCAAAGTAACTAAAAAAATATTTTTATTTCCAAAGTAACTAAAAAAATATTTTTTTTTCCAAAGTAACTAAAAAAATATTTTTTTTTCCAAAGTAACTAAAGAAATATTTTTTTTCCCAAAGAAACTAAAAAAATATTTTTTTTTCCAAATTAACTAAAAAAAATTTTTTTTTTCCAAAGAAACTAAAAAAATATTTTTTTTTCCAAAGTAACTAAAAAAATATTTTTTTTTCCAAAGTAACTAAAAAAATATTTTTTTTTCCAAAGTAACTAAAAAAATATTTTTTTTCCCAAAGTAACTAAAAAAATATTTTTTTTCCAAAGTAACTAAAAAAAATTTTTTTTCCAAAGTAACTAAAAAAATATTTTTTTTCCCAAAGTAACTAAAAAAAATTTTTTTTTTCCAAAGTAACTAAAAAAATATATTTTTTTCCAAAATAACTAAAAAAACATTTTTTTTTCCAAAGTAACTAAAAAAATATTTTTTTTCCAAAGTAACTAAAAAAATATTTTTTTTTCCAAAGTAACTAAAAAAATATTTTTTTTTCCAAAGTAACTAAAAAAATATTTTTTTTTCCAAAGTAACTAAAAAAATATTTTTTTTTCCAAAGAAACTAAAAAAAAAAATTTTTTCCCAAAGTAACTAAAAAATTATTTTTTTTCCAAAGTAACTAAAAAAAATATTTTTTTTTCCAAAGTAACTAAAAAAATATTTTTTTTTCCAAAGAAACTAAAAAAATATTTTTTTTTCCAAAGAAACTAAAAAAATATTTTTTTTTCCAAAGTAACTAAAAAAATATTTTTTTTTCCAAAGTAACTAAAAAAATATTTTTTTTTCCAAAGTAACTAAAAAAATATTTTTTTTCCAAAGTAACTAAAAAAATATTTTTTTTCCAAAGTAACTAAAAAAATATTTTTTTTTCCAAAGTAACTAAAAAAATATTTTTTTTTCCAAAGTAACTAAAAAAATATTTTTTTTTCCAAAGTAACTAAAAAAATATTTTTTTTTCCAAAGTAACTAAAAAAATATTTTTTTTTCCAAAGTAACTAAAAAAATATTTTTTTTTCCAAAGTAACTAAAAAAATATTTTTTTTTCCAAAGTAACTAAAAAAATATTTTTTTTCCAAAGTAACTAAAAAAATATTTTTTTTTCCAAAGTAACTAAAAAAATATTTTTTTTTCCAAAGAAACTAAAAAAATATTTTTTTTTCCAAAGTAACTAAAAAAATATTTTTTTTTCCAAAGTAACTAAAAAAATATTTTTTTTTCCAAAGTAACTAAAAAAATATTTTTTTTCCCAAAGAAACTAAAAAAATATTTTTTTTTCCAAATTAACTAAAAAAAAATTTTTTTTTCCAAAGAAACTAAAAAAATATTTTTTTTTCCAAAGTAACTAAAAAAATATTTTTTTTTCCAAAGTAACTAAAAAAATATTTTTTTTTCCAAAGTAACTAAAAAAATATTTTTTTTTCCAAAGTAACTAAAAAAATATTTTTTTTTCCAAAGTAACTAAAAAAATATTTTTTTTTCCAAAGAAACTAAAAAAATATTTTTTTTTCCAAAGTAACTAAAAAAATATTTTTTTTTCCAAAGAAACTAAAAAAATATTTTTTTTTCCAAAGTAACTAAAAAAATATTTTTTTTTCCAAAGTAACTAAAAAAATATTTTTTTTTCCAAAGTAACTAAAAAAATATTTTTTTTTCCAAAGAAACTAAAAAAATATTTTTTTTCCAAAGTAACTAAAAAAAATTTTTTTTTTCCAAAGTAACTAAAAAAATATTTTTTTTTCCAAAGTAACTAAAAAAATATTTTTTTTTCAAAGTAACTAAAAAAATATTTTTTTTTCCAAAGAAACTAAAAAAATTTTTTTTTTTCCAAAGTAACTAAAAAAAATATTTTTTGTCCAAAGTAACTAAAAAAATATTTTTTTTTCCAAAGTAACTAAAAAAATATTTTTTTTTCCAAAGTAACTAAAAAAATATTTTTTTTTCCAAAGTAACTAAAACATTTTTTTTTTCCAAAGTAACTAAAAAAATATTTTTTTTTCCAAAGTAACTAAAAAAATATTTTTTTTTCCAAAGAAACTAAAAAAATATTTTTTTTTCCAAAGTAACTAAAAATATATATTTTTTTCCAAAGTAACTAAAAATATATTTTTTTTCCAAAGTAACTAAAAAAATATTTTTTTTTTCCAAAGTAACTAAAAAAATATTTTTTTTTCCAAAGTAACTAAAAAAATATTTTTTTTTCCAAAGTAACTAAAAAATATTTTTTTTTCCAAAGTAACTAAAAAAATATTTTTTTTTCCAAAGTAACTAAAAAAATATTTTTTTTCCAAAGAAACTAAAAAAATATTTTTTTTTCCAAAGTAACTAAAAAAATATTTTTTTTTCCAAAGTAACTAAAAAAATATTTTTTTTTCAAAGTAACTAAAAAAATATTTTTTTTTCCAAAGAAACTAAAAAAATATTTTTTTTTCCAAAGTAACTAAAAAAATATTTTTTTTTCCAAAGTAACTAAAAAAATATTTTTTTTTCCAAAGTAACTAAAAAAATATTTTTTTTTCCAAAGTAACTAAAAAAATATTTTTTTTCCAAAGTAACTAAAAAAATATTTTTTTTTCCAAAGTAACTAAAAAAATATTTTTTTTTCCAAAGTAACTAAAATTTTTTTTTTTTCCAAAGTAACTAAAAAAATATTTTTTTTCCAAAGTAACTAAAAAAATATTTTTTTTTCCAAAGTAACTAAAAAAAAAAAAAATTTTCCAAAGTAACTAAAAAAATATTTTTTTTTTCCAAAGTAACTAAAAAAATAATTTTTTTTCCAAAGTAACTAAAAAAATATTTTTTTTTCCAAAGTAACTAAAAAATATTTTTTTTTCCAAAGAAACTAAAAAAATAAATTTTTTTCCAAAGTAACTAAAAAAATATTTTTTTTTCCAAAGTAACTAAAAAAAATTTTTTTTTTCCAAAGAAACTAAAAAAATATTTTTTTTTCCAAAGTAACTAAAAAAAGAAAAAATTTTCCAAAGAAACTAAAAAAATATTTTTTTTTCCAAAGTAACTAAAAAAAATATTTTTTTTTCCAAAGTAACTAAAAAAAATTTTTTTTTCCAAAGTAACTAAAAAAATATTTTTTTTTCCAAAGTAACTAAAAAAATATTTTTTTTTCCAAAGTAACTAAAAAAATATTTTTTTTCCAAAGTAACTAAAAAAATATTTTTTTTTCCAAAGAAACTAAAAAAATTTTTTTTTTCCAAAGTAACTAAAAAAATATTTTTTTTTCCAAAGTAACTAAAAAAATATTTTTTTTTCCAAAGTAACTAAAAAAATATTTTTTTTTCCAAAGTAACTAAAAAAATATTTTTTTTTCCAAAGAAACTAAAAGAATATTTTTTTTTCCAAAGTAACTAAAAAAATATTTTTTTTTCCAAAGTAACTAAAAAAATATATTTTTTTCCAAAGTAACTAAAAAAATATTTTTTTTCCAAAGTAACTAAAAAAAAAAAAATTTTTCCAAAGTAACTAAAAAAAAATTTTTTTTTCCAAAGAAACTAAAAAAATATTATTTTTTCCAAAGTAACTAAAACAATTTTTTTTTTCCAAAGTAACTAAAATTTTTTTTTTTTTTCCAAAGTAACTAAAAAAATATTTTTTTTTCCAAAGAAACTAAAAAAATATTTTTTTTCCAAAGTAACTAAAAAAATATTTTTTTTTCAAAGTAACTAAAAAAATATTTTTTTTCCAAAGAAACTAAAAAAATATTTTTTTTTCCAAAGTAACTAAAAAAATATTTTTTTTTCCAAAGTAACTAAAAAAATATTTTTTTTTTCCAAAGTAACTAAAAAAATATTTTTTTTCCAAAGTAACTAAAAAAATAATTTTTTTTCCAAATTAACTAAAAAAATATTTTTTTTTCCAAAGTAACTAAAAAAATATTTTTTTTCCAAAGAAACTAAAAAAATATTTTTTTTTCCAAAGTAACTAAAAAAATATTTTTTTTCCAAAGTAACTAAAAAAATATTTTTTTTTTCCAAAGTAACTAAAAAAATATTTTTTTTTCCAAAGTAACTAAAAAAAAATTTTTTTTCCAAAGTAACTAAAAAAAATTTTTTTTTTCCAAAGAAACTAAAAAAATATTTTTTTTTCCAAAGTAACTAAAAAAATATTTTTTTTTCCAAAGTAACTAAAAAAATATTTTTTTTTCCAAAGAAACTAAAAAAATATTTTTTTTTCCAAAGTAACTAAAAAAAAAAAAAATTTTCCAAAGAAACAAAAAAAAATTTTTTTTTTCCAAAGTAACTAAAAAAATATTTTTTTTTCCAAAGTAACTAAAAAAACATTTTTTTTTCCAAAGTAACTAAAAACATATTTTTTTTTCCAAAGTAACTAAAAAAATATTTTTTTTTCCAAAGTAACTAAAAAAATATTTTTTTTTTCCAAAGAAACTAAAAAAATATTTTTTTTCCAAAGTAACTAAAAAAATATTTTTTTTTCCAAAGTAACTAAAAAAATATTTTTTTTTCCAAAGTAACTAAAAAAATATTTTTTTTTCCAAAGTAACTAAAAAAATATTTTTTTTTCCAAAGAAACTAAAAGAATATTTTTTTTTCCAAAGTAACTAAAAAAATATTTTTTTTTCCAAAGTAACTAAAAAAATATATTTTTTTTCCAAAGTAACTAAAAAAATATTTTTTTTTCCAAAGTAACTAAAAAAAATTTTTTTTTTCCAAAGTAACTAAAAAATTTTTTTTTTTCCCAAAGTAACTAAAAACATATTTTTTTTTCCAAAGTAACTAAAAAAATATTTTTTTTTCCAAAGTAACTAAAAAAAATTTTTTTTTCCAAAGTAACTAAAAAAATATTTTTTTTTCCAAAGAAACTAAAAAAATATTTTTTTTTCCAAAGTAACTAAAAAAATGTTTTTTTTCCAAAGTAACTAAAAAACATTTTTTTTTTCCAAAGTAACTAAAAATATTTTTTTTTTTCCAAAGAAACTAAAAAAATATATTTTTTTCCAAAGTAACTAAAAAAAATTTTTTTTTTCCAAAGAAACTAAAAAAATATTTTTTTTTCCAAAGTAACTAAAAAAATATTTTTTTTTCCAAAGTAACTAAAAAAATATTTTTTTTTCCAAAGTAACTAAAAAATTTTTTTTTTTTCCAAAGAAACTAAAAAAATTTTTTTTTTCCAAAGTAACTAAAAAAATATTTTTTTTTCCAAAGTAACTAAAAAAATATTTTTTTTTCCAAAGTAACTAAAAAAATATTTTTTTTTCAAAGTAACTAAAAAAAAATTTTTTTTTCCAAAGAAACTAAAAAAAAATTTTTTTTTCCAAAGTAACTAAAAAAATATTTTTTTTTCCAAAGTAACTAAAAAAATATATTTTTTTCCAAAGTAACTAAAAAAATATTTTTTTTTCCAAAGTAACTAAAACATTTTTTTTTTTCCAAAGTAACTAAAAAAATATTTTTTTTTCCAAAGTAACTAAAAAAATATTTTTTTTTCCAAAGAAACTAAAAAAATATTTTTTTTTCCAAAGTAACTAAAAAAATATTTTTTTTTCCAAAGTAACTAAAAAAATATTTTTTTTCCAAAGTAACTAAAAAAATATTTTTTTTTTCCAAAGTAACTAAAAAAATATTTTTTTTTCCAAAGTAACTAAAAAAATATTTTTTTTCCCAAAGTAACTAAAAAAATATTTTTTTTTCCAAAGAAACTAAAAAAATAATTTTTTTTCCAAAGTAACTAAAAAAATATTTTTTTTTCCAAAGTAACTAAAAAAATATTTTTTTTTCCAAAGAAACTAAAAAAATATTTTTTTTTCCAAAGTAACTAAAAAAATATTTTTTTTCCAAAGTAACTAAAAAAAAAAAAAATTTTCCAAAGTAACTAAAAAAATTTTTTTTTTTCCAAAGAAACTAAAAAAATATTATTTTTTCCAAAGTAACTAAAAATTTTTTTTTTTTTCCAAAGTAACTAAAAAAAATTTTTTTTTTCCAAAGTAACTAAAAAAAATTTTTTTTTCCCAAAGTAACTAAAAAAATATTTTTTTTTCCAAAGTAACTAAAAAAATATTTTTTTTTCCAAAGTAACTAAAAAAATATTTTTTTTTTCCAAAGTAACTAAAAAAATATTTTTTTTCCAAAGTAACTAAAAAAATAATTTTTTTTCCAAATTAACTAAAAAAATATTTTTTTTTCCAAAGTAACTAAAAAATATATTTTTTTTCCAAAGAAACTAAAAAAATATTTTTTTTTCCAAAGTAACTAAAAAAATATTTTTTTTTCCAAAGTAACTAAAAAAATATTTTTTTTCCAAAGTAACTAAAAAAATATTTTTTTTTTCCAAAGTAACTAAAAAAATATTTTTTTTTCCAAAGTAACTAAAAAAATATTTTTTTTCCAAAGTAACTAAAAAAATATTTTTTTTTCCAAAGAAACTAAAAAAATATTTTTTTTTCCAAAGTAACTAAAAAAATATTTTTTTTTCCAAAGTAACTAAAAAAATATTTTTTTTTCCAAAGAAACTAAAAAAATATTTTTTTTTCCAAAGTAACTAAAAAAAAAAAAAATTTTCCAAAGAAACTAAAAAAAAATTTTTTTTTCCAAAGTAACTAAAAAAATATTTTTTTTTCCAAAGTAACTAAAAAAACATTTTTTTTTCCAAAGTAACTAAAAACATATTTTTTTTTCCAAAGTAACTAAAAAAATATTTTTTTTTCCAAAGTAACTAAAAAGATATTTTTTTTTTCCAAAGAAACTAAAAAAATATTTTTTTTCCAAAGTAACTAAAAAAATATTTTTTTTTCCAAAGTAACTAAAAAAATATTTTTTTTTCCAAAGTAACTAAAAAAATATTTTTTTTTCCAAAGTAACTAAAAAAATATTTTTTTTTCCAAAGAAACTAAAAGAATATTTTTTTTTCCAAAGTAACTAAAAAAATATTTTTTTTTCCAAAGTAACTAAAAAAATATTTTTTTTTCCAAAGTAACTAAAAAAATATTTTTTTTTTCCAAAGTAACTAAAAAAATTTTTTTTTTTCCAAAGTAACTAAAAAAAATTTTTTTTTCCCAAAGTAACTAAAAACATATTTTTTTTTCCAAAGTAACTAAAAAAATATTTTTTTTTCCAAAGTAACTAAAAAAAAAAATTTTTTTCCAAAGTAACTAAAAAAATATTTTTTTTTCCAAAGAAACTAAAAAAATATTTTTTTTTCCAAAGTAACTAAAAAAATGTTTTTTTTCCAAAGTAACTAAAAAACATTTTTTTTTTCCAAAGTAACTAAAAATATTTTTTTTTTTCCAAAGAAACTAAAAAAATATATTTTTTTCCAAAGTAACTAAAAAAATTTTTTTTTTTCCAAAGAAACTAAAAAAATATTTTTTTTTCCAAAGTAACTAAAAAAATATTTTTTTTTCCAAAGTAACTAAAAAAATATTTTTTTTTCCAAAGTAACTAAAAAAATATTTTTTTTTCCAAAGAAACTAAAAAAATATTTTTTTTCCAAAGTAACTAAAAAAATATTTTTTTTTCCAAAGTAACTAAAAAAATATTTTTTTTTCCAAAGTAACTAAAAAAATATTTTTTTTTCAAAGTAACTAAAAAAAAAATTTTTTTTCCAAAGAAACTAAAAAATTTTTTTTTTTTCCAAAGTAACTAAAAAAATATTTTTTTTTCCAAAGTAACTAAAAAAATATATTTTTTTCCAAAGTAACTAAAAAAATATTTTTTTTTCCAAAGTAACTAAAACATTTTTTTTTCCAAAGTAACTAAAAAAATATTTTTTTTTCCAAAGTAACTAAAAAAATATTTTTTTTTCCAAAGAAACTAAAAAAATATTTTTTTTTCCAAAGTAACTAAAAAAATATTTTTTTTTCCAAAGTAACTAAAAAAATATTTTTTTTCCAAAGTAACTAAAAAAATATTTTTTTTTTCCAAAGTAACTAAAAAAATATTTTTTTTTCCAAAGTAACTAAAAAAATATTTTTTTTCCCAAAGTAACTAAAAAAATATTTTTTTTTCCAAAGAAACTAAAAAAATAATTTTTTTTCCAAAGTAACTAAAAAAATATTTTTTTTTCCAAAGTAACTAAAAAAATATTTTTTTTTCCAAAGAAACTAAAAAAATATATTTTTTTCCAAAGTAACTAAAAAAATATTTTTTTTCCAAAGTAACTAAAAAAAAAAATTTTTTTCCAAAGTAACTAAAAAATTTTTTTTTTTTCCAAAGAAACTAAAAAAATATTATTTTTTCCAAAGTAACTAAAAATTTTTTTTTTTTTCCAAAGTAACTAAAAAAAAAAATTTTTTTCCAAAGTAACTAAAAAAAATTTTTTTTCCCCAAAGTAACTAAAAAAATTTTTTTTTTTCCAAAGTAACTAAAAAAATATTTTTTTTCCAAAGTAACTAAAAAAATATTTTTTTTCCAAAGTAACTAAAAAAATATTTTTTTTTCCAAAGTAACAAAATTTTTTTTTTTTTTTCCAAAGTAACTAAAAAATTTTTTTTTTTCCAAAGTAACTAAAAAAATATTTTTTTTTCCAAAGTAACTAAAAAATTTTTTTTTTTTCCAAAGAAACTAAAAAAATAATTTTTTTTCCAAAGTAACTAAAAAAATATTTTTTTTTCCAAAGTAACTAAAAAAATATTTTTTTTTCCAAAGAAACTAAAAAAATATTTTTTTTTCCAAAGTAACTAAAAAAATATTTTTTTTCCAAAGTAACTAAAAAAAAAAAAATTTTTCCAAAGTAACTAAAAAAAATTTTTTTTTTCCAAAGAAACTAAAAAAATATTATTTTTTCCAAAGTAACTAAAAAATTTTTTTTTTTTCCAAAGTAACTAAAAAAAATTTTTTTTTTCCAAAGTAACTAAAAAAAATTTTTTTTTCCCAAAGTAACTAAAAAAAAAATTTTTTTTCCAAAGTAACTAAAAAAATATTTTTTTTCCAAAGTAACTAAAAAAATATTTTTTTTTCCAAAGTAACTAAAAAAATATTTTTTTTTCCAAAGTAACAAATTTTTTTTTTTTTTTCCAAAGTAACTAAAAAAATTTTTTTTTTCCAAAGTAACTAAAAAAATATTTTTTTTTCCAAAGTAACTAAAAAATTTTTTTTTTTCCAAAGTAACTAAAAAAAATTTTTTTTTTCCAAAGTAACTAAAAAAATATTTTTTTTTCCAAAGAAACTAAAAAAATATTTTTTTTTCCAAAGTAACTAAAAAAATATTTTTTTTTCCAAAGTAACTAAAAAAATATTTTTTTTTCAAAGTAACTAAAAAAATATTTTTTTTTCCAAAGAAACTAAAAAAATATTTTTTTTTCCAAAGTAACTAAAAAAATATTTTTTTTTCCAAAGTAACTAAAAAAATATTTTTTTTTCCAAAGTAACTAAAAAAATATTTTTTTTTCCAAAGTAACTAAAAAAATATTTTTTTTCCAAAGTAACTAAAAAAATATTTTTTTTTCCAAAGTAACTAAAAAAATATTTTTTTTTCCAAAGTAACTAAAAAAATTTTTTTTTTTCCAAAGTAACTAAAAATTTTTTTTTTTTCCAAAGTAACTAAAAAAATATTTTTTTTTCCAAAGTAACTAAAAAAAAAAATTTTTTTCCAAAGTAACTAAAAAAATATTTTTTTTTTCCAAAGTAACTAAAAAAATAATTTTTTTTCCAAAGTAACTAAAAAAATATTTTTTTTTCCAAAGTAACTAAAAAAATATTTTTTTTTCCAAAGAAACTAAAAAAATATTTTTTTTTCCAAAGTAACTAAAAAAATATTTTTTTTTCCAAAGTAACTAAAAAAATATTTTTTTTTCCAAAGAAACTAAAAAAATATTTTTTTTTCCAAAGTAACTAAAAAAAGAAAATTTTTTCCAAAGAAACTAAAAAAATATTTTTTTTTCCAAAGTAACTAAAAAAAATATTTTTTTTTCCAAAGTAACTAAAAAAAATTTTTTTTTCCAAAGTAACTAAAAAAATATATTTTTTTCCAAAGTAACTAAAAAAATATTTTTTTTTCCAAAGTAACTAAAAAAATATTTTTTTTTCCAAAGTAACTAAAAAAATATTTTTTTTTCCAAAGAAACTAAAAAAAATTTTTTTTTCCAAAGTAACTAAAAAAATATTTTTTTTTCCAAAGTAACTAAAAAAATATTTTTTTTTCCAAAGTAACTAAAAAAATATTTTTTTTTCCAAAGTAACTAAAAAAATATTTTTTTTTCCAAAGAAACTAAAAGAATATTTTTTTTTCCAAAGTAACTAAAAAAATATTTTTTTTTCCAAAGTAACTAAAAAAATATTTTTTTTTCCAAAGTAACTAAAAAAATATTTTTTTTCCAAAGTAACTAAAAAAAAATTTTTTTTTCCAAAGTAACTAAAAAAAAAATTTTTTTTCCAAAGAAACTAAAAAAATATTATTTTTTCCAAAGTAACTAAAAAAATTTTTTTTTTCCAAAGTAACTAAAAAAATTTTTTTTTTTCCAAAGTAACTAAAAAAATATTTTTTTTTCCAAAGAAACTAAAAAAATATTTTTTTTTCCAAAGTAACTAAAAAAATATTTTTTTTTCAAAGTAACTAAAAAAATATTTTTTTTCCAAAGAAACTAAAAAAATATTTTTTTTTCCAAAGTAACTAAAAAAATATTTTTTTTTCCAAAGTAACTAAAAAAATTTTTTTTTTTCCAAAGTAACTAAAAAAATATTTTTTTTTCCAAAGTAACTAAAAAAATATATTTTTTTCCAAAGTAACTAAAAAAATATTTTTTTTTCCAAAGTAACTAAATAAATATTTTTTTTCCAAAGTAACTAAAAAAATATATTTTTTTCCAAAGTAACTAAAAAATATTTTTTTTTCCAAAGTAACTAAAACATTTTTTTTTTCCAAAGTAACTAAAAAAATATTTTTTTTTCCAAAGTAACTAAAAATTTTTTTTTTTTTCCAAAGTAACTAAAAAAATATTTTTTTTCCAAAGTAACTAAAAAAATATTTTTTTTCCCAAAGTAACTAAAAAAATATTTTTTTTTCCAAAGTAACTAAAAAAATATTTTTTTTTCCAAAGTAACTAAAAAAATATTTTTTTTTCCAAAGTAACTAAAAAAATATTTTTTTTTCCAAAGAAACTAAAAAAATATTTTTTTTTCCAAAGTAACTAAAAAAATATTTTTTTTTCCAAAGTAACTAAAAAAATATTTTTTTTTCCAAAGTAACTAAAAAAATATTTTTTTTCCAAAGTAACTAAAAAAATATTTTTTTTCCAAAGTAACTAAAAAAATATTTTTTTTTCCAAAGTAACTAAAAAAATATTTTTTTTTCCAAAGTAACTAAAAAAATATTTTTTTTTCCAAAGTAACTAAAAAAATATTTTTTTTTCCAAAGAAACTAAAAAAATATTTTTTTTTCCAAAGTAACTAAAAAAATATTTTTTTTTCCAAAGTAACTAAAAAAATATTTTTTTTCCCAAAGTAACTAAAAAAATATTTTTTTTTCAAAGTAACTAAAAAAATATTTTTTTTTCCAAAGAAACTAAAAAAATATTTTTTTTCCAAAGTAACTAAAAAAATATTTTTTTTTCCAAACTAAAAAAATATTTTTTTTTCCAAAGTAACTAAAAAAATATTTTTTTTTCCAAAGTAACTAAAAAAATATTTTTTTTTCCAAAGTAACTAAAAAAAATTTTTTTTTTCCAAAGTAACTAAAAAAATATTTTTTTTTCCAAAGTAACTAAAAAAAATTTTTTTTTTCCAAAGTAACTAAAAAAATTTTTTTTTCCAAAGTAATTAAAAAAATATTTTTTTTTCCAAAGTAACTAAAAAAATATTTTTTTTTCCAAAGTAACTAAAAAAATATTTTTTTTTCCAAAGTAACTAAAAAAATATTTTTTTTCCAAAGTAACTAAAAAAATATTTTTTTTTCCAAAGTAACTAAAAAAATATTTTTTTTTCCAAAGTAACTAAAAAAATATTTTTTTTTCCAAAGAAACTAAAAAAATATTTTTTTTCCAAAGTAACTAAAAAAATATTTTTTTTCCAAAGTAACTAAAAAAATATTTTTTTTTTCCAAAGTAACTAAAAAAATAATTTTTTTTCCAAAGTAACTAAAAAAATATTTTTTTTTCCAAAGTAACTAAAAAAATATTTTTTTTTCCAAAGAAACTAAAAAAATATTTTTTTTTCCAAAGTAACTAAAAAAATATTTTTTTTTCCAAAGTAACTAAAAAAATATTTTTTTTCCAAAGTAACTAAAAAAATATTTTTTTTTTCCAAAGTAACTAAAAAAATAATTTTTTTTCCAAAGTAACTAAAAAAATATTTTTTTTTCCAAAGTAACTAAAAAAATATTTTTTTTCCCAAAGAAACTAAAAAAATAATTTTTATTCCAAAGTAACTAAAAAAATATTTTTTTTTCCAAAGTAACTAAAAAAATATTATTTTTTTCCAAAGAAACTAAAAAAAATATTTTTTTTTCCAAAGTAACTAAAAAAAAAAAAAATTTTCCAAAGAAACTAAAAAATTTTTTTTTTTTCCAAAGTAACTAAAAAAATATTTTTTTTTCCAAAGTAACTAAAAAATTTTTTTTTTTTCCAAAGTAACTAAAAAAATATTTTTTTTCCAAAGTAACTAAAAAAATATTTTTTTTTCCAAAGTAACTAAAAAAATATTTTTTTTTCCAAAGTAACTAAAAAAATATTTTTTTTTCCAAAGTAACTAAAAAAATATTTTTTTTCCAAAGAAACTAAAAAAATATTTTTTTTCCAAAGTAACTAAAAAAATATTTTTTTTTCCAAAGTAACTAAAAAAATATTTTTTTTTCCAAAGTAACTAAAAAAATATTTTTTTTCCAAAGTAACTAAAAAAATATTTTTTTTTTCCAAAGTAACTAAAAAAATATTTTTTTTCCAAAGTAACTAAAAAAATATTTTTTTTTTCCAAAGTAACTAAAAAAATAATTTTTTTTCCAAAGTAACTAAAAAAATAATTTTTTTTCCAAAGTAACTAAAAAAATATTTTTTTTTCCAAAGAAACTAAAAAAATATTTTTTTTTCCAAAGTAACTAAAAAAATATTTTTTTTTCCAAAGTAACTAAAAAAATATTTTTTTTCCAAAGTAACTAAAAAAATATTTTTTTTTTCCAAAGTAACTAAAAAAATATTTTTTTTTCCAAAGTAACTAAAAAAATATTTTTTTTCCAAAGTAACTAAAAAAATATTTTTTTTTCCAAAGAAACTAAAAAAATATTTTTTTTTCCAAAGTAACTAAAAAAATATTTTTTTTTCCAAAGTAACTAAAAAAATATTTTTTTTTTCCAAAGTAACTAAAAAAATAATTTTTTTTCCAAAGTAACTAAAAAAATAATTTTTTTTCCAAAGAAACTAAAAAAATATTTTTTTTTTCCAAAGTAACTAAAAAAAAAAAATTTTTTCCAAAGAAACTAAAAAAAAATTTTTTTTTCCAAAGTAACTAAAAAAAATTTTTTTTTTCCAAAGTAACTAAAAAAACATTTTTTTTTTCCAAAGTAACTAAAAAAATATTTTTTTTCCAAAGTAACTAAAAAAATATTTTTTTTTCCAAAGTAACTAAAAAAATATTTTTTTTTCCAAAGTAACTAAAAAAATATTTTTTTTTCCAAAGTAACTAAAAAAATATTTTTTTTTCCAAAGAAACTAAAAAAATATTTTTTTTCCAAAGTAACTAAAAAAATATTTTTTTTTCCAAAGTAACTAAAAAAATATTTTTTTTTCCAAAGTAACTAAAAAAATATTTTTTTTTCCAAAGTAACTAAAAAAATATTTTTTTTTCCAAAGAAACTAAAAGAATATTTTTTTTTCCAAAGTAACTAAAAAAATATTTTTTTTTCCAAAGTAACTAAAAAAAATTTTTTTTTCCAAAGTAACTAAAAAAATATTTTTTTTTTCCAAAGTAACTAAAAAATTTTTTTTTTTTCCAAAGTAACTAAAAAAATATTTTTTTTCCCAAAGTAACTAAAAAATATATTTTTTTTTCCAAAGTAACTAAAAAAAATTTTTTTTTTCCAAAGTAACTAAAAAAAATTTTTTTTTTCCAAAGTAACTAAAAAAATTTTTTTTTTCCAAAGAAACTAAAAAAATATTTTTTTTTCCAAAGTAACTAAAAAAATGTTTTTTTTCCAAAGTAACTAAAAAACATTTTTTTTTTCCAAAGTAACTAAAAATATATTTTTTTTTCCAAAGAAACTAAAAAATATATATTTTTTTCCAAAGTAACTAAAAAATTTTTTTTTTTCCAAAGAAACTAAAAAAATATTTTTTTTTCCAAAGTAACTAAAAAAATATTTTTTTTTCCAAAGTAACTAAAAAAATATTTTTTTTTCCAAAGTAACTAAAAAAATATTTTTTTTTCCAAAGAAACTAAAAAAATATTTTTTTTTCCAAAGTAACTAAAAAAATAATTTTTTTTCCAAAGTAACTAAAAAAATAATTTTTTTTCCAAAGTAACTAAAAAAATATTTTTTTTTCAAAGTAACTAAAAAAATATTTTTTTTTCCAAAGAAACTAAAAAAATTTTTTTTTTTCCAAAGTAACTAAAAAAATATTTTTTTTTCCAAAGTAACTAAAAAAATATTTTTTTTTCCAAAGTAACTAAAAAAATATTTTTTTTTCCAGAGTAACTAAAAAAATATTTTTTTTTCCAAAGTAACTAAAAAAATATTTTTTTTTCCAAAGTAACTAAAAAAATATTTTTTTTCCAAAGTAACTAAAAAAATATTTTTTTTTCCAAAGTAACTAAAAAAATATTTTTTTTTCCAAAGTAACTAAAAAAATATTTTTTTTCCCAAAGTAACTAAAACAATTTTTTTTTTTTCCAAAGTAACTAAAAAAATATTTTTTTTCCAAAGTAACTAAAAAAATATTTTTTTTTCCAAAGTAACTAAAAAAATATTTTTTTTTCCAAAGTAACTAAAAAAAATTTTTTTTTTCCAAAGTAACTAAAAAAATATTTTTTTTCCAAAGTAACTAAAAAAATATTTTTTTTTCCAAAGTAACTAAAAAAATATTTTTTTTTCCAAAGTAACTAAAAAAATATTTTTTTTTCCAAAGTAACTAAAAAAATATTTTTTTTTCCAAAGAAACTAAAAAAATATTTTTTTTTCCAAAGTAACTAAAAAAATATTTTTTTTTCCAAAGTAACTAAAAAAATATTTTTTTTTCAAAGTAACTAAAAAAATATTTTTTTTTCCAAAGAAACTAAAAAAATATTTTTTTTTCCAAACTAACTAAAAAAATATTTTTTTTTC
This sequence comes from Melanostigma gelatinosum, assembly GCF_949748355.1. Lineage (NCBI taxonomy): Eukaryota > Metazoa > Chordata > Actinopteri > Perciformes > Zoarcidae > Melanostigma > Melanostigma gelatinosum. Next base: position 28,149 of record NC_136652.1, read on the forward strand.
CAAAGTAACTAAAAAAATATTTTTTTTTCCAAAGTAACTAAAAAAATATTTTTTTTTCCAAAGTAACTAAAAAAATATTTTTTTTCCAAAGTAACTAAAAAAATATTTTTTTTTCCAAAGTAACTAAAAAAATATTTTTTTTTCCAAAGTAACTAAAAAATTATTTTTTTTTCCAAAGTAACTAAAAAAATTTTTTTTTTCCAAAGTAACTAAAAAAATATTTTTTTTTCCAAAGTAACTAAAAAAAAAAATTTTTTTCCAAAGTAACTAAAAAAATATTTTTTTTTTCCAAAGTAACTAAAAAAATAATTTTTTTTCCAAAGTAACTAAAAAAATATTTTTTTTTCCAAAGTAACTAAAAAAATATTTTTTTTTCCAAAGAAACTAAAAAAATAATTTTTTTTCCAAAGTAACTAAAAAAATATTTTTTTTTCCAAAGTAACTAAAAAAATATTTTTTTTTCCAAAGAAACTAAAAAAATATTTTTTTTTTCCAAAGTAACTAAAAAAAGAAAAATTTTTCCAAAGAAACTAAAAAAATATTTTTTTTTCCAAAGTAACTAAAAAAAATATTTTTTTTTCCAAAGTAACTAAAAAAAATTTTTTTTTCCAAAGTAACTAAAAAAATATTTTTTTTTCCAAAGTAACTAAAAAAATATTTTTTTTTCCAAAGTAACTAAAAAAATATTTTTTTTTCCAAAGTAACTAAAAAAATATTTTTTTTTCCAAAGAAACTAAAAAAAATTTTTTTTTCCAAAGTAACTAAAAAAATTTTTTTTTTTCCAAAGTAACTAAAAAATTTTTTTTTTCCCAAAGTAACTAAAAATTTTTTTTTTTTTCCAAAGTAACTAAAAATTATTTTTTTTTCCAAAGTAACTAAAAAAATATTTTTTTTTCCAAAGTAACTAAAAAAAAATTTTTTTTTCCAAAGTAACTAAAAAAAATTTTTTTTTTCCAAAGTAACTAAAAAAATATTTTTTTTCCAAAGTAACTAAAAAAATATTTTTTTTTCCAAAGTAACTAAAAAAATATTTTTTTTTCCAAAGTAACTAAAAAAATATTTTTTTTTCCAAAGTAACTAAAAATTTTTTTTTTTTTCCAAAGTAACTAAAAAAATATTTTTTTTTCCAAAGTAACTAAAAAAATATTTTTTTTTCCAAAGTAACTAAAAAAATATTTTTTTTCCAAAGTAACTAAAAAAATATTTTTTTTTCCAAAGTAACTAAAAAAATATTTTTTTTTCCAAAGTAACTAAAAAATTATTTTTTTTTCCAAAGTAACTAAAAAAATATTTTTTTTCCAAAGTAACTAAAAAAATATTTTTTTTTCCAAAGTAACTAAAAAATATTTTTTTTTTTCCAAAGTAACTAAAAATATATTTTTTTTTCCAAAGTAACTAAAAAAAAAATTTTTTTTCCAAAGTAACTAAAAAAATATTTTTTTTTCCAAAGAAACTAAAAAAATATTTTTTTTTTCCAAAGTAACTAAAAAAAATATTTTTTTTTCCAAAGTAACTAAAAAAATTTTTTTTTTCCAAAGTAACTAAAAAAATATTTTTTTTTCCAAAGTAACTAAAAAAATATTTTTTTTTCCAAAGTAACTAAAAAAATATTTTTTTTTCCAAAGTAACTAAAAAAATATTTTTTTTTCCAAAGAAACTAAAAAAATATTTTTTTTCCAAAGTAACTAAAAAAATAATTTTTTTTCCAAAGTAACTAAAAAAATATTTTTTTTTCCAAAGTAACTAAAAAAATATTTTTTTTTCCAAAGAAACTAAAAAAATAATTTTTTTTCCAAAGTAACTAAAAAAATATTTTTTTTTCCAAAGTAACTAAAAAAATATTTTTTTTTCCAAAGAAACTAAAAAAATATTTTTTTTTCCAAAGTAACTAAAAAAAGAAAAATTTTTCCAAAGAAACTAAAAAAATATTTTTTTTTCCAAAGTAACTAAAAAAAATATTTTTTTTCCCAAAGTAACTAAAAAAAATTTTTTTTTCCAAAGTAACTAAAAAAATATTTTTTTTTCCAAAGTAACTAAAAAAATATTTTTTTTTCCAAAGTAACTAAAAAAATATTTTTTTTTCCAAAGTAACTAAAAAAATTTTTTTTTTTCCAAAGTAACTAAAAAAATATTTTTTTTTCCAAAGAAACTAAAAAAAATTTTTTTTTCCAAAGTAACTAAAAAAAATTTTTTTTTTCCAAAGTAACTAAAAAAATATATTTTTTTTCCAAAGTAATTAAAAAAATATTTTTTTTTCCAAAGTAACTAAAAAAATATTTTTTTTTCCAAAGAAACTAAAAGAATATTTTTTTTTCCAAAGTAACTAAAAAATATATTTTTTTCCAAAGTAACTAAAAAAATATTTTTTTTTCCAAAGTAACTAAAAAAATATTTTTTTTCCAAAGTAACTAAAAAAAAAAAATTTTTCCAAAGTAACTAAAAAAAATTTTTTTTTTCCAAAGAAACTAAAAAAATATTATTTTTTCCAAAGTAACTAAAAAAATTTTTTTTTTTCCAAAGTAACTAAAAAAATTTTTTTTTTTCCAAAGTAACTAAAAAATTTTTTTTTTCCCAAAGTAACTAAAAAATTTTTTTTTTTTCCAAAGTAACTAAAAATTATTTTTTTTTCCAAAGTAACTAAAAAAATATTTTTTTTTCCAAAGTAACTAAAAAAATATTTTTTTTTCCAAAGTAACTAAAAAAATTTTTTTTTTTCCAAAGTAACTAAAAAAATATTTTTTTTCCAAAGTAACTAAAAAAATTTTTTTTTTTCCAAAGTAACTAAAAAAAATTTTTTTTTTCCAAAGTAACTAAAAAAATATTTTTTTTTCCAAAGTAACTAAAAAATTTTTTTTTTTTCCAAAGTAACTAAAAAAATATTTTTTTTTCCAAAGTAACTAAAAAAATATTTTTTTTTCCAAAGTAACTAAAAAAATATTTTTTTTCCAAAGTAACTAAAAAAATATTTTTTTTTCCAAAGTAACTAAAAAAATATTTTTTTTTCCAAAGTAACTAAAAAATTATTTTTTTTTCCAAAGTAACTAAAAAAATATTTTTTTTCCAAAGTAACTAAAAAAATATTTTTTTTTCCAAAGTAACTAAAAAATATTTTTTTTTTTCCAAAGTAACTAAAAATATATATTTTTTTCCAAAGTAACTAAAAAAAAAAATTTTTTTCCAAAATAACTAAAAAAATATTTTTTTTCCAAAGAAACTAAAAAAATATTTTTTTTTTCCAAAGTAACTAAAAAAAATATTTTTTTTTCCAAAGTAACTAAAAAAATTTTTTTTTTCCAAAGTAACTAAAAAAATATTTTTTTTTCCAAAGTAACTAAAAAAATATTTTTTTTTCCAAAGTAACTAAAAAAATATTTTTTTTTCCAAAGTAACTAAAAAAATATTTTTTTTTCCAAAGAAACTAAAAAAATATTTTTTTTCCAAAGTAACTAAAAAAATATTTTTTTTTCCAAAGTAACTAAAAAAATATTTTTTTTTCCAAAGTAACTAAAAAAATATTTTTTTTTCCAAAGTAACTAAAAAAATATTTTTTTTTCCAAAGAAACTAAAAAGAATATTTTTTTTTCCAAAGTAACTAAAAAAATATTTTTTTTTCCAAAGTAACTAAAAAAATATTTTTTTTTCCAAAGTAACTAAAAAAATATTTTTTTTCCAAAGTAACTAAAAATTTTTTTTTTTTTCCAAAGTAACTAAAAAAAAATTTTTTTTCCAAAGAAACTAAAAAAATATTATTTTTTCCAAAGTAACTAAAAAAAATTTTTTTTTTCCAAAGTAACTAAAAAAAATTTTTTTTTTCCAAAGTAACTAAAAAAAAAATTTTTTTCCCAAAGTAACTAAAAATTTTTTTTTTTTTCCAAAGTAACTAAAAAAATATTTTTTTTCCAAAGTAACTAAAAAAATATTTTTTTTTCCAAAGTAACTAAAAAAATATTTTTTTTTCCAAAGTAACTAAAAAAATAATTTTTTTTCCAAAGTAACTAAAAAAATATTTTTTTTCCAAAGTAACTAAAAAAATATTTTTTTTTCCAAAGTAACTAAAAAAAAATTTTTTTTTCCAAAGAAACTAAAAAAATATTTTTTTTTCCAAAGTAACTAAAAAAATATTTTTTTTTCCAAAGTAACTAAAAAAATATTTTTTTTTCAAAGTAACTAAAAAAATATTTTTTTTTCCAAAGAAACTAAAAATATATTTTTTTTTCCAAAGTAACTAAAAAAATATTTTTTTTTCCAAAGTAACTAAAAAAATATTTTTTTTTCCAAAGTAACTAAAAAAATATTTTTTTTTCCAAAGTAACTAAAAAAATATTTTTTTTCCAAAGTAACTAAAAAAATATTTTTTTTTCCAAAGTAACTAAAAAAATATTTTTTTTTCCAAAGTAACTAAAAAATTTTTTTTTTTCCAAAGTAACTAAAAAAATATATTTTTTCCAAAGAAACTAAAAAAATATTTTTTTTTCCAAAGTAACTAAAAAAATATTTTTTTTTCCAAAGTAACTAAAAAAATATTTTTTTTTCCAAAGTAACTAAAAAAATATTTTTTTTTCCAAAGTAACTAAAAAAAAATTTTTTTTCCAATATTTTTTTTCCAAAGTAACTAAAAAAATATTTTTTTTCCAAAGTAACTAAAAAAAAAGTTTTTTTTCCAAAGTAACTAAAAAAATATTTTTTTTTCCAAAGTAACTAAAAAAATATTTTTTTTTCCAAAGTAACTAAAAAAATATTTTTTTTTCCAAAGTAACTAAAAAAATGTTTTTTTTCCAAAGTAACTAAAAAACTTTTTTTTTTTCCAAAGTAACTAAAAATATATTTTTTTTTCCAAAGAAACTAAAAAAATATATTTTTTTCCAAAGTAACTAAAAATTTTTTTTTTTTCCAAAGAAACTAAAAAAATATTTTTTTTTCCAAAGTAACTAAAAAAATATTTTTTTTTCCAAAGAAACTAAAAAAATATTTTTTTTTCCAAAGTAACTAAAAAAATATTTTTTTTTCCAAAGTAACTAAAAAAATATTTTTTTTTCCAAAGTAACTAAAAAAATATATTTTTTTCAAAGTAACTAAAAAAATATTTTTTTTTCCAAAGAAACTAAAAAAAAAAATTTTTTTCCAAAGTAACTAAAAAAATATTTTTTTTCCAAAGTAACTAAAAAAATATTTTTTTTTCCAAAGTAACTAAAAAAATATTTTTTTTTCCAGAGTAACTAAAAAAATATTTTTTTTTCCAAAGTAACTAAAAAAATATTTTTTTTTCCAAAGTAACTAAAAAAATATTTTTTTTCCAAAGTAACTAAAAAAATATTTTTTTTTCCAAAGTAACTAAAAAAATATTTTTTTTTCCAAAGTAACTAAAAAAAAATTTTTTTTCCCAAAGTAACTAAAACAATTTTTTTTTTCCAAAGTAACTAAAAAAATATTTTTTTTCCAAAGTAACTAAAAAAATATTTTTTTTTCCAAAGTAACTAAAAAAATATTTTTTTTTCAAAGTAACTAAAAAAATATTTTTTTTTCCAAAGAAACTAAAAAAATATTTTTTTTTCCAAAGTAACTAAAAAAATATTTTTTTTTCCAAAGTAACTAAAAAAATATTTTTTTTTCCAAAGTAACTAAAAAAATATTTTTTTTTCCAAAGTAACTAAAAAAATATTTTTTTTCCAAAGTAACTAAAAAAATATTTTTTTTTCCAAAGTAACTAAAAAAATATTTTTTTTTCCAAAGTAACTAAAAAAAATTTTTTTTTTCCAAAGTAACTAAAAAAATATTTTTTTTCCAAAGTAACTAAAAAAATATTTTTTTTTCCAAAGTAACTAAAAAAAAAAATTTTTTTCCAAAGTAACTAAAAATATATTTTTTTTTTCCAAAGTAACTAAAAAAATAATTTTTTTTCCAAAGTAACTAAAAAAATATTTTTTTTTCCAAAGTAACTAAAAAAATATTTTTTTTTCCAAAGAAACTAAAAAAATAATTTTTTTTCCAAAGTAACTAAAAAAATATTTTTTTTTCCAAAGTAACTAAAAAAATATTTTTTTTTCCAAAGAAACTAAAAAAATATTTTTTTTTCCAAAGTAACTAAAAAAAGAAAAAATTTTCCAAAGAAACTAAAAAAATATTTTTTTTTCCAAAGTAACTAAAAAAAATATTTTTTTTTCCAAAGTAACTAAAAAAATTTTTTTTTTCCAAAGTAACTAAAAAAATATTTTTTTTTCCAAAGTAACTAAAAAAATATTTTTTTTTCCAAAGTAACTAAAAAAATTTTTTTTTTTCCAAAGTAACTAAAAAAATATTTTTTTTTCCAAAGAAACTAAAAAAAATTTTTTTTTCCAAAGTAACTAAAAAAATTTTTTTTTTTCCAAAGTAACTAAAAAAATATTTTTTTTTCCAAAGTAATTAAAAAAATATTTTTTTTTCCAAAGTAACTAAAAAAATATTTTTTTTTCCAAAGAAACTAAAAGAATATTTTTTTTTCCAAAGTAACTAAAAAAATATATTTTTTTCCAAAGTAACTAAAAAAATATATTTTTTTCCAAAGTAACTAAAAAAATATTTTTTTTCCAAAGTAACTAAAAAAAAAAAAATTTTTCCAAAGTAACTAAAAAATTTTTTTTTTTCCAAAGAAACTAAAAAAAAATTTTTTTTTCCAAAGTAACTAAAAAAATATTTTTTTTTCCAAAGTAACTAAAAAAATATTTTTTTTTCCAAAGTAACTAAAAAAATATTTTTTTTTCCAAAGTAACTAAAAAAATATTTTTTTTTCCAAAGTAACTAAAAAAATATTTTTTTTTCCAAAGTAACTAAAAAAATATTTTTTTTTCCAAAGTAACTAAAAAAATATTTTTTTTCCAAAGTAACTAAAAAAATATTTTTTTTTCCAAAGTAACTAAAAAAATATTTTTTTTTCCAAAGTAACTAAAAAATTATTTTTTTTTCCAAAGTAACTAAAAAAATATTTTTTTTCCAAAGTAACTAAAAAATTTTTTTTTTTTCCAAAGTAACTAAAAAAATATTTTTTTTTCCAAAGTAACTAAAAATATATTTTTTTTCCAAAGTAACTAAAAAAAATTTTTTTTTTCCAAAGTAACTAAAAAAATATTTTTTTTTCCAAAGAAACTAAAAAAATATTTTTTTTTCCAAAGTAACTAAAAAAAATATTTTTTTTTCCAAAGTAACTAAAAAATTTTTTTTTTTCCAAAGTAACTAAAAAAATATTTTTTTTTCCAAAGTAACTAAAAAAATTTTTTTTTTCCAAAGTAACTAAAAAAATATTTTTTTTTCCAAAGTAACTAAAAAAATATTTTTTTTTCCAAAGAAACTAAAAAAATATTTTTTTTCCAAAGTAACTAAAAAAATATTTTTTTTTCCAAAGTAACTAAAAAAATATTTTTTTTTCCAAAGTAACTAAAAAAATATTTTTTTTTCCAAAGTAACTAAAAAAATATTTTTTTTTCCAAAGAAACTAAAAGAATATTTTTTTTTCCAAAGTAACTAAAAAAATATTTTTTTTTCCAAAGTAACTAAAAAAATATTTTTTTTTCCAAAGTAACTAAAAAAATATTTTTTTTCCAAAGTAACTAAAAAAATTTTTTTTTTTCCAAAGTAACTAAAAAAAAATTTTTTTTCCAAAGAAACTAAAAAAATATTATTTTTTCCAAAGTAACTAAAAAAAATTTTTTTTTTCCAAAGTAACTAAAAAAAATTTTTTTTTTCCAAAGTAACTAAAAAAAATTTTTTTTTCCCAAAGTAACTAAAAAAATTTTTTTTTTTCCAAAGTAACTAAAAAAATTTTTTTTTTCCAAAGTAACTAAAAAAATATTTTTTTTTCCAAAGTAACTAAAAAAATATTTTTTTTTCCAAAGTAACTAAAAAAATAATTTTTTTTCCAAAGTAACTAAAAAAATATTTTTTTTTCCAAAGTAACTAAAAAAATATTTTTTTTCCAAAGTAACTAAAAAAATTTTTTTTTTCCAAAGTAACTAAAAAAATATTTTTTTTTCCAAAGTAACTAAAAAAATATTTTTTTTTCCAAAGTAACTAAAAAAATATTTTTTTTTCCAAAGTAACTAAAAAAATATTTTTTTTTCCAAAGAAACTAAAAAAATATTTTTTTTTCCAAAGTAACTAAAAAAAGAAAAAATTTTCCAAAGAAACTAAAAAAATATTTTTTTTTCCAAAGTAACTAAAAAAAATATTTTTTTTTCCAAAGTAACTAAAAAAATTTTTTTTTTCCAAAGTAACTAAAAAAATATTTTTTTTTCCAAAGTAACTAAAAAAATATTTTTTTTTCCAAAGTAACTAAAAAAATATTTTTTTTTCCAAAGTAACTAAAAAAATATTTTTTTTTCCAAAGAAACTAAAAAAAAATTTTTTTTCCAAAGTAACTAAAAAAATTTTTTTTTTTCCAAAGTAACTAAAAAAATATTTTTTTTTCCAAAGTAATTAAAAAAATATTTTTTTTTCCAAAGTAACTAAAAAAATATTTTTTTTTCCAAAGAAACTAAAAGAATATTTTTTTTTCCAAAGTAACTAAAAAAATATATTTTTTTCCAAAGTAACTAAAAAAATATATTTTTTTCCAAAGTAACTAAAAAAATATTTTTTTTCCAAAGTAACTAAAAAAAAAAAAATTTTTCCAAAGTAACTAAAAATTTTTTTTTTTTCCAAAGAAACTAAAAAAAAATTTTTTTTTCCAAAGTAACTAAAAAAATATTTTTTTTTCCAAAGTAACTAAAAAAATATTTTTTTTTCCAAAGTAACTAAAAAAATATTTTTTTTTCCAAAGTAACTAAAAAAATTTTTTTTTTTCCAAAGTAACTAAAAAAATATTTTTTTTTCCAAAGTAATTAAAAAAATATTTTTTTTTCCAAAGTAACTAAAAAAATATTTTTTTTTCCAAAGAAACTAAAAGAATATTTTTTTTTCCAAAGTAACTAAAAAAATATATTTTTTTCCAAAGTAACTAAAAAAATATATTTTTTTCCAAAGTAACTAAAAAAATATTTTTTTTCCAAAGTAACTAAAAAAAAAAAAATTTTTCCAAAGTAACTAAAAAATTTTTTTTTTTCCAAAGAAACTAAAAAAAAATTTTTTTTTCCAAAGTAACTAAAAAAATATTTTTTTTTCCAAAGTAACTAAAAAAATATTTTTTTTTCCAAAGTAACTAAAAAAATATTTTTTTTTCCAAAGTAACTAAAAAAATATTTTTTTTTCCAAAGTAACTAAAAAAATATTTTTTTTTCCAAAGTAACTAAAAAAATATTTTTTTTTCCAAAGTAACTAAAAAAATATTTTTTTTCCAAAGTAACTAAAAAAATATTTTTTTTTCCAAAGTAACTAAAAAAATATTTTTTTTTCCAAAGTAACTAAAAAATTATTTTTTTTTCCAAAGTAACTAAAAAAATATTTTTTTTCCAAAGTAACTAAAAAATTTTTTTTTTTTCCAAAGTAACTAAAAAAATATTTTTTTTTCCAAAGTAACTAAAAATATATTTTTTTTCCAAAGTAACTAAAAAAAATTTTTTTTTTCCAAAGTAACTAAAAAAATATTTTTTTTTCCAAAGAAACTAAAAAAATATTTTTTTTTCCAAAGTAACTAAAAAAAATATTTTTTTTTCCAAAGTAACTAAAAAAATTTTTTTTTTCCAAAGTAACTAAAAAAATATTTTTTTTTCCAAAGTAACTAAAAAAATTTTTTTTTTCCAAAGTAACTAAAAAAATTTTTTTTTTTCCAAAGTAACTAAAAAAATATTTTTTTTTCCAAAGAAACTAAAAAAATATTTTTTTTCCAAAGTAACTAAAAAAATATTTTTTTTTCCAAAGTAACTAAAAAAATATTTTTTTTTCCAAAGTAACTAAAAAAATATTTTTTTTTCCAAAGTAACTAAAAAAATATTTTTTTTTCCAAAGAAACTAAAAGAATATTTTTTTTTCCAAAGTAACTAAAAAAATATTTTTTTTTCCAAAGTAACTAAAAAAATATTTTTTTTTCCAAAGTAACTAAAAAAATATTTTTTTTCCAAAGTAACTAAAAAAATTTTTTTTTTTCCAAAGTAACTAAAAAAAAATTTTTTTTCCAAAGAAACTAAAAAAATATTATTTTTTCCAAAGTAACTAAAAAAAATTTTTTTTTTCCAAAGTAACTAAAAAAAATTTTTTTTTTCCAAAGTAACTAAAAAAAATTTTTTTTTCCCAAAGTAACTAAAAAAATTTTTTTTTTTCCAAAGTAACTAAAAAAATTTTTTTTTTCCAAAGTAACTAAAAAAATATTTTTTTTTCCAAAGTAACTAAAAAAATATTTTTTTTTCCAAAGTAACTAAAAAAATAATTTTTTTTCCAAAGTAACTAAAAAAATATTTTTTTTTCCAAAGTAACTAAAAAAATATTTTTTTTCCAAAGTAACTAAAAAAATTTTTTTTTTCCAAAGTAACTAAAAAAATATTTTTTTTTCCAAAGTAACTAAAAAAATATTTTTTTTTCCAAAGTAACTAAAAAAATATTTTTTTTTCCAAAGTAACTAAAAAAATATTTTTTTTTCCAAAGAAACTAAAAAAATATTTTTTTTTCCAAAGTAACTAAAAAAAGAAAAAATTTTCCAAAGAAACTAAAAAAATATTTTTTTTTCCAAAGTAACTAAAAAAAATATTTTTTTTTCCAAAGTAACTAAAAAAATTTTTTTTTTCCAAAGTAACTAAAAAAATATTTTTTTTTCCAAAGTAACTAAAAAAATATTTTTTTTTCCAAAGTAACTAAAAAAATATTTTTTTTTCCAAAGTAACTAAAAAAATATTTTTTTTTCCAAAGAAACTAAAAAAAATTTTTTTTTCCAAAGTAACTAAAAAAAATTTTTTTTTTCCAAAGTAACTAAAAAAATATTTTTTTTTCCAAAGTAATTAAAAAAATATTTTTTTTTCCAAAGTAACTAAAAAAATATTTTTTTTTCCAAAGAAACTAAAAGAATATTTTTTTTTCCAAAGTAACTAAAAAAATATATTTTTTTCCAAAGTAACTAAAAAAATATATTTTTTTCCAAAGTAACTAAAAAAATATTTTTTTTCCAAAGTAACTAAAAAAAAAAAAATTTTTCCAAAGTAACTAAAAATTTTTTTTTTTTCCAAAGAAACTAAAAAAAAATTTTTTTTTCCAAAGTAACTAAAAAAATATTTTTTTTTCCAAAGTAACTAAAAAAATATTTTTTTTTCCAAAGTAACTAAAAAAATATTTTTTTTTCCAAAGTAACTAAAAAAATATTTTTTTTTCCAAAGTAACTAAAAAAATATTTTTTTTTCCAAAGTAACTAAAAAAATATTTTTTTTTCCAAAGTAACTAAAAAAATATTTTTTTTCCAAAGTAACTAAAAAAATATTTTTTTTTCCAAAGTAACTAAAAAAATATTTTTTTTTCCAAAGTAACTAAAAAATTATTTTTTTTTCCAAAGTAACTAAAAAAATATTTTTTTTCCAAAGTAACTAAAAAAATTTTTTTTTTTCCAAAGTAACTAAAAAAAAATTTTTTTTTCCAAAGTAACTAAAAATATATTTTTTTTCCAAAGTAACTAAAAAAAATTTTTTTTTTCCAAAGTAACTAAAAAAATATTTTTTTTTCCAAAGAAACTAAAAAAATATTTTTTTTTCCAAAGTAACTAAAAAAAATATTTTTTTTTCCAAAGTAACTAAAAAAATTTTTTTTTTCCAAAGTAACTAAAAAAATATTTTTTTTTCCAAAGTAACTAAAAAAATATTTTTTTTTCCAAAGTAACTAAAAAAATTTTTTTTTTTCCAAAGTAACTAAAAAAATATTTTTTTTTCCAAAGAAACTAAAAAAATATTTTTTTTCCAAAGTAACTAAAAAAATATTTTTTTTTCCAAAGTAACTAAAAAAATATTTTTTTTTCCAAAGTAACTAAAAAAATATTTTTTTTTCCAAAGTAACTAAAAAAATATTTTTTTTTCCAAAGAAACTAAAAGAATATTTTTTTTTCCAAAGTAACTAAAAAAATATTTTTTTTTCCAAAGTAACTAAAAAAATATTTTTTTTTCCAAAGTAACTAAAAAAATATTTTTTTTCCAAAGTAACTAAAAAAATTTTTTTTTTTCCAAAGTAACTAAAAAAAAATTTTTTTTCCAAAGAAACTAAAAAAATATTATTTTTTCCAAAGTAACTAAAAAAAATTTTTTTTTTCCAAAGTAACTAAAAAAAATTTTTTTTTTCCAAAGTAACTAAAAAAAATTTTTTTTTCCCAAAGTAACTAAAAATTTTTTTTTTTTTCCAAAGTAACTAAAAAAATTTTTTTTTTCCAAAGTAACTAAAAAAATTTTTTTTTTCCAAAGTAACTAAAAAAATATTTTTTTTTCCAAAGTAACTAAAAAAATAATTTTTTTTCCAAAGTAACTAAAAAAATATTTTTTTTTCCAAAGTAACTAAAAAAATATTTTTTTTTCCAAAGTAACTAAAAAATTTTTTTTTTTTCCAAAGAAACTAAAAAAATATTTTTTTTTCCAAAGTAACTAAAAAAATATTTTTTTTTCCAAAGTAACTAAAAATATATTTTTTTTTCAAAGTAACTAAAAAAATATTTTTTTTTCCAAAGAAACTAAAAATATATTTTTTTTCCAAAGTAACTAAAAAAATATTTTTTTTTCCAAAGTAACTAAAAAAATATTTTTTTTCCCAAAGTAACTAAAAAAATATTTTTTTTTCCAAAGTAACTAAAAAAATATTTTTTTTCCAAAGTAACTAAAAAAATATTTTTTTTTCCAAAGTAACTAAAAAAATATTTTTTTTTCCAAAGTAACTAAAACAATTTTTTTTTTTCCAAAGTAACTAAAAAAATATATTTTTTCCAAAGAAACTAAAAAAATATTTTTTTTTCCAAAGTAACTAAAAAAATATTTTTTTTTCCAAAGTAACTAAAAAAATATTTTTTTTTCCAAAGTAACTAAAAAAAAATTTTTTTTTCCAAAGTAACTAAAAAAAATTTTTTTTTCCAATATTTTTTTTCCAAAGTAACTAAAAAAATATTTTTTTTCCAAAGTAACTAAAAAAAAATTTTTTTTTCCAAAGTAACTAAAAAAATATTTTTTTTCCAAAGTAACTAAAAAAATATTTTTTTTTCCAAAGTAACTAAAAAAATATTTTCTTTTCCAAAGTAACTAAAAAAATATTTTTTTTTCCAAAGTAACTAAAAAAATATTTTTTTTCCAAAGTAACTAAAAAAATATTTTTTTTCCCAAAGTAACTAAAAAAATAATTTTTTTTCCAAAGTAACTAAAAAAATATATTTTTTTCCAAAGTAACTAAAAAAATATTTTTTTTTCCAAAGAAACTAAAAAAATATTTTTTTTCCCAAAGTAACTAAAAAAATATTTTTTTTTCCAAAGTAACTAAAAAAATATTTTTTTTTCCAAAGAAACTAAAAAAATAATTTTTTTTCCAAAGTAACTAAAAAAATATTTTTTTTTCCAAAGTAACTAAAAAAATATTTTTTTTTCCAAAGAAACTAAAAAAATATTTTTTTTTCCAAAGTAACTAAAAAAAGAAAAATTTTTCCAAAGAAACTAAAAAAATATTTTTTTTTCCAAAGTAACTAAAAAAAATATTTTTTTTCCCAAAGTAACTAAAAAAAATTTTTTTTTCCAAAGTAACTAAAAAAATATTTTTTTTTCCAAAGTAACTAAAAAAATATTTTTTTTTCCAAAGTAACTAAAAAAATATTTTTTTTTCCAAAGTAACTAAAAAAATTTTTTTTTTTCCAAAGTAACTAAAAAAATATTTTTTTTTCCAAAGAAACTAAAAAAAAATTTTTTTTCCAAAGTAACTAAAAAAAATTTTTTTTTTCCAAAGTAACTAAAAAAATATATTTTTTTTCCAAAGTAATTAAAAAAATATTTTTTTTTCCAAAGTAACTAAAAAAATATTTTTTTTTCCAAAGAAACTAAAAGAATATTTTTTTTTCCAAAGTAACTAAAAAATATATTTTTTTCCAAAGTAACTAAAAAAATATTTTTTTTTCCAAAGTAACTAAAAAAATATTTTTTTTCCAAAGTAACTAAAAAAAAAAAAATTTTTCCAAAGTAACTAAAAAAAATTTTTTTTTTCCAAAGAAACTAAAAAAATATTATTTTTTCCAAAGTAACTAAAAAAATTTTTTTTTTTCCAAAGTAACTAAAAAAATTTTTTTTTTTCCAAAGTAACTAAAAAATTTTTTTTTTCCCAAAGTAACTAAAAAATTTTTTTTTTTTCCAAAGTAACTAAAAATTATTTTTTTTTCCAAAGTAACTAAAAAAATATTTTTTTTTCCAAAGTAACTAAAAAAATATTTTTTTTTCCAAAGTAACTAAAAAATTTTTTTTTTTTCCAAAGTAACTAAAAAAATATTTTTTTTCCAAAGTAACTAAAAAAATTTTTTTTTTTCCAAAGTAACTAAAAAAATTTTTTTTTTTCCAAAGTAACTAAAAAAATATTTTTTTTTCCAAAGTAACTAAAAATTTTTTTTTTTTTCCAAAGTAACTAAAAAAATATTTTTTTTTCCAAAGTAACTAAAAAAATATTTTTTTTTCCAAAGTAACTAAAAAAATATTTTTTTTCCAAAGTAACTAAAAAAATATTTTTTTTTCCAAAGTAACTAAAAAAATATTTTTTTTTCCAAAGTAACTAAAAAATTATTTTTTTTTCCAAAGTAACTAAAAAAATATTTTTTTTCCAAAGTAACTAAAAAAATATTTTTTTTTCCAAAGTAACTAAAAAATATTTTTTTTTTTCCAAAGTAACTAAAAATATATATTTTTTTCCAAAGTAACTAAAAAAAAAAATTTTTTTCCAAAATAACTAAAAAAATATTTTTTTTTCCAAAGAAACTAAAAAAATATTTTTTTTTTCCAAAGTAACTAAAAAAAATATTTTTTTTCCAAAGTAACTAAAAAAATTTTTTTTTTCCAAAGTAACTAAAAAAATATTTTTTTTTCCAAAGTAACTAAAAAAATATTTTTTTTTCCAAAGTAACTAAAAAAATATTTTTTTTTCCAAAGTAACTAAAAAAATATTTTTTTTTCCAAAGAAACTAAAAAAATATTTTTTTTCCAAAGTAACTAAAAAAATATTTTTTTTTCCAAAGTAACTAAAAAAATATTTTTTTTTCCAAAGTAACTAAAAAAATATTTTTTTTTCCAAAGTAACTAAAAAAATATTTTTTTTTCCAAAGAAACTAAAAAGAATATTTTTTTTTCCAAAGTAACTAAAAAAATATTTTTTTTTCCAAAGTAACTAAAAAAATATTTTTTTTTCCAAAGTAACTAAAAAAATATTTTTTTTCCAAAGTAACTAAAAATTTTTTTTTTTTTCCAAAGTAACTAAAAAAAAATTTTTTTTTCCAAAGAAACTAAAACAATATTATTTTTTCCAAAGTAACTAAAAAAAATTTTTTTTTTCCAAAGTAACTAAAAAAAATTTTTTTTTTCCAAAGTAACTAAAAAAAAAATTTTTTTCCCAAAGTAACTAAAAATTTTTTTTTTTTTCCAAAGTAACTAAAAAAATATTTTTTTTCCAAAGTAACTAAAAAAATATTTTTTTTTCCAAAGTAACTAAAAAAATATTTTTTTTTCCAAAGTAACTAAAAAAATAATTTTTTTTCCAAAGTAACTAAAAAAATATTTTTTTTCCAAAGTAACTAAAAAAATATTTTTTTTTCCAAAGTAACTAAAAAAAAATTTTTTTTTCCAAAGAAACTAAAAAAATATTTTTTTTTCCAAAGTAACTAAAAAAATATTTTTTTTTCCAAAGTAACTAAAAAAATATTTTTTTTTCAAAGTAACTAAAAAAATATTTTTTTTTCCAAAGAAACTAAAAATATATTTTTTTTTCCAAAGTAACTAAAAAAATATTTTTTTTTCCAAAGTAACTAAAAAAATATTTTTTTTTCCAAAGTAACTAAAAAAATATTTTTTTTTCCAAAGTAACTAAAAAAATATTTTTTTTCCAAAGTAACTAAAAAAATATTTTTTTTTCCAAAGTAACTAAAAAAATATTTTTTTTTCCAAAGTAACTAAAAAATTTTTTTTTTTCCAAAGTAACTAAAAAAATATATTTTTTCCAAAGAAACTAAAAAAATATTTTTTTTTCCAAAGTAACTAAAAAAATATTTTTTTTTCCAAAGTAACTAAAAAAATATTTTTTTTTCCAAAGTAACTAAAAAAATATTTTTTTTTCCAAAGTAACTAAAAAAAAATTTTTTTTCCAATATTTTTTTTCCAAAGTAACTAAAAAAATATTTTTTTTCCAAAGTAACTAAAAAAATATTTTTTTTTCCAAAGTAACTAAAAAAATATTTTTTTTTCCAAAGTAACTAAAAAAATATTTTTTTTTCCAAAGTAACTAAAAAAATATTTTTTTTTCCAAAGTAACTAAAAAAATGTTTTTTTTCCAAAGTAACTAAAAAACTTTTTTTTTTTCCAAAGTAACTAAAAATATATTTTTTTTTCCAAAGAAACTAAAAAAATATATTTTTTTCCAAAGTAACTAAAAAATTTTTTTTTTTCCAAAGAAACTAAAAAAATATTTTTTTTTCCAAAGTAACTAAAAAAATATTTTTTTTTCCAAAGAAACTAAAAAAATATTTTTTTTTCCAAAGTAACTAAAAAAATATTTTTTTTTCCAAAGTAACTAAAAAAATATTTTTTTTTCCAAAGTAACTAAAAAAATATATTTTTTTCAAAGTAACTAAAAAAATATTTTTTTTTCCAAAGAAACTAAAAAAAAAAATTTTTTTCCAAAGTAACTAAAAAAATATTTTTTTTCCAAAGTAACTAAAAAAATATTTTTTTTTCCAAAGTAACTAAAAAAATATTTTTTTTTCCAGAGTAACTAAAAAAATATTTTTTTTTCCAAAGTAACTAAAAAAATATTTTTTTTTCCAAAGTAACTAAAAAAATATTTTTTTTCCAAAGTAACTAAAAAAATATTTTTTTTTCCAAAGTAACTAAAAAAATATTTTTTTTTCCAAAGTAACTAAAAAAAAATTTTTTTTCCCAAAGTAACTAAAACAATTTTTTTTTTCCAAAGTAACTAAAAAAATATTTTTTTTCCAAAGTAACTAAAAAAATATTTTTTTTTCCAAAGTAACTAAAAAAATATTTTTTTTTCAAAGTAACTAAAAAAATATTTTTTTTTCCAAAGAAACTAAAAAAATATTTTTTTTTCCAAAGTAACTAAAAAAATATTTTTTTTTCCAAAGTAACTAAAAAAATATTTTTTTTTCCAAAGTAACTAAAAAAATATTTTTTTTTCCAAAGTAACTAAAAAAATATTTTTTTTCCAAAGTAACTAAAAAAATATTTTTTTTTCCAAAGTAACTAAAAAAATATTTTTTTTTCCAAAGTAACTAAAAAAAATTTTTTTTTTCCAAAGTAACTAAAAAAATATTTTTTTTCCAAAGTAACTAAAAAAATATTTTTTTTTCCAAAGTAACTAAAAAAAAAAATTTTTTTCCAAAGTAACTAAAAATATATTTTTTTTTTCCAAAGTAACTAAAAAAATAATTTTTTTTCCAAAGTAACTAAAAAAATATTTTTTTTTCCAAAGTAACTAAAAAAATATTTTTTTTTCCAAAGAAACTAAAAAAATAATTTTTTTTCCAAAGTAACTAAAAAAATATTTTTTTTTCCAAAGTAACTAAAAAAATATTTTTTTTTCCAAAGAAACTAAAAAAATATTTTTTTTTCCAAAGTAACTAAAAAAAGAAAAAATTTTCCAAAGAAACTAAAAAAATATTTTTTTTTCCAAAGTAACTAAAAAAAATATTTTTTTTTCCAAAGTAACTAAAAAAATTTTTTTTTTCCAAAGTAACTAAAAAAATATTTTTTTTTCCAAAGTAACTAAAAAAATATTTTTTTTTCCAAAGTAACTAAAAAAATTTTTTTTTTTCCAAAGTAACTAAAAAAATATTTTTTTTTCCAAAGAAACTAAAAAAAATTTTTTTTTCCAAAGTAACTAAAACAATTTTTTTTTTTCCAAAGTAACTAAAAAAATATTTTTTTTTCCAAAGTAATTAAAAAAATATTTTTTTTTCCAAAGTAACTAAAAAAATATTTTTTTTTCCAAAGAAACTAAAAGAATATTTTTTTTTCCAAAGTAACTAAAAAAATATATTTTTTTCCAAAGTAACTAAAATTTTTTTTTTTTTTCCAAAGTAACTAAAAAAATATTTTTTTTTCCAAAGAAACTAAAAAAATATTTTTTTTTCCAAAGTAACTAAAAAAATATTTTTTTTTCAAAGTAACTAAAAAAATATTTTTTTTCCAAAGAAACTAAAAAAATATTTTTTTTTCCAAAGTAACTAAAAAAATATTTTTTTTTCCAAAGTAACTAAAAAAATATTTTTTTTTTCCAAAGTAACTAAAAAAATATTTTTTTTCCAAAGTAACTAAAAAAATAATTTTTTTTCCAAATTAACTAAAAAAATATTTTTTTTTCCAAAGTAACTAAAAAAATATTTTTTTTCCAAAGAAACTAAAAAAATATTTTTTTTTCCAAAGTAACTAAAAAAATATTTTTTTTTCCAAAGTAACTAAAAAAATATTTTTTTTCCAAAGTAACTAAAAAAATATTTTTTTTTTCCAAAGTAACTAAAAAAATATTTTTTTTTCCAAAGTAACTAAAAAAAAATTTTTTTTCCAAAGTAACTAAAAAAAATTTTTTTTTTCCAAAGAAACTAAAAAAATATTTTTTTTTCCAAAGTAACTAAAAAAATATTTTTTTTTCCAAAGTAACTAAAAAAATATTTTTTTTTCCAAAGAAACTAAAAAAATATTTTTTTTTCCAAAGTAACTAAAAAAAAAAAAAAATTTCCAAAGAAACAAAAAAAAATTTTTTTTTTCCAAAGTAACTAAAAAAATATTTTTTTTTCCAAAGTAACTAAAAAAACATTTTTTTTTCCAAAGTAACTAAAAACATATTTTTTTTTCCAAAGAAACTAAAAAAATATTTTTTTTTCCAAAGTAACTAAAAAAATATTTTTTTTTCCAAAGTAACTAAAAAAATATTTTTTTTTCCAAAGTAACTAAAAAAATATTTTTTTTTCCAAAGTAACTAAAAAAATATTTTTTTTCCAAAGTAACTAAAAAAATATTTTTTTTTCCAAAGTAACTAAAAAAATATTTTTTTTTCCAAAGTAACTAAAAAAAATTTTTTTTTTCCAAAGTAACTAAAAAAATATTTTTTTTCCAAAGTAACTAAAAAAATATTTTTTTTTCCAAAGTAACTAAAAAAAAAAATTTTTTTCCAAAGTAACTAAAAATATATTTTTTTTTTCCAAAGTAACTAAAAAAATAATTTTTTTTCCAAAGTAACTAAAAAAATATTTTTTTTTCCAAAGTAACTAAAAAAATATTTTTTTTTCCAAAGAAACTAAAAAAATAATTTTTTTTCCAAAGTAACTAAAAAAATATTTTTTTTTCCAAAGTAACTAAAAAAATATTTTTTTTTCCAAAGAAACTAAAAAAATATTTTTTTTTCCAAAGTAACTAAAAAAAGAAAAAATTTTCCAAAGAAACTAAAAAAATATTTTTTTTTCCAAAGTAACTAAAAAAAATATTTTTTTTTCCAAAGTAACTAAAAAAAAATTTTTTTTCCAAAGTAACTAAAAAAATATTTTTTTTTCCAAAGTAACTAAAAAAATATTTTTTTTTCCAAAGTAACTAAAAAAATTTTTTTTTTTCCAAAGTAACTAAAAAAATATTTTTTTTTCCAAAGAAACTAAAAAAAATTTTTTTTTCCAAAGTAACTAAAAAAATTTTTTTTTTTCCAAAGTAACTAAAAAAATATTTTTTTTTCCAAAGTAATTAAAAAAATATTTTTTTTTCCAAAGTAACTAAAAAAATATTTTTTTTTCCAAAGAAACTAAAAGAATATTTTTTTTTCCAAAGTAACTAAAAAAATATATTTTTTTCCAAAGTAACTAAAAAAATATATTTTTTTCCAAAGTAACTAAAAAAATATTTTTTTTCCAAAGTAACTAAAAAAAAAAAAATTTTTCCAAAGTAACTAAAAAATTTTTTTTTTTCCAAAGAAACTAAAAAAAAATTTTTTTTTCCAAAGTAACTAAAAAAATATTTTTTTTTCCAAAGTAACTAAAAAAATATTTTTTTTTCCAAAGTAACTAAAAAAATATTTTTTTTTCCAAAGTAACTAAAAAAATATTTTTTTTTCCAAAGTAACTAAAAAAATATTTTTTTTTCCAAAGTAACTAAAAAAATATTTTTTTTTCCAAAGTAACTAAAAAAATATTTTTTTTCCAAAGTAACTAAAAAAATATTTTTTTTTCCAAAGTAACTAAAAAAATATTTTTTTTTCCAAAGTAACTAAAAAATTATTTTTTTTTCCAAAGTAACTAAAAAAATATTTTTTTTCCAAAGTAACTAAAAAATTTTTTTTTTTTCCAAAGTAACTAAAAAAATATTTTTTTTTCCAAAGTAACTAAAAATATATTTTTTTTCCAAAGTAACTAAAAAAAATTTTTTTTTTCCAAAGTAACTAAAAAAATATTTTTTTTTCCAAAGAAACTAAAAAAATATTTTTTTTTCCAAAGTAACTAAAAAAAATATTTTTTTTTCCAAAGTAACTAAAAAAATTTTTTTTTTCCAAAGTAACTAAAAAAATATTTTTTTTTCCAAAGTAACTAAAAAAATTTTTTTTTTCCAAAGTAACTAAAAAAATTTTTTTTTTTCCAAAGTAACTAAAAAAATATTTTTTTTTCCAAAGAAACTAAAAAAATATTTTTTTTCCAAAGTAACTAAAAAAATATTTTTTTTTCCAAAGTAACTAAAAAAATATTTTTTTTTCCAAAGTAACTAAAAAAATATTTTTTTTTCCAAAGTAACTAAAAAAATATTTTTTTTTCCAAAGAAACTAAAAGAATATTTTTTTTTCCAAAGTAACTAAAAAAATATTTTTTTTTCCAAAGTAACTAAAAAAATATTTTTTTTTCCAAAGTAACTAAAAAAATATTTTTTTTCCAAAGTAACTAAAAAAATTTTTTTTTTTCCAAAGTAACTAAAAAAAAATTTTTTTTCCAAAGAAACTAAAAAAATATTATTTTTTCCAAAGTAACTAAAAAAAATTTTTTTTTTCCAAAGTAACTAAAAAAATTTTTTTTTTTCCAAAGTAACTAAAAAAAATTTTTTTTTCCCAAAGTAACTAAAAAAATTTTTTTTTTTCCAAAGTAACTAAAAAAATTTTTTTTTTCCAAAGTAACTAAAAAAATATTTTTTTTTCCAAAGTAACTAAAAAAATATTTTTTTTTCCAAAGTAACTAAAAAAATATTTTTTTTTCCAAAGAAACTAAAAAAATATTTTTTTTTCCAAAGTAACTAAAAAAAGAAAAAATTTTCCAAAGAAACTAAAAAAATATTTTTTTTTCCAAAGTAACTAAAAAAAATATTTTTTTTTCCAAAGTAACTAAAAAAATTTTTTTTTTCCAAAGTAACTAAAAAAATATTTTTTTTTCCAAAGTAACTAAAAAAATATTTTTTTTTCCAAAGTAACTAAAAAAATATTTTTTTTTCCAAAGTAACTAAAAAAATATTTTTTTTTCCAAAGAAACTAAAAAAAATTTTTTTTTCCAAAGTAACTAAAAAAATTTTTTTTTTTCCAAAGTAACTAAAAAAATATTTTTTTTTCCAAAGTAATTAAAAAAATATTTTTTTTTCCAAAGTAACTAAAAAAATATTTTTTTTTCCAAAGAAACTAAAAGAATATTTTTTTTTCCAAAGTAACTAAAAAAATATATTTTTTTCCAAAGTAACTAAAAAAAAATATTTTTTTCCAAAGTAACTAAAAAAATATTTTTTTTCCAAAGTAACTAAAAAAAAAAAAATTTTTCCAAAGTAACTAAAAAATTTTTTTTTTTTCCAAAGAAACTAAAAAAAAATTTTTTTTTCCAAAGTAACTAAAAAAATATTTTTTTTTCCAAAGTAACTAAAAAAATATTTTTTTTTCCAAAGTAACTAAAAAAATATTTTTTTTTCCAAAGTAACTAAAAAAATATTTTTTTTTCCAAAGTAACTAAAAAAATTTTTTTTTTTCCAAAGTAACTAAAAAAATATTTTTTTTTCCAAAGTAACTAAAAAAATATTTTTTTTCCAAAGTAACTAAAAAAATATTTTTTTTTCCAAAGTAACTAAAAAAATATTTTTTTTTCCAAAGTAACTAAAAAATTATTTTTTTTTCCAAAGTAACTAAAAAAATATTTTTTTTCCAAAGTAACTAAAAAATTTTTTTTTTTTCCAAAGTAACTAAAAAAAAATTTTTTTTTCCAAAGTAACTAAAAATATATTTTTTTTCCAAAGTAACTAAAAAAAATTTTTTTTTTCCAAAGTAACTAAAAAAATATTTTTTTTTCCAAAGAAACTAAAAAAATATTTTTTTTTCCAAAGTAACTAAAAAAAATATTTTTTTTTCCAAAGTAACTAAAAAATTTTTTTTTTTCCAAAGTAACTAAAAAAATATTTTTTTTTCCAAAGTAACTAAAAAAATATTTTTTTTTCCAAAGTAACTAAAAAATTTTTTTTTTTTCCAAAGTAACTAAAAAAATATTTTTTTTTCCAAAGAAACTAAAAAAATATTTTTTTTCCAAAGTAACTAAAAAAATATTTTTTTTTCCAAAGTAACTAAAAAAATATTTTTTTTTCCAAAGTAACTAAAAAAATATTTTTTTTTCCAAAGTAACTAAAAAAATATTTTTTTTTCCAAAGAAACTAAAAGAATATTTTTTTTTCCAAAGTAACTAAAAAAATATTTTTTTTTCCAAAGTAACTAAAAAAATATTTTTTTTTCCAAAGTAACTAAAAAAATATTTTTTTTCCAAAGTAACTAAAAAAATTTTTTTTTTTCCAAAGTAACTAAAAAAAAATTTTTTTTCCAAAGAAACTAAAAAAATATTATTTTTTCCAAAGTAACTAAAAAAAATTTTTTTTTTCCAAAGTAACTAAAAAAAATTTTTTTTTTCCAAAGTAACTAAAAAAAATTTTTTTTTCCCAAAGTAACTAAAAATTTTTTTTTTTTTCCAAAGTAACTAAAAAAATTTTTTTTTTCCAAAGTAACTAAAAAAATATTTTTTTTTCCAAAGTAACTAAAAAAATATTTTTTTTTCCAAAGTAACTAAAAAAATAATTTTTTTTCCAAAGTAACTAAAAAAATATTTTTTTTTCCAAAGTAACTAAAAAAATATTTTTTTTTCCAAAGTAACTAAAAAATTTTTTTTTTTTCCAAAGAAACTAAAAAAATATTTTTTTTTCCAAAGTAACTAAAAAAATATTTTTTTTTCCAAAGTAACTAAAAATATATATTTTTTTCAAAGTAACTAAAAAAATATTTTTTTTTCCAAAGAAACTAAAAATATATTTTTTTTCCAAAGTAACTAAAAAAATATTTTTTTTTCCAAAGTAACTAAAAAAATATTTTTTTTCCCAAAGTAACTAAAAAAATATTTTTTTTTCCAAAGTAACTAAAAAAATATTTTTTTTCCAAAGTAACTAAAAAAATATTTTTTTTTCCAAAGTAACTAAAAAAATATTTTTTTTTCCAAAGTAACTAAAAAAATTTTTTTTTTTCCAAAGTAACTAAAAAAATATATTTTTTCCAAAGAAACTAAAAAAATATTTTTTTTTCCAAAGTAACTAAAAAAATATTTTTTTTTCCAAAGTAACTAAAAAAATATTTTTTTTTCCAAAGTAACTAAAAAAAAATTTTTTTTTCCAAAGTAACTAAAAAAAATTTTTTTTTCCAATATTTTTTTTCCAAAGTAACTAAAAAAATATTTTTTTTCCAAAGTAACTAAAAAAAAATTTTTTTTTCCAAAGTAACTAAAAAAATATTTTTTTTCCAAAGTAACTAAAAAAATATTTTTTTTTCCAAAGTAACTAAAAAAATATTTTCTTTTCCAAAGTAACTAAAAAAATATTTTTTTTTCCAAAGTAACTAAAAAAATATTTTTTTTCCAAAGTAACTAAAAAAATATTTTTTTTCCCAAAGTAACTAAAAAAATAATTTTTTTTCCAAAGTAACTAAAAAAATATATTTTTTTCCAAAGTAACTAAAAAAATATTTTTTTTTCCAAAGAAACTAAAAAAATATTTTTTTTTCCAAAGTAACTAAAAAAATATTTTTTTTTCCAAAGTAACTAAAAAAATATTTTTTTTCCCAAAGAAACTAAAAAAATATTTTTTTTTTCCAAAGTAACTAAAAAAAATTTTTTTTTTCCAAAGAAACTAAAAAATTTTTTTTTTTCCAAAGTAACTAAAAAAATTTTTTTTTTCCAAAGTAACTAAAATAAAAAAAAAAATTCCAAAGTAACTAAAAAAAATTTTTTTTTCCAAAGTAACTAAAAAATATTTTTTTTTTCCAAAGTAACTAAAAAAATATTTTTTTTTCCAAAGTAACTAAAAAAAATTTTTTTTTTCCAAAGTAACTAAAAAAAATTTTTTTTTTCCAAAGAAACTAAAAAAATATTTTTTTTTCCAAAGAAACTAAAAAAATATTTTTTTTTTCCAAAGTAACTAAAAAAATATTTTTTTTCCAAAGAAACTAAAAAAATATTTTTTTTTCCAAAGTAACTAAAAAAATATTTTTTTTTCCAAAGTAACTAAAAAAATATTTTTTTTTCCAAAGTAACTAAAAAAATATTTTTTTTTCCAAAGTAACTAAAAAAATATTTTTTTTCCAAAGTAACTAAAAAAATATTTTTTTTTCCAAAGTAACTAAAAACATATTTTTTTTTCCAAAGTAACTAAAAAAATATTTTTTTTCCAAAGTAACTAAAAAAATATTTTTTTTTCCAAAGTAACTAAAAAAATATTTTTTTTCCAAAGTAACTAAAAAAATATTTTTTTTTCCAAAGTAACTAAAAAAATATTTTTTTTTCCAAAGTAACTAAAAAAATTTTTTTTTTTCCAAAGTAACTAAAAAAATATTTTTTTTCCAAAGTAACTAAAAAAATATTTTTTTTTCCAAAGTAACTAAAAAAATATTTTTTTTTCCAAAGTAACTAAAAAAATATTTTTTTTTCCAAAGTAACTAAAAAAATATTTTTTTTCCAAAGTAACTAAAAAAATATTTTTTTTTCCAAAGTAACTAAAAACATATTTTTTTTTCCAAAGTAACTAAAAACATATTTTTTTTTCCAAAGTAACTAAAAAAATATTTTTTTTCCAAAGTAACTAAAAAAATATTTTTTTTTCCAAAGTAACTAAAAAAATATTTTTTTTCCAAAGTAACTAAAAAAATATTTTTTTTTCCAAAGTAACTAAAAAAATATTTTTTTTTTCCAAAGTAACTAAAAAAATTTTTTTTTTTCCAAAGTAACTAAAAAAATATTTTTTTTCCAAAGTAACTAAAAAAATATTTTTTTTTCCAAAGTAACTAAAAAAATATTTTTTTTTCCAAAGTAACTAAAAAAATATTTTTTTTTCCAAAGTAACTAAAAAAATATTTTTTTTCCAAAGTAACTAAAAAAATATTTTTTTTTCCAAAGTAACTAAAAACATATTTTTTTTTCCAAAGTAACTAAAAAAATATTTTTTTTTCCAAAGTAACTAAAAAAATATTTTTTTTTCCAAAGAAACTAAAAGAATATTTTTTTTTCCAAAGTAACTAAAAAAATATTTTTTTTTCCAAAGTAACTAAAAAAATATTTTTTTTTCCAAAGTAACTAAAAAAATATTTTTTTTTCCAAAGTAACTAAAAAAATTTTTTTTTTTCCAAAGAAACTAAAAAAATATTTTTTTTTCCAAAGTAACTAAAAAAATATTTTTTTTTCCAAAGTAACTAAAAAAATATTTTTTTTTCAAAGTAACTAAAAAAATATTTTTTTTTCCAAAGAAACTAAAAATATATTTTTTTTTCCAAAGTAACTAAAAAAATATTTTTTTTTCCAAAGTAACTAAAAAAATATTTTTTTTTCCAAAGTAACTAAAAAAATATTTTTTTTTCCAAAGTAACTAAAAAAATATTTTTTTTCCAAAGTAACTAAAAAATTTTTTTTTTTTCCAAAGTAACTAAAAAAATATTTTTTTTCCAAAGAAACTAAAAAAATATTTTTTTTTCCAAAGTAACTAAAAAAATATTTTTTTTTCCAAAGTAACTAAAAAAATATTTTTTTTTCCAAAGTAACTAAAAAAATATTTTTTTTTCCAAAGTAACTAAAAAAATATTTTTTTTTCCAAAGTAACTAAAAAAATATTTTTTTTCCAAAGTAACTAAAAAAATATTTTTTTTTCCAAAGTAACTAAAAAAATATTTTTTTTTCCAAAGAAACTAAAAAAATATTTTTTTTCCAAAGTAACTAAAAAAATATTTTTTTTTCCAAAGTAACTAAAAAAATATTTTTTTTTCCAAAGAAACTAAAAAAATATTTTTTTTTCCAAAGTAACTAAAAAAATTATTTTTTTTCCAAAGTAACTAAAATAAAAATAAAAAATTCCAAAGTAACTAAAAAATTTTTTTTTTTCCAAAGTAACTAAAATTTTTTTTTTTTTCCAAAGTAACTAAAAAAATATTTTTTTTTCCAAAGTAACTAAAAAAAATTTTTTTTTTCCAAAGTAACTAAAAAAATATTTTTTTTTCCAAAGAAACTAAAAAAATATTTTTTTTTCCAAAGAAACTAAAAAAATATTTTTTTTTCCAAAGTAACTAAAAAAAATTTTTTTTTCCAAAGAAACTAAAAAAATATTTTTTTTTCCAAAGTAACTAAAAAAATATTTTTTTTTCCAAAGTAACTAAAAAAATATTTTTTTTTCCAAAGTAACTAAAAAAATATTTTTTTTTCCAAAGTAACTAAAAAAATATTTTTTTTCCAAAGTAACTAAAAAAATATTTTTTTTTCCAAAGTAACTAAAAACATATTTTTTTTTCCAAAGTAACTAAAAAAATATTTTTTTTCCAAAGTAACTAAAAAAATATTTTTTTTCCAAAGTAACTAAAAAAATATTTTTTTTTCCAAAGTAACTAAAAAAATATTTTTTTTTCCAAAGTAACTAAAAAAATAATTTTTTTTCCAAAGTAACTAAAAAAATATTTTTTTTTCCAAAGTAACTAAAAAAATATTTTTTTTTCCAAAGTAACTAAAAAAATATTTTTTTTTCCAAAGTAACTAAAAAAATTTTTTTTTTCCAAAGTAACTAAAAAAATATATTTTTTCCAAAGAAACTAAAAAAATATTTTTTTTTCCAAAGTAACTAAAAAAATATTTTTTTTTCCAAAGTAACTAAAAAAATATTTTTTTTTCCAAAGTAACTAAAAAAATATTTTTTTTTCCAAAGTAACTAAAAAAAATTTTTTTTTCCAATATTTTTTTTCCAAAGTAACTAAAAAAATATTTTTTTTCCAAAGTAACTAAAAAAAAATTTTTTTTTCCAAAGTAACTAAAAAAATATTTTTTTTTCCAAAGTAACTAAAAAAATATTTTTTTTTCCAAAGTAACTAAAAAAATATTTTTTTTTCCAAAGTAACTAAAAAAATATTTTTTTTTCCAAAGTAACTAAAAAAATATTTTTTTTTCCAAAGTAACTAAAAAAATATTTTTTTTTCCAAAGTAACTAAAAAAATATTTTTTTTTCCAAAGTAACTAAAAAAATATTTTTTTTCCCAAAGTAACTAAAAAAATATTTTTTTTTCCAAAGTAACTAAAAAAGTAACTTTTTTTCCAAAGTAACTAAAAAAGTAACTTTTTTTCCAAAGTAACTAAAAAAATATTATTTTTTTCCAAAGTAACTAAAAAAGTAACTTTTTTTCCAAAGTAACTAAAAAAGTAACTTTTTTTCCAAAGTAACTAAAAAAGTAACTTTTTTTCCAAAGTAACTAAAAAAATATTTTTTTTTCCAAAGTAACTAAAAAAGTAAATTTTTTCCAAAGTAACTAAAAAAATATTTTTTTTTCCAAAGTAACTAAAAAAATATTTTTTTTTCCAAAGTAACTAAAAAAATATTTTTTTTTCCAAAGTAACTAAAAAAATATTTTTTTTTCCAAAGTAACTAAAAAAATATTTTTTTTTCCAAAGTAACTAAAAAAATATTTTTTTTTCCAAAGTAACTAAAAAAATATTTTTTTTTCCAAAGTAACTAAAAAAATATTTTTTTTTCCAAAGTAACTAAAAAAATATTTTTTTTTCCAAAGTAACTAAAAAAATATTTTTTTTTCCAAAGTAACTAAAAAAATATTTTTTTTTCCAAAGTAACTAAAAAAATATTTTTTTTTCCAAAGTAACTAAAAAAATATTTTTTTTTCCAAAGTAACTAAAAAAGTAACTTTTTTTCCAAAGTAACTAAAAAAGTAACTTTTTTTCCAAAGAAACTAAAAAAATATTTTTTTTTCCAAAGTAACTAAAAAAATATTTTTTTTCCAAAGTAACTAAAAAAATATTTTTTTTTCCAAAGTAACTAAAAAAATATTTTTTTTCCCAAAGTAACTAAAAAAATATTTTTTTTTCCAAAGTAACTAAAAAAGTAACTTTTTTTCCAAAGTAACTAAAAAAGTAACTTTTTTTCCAAAGTAACTAAAAAAATATTTTTTTTTCCAAAGTAACTAAAAAAATATTTTTTTTTCAAAGTAACTAAAAAAATATTTTTTTTTCCAAAGAAACTAAAAATATATTTTTTTTTCCAAAGTAACTAAAAAAATATTTTTTTTTCCAAAGTAACTAAAAAAATATTTTTTTTTCCAAAGTAACTAAAAAAATATTTTTTTTTCCAAAGTAACTAAAAAAATATTTTTTTTCCAAAGTAACTAAAAAATTTTTTTTTTTTCCAAAGTAACTAAAAAAATATTTTTTTTCCAAAGAAACTAAAAAAATATTTTTTTTTCCAAAGTAACTAAAAAAATATTTTTTTTTCCAAAGTAACTAAAAAAATATTTTTTTTTCCAAAGTAACTAAAAAAATATTTTTTTTTCCAAAGTAACTAAAAAAATATTTTTTTTTCCAAAGTAACTAAAAAAATATTTTTTTTCCAAAGTAACTAAAAAAATATTTTTTTTTCCAAAGTAACTAAAAAAATATTTTTTTTTCCAAAGAAACTAAAAAAATATTTTTTTTCCAAAGTAACTAAAAAAATATTTTTTTTTCCAAAGTAACTAAAAAAATATTTTTTTTTCCAAAGAAACTAAAAAAATATTTTTTTTTCCAAAGTAACTAAAAAAATTATTTTTTTTCCAAAGTAACTAAAATAAAAATAAAAAATTCCAAAGTAACTAAAAAATTTTTTTTTTTCCAAAGTAACTAAAATTTTTTTTTTTTTTCCAAAGTAACTAAAAAAATATTTTTTTTTCCAAAGTAACTAAAAAAAATTTTTTTTTTCCAAAGTAACTAAAAAAATATTTTTTTTTCCAAAGAAACTAAAAAAATATTTTTTTTTCCAAAGAAACTAAAAAAATATTTTTTTTTCCAAAGTAACTAAAAAAAATTTTTTTTTCCAAAGAAACTAAAAAAATATTTTTTTTTCCAAAGTAACTAAAAAAATATTTTTTTTTCCAAAGTAACTAAAAAAATATTTTTTTTTCCAAAGTAACTAAAAAAATATTTTTTTTTCCAAAGTAACTAAAAAAATATTTTTTTTCCAAAGTAACTAAAAAAATATTTTTTTTTCCAAAGTAACTAAAAACATATTTTTTTTTCCAAAGTAACTAAAAAAATATTTTTTTTCCAAAGTAACTAAAAAAATATTTTTTTTCCAAAGTAACTAAAAAAATATTTTTTTTTCCAAAGTAACTAAAAAAATATTTTTTTTTCCAAAGTAACTAAAAAAATAATTTTTTTTCCAAAGTAACTAAAAAAATATTTTTTTTTCCAAAGTAACTAAAAAAATATTTTTTTTTCCAAAGTAACTAAAACAATTTATTTTTTTCCAAAGTAACTAAAAAAATATATTTTTTCCAAAGAAACTAAAAAAATATTTTTTTTTCCAAAGTAACTAAAAAAATATTTTTTTTTCCAAAGTAACTAAAAAAATATTTTTTTTTCCAAAGTAACTAAAAAAATATTTTTTTTTCCAAAGTAACTAAAAAAAAATTTTTTTTCCAATATTTTTTTTCCAAAGTAACTAAAAAAATATTTTTTTTCCAAAGTAACTAAAAAAAAATTTTTTTTTCCAAAGTAACTAAAAAAATATTTTTTTTTCCAAAGTAACTAAAAAAATATTTTTTTTTCCAAAGTAACTAAAAAAATATTTTTTTTTCCAAAGTAACTAAAAAAATATTTTTTTTTCCAAAGTAACTAAAAAAATATTTTTTTTTCCAAAGTAACTAAAAAAATATTTTTTTTTCCAAAGTAACTAAAAAAATATTTTTTTTTCCAAAGTAACTAAAAAAATATTTTTTTTCCCAAAGTAACTAAAAAAATATTTTTTTTTCCAAAGTAACTAAAAAAGTAACTTTTTTTCCAAAGTAACTAAAAAAGTAACTTTTTTTCCAAAGTAACTAAAAAAATATTATTTTTTTCCAAAGTAACTAAAAAAGTAACTTTTTTTCCAAAGTAACTAAAAAAGTAACTTTTTTTCCAAAGTAACTAAAAAAGTAACTTTTTTTCCAAAGTAACTAAAAAAATATTTTTTTTTCCAAAGTAACTAAAAAAGTAAATTTTTTCCAAAGTAACTAAAAAAATATATTTTTTTCCAAAGTAACTAAAAAAATATTTTTTTTTCCAAAGTAACTAAAAAAATATTTTTTTTTCCAAAGTAACTAAAAAAATATTTTTTTTTCCAAAGTAACTAAAAAAATATTTTTTTTTCCAAAGTAACTAAAAAAATATTTTTTTTCCCAAAGTAACTAAAAAAATATTTTTTTTTCCAAAGTAACTAAAAAAATATTTTTTTTTCCAAAGTAACTAAAAAAATATTTTTTTTTCCAAAGTAACTAAAAAAATATTTTTTTTTCCAAAGTAACTAAAAAAATATTTTTTTTTCCAAAGTAACTAAAAAAATATTTTTTTTTCCAAAGTAACTAAAAAAATATTTTTTTTTCCAAAGTAACTAAAAAAGTAACTTTTTTTCCAAAGTAACTAAAAAAGTAACTTTTTTTCCAAAGAAACTAAAAAAATATTTTTTTTTCCAAAGTAACTAAAAAAATATTTTTTTTCCAAAGTAACTAAAAAAATATTTTTTTTTCCAAAGTAACTAAAAAAATATTTTTTTTCCCAAAGTAACTAAAAAAATATTTTTTTTTCCAAAGTAACTAAAAAAGTAACTTTTTTTCCAAAGTAACTAAAAAAGTAACTTTTTTTCCAAAGTAACTAAAAAAATATTTTTTTTTCCAAAGTAACTAAAAAAATATTTTTTTTTCAAAGTAACTAAAAAAATATTTTTTTTTCCAAAGAAACTAAAAATATATTTTTTTTTCCAAAGTAACTAAAAAAATATTTTTTTTTCCAAAGTAACTAAAAAAATATTTTTTTTTCCAAAGTAACTAAAAAAATATT
Organism: Melanostigma gelatinosum; assembly: GCF_949748355.1. Lineage (NCBI taxonomy): Eukaryota > Metazoa > Chordata > Actinopteri > Perciformes > Zoarcidae > Melanostigma > Melanostigma gelatinosum. Next base: position 59,602 of record NC_136652.1, read on the forward strand.
TTTTTTTCCAAAGTAACTAAAAAAATATTTTTTTTCCAAAGTAACTAAAAAATTTTTTTTTTTTCCAAAGTAACTAAAAAAATATTTTTTTTCCAAAGAAACTAAAAAAATATTTTTTTTTCCAAAGTAACTAAAAAAATATTTTTTTTTCCAAAGTAACTAAAAAAATATTTTTTTTTCCAAAGTAACTAAAAAAATATTTTTTTTTCCAAAGTAACTAAAAAAATATTTTTTTTTCCAAAGTAACTAAAAAAATATTTTTTTTCCAAAGTAACTAAAAAAATATTTTTTTTTCCAAAGTAACTAAAAAAATATTTTTTTTTCCAAAGAAACTAAAAAAATATTTTTTTTCCAAAGTAACTAAAAAAATATTTTTTTTTCCAAAGTAACTAAAAAAATATTTTTTTTTCCAAAGAAACTAAAAAAATATTTTTTTTTCCAAAGTAACTAAAAAAATTATTTTTTTTCCAAAGTAACTAAAATAAAAATAAAAAATTCCAAAGTAACTAAAAAAAATTTTTTTTTCCAAAGTAACTAAAATTTTTTTTTTTTTCCAAAGTAACTAAAAAAATATTTTTTTTTCCAAAGTAACTAAAAAAAATTTTTTTTTTCCAAAGTAACTAAAAAAATATTTTTTTTTCCAAAGAAACTAAAAAAATATTTTTTTTTCCAAAGAAACTAAAAAAATATTTTTTTTTCCAAAGTAACTAAAAAAAATTTTTTTTTCCAAAGAAACTAAAAAAATATTTTTTTTTCCAAAGTAACTAAAAAAATATTTTTTTTTCCAAAGTAACTAAAAAAATATTTTTTTTTCCAAAGTAACTAAAAAAATATTTTTTTTTCCAAAGTAACTAAAAAAATATTTTTTTTCCAAAGTAACTAAAAAAATATTTTTTTTTCCAAAGTAACTAAAAACATATTTTTTTTTCCAAAGTAACTAAAAAAATATTTTTTTTCCAAAGTAACTAAAAAAATATTTTTTTTCCAAAGTAACTAAAAAAATATTTTTTTTTCCAAAGTAACTAAAAAAATATTTTTTTTTCCAAAGTAACTAAAAAAATAATTTTTTTTCCAAAGTAACTAAAAAAATATTTTTTTTTCCAAAGTAACTAAAAAAATATTTTTTTTTCCAAAGTAACTAAAAAAATATTTTTTTTTCCAAAGTAACTAAAAAAATTTTTTTTTTTCCAAAGTAACTAAAAAAATATATTTTTTCCAAAGAAACTAAAAAAATATTTTTTTTTCCAAAGTAACTAAAAAAATATTTTTTTTTCCAAAGTAACTAAAAAAATATTTTTTTTTCCAAAGTAACTAAAAAAATATTTTTTTTTCCAAAGTAACTAAAAAAAAATTTTTTTTCCAATATTTTTTTTCCAAAGTAACTAAAAAAATATTTTTTTTCCAAAGTAACTAAAAAAAAATTTTTTTTTCCAAAGTAACTAAAAAAATATTTTTTTTTCCAAAGTAACTAAAAAAATATTTTTTTTTCCAAAGTAACTAAAAAAATATTTTTTTTTCCAAAGTAACTAAAAAAATATTTTTTTTTCCAAAGTAACTAAAAAAATATTTTTTTTTCCAAAGTAACTAAAAAAATATTTTTTTTTCCAAAGTAACTAAAAAAATATTTTTTTTTCCAAAGTAACTAAAAAAATATTTTTTTTCCCAAAGTAACTAAAAAAATTTTTTTTTTTCCAAAGTAACTAAAAAAGTAACTTTTTTTCCAAAGTAACTAAAAAAGTAACTTTTTTTCCAAAGTAACTAAAAAAATATTATTTTTTTCCAAAGTAACTAAAAAAGTAACTTTTTTTCCAAAGTAACTAAAAAAGTAACTTTTTTTCCAAAGTAACTAAAAAAGTAACTTTTTTTCCAAAGTAACTAAAAAAATATTTTTTTTTCCAAAGTAACTAAAAAAGTAAATTTTTTCCAAAGTAACTAAAAAAATATTTTTTTTTCCAAAGTAACTAAAAAAATATTTTTTTTTCCAAAGTAACTAAAAAAATATATTTTTTTCCAAAGTAACTAAAAAAATATTTTTTTTTCCAAAGTAACTAAAAAAATATTTTTTTTTCCAAAGTAACTAAAAAAATATTTTTTTTTCCAAAGTAACTAAAAAAATATTTTTTTTTCCAAAGTAACTAAAAAAATATTTTTTTTTCCAAAGTAACTAAAAAAATATTTTTTTTTCCAAAGTAACTAAAAAAATATTTTTTTTTCCAAAGTAACTAAAAAAATATTTTTTTTTCCAAAGTAACTAAAAAAATATTTTTTTTTCCAAAGTAACTAAAAAAATATTTTTTTTTCCAAAGTAACTAAAAAATTAACTTTTTTTCCAAAGTAACTAAAAAAGTAACTTTTTTTCCAAAGAAACTAAAAAAATATTTTTTTTTCCAAAGTAACTAAAAAAATATTTTTTTTCCAAAGTAACTAAAAAAATATTTTTTTTTCCAAAGTAACTAAAAAAATATTTTTTTTCCCAAAGTAACTAAAAAAATATTTTTTTTTCCAAAGTAACTAAAAAAGTAACTTTTTTTCCAAAGTAACTAAAAAAGTAACTTTTTTTCCAAAGTAACTAAAAAAATATTTTTTTTTCCAAAGTAACTAAAAAAATATTTTTTTTTCCAAAGAAACTAAAAAAATATTTTTTTTCCAAAGTAACTAAAAAAATATTTTTTTTTCCAAAGTAACTAAAAAAATATTTTTTTTTCCAAAGTAACTAAAAAAATATTTTTTTTTCCAAAGTAACTAAAAAAATTATTTTTTTTCCAAAGTAACTAAAATAAAAATAAAAAATTCCAAAGTAACTAAAAAATTTTTTTTTTTCCAAAGTAACTAAAAAATTTTTTTTTTTTCCAAAGTAACTAAAAAAATATTTTTTTTTCCAAAGTAACTAAAAAAAATTTTTTTTTTCCAAAGTAACTAAAAAAATATTTTTTTTTCCAAAGAAACTAAAAAAATATTTTTTTTTCCAAAGAAACTAAAAAAATATTTTTTTTTCCAAAGTAACTAAAAAAAATTTTTTTTTCCAAAGAAACTAAAAAAATATTTTTTTTTCCAAAGTAACTAAAAAAATATTTTTTTTTCCAAAGTAACTAAAAAAATATTTTTTTTTCCAAAGTAACTAAAAAAATATTTTTTTTTCCAAAGTAACTAAAAAAATATTTTTTTTCCAAAGTAACTAAAAAAATATTTTTTTTTCCAAAGTAACTAAAAACATATTTTTTTTTCCAAAGTAACTAAAAAAATATTTTTTTTCCAAAGTAACTAAAAAAATATTTTTTTTCCAAAGTAACTAAAAAAATATTTTTTTTTCCAAAGTAACTAAAAAAATATTTTTTTTTCCAAAGTAACTAAAAAAATAATTTTTTTTCCAAAGTAACTAAAAAAATATTTTTTTTTCCAAAGTAACTAAAAAAATATTTTTTTTTCCAAAGTAACTAAAAAAATATATTTTTTTCCAAAGTAACTAAAAAAAATTTTTTTTTTCCAAAGTAACTAAAAAAATATATTTTTTCCAAAGAAACTAAAAAAATATTTTTTTTTCCAAAGTAACTAAAAAAATATTTTTTTTTCCAAAGTAACTAAAAAAATATTTTTTTTTCCAAAGTAACTAAAAAAATATTTTTTTTTCCAAAGTAACTAAAAAAAAATTTTTTTTCCAATATTTTTTTTCCAAAGTAACTAAAAAAATATTTTTTTTCCAAAGTAACTAAAAAAAAAATTTTTTTTCCAAAGTAACTAAAAAAATATTTTTTTTTCCAAAGTAACTAAAAAAATATTTTTTTTTCCAAAGTAACTAAAAAAATATTTTTTTTTCCAAAGTAACTAAAAAAATATTTTTTTTTCCAAAGTAACTAAAAAAATATTTTTTTTTCCAAAGTAACTAAAAAAATATTTTTTTTTCCAAAGTAACTAAAAAAATATTTTTTTTTCCAAAGTAACTAAAAAAATATTTTTTTTCCCAAAGTAACTAAAAAAATATTTTTTTTTCCAAAGTAACTAAAAAAGTAACTTTTTTTCCAAAGTAACTAAAAAAGTAACTTTTTTTCCAAAGTAACTAAAAAAATATTATTTTTTTCCAAAGTAACTAAAAAAGTAACTTTTTTTCCAAAGTAACTAAAAAAGTAACTTTTTTTCCAAAGTAACTAAAAAAGTAACTTTTTTTCCAAAGTAACTAAAAAAATATTTTTTTTTCCAAAGTAACTAAAAAAGTAAATTTTTTCCAAAGTAACTAAAAAAATATTTTTTTTTCCAAAGTAACTAAAAAAATATTTTTTTTTCCAAAGTAACTAAAAAAATATTTTTTTTTCCAAAGTAACTAAAAAAATATTTTTTTTTCCAAAGTAACTAAAAAAATATTTTTTTTTCCAAAGTAACTAAAAAAATATTTTTTTTTCCAAAGTAACTAAAAAAATATTTTTTTTTCCAAAGTAACTAAAAAAATATTTTTTTTTCCAAAGTAACTAAAAAAATATTTTTTTTTCCAAAGTAACTAAAAAAATATTTTTTTTTCCAAAGTAACTAAAAAAATATTTTTTTTTCCAAAGTAACTAAAAAAATATTTTTTTTTCCAAAGTAACTAAAAAAATATTTTTTTTCCCAAAGTAACTAAAAAAGTAACTTTTTTTCCAAAGTAACTAAAAAAGTAACTTTTTTTCCAAAGAAACTAAAAAAATATTTTTTTTTCCAAAGTAACTAAAAAAATATTTTTTTTCCAAAGTAACTAAAAAAATATTTTTTTTTCCAAAGTAACTAAAAAAATATTTTTTTTCCCAAAGTAACTAAAAAAATATTTTTTTTTCCAAAGTAACTAAAAAAGTAACTTTTTTTCCAAAGTAACTAAAAAAGTAACTTTTTTTCCAAAGTAACTAAAAAAATATTTTTTTTTCCAAAGTAACTAAAAAAGTAACTTTTTTTCCAAAGTAACTAGAAAAAGTAACTTTTTTTCCAAAGTAACTAAAAAAGTAACTTTTTTTCCAAAGTAACTAAAAAAATATTTTTTTTTCCAAAGTAACTAAAAAAGTAAATTTTTTCCAAAGTAACTAAAAAAATATTTTTTTTCCAAAGTAACTAAAAAAATATTTTTTTTTCCAAAGTAACTAAAAAAATATTTTTTTTTCCAAAGTAACTAAAAAAATATTTTTTTTTCCAAAGTAACTAAAAAAATATTTTTTTTTCCAAAGTAACTAAAAAAATATTTTTTTTTCCAAAGTAACTAAAAAAATATTTTTTTTTCCAAAGTAACTAAAAAAGTAACTTTTTTTCCAAAGTAACTAAAAAAGTAACTTTTTTTCCAAAGAAACTAAAAAAATATTTTTTTTTCCAAAGTAACTAAAAAAATATTTTTTTTCCAAAGTAACTAAAAAAATATTTTTTTTTCCAAAGTAACTAAAAAAATATTTTTTTTTCCAAAGTAACTAAAAAAATATTTTTTTTTCCAAAGTAACTAAAAAAATATTTTTTTTCCAAAGAAACTAAAAAAATAATTTTTTTTCCAAAGTAACTAAAAAAATAATTTTTTTTCCAAAGTAACTAAAAAAATATTTTTTTTTCCAAAGTAACTAAAAAAATATTTTTTTTCCAAAGTAATTTAAAAAATATTTTTTTTTCCAAAGTAACTAAAAAAATATTTTTTTTTCCAAAGTAACTAAAAAAATATTTTTTTTTCCAAAGTAACTAAAAAAATATTTTTTTTTCCAAAGTAACTAAAAAAATATTTTTTTTTCCAAAGTAACTAAAAAAGTAACTTTTTTTCCAAAGTAACTAAAAAAGTAACTTTTTTTCCAAAGTAACTAAAAAAGTAACTTTTTTTCCAAAGTAACTAAAAAAATATTTTTTTTTCCAAAGTAACTAAAAAAGTAAATTTTTTCCAAAGTAACTAAAAATATATATTTTTTTCCAAAGTAACTAAAAAAATATTTTTTTTTCCAAAGTAACTAAAAAAATATTTTTTTTTCCAAAGTAACTAAAAAAATATTTTTTTTTCCAAAGTAACTAAAAAAATATTTTTTTTTCCAAAGTAACTAAAAAAATATTTTTTTTTCCAAAGTAACTAAAAAAATATTTTTTTTTCCAAAGAAACTAAAAGAATATTTTTTTTTCCAAAGTAACTAAAAAAATATTTTTTTTTCCAAAGTAACTAAAAAAATATTTTTTTTTCCAAAGTAACTAAAAAAATATTTTTTTTTCCAAAGTAACTAAAAAAATTTTTTTTTTTCCAAAGAAACTAAAAAAATATTTTTTTTTCCAAAGTAACTAAAAAAATATTTTTTTTTCCAAAGTAACTAAAAAAATATTTTTTTTTCAAAGTAACTAAAAAAATATTTTTTTTTCCAAAGAAACTAAAAATATATTTTTTTTTCCAAAGTAACTAAAAAAATATTTTTTTTTCCAAAGTAACTAAAAAAATATTTTTTTTTCCAAAGTAACTAAAAAAATATTTTTTTTTCCAAAGTAACTAAAAAAATATTTTTTTTCCAAAGTAACTAAAAAATTTTTTTTTTTTCCAAAGTAACTAAAAAAATTTTTTTTTTCCAAAGAAACTAAAAAAATATTTTTTTTTCCAAAGTAACTAAAAAAATATTTTTTTTTTCCAAAGTAACTAAAAAAATATTTTTTTTTCCAAAGTAACTAAAAAAATATTTTTTTTTCCAAAGTAACTAAAAAAATATTTTTTTTTCCAAAGTAACTAAAAAAATATTTTTTTTCCAAAGTAACTAAAAAAATATTTTTTTTTCCAAAGTAACTAAAAAAATATTTTTTTTTCCAAAGAAACTAAAAAAATATTTTTTTTCCAAAGTAACTAAAAAAATATTTTTTTTTCCAAAGTAACTAAAAAAATATTTTTTTTTCCAAAGAAACTAAAAAAATATTTTTTTTCCCAAAGAAACTAAAAAAATATTTTTTTTTCCAAAGTAACTAAAAAAAAATTTTTTTTTCCAAAGAAACTAAAAAAAATTTTTTTTTTCCAAAGTAACTAAAAAAATTATTTTTTTTCCAAAGTAACTAAAATAAAAATAAAAAATTCCAAAGTAACTAAAAAATTTTTTTTTTCCAAAGTAACTAAAAATTTTTTTTTTTTCCAAAGTAACTAAAAAAATATTTTTTTTTCCAAAGTAACTAAAAAAAATATTTTTTTTCCAAAGTAACTAAAAAAATTTTTTTTTTTCCAAAGAAACTAAAAAAATATTTTTTTTTCCAAAGAAACTAAAAAAATATTTTTTTTTCCAAAGTAACTAAAAAAAATTTTTTTTTCCAAAGAAACTAAAAAAATATTTTTTTTTCCAAAGTAACTAAAAAAATATTTTTTTTTCCAAAGTAACTAAAAAAATATTTTTTTTTCCAAAGTAACTAAAAAAATATTTTTTTTTCCAAAGTAACTAAAAAAATATTTTTTTTCCAAAGTAACTAAAAAAATATTTTTTTTTCCAAAGTAACTAAAAACATATTTTTTTTTCCAAAGTAACTAAAAAAATATTTTTTTTCCAAAGTAACTAAAAAAATATTTTTTTTCCAAAGTAACTAAAAAAATATTTTTTTTTCCAAAGTAACTAAAAAAATATTTTTTTTTCCAAAGTAACTAAAAAAATAATTTTTTTTCCAAAGTAACTAAAAAAATATTTTTTTTTCCAAAGTAACTAAAAAAATATTTTTTTTTCCAAAGTAACTAAAAAAATATTTTTTTTTCCAAAGTAACTAAAAAAATTTTTTTTTTTCCAAAGTAACTAAAAAAATATATTTTTTCCAAAGAAACTAAAAAAATATTTTTTTTTCCAAAGTAACTAAAAAAATATTTTTTTTTCCAAAGTAACTAAAAAAATATTTTTTTTTCCAAAGTAACTAAAAAAATATTTTTTTTTCCAAAGTAACTAAAAAAAAATTTTTTTTCCAATATTTTTTTTCCAAAGTAACTAAAAAAATATTTTTTTTCCAAAGTAACTAAAAAAAAAATTTTTTTTCCAAAGTAACTAAAAAAATATTTTTTTTTCCAAAGTAACTAAAAAAATATTTTTTTTTCCAAAGTAACTAAAAAAATATTTTTTTTTCCAAAGTAACTAAAAAAATATTTTTTTTTCCAAAGTAACTAAAAAATTTTTTTTTTTCCAAAGTAACTAAAAAAATATTTTTTTTCCCAAAGTAACTAAAAAAATAATTTTTTTTCCAAAGTAACTAAAAAAATATTTTTTTTTCCAAAGTAACTAAAAAAATATTTTTTTTTCCAAAGAAACTAAAAAAATATTTTTTTTTCCAAAGTAACTAAAAAAATATTTTTTTTCCAAAGTAACTAAAAAAATATTTTTTTTCCCAAAGAAACTAAAAAAATATTTTTTTTTCCAAAGTAACTAAAAAAAATTTTTTTTTCCAAAGAAACTAAAAAATTTTTTTTTTTTCCAAAGTAACTAAAATAAAAAAAAAAATTCCAAAGTAACTAAAAAAATTTTTTTTTTCCAAAGTAACTAAAAAATATTTTTTTTTTCCAAAGTAACTAAAAAAATATTTTTTTTTCCAAAGTAACTAAAAAAATTTTTTTTTTCCAAAGTAACTAAAAAAATATTTTTTTTTCCAAAGAAACTAAAAAAATATTTTTTTTTCCAAAGAAACTAAAAAAATATTTTTTTTTCCAAAGTAACTAAAAAAATATTTTTTTTTCCAAAGAAACTAAAAAAAATATTTTTTTTTCCAAAGTAACTAAAAAAATATTTTTTTTTCCAAAGTAACTAAAAAAATATTTTTTTTTCCAAAGTAACTAAAAAAATATTTTTTTTTCCAAAGTAACTAAAAAAATATTTTTTTTCCAAAGTAACTAAAAAAATATTTTTTTTTCCAAAGTAACTAAAAACATATTTTTTTTCCAAAGTAACTAAAAAAATATTTTTTTTCCAAAGTAACTAAAAAAATATTTTTTTTCCAAAGTAACTAAAAAAATATTTTTTTTTCCAAAGTAACTAAAAAAATATTTTTTTTCCAAAGTAACTAAAAAAATATTTTTTTTTCCAAAGTAACTAAAAACATATTTTTTTTTCCAAAGTAACTAAAAAAATATTTTTTTTTCCAAAGTAACTAAAAAAATATTTTTTTTTCCAAAGAAACTAAAAGAATATTTTTTTTCCAAAGTAACTAAAAAAATATTTTTTTTTCCAAAGTAACTAAAAAAATATTTTTTTTTCCAAAGTAACTAAAAAAATATTTTTTTTTCCAAAGTAACTAAAAAATTTTTTTTTTTCCAAAGAAACTAAAAAAATATTTTTTTTTCCAAAGTAACTAAAAAAATATTTTTTTTTCCAAAGTAACTAAAAAAATATTTTTTTTTCAAAGTAACTAAAAAAATATTCTTTTTTCCAAAGAAACTAAAAATATATTTTTTTTTCCAAAGTAACTAAAAAAATATTTTTTTTTCCAAAGTAACTAAAAAAATATTTTTTTTTCCAAAGTAACTAAAAAAATATTTTTTTTTCCAAAGTAACTAAAAAAATATTTTTTTTCCAAAGTAACTAAAAAAATATTTTTTTTTCCAAAGTAACTAAAAAAATAATTTTTTTTCCAAAGTAACTAAAAAAATATATTTTTTTCCAAAGTAACTAAAAAAATATTTTTTTTTCCAAAGAAACTAAAAAAATATTTTTTTTTCCAAAGTAACTAAAAAAATATTTTTTTTTCCAAAGTAACTAAAAAAATATTTTTTTTCCAAAGTAACTAAAAAAATATTTTTTTTTCCAAAGTAACTAAAAAAATAATTTTTTTTCCAAAGTAACTAAAAAAATATATTTTTTTCCAAAGTAACTAAAAAAATATTTTTTTTTCCAAAGAAACTAAAAAAATATTTTTTTTTCCAAAGTAACTAAAAAAATATTTTTTTTTCCAAAGTAACTAAAAAAATATTTTTTTTCCCAAAGAAACTAAAAAAATATTTTTTTTCCAAAGTAACTAAAAAAAAATTTTTTTTTCCAAAGAAACTAAAAAAATTTTTTTTTTTCCAAAGTAACTAAAAAAATTATTTTTTTTCCAAAGTAACTAAAATAAAAAAAAAATTCCAAAGTAACTAAAAAAAATTTTTTTTTCCAAAGTAACTAAAAAATTTTTTTTTTTTCCAAAGTAACTAAAAAAATATTTTTTTTTCCAAAGTAACTAAAAAAAATTTTTTTTTTCCAAAGTAACTAAAAAAATATTTTTTTTTCCAAAGAAACTAAAAAAATATTTTTTTTTCCAAAGAAACTAAAAAAATATTTTTTTTTCCAAAGTAACTAAAAAAAATTTTTTTTCCCAAAGAAACTAAAAAAATATTTTTTTTTCCAAAGTAACTAAAAAAATATTTTTTTTCCCAAAGTAACTAAAAAAATATTTTTTTTTCCAAAGTAACTAAAAAAGTAAATTTTTTCCAAAGTAACTAAAAAAATATCTTTTTTTCCAAAGTAACTAAAAAAATATATTTTTTTCCAAAGTAACTAAAAAAATATTTTTTTTTCCAAAGTAACTAAAAAAATATTTTTTTTTCCAAAGTAACTAAAAAAATTTTTTTTTTTCCAAAGTAACTAAAAAATTTTTTTTTTTCCAAAGTAACTAAAAAAAAAATTTTTTTTCCAAAGTAACTAAAAAAATATTTTTTTTTCCAAAGTAACTAAAAAAATATTTTTTTTCCCAAAGTAACTAAAAAAATATTTTTTTTTCCAAAGTAACTAAAAAAGTAACTTTTTTTCCAAAGTAACTAAAAAAGTAACTTTTTTTCCAAAGTAACTAAAAAAATATTTTTTTTTCCAAAGTAACTAAAAAAGTAACTTTTTTTCCAAAGTAACTAAAAAAGTAACTTTTTTTCCAAAGTAACTAAAAAAATATTTTTTTTTCCAAAGTAACTAAAAAAATATTTTTTTTTCCAAAGTAACTAAAAAAATATTTTTTTTTCCAAAGTAACTAAAAAAATATTTTTTTTTCCAAAGTAACTAAAAAAATATTTTTTTTTCCAAAGTAACTAAAAAAAATTTTTTTTTCCAAAGAAACTAAAAAAAAATTTTTTTTTCCAAAGTAACTAAAAAAAATTTTTTTTTTCCAAAGTAACTAAAAAAAATTTTTTTTTTCCAAAGTAACTAAAAAAAAATTTTTTTTTCCAAAGTAACTAAAAAAATATTTTTTTTTCCAAAGTAACTAAAAAAATATTTTTTTTCCAAAGTAACTAAAAAAATATTTTTTTTTCCAAAGAAACTAAAAAAATATTTTTTTTTCCAAAGTAACTAAAATTTTTTTTTTTTTTCCAAAGTAACTAAAAAAATATTATTTTTTCCAAAGTAACTAAAAAAATATTTTTTTTTCCAAAGTAACTAAAAAAATATTTTTTTTTCCAAAGTAACTAAAAAAATATTTTTTTTCCAAAGAAACTAAAAAAATATTTTTTTTTCCAAAGTAACTAAAAAAATTTTTTTTTTCCAAAGTAACTAAAAAAATTTTTTTTTTTCCAAAGTAACTAAAAAATTTTTTTTTTTCCAAAGTAACTAAAAAAAAAAATTTTTTTCCAAAGAAACTAAAAAAAAATTTTTTTTTCCAAAGTAACTAAAAAAATATTTTTTTTTCCAAAGTAACTAAAAAAATATTTTTTTTTCCAAAGTAACTAAAAAAATATTTTTTTTCCAAAGAAACTAAAAAAATATTTTTTTTTCCAAAGTAACTAAAATTTTTTTTTTTTTCCAAAGAAACTAAAAAAATATTTTTTTTTCCAAAGTAACTAAAAAAATATTTTTTTTCCAAAGTAACTAAAAAATTATTTTTTTTTCCAAAGTAACTAAAAAAATATTTTTTTTTCCAAAGTAACTAAAAAAATATTTTTTTTTCCAAAGTAACTAAAAAAATATTTTTTTTTCCAAAGAAACTAAAAAAAAATTTTTTTTTCCAAAGTAACTAAAAAAAATTTTTTTTTTCCAAAGTAACTAAAAAATTTTTTTTTTTTCCAAAGTAACTAAAAAAATATTTTTTTTTCCAAAGTAACTAAAAAAATATTTTTTTTTCCAAAGTAACTAAAAAAATATTTTTTTTCCCAAAGTAACTAAAAAAATATTTTTTTTTCCAAAGTAACTAAAAAAGTAAATTTTTTCCAAAGTAACTAAAAAAATATCTTTTTTTCCAAAGTAACTAAAAAAATATATTTTTTTCCAAAGTAACTAAAAAAATTTTTTTTTTTCCAAAGTAACTAAAAAAATTTTTTTTTTTCCAAAGTAACTAAAAAATTTTTTTTTTTTCCAAAGTAACTAAAAAATTTTTTTTTTTCCAAAGTAACTAAAAAAAAAATTTTTTTTCCAAAGTAACTAAAAAAATATTTTTTTTTCCAAAGTAACTAAAAAAATATTTTTTTTCCCAAAGTAACTAAAAAAATATTTTTTTTTCCAAAGTAACTAAAAAAGTAACTTTTTTTCCAAAGTAACTAAAAAAGTAACTTTTTTTCCAAAGTAACTAAAAAAATATTTTTTTTTCCAAAGTAACTAAAAAAGTAACTTTTTTTCCAAAGTAACTAAAAAAGTAACTTTTTTTCCAAAGTAACTAAAAAAATATTTTTTTTTCCAAAGTAACTAAAAAAATATTTTTTTTTCCAAAGTAACTAAAAAAATATTTTTTTTTCCAAAGTAACTAAAAAAATATTTTTTTTTCCAAAGTAACTAAAAAAATATTTTTTTTTCCAAAGTAACTAAAAAAATTTTTTTTTTCCAAAGAAACTAAAAAAAAATTTTTTTTTCCAAAGTAACTAAAAAAAATTTTTTTTTTCCAAAGTAACTAAAAAAAATTTTTTTTTTCCAAAGTAACTAAAAAAAAATTTTTTTTTCCAAAGTAACTAAAAAAATATTTTTTTTTCCAAAGTAACTAAAAAAATATTTTTTTTCCAAAGTAACTAAAAAAATATTTTTTTTTCCAAAGAAACTAAAAAAATATTTTTTTTTCCAAAGTAACTAAAATTTTTTTTTTTTTTCCAAAGTAACTAAAAAAATATTATTTTTTCCAAAGTAACTAAAAAAATATTTTTTTTTCCAAAGTAACTAAAAAAATATTTTTTTTTCCAAAGTAACTAAAAAAATATTTTTTTTCCAAAGAAACTAAAAAAATATTTTTTTTTCCAAAGTAACTAAAAAAATTTTTTTTTTCCAAAGTAACTAAAAAAATTTTTTTTTTTCCAAAGTAACTAAAAAATTTTTTTTTTTTCCAAAGTAACTAAAAAAAAAATTTTTTTTCCAAAGAAACTAAAAAAAAATTTTTTTTTCCAAAGTAACTAAAAAAATATTTTTTTTTCCAAAGTAACTAAAAAAATATTTTTTTTTCCAAAGTAACTAAAAAAATATTTTTTTTCCAAAGAAACTAAAAAAATATTTTTTTTTCCAAAGTAACTAAAATTTTTTTTTTTTTCCAAAGAAACTAAAAAAATATTTTTTTTTCCAAAGTAACTAAAAAAATATTTTTTTTCCAAAGTAACTAAAAAATTTTTTTTTTTTCCAAAGTAACTAAAAAAATATTTTTTTTTCCAAAGTAACTAAAAAAATATTTTTTTTTCCAAAGTAACTAAAAAAATATTTTTTTTTCCAAAGAAACTAAAAAAAAATTTTTTTTTCCAAAGTAACTAAAAAAAATTTTTTTTTTCCAAAGTAACTAAAAAAATTTTTTTTTTTCCAAAGTAACTAAAAAATTTTTTTTTTTTCCAAAGTAACTAAAAAAAAATTTTTTTTTCCAAAGTAACTAAAAAAAATTTTTTTTTTCCAAAGTAACTAAAAAAATATTTTTTTTCCAAAGAAACTAAAAAAATATTTTTTTTTCCAAAGTAACTAAAAAAAATTTTTTTTTCCAAAGTAACTAAAAAATTTTTTTTTTTTCCAAAGTAACTAAAAAAATATTTTTTTTTCCAAAGTAACTAAAAAAATATTTTTTTTTCCAAAGAAACTAAAAAAATATTTTTTTTTCCAAAGTAACTAAAAAAATATATTTTTTTCCAAAGTAACTAAAAAAATATTTTTTTTTCCAAAGTAACTAAAAAAATATTTTTTTTCCAAAGAAACTAAAAAAATATTTTTTTTTCCAAAGTAACTAAAATTTTTTTTTTTTTTCCAAAGAAACTAAAAAAATATTTTTTTTTCCAAAGTAACTAAAAAAATTTTTTTTTTTCCAAAGTAACTAAAAAAATTTTTTTTTTTCCAAAGTAACTAAAAAAATTTTTTTTTTTCCAAAGTAACTAAAAAAATATTTTTTTTCCAAAGTAACTAAAAAAATATTTTTTTTTCCAAAGTAACTAAAAAAATATTTTTTTTCCAAAGTAACTAAAAAAATATTTTTTTTCCAAAGTAACTAAAAAAATATTTTTTTTTCCAAAGTAACTAAAAAAATATTTTTTTTCCAAAGTAACTAAAAAAATATTTTTTTTTCCAAAGTAACTAAAAAAATATTTTTTTTTCCAAAGTAACTAAAAATGTTTGTTTTTTTTCCAAAGTAACTAAAAAAATATTTTTTTTCCAAAGTAACTAAAAAAATATTTTTTTTTCCAAAGTAACTAAAAAAATATTTTTTTTTCCAAAGTAACTAAAAAAATATTTTTTTTTCCAAAGTAACTAAAAAAATATTTTTTTTCCAAAGTAACTAAAAAAATATTTTTTTTTCCAAAGTAACTAAAAACATATTTTTTTTTCCAAAGTAACTAAAAAAATATTTTTTTTTCCAAAGTAACTAAAAAAATATTTTTTTTTCCAAAGAAACTAAAAGAATATTTTTTTTTCCAAAGTAACTAAAAAAATATATTTTTTTCCAAAGTAACTAAAAAAATATTTTTTTTTCCAAAGTAACTAAAAAAATATTTTTTTTTCCAAAGTAACAAAAAAATATTTTTTTTTCCAAAGTAACTAAAAAAATATTTTTTTTTCCAAAGTAACTAAAAAAATATTTTTTTTTCCAAAGTAACTAAAAAAATATTTTTTTTCCAAAGTAACTAAAAAAGTAACTTTTTTTCCAAAGTAACTAAAAAAGTAACTTTTTTTCCAAAGTAACTAAAAAAGTAACTTTTTTTCCAAAGTAACTAAAAAAATATTTTTTTTTCCAAAGTAACTAAAAAAGTAACTTTTTTTCCAAAGTAACTAAAAAAGTAACTTTTTTTCCAAAGTAACTAAAAAAGTAACTTTTTTTCCAAAGTAACTAAAAAAATATTTTTTTTTCCAAAGTAACTAAAAAAGTAACTTTTTTTCCAAAGTAACTAAAAAAGTAACTTTTTTTCCAAAGTAACTAAAAAAGTAACTTTTTTTCCAAAGTAACTAAAAAAATATTTTTTTTTCCAAAGTAACTAAAAAAGTAAATTTTTTCCAAAGTAACTAAAAAAATATCTTTTTTTCCAAAGTAACTAAAAAAATATTTTTTTTTCCAAAGTAACTAAAAAAAAATTTTTTTTTCCAAAGTAACTAAAAAAATGTTTTTTTTTCCAAAGTAACTAAAAAAATATTTTTTTTTCCAAAGTAACTAAAAAAATATTTTTTTTTCCAAAGTAACTAAAAAAATATTTTTTTTTCCAAAGTAACTAAAAAAATATTTTTTTTTCCAAAGTAACTAAAAAAATATTTTTTTTTCCAAAGTAACTAAAAAAATATTTTTTTTCCCAAAGTAACTAAAAAAATTTTTTTTTTTCCAAAGTAACTAAAAAAATTTTTTTTTTTCCAAAGTAACTAAAAAAATATTTTTTTTCCAAAGTAATTAAAAAAAAATTTTTTTTTTTTCCAAAGTAACTAAAAAAATATTTTTTTTTCCAAAGTAACTAAAGAAATATTTTTTTTCCAAAGTAACTAAAAAAATATTTTTTTTTCCAAAGTAACTAAAAAAATATTTTTTTTTCCAAAGTAACTAAAAAAATATTTTTTTTCCAAAGTAACTAAAACTTTTTTTTTTTTTTCCAAAGTAACTAAAAAAATTTTTTTTTTTCCAAAGTAACTAAAAAAATATTTTTTTTCCAAAGTAACTAAAAAAATATTTTTTTTCCAAAGTAACTAAAAAAATATTTTTTTTTCCAAAGTAACTAAAAAAATATTTTTTTTTCCAAAGTAACTAAAAATATATATTTTTTTCCAAAGTAACTAAAAAAATATTTTTTTTCCAAAGTAACTAAAAAAATATTTTTTTTTTCCAAAGTAACTAAAAAAATATTTTTTTTTCCAAAGTAACTAAAACAATATTTTTTTTTCCAAAGTAACTAAAAAAATATTTTTTTTTCCAAAGAAACTAAAACAATATTTTTTTTCCAAAGTAACTAAAAAAATATTTTTTTTCCAAAGTAACTAAAAAAATATTTTTTTTTCCAAAGTAACTAAAAAAATATTTTTTTTTCCAAAGTAACTAAAAAAATATTTTTTTTTCCAAAGAAACTAAAAAAATATTTTTTTTCCAAAGTAACTAAAAAAATATTTTTTTTTCCAAAGTAACTAAAAAAGTAACTTTTTTTCCAAAGTAACTAAAAAAGTAACTTTTTTTCCAAAGTAACTAAAAAAATATTTTTTTTTCCAAAGTAACTAAAAAAGTAACTTTTTTTCCAAAGTAACTAAAAAAGTAACTTTTTTTCCAAAGTAACTAAAAAAGTAACTTTTTTTTCCAAAGTAACTAAAAAAATATATTTTTTTCCAAAGTAACTAAAAAAGTAAATTTTTTCCAAAGTAACTAAAAAAATATTTTTTTTTTCCAAAGTAACTAAAAAAATATTTTTTTTCCAAAGTAACTAAAAAAATATTTTTTTTTCCAAAGTAACTAAAAAAATATTTTTTTTTCCAAAGTAACTAAAAAAATATTTTTTTTTCCAAAGTAACTAAAAAAATATTTTTTTTTCCAAAGTAACTAAAAAAATATTTTTTTTTCCAAAGTAACTAAAAAAATATTTTTTTTTCCAAAGTAACTAAAAAAATATTTTTTTTTCCAAAGTAACTAAAAAAATATTTTTTTTCCCAAAGTAACTAAAAAAATATTTTTTTTTCCAAAGTAACTAAAAAAGTAAATTTTTTCCAAAGTAACTAAAAAAATATCTTTTTTTCCAAAGTAACTAAAAAAATATATTTTTTTCCAAAGTAACTAAAAAAATTTTTTTTTTCCAAAGTAACTAAAAAAAATTTTTTTTTTCCAAAGTAACTAAAAAAAATTTTTTTTTTCCAAAGTAACTAAAAAATTTTTTTTTTTCCAAAGTAACTAAAAAAAAAATTTTTTTTCCAAAGTAACTAAAAAAATATTTTTTTTTCCAAAGTAACTAAAAAAATATTTTTTTTCCCAAAGTAACTAAAAAAATATTTTTTTTTCCAAAGTAACTAAAAAAGTAACTTTTTTTCCAAAGTAACTAAAAAAGTAACTTTTTTTCCAAAGTAACTAAAAAAATATTTTTTTTTCCAAAGTAACTAAAAAAGTAACTTTTTTTCCAAAGTAACTAAAAAAGTAACTTTTTTTCCAAAGTAACTAAAAAAATATTTTTTTTTCCAAAGTAACTAAAAAAATATTTTTTTTTCCAAAGTAACTAAAAAAATATTTTTTTTTCCAAAGTAACTAAAAAAATATTTTTTTTTCCAAAGTAACTAAAAAAATATTTTTTTTTCCAAAGTAACTAAAAAAAATTTTTTTTTCCAAAGAAACTAAAAAAAAATTTTTTTTTCCAAAGTAACTAAAAAAATTTTTTTTTTTCCAAAGTAACTAAAAAAAATTTTTTTTTTCCAAAGTAACTAAAAAAAAAATTTTTTTTCCAAAGTAACTAAAAAAATATTTTTTTTTCCAAAGTAACTAAAAAAATATTTTTTTTCCAAAGTAACTAAAAAAATATTTTTTTTTCCAAAGAAACTAAAAAAATATTTTTTTTTCCAAAGTAACTAAAATTTTTTTTTTTTTTCCAAAGTAACTAAAAAAATATTATTTTTTCCAAAGTAACTAAAAAAATATTTTTTTTTCCAAAGTAACTAAAAAAATATTTTTTTTTCCAAAGTAACTAAAAAAATATTTTTTTTCCAAAGAAACTAAAAAAATATTTTTTTTTCCAAAGTAACTAAAAAAATTTTTTTTTTCCAAAGTAACTAAAAAAATTTTTTTTTTTCCAAAGTAACTAAAAAATTTTTTTTTTTCCAAAGTAACTAAAAAAAAAATTTTTTTTCCAAAGAAACTAAAAAAAAAATTTTTTTTCCAAAGTAACTAAAAAAATATTTTTTTTTCCAAAGTAACTAAAAAAATATTTTTTTTTCCAAAGTAACTAAAAAAATATTTTTTTTCCAAAGAAACTAAAAAAATATTTTTTTTTCCAAAGTAACTAAAATTTTTTTTTTTTCCAAAGAAACTAAAAAAATATTTTTTTTTCCAAAGTAACTAAAAAAATATTTTTTTTCCAAAGTAACTAAAAAATTATTTTTTTTTCCAAAGTAACTAAAAAAATATTTTTTTTTCCAAAGTAACTAAAAAAATATTTTTTTTTCCAAAGTAACTAAAAAAATATTTTTTTTTCCAAAGAAACTAAAAAAAAATTTTTTTTTCCAAAGTAACTAAAAAAAATTTTTTTTTTCCAAAGTAACTAAAAAATTTTTTTTTTTTCCAAAGTAACTAAAAAATTTTTTTTTTTTCCAAAGTAACTAAAAAAATATTTTTTTTTCCAAAGTAACTAAAAAAAATTTTTTTTTTCCAAAGTAACTAAAAAAATATTTTTTTTCCAAAGAAACTAAAAAAATATTTTTTTTTCCAAAGTAACTAAAAAAAATTTTTTTTTCCAAAGTAACTAAAAAATTTTTTTTTTTTCCAAAGTAACTAAAAAAATATTTTTTTTTCCAAAGTAACTAAAAAAATATTTTTTTTTCCAAAGAAACTAAAAAAATATTTTTTTTTCCAAAGTAACTAAAAAAATATATTTTTTTCCAAAGTAACTAAAAAAATATTTTTTTTTCCAAAGTAACTAAAAAAATATTTTTTTTCCAAAGAAACTAAAAAAATATTTTTTTTTCCAAAGTAACTAAAATTTTTTTTTTTTTTCCAAAGAAACTAAAAAAATATTTTTTTTTCCAAAGTAACTAAAAAAATTATTTTTTTTCCAAAGTAACTAAAAAAATTTTTTTTTTTCCAAAGTAACTAAAAAAATTTTTTTTTTTCCAAAGTAACTAAAAAAATATTTTTTTTTCCAAAGTAACTAAAAAAATATTTTTTTTTCCAAAGTAACTAAAAAATATTTTTTTTTTCCAAAGTAACTAAAAAATTTTTTTTTTTTCCAAAGTAACTAAAAAAATATTTTTTTTTCCAAAGTAACTAAAAAAATATTTTTTTTTCCAAAGTAACTAAAAAAATATTTTTTTTTCCAAAGAAACTAAAATTTTTTTTTTTTTTTCCAAAGTAACTAAAAAATTTTTTTTTTTTCCAAAGTAACTAAAAAAAATTTTTTTTTCCAAAGTAACTAAAAAAATATTTTTTTTTCCAAAGAAACTAAAAAAATATTTTTTTTCCAAAGTAACTAAAAAAATTTTTTTTTTCCAAAGAAACTAAAAAAAAATTTTTTCTTCCAAAGTAACTAAAAAATTTTTTTTTTCCAAAGTAACTAAAAAAAAATTTTTTTTTCCAAAGTAACTAAAAAAATATTTTTTTTTCCAAAGTAACTAAAAAAATATTTTTTTTTCCAAAGTAACTAAAAAAATATTTTTTTTTACAAAGTAACTAAAAAAATTTTTTTTTTCCAAAGTAATTAAAAAAATATTTTTTTTTCCAAAGTAACTAAAAAAATATTTTTTTTCCAAAGTAACTAAAAAAATATTTTTTTTTCCAAAGTAACTAAAAAAATATTTTTTTTTCCAAAGTAACTAAAAAAATATTTTTTTTTCCAAAGTAACTAAAAAAATATTTTTTTTCCAAAGTAACTAAAAAAGTAACTTTTTTTCCAAAGTAACTAAAAAAGTAACTTTTTTTCCAAAGTAACTAAAAAAGTAACTTTTTTTCCAAAGTAACTAAAAAAATATTTTTTTTTCCAAAGTAACTAAAAAAGTAACTTTTTTTCCAAAGTAACTAAAAAAGTAACTTTTTTTCCAAAGTAACTAAAAAAGTAACTTTTTTTCCAAAGTAACTAAAAAAATATTTTTTTTTCCAAAGTAACTAAAAAAGTAAATTTTTTCCAAAGTAACTAAAAAAATATCTTTTTTTCCAAAGTAACTAAAAAAATATATTTTTTTCTAAAGTAACTAAAAAAATATTTTTTTTCCAAAGAAACTAAAAAAAAAAATTTTTTTCCAAAGAAACTAAAAAAATTTTTTTTTTCCAAAGTAACTAAAAAAATATTTTTTTTTCCAAAGTAACTAAAAAAGTAACTTTTTTTCCAAAGTAACTAAAAAAGTAACTTTTTTTCCAAAGTAACTAAAAAAATATTTTTTTTTCCAAAGTAACTAAAAAAGTAACTTTTTTTCCAAAGTAACTAAAAAAGTAACTTTTTTTCCAAAGTAACTAAAAAAGTAAATTTTTTTCCAAAGTAACTAAAAAAATATTTTCTTTTCCAAAGTAACTAAAAAAGTAAATTTTTTCCAAAGTAACTAAAAAAATATTTTTTTTTCCAAAGTAACTAAAAAAATATTTTTTTTTCCAAAGTAACTAAAAAAAATTTTTTTTTTCCAAAGTAACTAAAAATATATATATTTTTCCAAAGTAACTAAAAATATATATTTTTTTCCAAAGTAACTAAAAATATATATTTTTTTCCAAAGTAACTAAAAAAATATTTTTTTTCCAAAGTAACTAAAAAAATATTTTTTTTTCCAAAGTAACTAAAGAAATATTTTTTTTTCCAAAGTAACTAAAACAATATTTTTTTTTCCAAAGTAACTAAAAAAATATTTTTTTTTCCAAAGAAACTAAAACAATATTTTTTTTCCAAAGTAACTAAAAAAATATTTTTTTTCCAAAGTAACTAAAAAAATATTTTTTTTTCCAAAGTAACTAAAAAAATTTTTTTTTTTCCAAAGTAACTAAAAAATTTTTTTTTTTTCCAAAGAAACTAAAAAAATATTTTTTTTCCAAAGTAACTAAAAAAATATTTTTTTTTCCAAAGTAACTAAAAAAGTAACTTTTTTTCCAAAGTAACTAAAAAAGTAACTTTTTTTCCAAAGTAACTAAAAAAATATTTTTTTTTCCAAAGTAACTAAAAAAGTAACTTTTTTTCCAAAGTAACTAAAAAAGTAACTTTTTTTCCAAAGTAACTAAAAAAGTAACTTTTTTTCCAAAGTAACTAAAAAAATATTTTTTTTTCCAAAGTAACTAAAAAAATATTTTTTTTTCCAAAGTAACTAAAAAAATATTTTTTTTTCCAAAGAAACTAAAAAAATATTTTTTTTCCAAAGTAACTAAAAAAATATTTTTTTTCCAAAGTAACTAAAAAAGTAACTTTTTTTCCAAAGTAACTAAAAAAGTAACTTTTTTTCCAAAGTAACTAAAAAAATATTTTTTTTTCCAAAGTAACTAAAAAAGTAACTTTTTTTCCAAAGTAACTAAAAAAGTAACTTTTTTTCCAAAGTAACTAAAAAAGTAACTTTTTTTCCAAAGTAACTAAAAAATTTTTTTTTTTTCCAAAGAAACTAAAAAAATATTTTTTTTTCCAAAGTAACTAAAAAAATATTTTTTTTTCCAAAGTAACTAAAAAAATTTTTTTTTTTCCAAAGTAACTAAAAAAATATTTTTTTTTCCAAAGAAACTAAAAAAATATTTTTTTTTCCAAAGTAACTAAAAATTTTTTTTTTTTTCCAAAGAAACTAAAAAAATATTTTTTTTTCCAAAGTAACTAAAAAAAATTTTTTTTTTCCAAAGTAACTAAAAAATTTTTTTTTTTTCCAAAGTAACTAAAAAAATATTTTTTTTTCCAAAGTAACTAAAAAAATATTTTTTTTTCCAAAGTAACTAAAAAAAAATTTTTTTTTCCAAAGTAACTAAAAAAAATTTTTTTTTTCCAAAGTAACTAAAAATTTTTTTTTTTTCCAAAGTAACTAAAAAAATATATTTTTTCCAAAGTAACTAAAAAAATATTTTTTTTTCCAAAGTAACTAAAAAAATATTTTTTTTTCCAAAGTAACTAAAAAAATATTTTTTTTTCCAAAGTAACTAAAAAAATATTTTTTTTTCCAAAGAAACTAAAAAAATATTTTTTTTTCCAAAGTAACTAAAAATTTTTTTTTTTTTCCAAAGTAACTAAAAAATTTTTTTTTTTTCCAAAGTAACTAAAAAAATATTTTTTTTTCCAAAGAAACTAAAAAAATATTTTTTTTTCCAAAGTAACTAAAAAAATTTTTTTTTTCCAAAGAAACTAAAAAAAAAATTTTTCTTCCAAAGTAACTAAAAAATTTTTTTTTTTCCAAAGTAACTAAAAAAAATATTTTTTTTCCAAAGTAACTAAAAAAATATTTTTTTTTCCAAAGTAACTAAAAAAATATTTTTTTTTCCAAAGTAACTAAAAAAATATTTTTTTTTCCAAAGTAACTAAAAAAAATTTTTTTTTCCAAAGTAATTAAAAAAATATTTTTTTTTCCAAAGTAACTAAAAAAATATTTTTTTTCCAAAGTAACTAAAAAAAATTTTTTTTTTCCAAAGTAACTAAAAAAATATTTTTTTTTCCAAAGTAACTAAAAAAATATTTTTTTTTCCAAAGTAACTAAAAAAATATTTTTTTTCCAAAGTAACTAAAAAAGTAACTTTTTTTCCAAAGTAACAAAAAAAGTAACTTTTTTTCCAAAGTAACTAAAAAAGTAACTTTTTTTCCAAAGTAACTAAAAAAATATTTTTTTTTCCAAAGTAACTAAAAAAGTAACTTTTTTTCCAAAGTAACTAAAAAAGTAACTTTTTTTCCAAAGTAACTAAAAAAGTAACTTTTTTTCCAAAGTAACTAAAAAAATATTTTTTTTTCCAAAGTAACTAAAAAAGTAAATTTTTTCCAAAGTAACTAAAAAAATATCTTTTTTTCCAAAGTAACTAAAAAAATATTTTTTTTTCCAAAGTAACTAAAAAAATATTTTTTTTTCCAAAGAAACTAAAAAAATATTTTTTTTCCAAAGTAACTAAAAAAATATTTTTTTTTCCAAAGTAACTAAAAAAGTAACTTTTTTTCCAAAGTAACTAAAAAAGTAACTTTTTTTCCAAAGTAACTAAAAAAATATTTTTTTTTCCAAAGTAACTAAAAAAGTAACTTTTTTTCCAAAGTAACTAAAAAAGTAACTTTTTTTCCAAAGTAACTAAAAAAGTAACTTTTTTTCCAAAGTAACTAAAAAAATATTTTTTTTTCCAAAGTAACTAAAAAAGTAAATTTTTTCCAAAGTAACTAAAAAAATATTTTTTTTCTCCAAAGTAACTAAAAAAATATTTTTTTTTCCAAAGTAACTAAAAAAATATTTTTTTTCCAAAGTAACTAAAAAAATATTTTTTTTTCCAAAGTAACTAAAAAAATTTTTTTTTTTCCAAAGTAACTAAAAAAATATATTTTTTTCCAAAGTAACTAAAAAAATATTTTTTTTTCCAAAGTAACTAAAAATATATATTTTTTTCCAAAGTAACTAAAAAAATATTTTTTTTCCAAAGTAACTAAAAAAATATTTTTTTTTCCAAAGTAACTAAAAAAATATTTTTTTTTCCAAAGTAACTAAAACAATATTTTTTTTTCCAAAGTAACTAAAAAAATATTTTTTTTTCCAAAGAAACTAAAACAATATTTTTTTTCCAAAGTAACTAAAAAAATATTTTTTTTTCCAAAGTAACTAAAAAAGTAACTTTTTTTCCAAAGTAACTAAAAAAGTAACTTTTTTTCCAAAGTAACTAAAAAAATATATTTTTTTCCAAAGTAACTAAAAAAGTAACTTTTTTTCCAAAGTAACTAAAAAAATATATTTTTTTCCAAAGTAACTAAAAAAGTAACTTTTTTTCCAAAGTAACTAAAAAAGTAACTTTTTTTCCAAAGTAACTAAAAAAGTAACTTTTTTTCCAAAGTAACTAAAAAAGTAACTTTTTTTCCAAAGTAACTAAAAAAGTAACTTTTTTTCCAAAGTAACTAAAAAAGTAACTTTTTTTCCAAAGTAACTAAAAAAATATTTTTTTTTCCAAAGTAACTAAAAAAGTAAATTTTTTCCAAAGTAACTAAAAAAATTTTTTTTTTTCCAAAGTAACTAAAAAAATTTTTTTTTTTCCAAAGTAACTAAAAATATATATTTTTTTCCAAAGTAACTAAAAAAATATTTTTTTTCCAAAGTAACTAAAAAAATATTTTTTTTTCCAAAGTAACTAAAAAAATATTTTTTTTTCCAAAGTAACTAAAACAATATTTTTTTTTCCAAAGTAACTAAAAAAATATTTTTTTTTCCAAAGAAACTAAAACAATATTTTTTTTCCAAAGTAACTAAAAAAATATTTTTTTTTCCAAAGTAACTAAAAAAATATTTTTTTTTCCAAAGTAACTAAAAAAATATTTTTTTTTCCAAAGTAACTAAAAAAATATTTTTTTTTCCAAAGAAACTAAAACAATATTTTTTTTCCAAAGTAACTAAAAAAATATTTTTTTTTCCAAAGTAACTAAAAAAGTAACTTTTTTTCCAAAGTAACTAAAAAAGTAACTTTTTTTCCAAAGTAACTAAAAAAATATTTTTTTTTCCAAAGTAACTAAAAAAGTAACTTTTTTTCCAAAGTAACTAAAAAAGTAACTTTTTTTCCAAAGTAACTAAAAAAGTAACTTTTTTTCCAAAGTAACTAAAAAAATATTTTTTTTTCCAAAGTAACTAAAAAAGTAAATTTATTCCAAAGTAACTAAAAAAATATTTTTTTTTCCAAAGTAACTAAAAAAATATATTTTTTTCCAAAGTAACTAAAAAAATATTTTTTTTTCCAAAGTAACTAAAAATATATTTTTTTTTCCAAAGTAACTAAAAAAAATTTTTTTTTTCCAAAGTAACTAAAAAAATTTTTTTTTTTCCAAAGTAACTAAAAATATATATTTTTTTCCAAAGTAACTAAAAAAATATTTTTTTTCCAAAGTAACTAAAAAAATATTTTTTTTTCCAAAGTAACTAAAAAAATATTTTTTTTTCCAAAGTAACTAAAACAATATTTTTTTTTCCAAAGTAACTAAAAAAATATTTTTTTTTCCAAAGAAACTAAAACAATATTTTTTTTCCAAAGTAACTAAAAAAATATTTTTTTTTCCAAAGTAACTAAAAAAATATTTTTTTTTCCAAAGTAACTAAAAAAATATTTTTTTTTCCAAAGTAACTAAAAAAATATTTTTTTTTCCAAAGAAACTAAAAAAATATTTTTTTTCCAAAGTAACTAAAAAAATATTTTTTTTTCCAAAGTAACTAAAAAAGTAACTTTTTTTCCAAAGTAACTAAAAAAGTAAATTTTTTCCAAAGTAACTAAAAAAATATTTTTTTTTCCAAAGTAACTAAAAAAATATTTTTTTTCCAAAGTAACTAAAAAAATATTTTTTTTTCCAAAGTAACTAAAAAAATATTTTTTTTTCCAAAGTAACTAAAAAAATATTTTTTTTTCCAAAGTAACTAAAAAAATATTTTTTTTCCAAAGTAACTAAAAAAATATTTTTTTTTCCAAAGTAACTAAAAAAATATCTTTTTTTCCAAAGTAACTAAAAAAAAATTTTTTTTTCCAAAGTAACTAAAAAAATATTTTTTTTTCCAAAGTAACTAAAAAAATATTTTTTTTTCCAAAGTAACTAAAAAAATATTTTTTTTCCAAAGTAACTAAAAAAGTAACTTTTTTTCCAAAGTAACAAAAAAAGTAACTTTTTTTCCAAAGTAACTAAAAAAGTAACTTTTTTTCCAAAGTAACTAAAAAAATATTTTTTTTTCCAAAGTAACTAAAAAAGTAACTTTTTTTCCAAAGTAACTAAAAAAGTAACTTTTTTTCCAAAGTAACTAAAAAAGTAACTTTTTTTCCAAAGTAACTAAAAAAATATTTTTTTTTCCAAAGTAACTAAAAAAGTAAATTTTTTCCAAAGTAACTAAAAAAATATCTTTTTTTCCAAAGTAACTAAAAAAATATTTTTTTTTCCAAAGTAACTAAAAAAATATTTTTTTTTCCAAAGAAACTAAAAAAATATTTTTTTTCCAAAGTAACTAAAAAAATATTTTTTTTTCCAAAGTAACTAAAAAAGTAACTTTTTTTCCAAAGTAACTAAAAAAGTAACTTTTTTTCCAAAGTAACTAAAAAAATATTTTTTTTTCCAAAGTAACTAAAAAAGTAACTTTTTTTCCAAAGTAACTAAAAAAGTAACTTTTTTTCCAAAGTAACTAAAAAAGTAACTTTTTTTCCAAAGTAACTAAAAAAATATTTTTTTTTCCAAAGTAACTAAAAAAGTAAATTTTTTCCAAAGTAACTAAAAAAATATTTTTTTTCTCCAAAGTAACTAAAAAAATATTTTTTTTTCCAAAGTAACTAAAAAAATATTTTTTTTCCAAAGTAACTAAAAAAATATTTTTTTTTCCAAAGTAACTAAAAAATTTTTTTTTTTTCCAAAGTAACTAAAAAAATATATTTTTTTCCAAAGTAACTAAAAAAATATTTTTTTTTCCAAAGTAACTAAAAATATATATTTTTTTCCAAAGTAACTAAAAAAATATTTTTTTTCCAAAGTAACTAAAAAAATATTTTTTTTTCCAAAGTAACTAAAAAAATATTTTTTTTTCCAAAGTAACTAAAACAATATTTTTTTTTCCAAAGTAACTAAAAAAATATTTTTTTTTCCAAAGAAACTAAAACAATATTTTTTTTCCAAAGTAACTAAAAAAATATTTTTTTTTCCAAAGTAACTAAAAAAGTAACTTTTTTTCCAAAGTAACTAAAAAAGTAACTTTTTTTCCAAAGTAACTAAAAAAATATATTTTTTTCCAAAGTAACTAAAAAAGTAACTTTTTTTCCAAAGTAACTAAAAAAGTAACTTTTTTTCCAAAGTAACTAAAAAAGTAACTTTTTTTCCAAAGTAACTAAAAAAATATTTTTTTTTCCAAAGTAACTAAAAAAGTAAATTTTTTCCAAAGTAACTAAAAAAATATTTTTTTTTCCAAAGTAACTAAAAATATATTTTTTTTTCCAAAGTAACTAAAAAAAATTTTTTTTTTCCAAAGTAACTAAAAAAATTTTTTTTTTTCCAAAGTAACTAAAAATATATATTTTTTTCCAAAGTAACTAAAAAAATATTTTTTTTCCAAAGTAACTAAAAAAATATTTTTTTTCCAAAGTAACTAAAAAAATATTTTTTTTTCCAAAGTAACTAAAACAATATTTTTTTTTCCAAAGTAACTAAAAAAATATTTTTTTTTCCAAAGAAACTAAAACAATATTTTTTTTCCAAAGTAACTAAAAAAATATTTTTTTTTCCAAAGTAACTAAAAAAATATTTTTTTTTCCAAAGTAACTAAAAAAATATTTTTTTTTCCAAAGTAACTAAAAAAATATTTTTTTTTCCAAAGAAACTAAAACAATATTTTTTTTCCAAAGTAACTAAAAAAATATTTTTTTTTCCAAAGTAACTAAAAAAGTAACTTTTTTTCCAAAGTAACTAAAAAAGTAACTTTTTTTCCAAAGTAACTAAAAAAATATTTTTTTTTCCAAAGTAACTAAAAAAGTAACTTTTTTTCCAAAGTAACTAAAAAAGTAACTTTTTTTCCAAAGTAACTAAAAAAGTAACTTTTTTTCCAAAGTAACTAAAAAAATATTTTTTTTTCCAAAGTAACTAAAAAAGTAAATTTATTCCAAAGTAACTAAAAAAATATTTTTTTTTCCAAAGTAACTAAAAAAATATATTTTTTTCCAAAGTAACTAAAAAAATATTTTTTTTTCCAAAGTAACTAAAAATATATTTTTTTTTCCAAAGTAACTAAAAAAAAATTTTTTTTTCCAAAGTAACTAAAAAAATTTTTTTTTTTCCAAAGTAACTAAAAATATATATTTTTTTCCAAAGTAACTAAAAAAATTTTTTTTTTCCAAAGTAACTAAAAAAATATTTTTTTTTCCAAAGTAACTAAAAAAATATTTTTTTTTCCAAAGTAACTAAAACAATATTTTTTTTTCCAAAGTAACTAAAAAAATATTTTTTTTTCCAAAGAAACTAAAACAATATTTTTTTTCCAAAGTAACTAAAAAAATATTTTTTTTTCCAAAGTAACTAAAAAAATATTTTTTTTTCCAAAGTAACTAAAAAAATATTTTTTTTTCCAAAGTAACTAAAAAAATATTTTTTTTTCCAAAGAAACTAAAAAAATATTTTTTTTCCAAAGTAACTAAAAAAATATTTTTTTTTCCAAAGTAACTAAAAAAGTAACTTTTTTTCCAAAGTAACTAAAAAAGTAAATTTTTTCCAAAGTAACTAAAAAAATATTTTTTTTTCCAAAGTAACTAAAAAAATATTTTTTTTCCAAAGTAACTAAAAAAATATTTTTTTTTCCAAAGTAACTAAAAAAATATTTTTTTTTTCCAAAGTAACTAAAAAAATATTTTTTTTTCCAAAGTAACTAAAAAAATATTTTTTTTCCAAAGTAACTAAAAAAATATTTTTTTTTCCAAAGTAACTAAAAAAGTAACTTTTTTTCCAAAGTAACTAAAAAAGTAACTTTTTTTCCAAAGTAACTAAAAAAGTAACTTTTTTTCCAAAGTAACTAAAAAAATATTTTTTTTTCCAAAGTAACTAAAAAAGTAAATTTTTTCCAAAGTAACTAAAAAAATATCTTTTTTTCCAAAGTAGCTAAAAAAATATTTTTTTTTCCAAAGTAACTAAAAAAATATTTTTTTTTCCAAAGTAACTAAAAAAATGTTTTTTTTTCCAAAGTAACTAAAAAAATATTTTTTTTTCCAAAGTAACTAAAAAAATATTTTTTTTTCCAAAGTAACTAAAAAAATATTTTTTTTTCCAAAGTAACTAAAAAAATATTTTTTTTCCAAAGTAACTAAAAAAATATTTTTTTTTCCAAAGTAACTAAAAAAATATTTTTTTTTCCAAAGTAACTAAAAAAATATTTTTTTTTCCAAAGTAACTAAAAAAAAATTTTTTTTTCCAAAGTAACTAAAAAAAAATTTTTTTTTCCAAAGTAACTAAAAAAAATTTTTTTTTTCCAAAGTAACTAAAAAAATATTTTTTTTCCAAAGTAATTAAAAAAAAAATTTTTTTTCCAAAGTAACTAAAAAATTTTTTTTTTTTCCAAAGTAACTAAAAAAATATTTTTTTTTCCAAAGTAACTAAAGAAATATTTTTTTTCCAAAGTAACTAAAAAAATATTTTTTTTTCCAAAGTAACTAAAAAAATATTTTTTTTTCCAAAGTAACTAAAAAAATATTTTTTTTCCAAAGTAACTAAAATTTTTTTTTTTTTTTCCAAAGTAACTAAAAAAAATTTTTTTTTTCCAAAGTAACTAAAAAAATATTTTTTTTCCAAAGTAACTAAAAAAATATTTTTTTTCCAAAGTAACTAAAAAAATATTTTTTTTTCCAAAGTAACTAAAAAAATATTTTTTTTTCCAAAGTAACTAAAAATATATATTTTTTTCCAAAGTAACTAAAAAAATATTTTTTTTCCAAAGTAACTAAAAAAATATTTTTTTTTTCCAAAGTAACTAAAAAAATATTTTTTTTTCCAAAGTAACTAAAACAATATTTTTTTTTCCAAAGTAACTAAAAAAATATTTTTTTTTCCAAAGAAACTAAAACAATATTTTTTTTCCAAAGTAACTAAAAAAATATTTTTTTTCCAAAGTAACTAAAAAAATATTTTTTTTTCCAAAGTAACTAAAAAAATATTTTTTTTTCCAAAGTAACTAAAAAAATATTTTTTTTTCCAAAGAAACTAAAAAAATATTTTTTTTCCAAAGTAACTAAAAAAATATTTTTTTTTCCAAAGTAACTAAAAAAGTAACTTTTTTTCCAAAGTAACTAAAAAAGTAACTTTTTTTCCAAAGTAACTAAAAAAATATTTTTTTTTCCAAAGTAACTAAAAAAGTAACTTTTTTTCCAAAGTAACTAAAAAAGTAACTTTTTTTCCAAAGTAACTAAAAAAGTAACTTTTTTTCCAAAGTAACTAAAAAAATATATTTTTTTCCAAAGTAACTAAAAAAGTAAATTTTTTCCAAAGTAACTAAAAAAATATTTTTTTTTCCAAAGTAACTAAAAAAATATTTTTTTTCCAAAGTAACTAAAAAAATATTTTTTTTTCCAAAGTAACTAAAAAAATATTTTTTTTTCCAAAGTAACTAAAAAAATATTTTTTTTTCCAAAGTAACTAAAAAAATATTTTTTTTTCCAAAGTAACTAAAAAAATATTTTTTTTTCCAAAGTAACTAAAAAAATATTTTTTTTTCCAAAGTAACTAAAAAAATATTTTTTTTTCCAAAGTAACTAAAAAAATATATTTTTTCCCAAAGTAACTAAAAAAATATTTTTTTTTCCAAAGTAACTAAAAAAGTAACTTTTTTTCCAAAGTAACTAAAAAAGTAACTTTTTTTCCAAAGTAACTAAAAAAATATTTTTTTTTCCAAAGTAACTAAAAAAGTAACTTTTTTTCCAAAGAAACTAAAAAAATATTTTTTTTTCCAAAGTAACTAAAAAAGTAACTTTTTTTCCAAAGAAACTAAAAAAATATTTTTTTTTCCAAAGTAACTAAAAAAATATTTTTTTTTCCAAAGTAACTAAAAAAGTAACTTTTTTTCCAAAGTAACTAAAAAAGTAACTTTTTTTCCAAAGTAACTAAAAAATTTTTTTTTTTTCCAAAGTAACTAAAAAAGTAACTTTTTTTCCAAAGTAACTAAAAAAATATTTTTTTTTCCAAAGTAACTAAAAAAGTAACTTTTTTTCCAAAGTAACTAAAAAAATATTTTTTTTTCCAAAGTAACTAAAAAAGTAACTTTTTTTCCAAAGTAACTAAAAAAGTAACTTTTTTTCCAAAGTAACTAAAAAAGTAACTTTTTTTCCAAAGTAACTAAAAAAATATTTTTTTTTCCAAAGTAACTAAAAAAGTAAATTTTTTCCAAAGTAACTAAAAAAATATTTTTTTTCCAAAGTAACTAAAAAAATATTTTTTTTCCCAAAGTAACTAAAAAAATATTTTTTTTTCCAAAGTAACTAAAAAATATTTTTTTTTTATTTTTTAACTAAAAAAATATTTTTTTTCCCAAAGTAACTAAAAAAATATTTTTTTTTCCAAAGTAACTAAAAAAATATTTTTTTTTCCAAAGTAACTAAAAAAATATTTTTTTTTCCAAAGTAACTAAAAAAGTAACTTTTTTTCCAAAGTAACTAAAAAAGTAACTTTTTTTCCAAAGAAACTAAAAAAATATTTTTTTTTCCAAAGTAACTAAAAAAATATTTTTTTTCCAAAGTAACTAAAAAAATATTTTTTTTTCCAAAGTAACTAAAAAAATATTTTTTTTTCCAAAGTAACTAAAAAAATATTTTTTTTCCAAAGTAACTAAAAAAATATATTTTTTTCCAAAGAAACTAAAAAAATATTTTTTTTTCCAAAGTAACTAAAAAAATATTTTTTTTTCCAAAGTAACTAAAAAAGTAACTTTTTTTCCAAAGTAACTAAAAAAGTAACTTTTTTTCCAAAGTAACTAAAAAAATATTTTTTTTTCCAAAGTAACTAAAAAAGTAACTTTTTTTCCAAAGTAACTAAAAAAAATTTTTTTTTTCCAAAGTAACTAAAAAAGTAACTTTTTTTCCAAAGTAACTAAAAAAGTAACTTTTTTTCCAAAGTAACTAAAAAAATATTTTTTTTTCCAAAGTAACTAAAAAAGTAAATTTTTTCCAAAGTAACTAAAAAAATATTTTTTTTTCCAAAGTAACTAAAAAAATATTTTTTTTTCCAAAGTAACTAAAAAAATATTTTTTTTTCCAAAGTAACTAAAAAAATATTTTTTTTTTCCAAAGTAACTAAAAAAGTAACTTTTTTTCCAAAGTAACTAAAAAAGTAACTTTTTTTCCAAAGTAACTAAAAAAAATTTTTTTTTCCAAAGTAACTAAAAAAATTTTTTTTTTCCAAAGTAACTAAAAAAATATTTTTTTTTCCAAAGTAAATAAAAAAATTTTTTTTTTTCCAAAGTAACTAAAAAAGTAACTTTTTTTCCAAAGTAACTAAAAAATATTTTTTTTTTCCAAAGTAACTAAAAAAATATTTTTTTTTCCAAAGAAACTAAAAAAATATTTTTTTTTCCAAAGTAACTAAAAAATTTTTTTTTTTTCCAAAGTAACTAAAAAAATTTTTTTTTTTCCAAAGAAACTAAAAAAATATTTTTTTTTCCAAAGAAACTAAAAAAATATTTTTTTTTCCAAAGTAACTAAAAAATTTTTTTTTTTTCCAAAGAAACTAAAAAAAAAAATTTTTTTCCAAAGTAACTAAAAAATTTTTTTTTTTCCAAAGTAACTAAAAAAAAAAAAATTTTTCCAAAGTAACTAAAAAAATATTTTTTTTTCCAAAGTAACTAAAAAAATATTTTTTTTTCCAAAGTAACTAAAAAAATTTTTTTTTTCCAAAGTAACTAAAAAAATTTTTTTTTTTCCAAAGTAACTAAAAAAAATTTTTTTTTCCAAAGTAATTAAAAAAATATTTTTTTTTCCAAAGTAACTAAAAAAATATTTTTTTTTCCAAAGTAACTAAAAAAATATTTTTTTTTCCAAAGTAACTAAAAAAATATTTTTTTTTCCAAAGTAACTAAAAAAATATTTTTTTTTCCAAAGTAACTAAAAAAATATATTTTTTTCCAAAGTAACTAAAAAAATATATTTTTTTCCAAAGTAACTAAAAAAATATTTTTTTTTCCAAAGTAACTAAAAAAATATTTTTTTTCCAAAGTAACTAAAAAAATATTTTTTTTTCCAAAGTAACTAAAAAAATATTTTTTTTTCCAAAGTAACTAAAAAAATATTTTTTTTTCCAAAGTAACTAAAAAAGTAACTTTTTTTCCAAAGTAACTAAAAAAGTAACTTTTTTTCCAAAGAAACTAAAAAAATATTTTTTTTTCCAAAGTAACTAAAAAAATATTTTTTTTCCAAAGTAACTAAAAAAATATTTTTTTTTCCAAAGTAACTAAAAAAATATTTTTTTTTCCAAAGTAACTAAAAAAATATTTTTTTTCCAAAGTAACTAAAAAAATATTTTTTTTTCCAAAGAAACTAAAAAAATATTTTTTTTCCAAAGTAACTAAAAAAATATTTTTTTTTCCAAATTAACTAAAAAAGTAACTTTTTTTCCAAAGTAACTAAAAAAGTAACTTTTTTTCCAAAGTAACTAAAAAAATATTTTTTTTCCAAAGTAACTAAAAAAGTAACTTTTTTTCCAAAGTAACTAAAAAAATATTTTTTTTTCCAAAGTAACTAAAAAAGTAACTTTTTTTCCAAAGTAACTAAAAAAGTAACTTTTTTTCCAAAGTAACTAAAAAAATTTTTTTTTTTTCCAAAGTAACTAAAAAAGTAAATTTTTTCCAAAGTAACTAAAAAATATATTTTTTTCCAAAGTAACTAAAAAAATATTTTTTTTTCCAAAGTAACTAAAAAAATATTTTTTTTTCCAAAGTAACTAAAAAAATATTTTTTTTTCCAAAGTAACTAAAAAAGTAACTTTTTTTCCAAAGTAACTAAAAAAGTAACTTTTTTTCCAAAGAAACTAAAAAAATTTTTTTTTTTCCAAAGTAACTAAAAAAATATTTTTTTTCCAAAGTAACTAAAAAAATATTTTTTTTTCCAAAGTAACTAAAACAATATTTTTTTTTCCAAAGTAACTAAAAAAATATTTTTTTTCCAAAGTAACTAAAAAAATATTTTTTTTTCCAAAGAAACTAAAAAAATATTTTTTTTTCCAAAGTAACTAAAAAAATATTTTTTTTCCAAAGTAACTAAAAAAGTAACTTTTTTTCCAAAGTAACTAAAAAAGTAACTTTTTTTCCAAAGTAACTAAAAAAATATTTTTTTTTCCAAAGTAACTAAAAAAGTAACTTTTTTTCCAAAGTAACTAAAAAAATATTTTTTTTTCCAAAGTAACTAAAAAAGTAACTTTTTTTCCAAAGTAACTAAAAAAGTAACTTTTTTTCCAAAGTAACTAAAAAAAAATTTTTTTTTCCAAAGTAACTAAAAAAATTTTTTTTTTCCAAAGTAACTAAAAAAGTAACTTTTTTTCCAAAGTAACTAAAAAAGTAACTTTTTTTCCAAAGTAACTAAAAAAATATTTTTTTTTCCAAAGTAACTAAAAAAGTAAATTTTTTCCAAAGTAACTAAAAAAATATTTTTTTTTCCAAAGTAACTAAAAAAATATTTCTTTTTCCAAAGTAACTAAAAAAATATTTTTTTTCCAAAGTAACTAAAAAAATATTTTTTTTCCAAAGTAACTAAAAAAATATTTTTTTTTCCAAAGTAACTAAAAAAATATTTTTTTTTCCAAAGTAACTAAAAAAATATTTTTTTTTCCAAAGTAACTAAAAAAATATTTTTTTTTCCAAAGAAACTAAAAAAAAATTTTTTTTTCCAAAGTAACTAAAAAAAAATTTTTTTTTCCAAAGTAACTAAAAAAATATTTTTTTTTCCAAAGTAACTAAAAAAATATTTTTTTTTCGAAAGAAACTAAAAAAATATTTTTTTTTCCAAAGTAACTAAAAAAATATTTTTTTTTCCAAAGAAACTAAAAAAAATTTTTTTTTTCCAAAGTAACTAAAAAAATTTTTTTTTTTCCAAAGTAACTAAAAAAATTTTTTATTTTCCAAAGTAACTAAAAAAAAAAATTTTTTTCCAAAGTAACTAAAAAAATATTTTTTTTTCCAAAGTAACTAAAAAAATATTTTTTTTTCCAAAGTAACTAAAAAAATATTTTTTTTTCCAAAGTAACTAAAAAATTTTTTTTTTTCCAAAGTAACTAAAAAAATATTTTTTTTCCAAAGTAATTAAAAAAAAAAATTTTTTTCCAAAGTAACTAAAAAAATATTTTTTTTTCCAAAGTAACTAAAAAAGTAACTTTTTTTCCAAAGTAACTAAAAAAGTAACTTTTTTTCCAAAGTAACTAAAAAAATATTTTTTTTTCCAAAGTAACTAAAAAAGTAACTTTTTTTCCAAAGTAACTAAAAAAGTAACTTTTTTTCCAAAGTAACTAAAAAAGTAACTTTTTTTCCAAAGTAACAAAAAAAATTTTTTTTTTCCAAAGTAACTAAAAAAGTAAATTTTTTCCAAAGTAACTAAAAAAATATTTTTTTTTCCAAAGTAACTAAAAAAATATTTTTTTTTCCAAAGTAACTAAAAAAATATTTTTTTTCCCAAAGTAACTAAAAAAATATTTTTTTTTCCAAAGTAACTAAAAAAATATTTTTTTTTCCAAAGTAACTAAAAAAATATTTTTTTTCCCAAAGTAACTAAAAAAATATTTTTTTTTCCAAAGTAACTAAAAAAGTAACTTTTTTTCCAAAGTAACTAAAAAAGTAACTTTTTTTCCAAAGTAACTAAAAAAATATTTTTTTTTCCAAAGTAACTAAAAAAGTAACTTTTTTTCCAAAGTAACTAAAAAAGTAACTTTTTTTCCAAAGTAACTAAAAAAGTAACTTTTTTTCCAAAGTAACTAAAAAAATATTTTTTTTTCCAAAGAAACTAAAAAAATATTTTTTTTTCCAAAGTAACTAAAAAAATTTTTTTTTTCCAAAGTAACTAAAAAAATATATTTTTTTCCAAAGTAACTAAAAAAATATTTTTTTTTCCAAAGTAACTAAAAAAATATTTTTTTTTCCAAAGTAACTAAAAAAATATTTTTTTTTCCAAAGTAACTAAAAAAAATTCTTTTTTCCAAAGTAATTAAAAAAAAAAAATTTTTTCCAAAGTAACTAAAAAAATATTTTTTTTTCCAAAGTAACTAAAAATATATTTTTTTTCCCAAAGTAACTAAAAAAATATTTTTTTTTCCAAAGTAACTAAAAAAGTAACTTTTTTTCCAAAGTAACTAAAAAAGTAACTTTTTTTCCAAAGTAACTAAAAAAATATATTTTTTTTCCAAAGTAACTAAAAAAGTAACTTTTTTTCCAAAGTAACTAAAAAAGTAACTTTTTTTCCAAAGTAACTAAAAAAGTAACTTTTTTTCCAAAGTAACTAAAAAAATATTTTTTTTTCCAAAGTAACTAAAAAAATATTTTTTTTTCCAAAGTAACTAAAAAAATATTTTTTTTTCCAAAGTAACTAAAAAAATATTTTTTTTTCCAAAGTAACTAAAAAAATATTTTTTTTTCCAAAGTAACTAAAAATATATTTTTTTTCCCAAAGTAACTAAAAAAATATTTTTTTTCCAAAGTAACTAAAAAAGTAACTTTTTTTCCAAAGTAACTAAAAAAGTAACTTTTTTTCCAAAGTAACTAAAAAAATATATTTTTTTTCCAAAGTAACTAAAAAAGTAACTTTTTTTCCAAAGTAACTAAAAAAGTAACTTTTTTTCCAAAGTAACTAAAAAAGTAACTTTTTTTCCAAAGTAACTAAAAATATATTTTTTTTCCCAAAGTAACTAAAAAAATATTTTTTTTTCCAAAGTAACTAAAAAAGTAACTTTTTTTCCAAAGTAACTAAAAAAGTAACTTTTTTTCCAAAGTAACTAAAAAAATATATTTTTTTTCCAAAGTAACTAAAAAAGTAACTTTTTTTCCAAAGTAACTAAAAAAGTAACTTTTTTTCCAAAGTAACTAAAAAAGTAACTTTTTTTCCAAAGTAACTAAAAAAATATTTTTTTTTCCAAAGTAACTAAAAAAATATTTTTTTTTCCAAAGTAACTAAAAAAATATTTTTTTTTCCAAAGTAACTAAAAAAATATTTTTTTTTCCAAAGTAACTAAAAAAATATATTTTTTTCCAAAGTAACTAAAAAAATATTTTTTTTTCCAAAGTAACTAAAAAAATATTTTTTTTTCCAAAGTAACTAAAAAAATATTTTTTTTTCCAAAGTAACTAAAAAAAATTCTTTTTTCCAAAGTAATTAAAAAAAAAAATTTTTTCCAAAGTAACTAAAAAAATATTTTTTTTTCCAAAGTAACTAAAAATATATTTTTTTCCCAAAGTAACTAAAAAAATATTTTTTTTTCCAAAGTAACTAAAAAAGTAACTTTTTTTCCAAAGTAACTAAAAAAGTAACTTTTTTTCCAAAGTAACTAAAAAAATATATTTTTTTTCCAAAGTAACTAAAAAAGTAACTTTTTTTCCAAAGTAACTAAAAAAGTAACTTTTTTTCCAAAGTAACTAAAAAAGTAACTTTTTTTCCAAAGTAACTAAAAAAATATTTTTTTTTCCAAAGTAACTAAAAAAATATTTTTTTTTCCAAAGTAACTAAAAAAATATTTTTTTTTCCAAAGTAACTAAAAAAATATTTTTTTTTCCAAAGTAACTAAAAAAATATTTTTTTTTCCAAAGAAACTAAAAAAATATTTTTTTTTCCAAAGTAACTAAAAAAATTTTTTTTTTCCAAAGTAACTAAAAAAATATATTTTTTTCCAAAGTAACTAAAAAAATATTTTTTTTTCCAAAGTAACTAAAAAAATATTTTTTTTTCCAAAGTAACTAAAAAAATATTTTTTTTTCCAAAGTAACTAAAAAAAATTCTTTTTTCCAAAGTAATTAAAAAAAAAAAAATTTTTCCAAAGTAACTAAAAAAATATTTTTTTTTCCAAAGTAACTAAAAATATATTTTTTTTCCCAAAGTAACTAAAAAAATATTTTTTTTTCCAAAGTAACTAAAAAAGTAACTTTTTTTCCAAAGTAACTAAAAAAGTAACTTTTTTTCCAAAGTAACTAAAAAAATATATTTTTTTTCCAAAGTAACTAAAAAAGTAACTTTTTTTCCAAAGTAACTAAAAAAGTAACTTTTTTTCCAAAGTAACTAAAAAAGTAACTTTTTTTCCAAAGTAACTAAAAAAATATTTTTTTTTCCAAAGTAACTAAAAAAATATTTTTTTTTCCAAAGTAACTAAAAAAATATTTTTTTTTCCAAAGTAACTAAAAAAATATTTTTTTTTCCAAAGTAACTAAAAAAATATTTTTTTTTCCAAAGTAACTAAAAAAATATTTTTTTTCCCAAAGTAACTAAAAAAATATTTTTTTTTCCAAAGTAACTAAAAAAGTAACTTTTTTTCCAAAGTAACTAAAAAAATATTTTTTTTTTCCAAAGTAACTAAAAAAGTAAATTTTTTCCAAAGTAACTAAAAAATATATTTTTTTCCAAAGTAACTAAAAAAATATTTTTTTTTCCAAAGTAACTAAAAAAATATTTTTTTTTCCAAAGTAACTAAAAAAATATTTTTTTTTCCAAAGTAACTAAAAAAGTAACTTTTTTTCCAAAGTAACTAAAAAAGTAACTTTTTTTCCAAAGAAACTAAAAAAATATTTTTTTTTCCAAAGTAACTAAAAAAATATTTTTTTTCCAAAGTAACTAAAAAAATATTTTTTTTTCCAAAGTAACTAAAACAATATTTTTTTTTCCAAAGTAACTAAAAAAATATATTTTTTCCAAAGTAACTAAAAAAATATTTTTTTTTCCAAAGAAACTAAAAAAATATTTTTTTTTCCAAAGTAACTAAAAAAATATTTTTTTTCCAAAGTAACTAAAAAAGTAACTTTTTTTCCAAAGTAACTAAAAAAGTAACTTTTTTTCCAAAGTAACTAAAAAAATATTTTTTTTTCCAAAGTAACTAAAAAAGTAACTTTTTTTCCAAAGTAACTAAAAAAATATTTTTTTTTCCAAAGTAACTAAAAAAGTAACTTTTTTTCCAAAGTAACTAAAAAAGTAACTTTTTTTCCAAAGTAACTAAAAAAAAATTTTTTTTTCCAAAGTAACTAAAAAAAATTTTTTTTTCCAAAGTAACTAAAAAAGTAACTTTTTTTCCAAAGTAACTAAAAAAGTAACTTTTTTTCCAAAGTAACTAAAAAAATATTTTTTTTTCCAAAGTAACTAAAAAAGTAAATTTTTTCCAAAGTAACTAAAAAAATATTTTTTTTTCCAAAGTAACTAAAAAAATATTTCTTTTTCCAAAGTAACTAAAAAAATATTTTTTTTCCAAAGTAACTAAAAAAATATTTTTTTTCCAAAGTAACTAAAAAAATATTTTTTTTTCCAAAGTAACTAAAAAAATATTTTTTTTTCCAAAGTAACTAAAAAAATATTTTTTTTTCCAAAGTAACTAAAAAAATATTTTTTTTTCCAAAGAAACTAAAAAAAAAATTTTTTTTCCAAAGTAACTAAAAAAAAATTTTTTTTTCCAAAGTAACTAAAAAAATATTTTTTTTTCCAAAGTAACTAAAAAAATATTTTTTTTTCGAAAGAAACTAAAAAAATATTTTTTTTTCCAAAGTAACTAAAAAAATATTTTTTTTTCCAAAGAAACTAAAAAAAAATTTTTTTTTCCAAAGTAACTAAAAAAATTTTTTTTTTTCCAAAGTAACTAAAAAAAATTTTTATTTTCCAAAGTAACTAAAAAAAAAAATTTTTTTCCAAAGTAACTAAAAAAATATTTTTTTTTC
Organism: Melanostigma gelatinosum; assembly: GCF_949748355.1. Lineage (NCBI taxonomy): Eukaryota > Metazoa > Chordata > Actinopteri > Perciformes > Zoarcidae > Melanostigma > Melanostigma gelatinosum. Next base: position 99,054 of record NC_136652.1, read on the forward strand.
CAAAGTAACTAAAAAAATATTTTTTTTTCCAAAGTAACTAAAAAAATATTTTTTTTTCCAAAGTAACTAAAAAATTTTTTTTTTTCCAAAGTAACTAAAAAAATATTTTTTTTCCAAAGTAATTAAAAAAAAAATTTTTTTTCCAAAGTAACTAAAAAAATATTTTTTTTTCCAAAGTAACTAAAAAAGTAACTTTTTTTCCAAAGTAACTAAAAAAGTAACTTTTTTTCCAAAGTAACTAAAAAAATATTTTTTTTTCCAAAGTAACTAAAAAAGTAACTTTTTTTCCAAAGTAACTAAAAAAGTAACTTTTTTTCCAAAGTAACTAAAAAAGTAACTTTTTTTCCAAAGTAACAAAAAAAATTTTTTTTTTCCAAAGTAACTAAAAAAGTAAATTTTTTCCAAAGTAACTAAAAAAATATTTTTTTTTCCAAAGTAACTAAAAAAATATTTTTTTTTCCAAAGTAACTAAAAAAATATTTTTTTTCCCAAAGTAACTAAAAAAATATTTTTTTTTCCAAAGTAACTAAAAAAATATTTTTTTTTCCAAAGTAACTAAAAAAATATTTTTTTTCCCAAAGTAACTAAAAAAATATTTTTTTTTCCAAAGTAACTAAAAAAGTAACTTTTTTTCCAAAGTAACTAAAAAAGTAACTTTTTTTCCAAAGTAACTAAAAAAATATTTTTTTTTCCAAAGTAACTAAAAAAGTAACTTTTTTTCCAAAGTAACTAAAAAAGTAACTTTTTTTCCAAAGTAACTAAAAAAGTAACTTTTTTTCCAAAGTAACTAAAAAAATATTTTTTTTTCCAAAGAAACTAAAAAAATATTTTTTTTTCCAAAGTAACTAAAAAAATTTTTTTTTTCCAAAGTAACTAAAAAAATATATTTTTTTCCAAAGTAACTAAAAAAATATTTTTTTTTCCAAAGTAACTAAAAAAATATTTTTTTTTCCAAAGTAACTAAAAAAATATTTTTTTTTCCAAAGTAACTAAAAAAAATTCTTTTTTCCAAAGTAATTAAAAAAAAAAAAATTTTTCCAAAGTAACTAAAAAAATATTTTTTTTTCCAAAGTAACTAAAAATATATTTTTTTTCCCAAAGTAACTAAAAAAATATTTTTTTTTCCAAAGTAACTAAAAAAGTAACTTTTTTTCCAAAGTAACTAAAAAAGTAACTTTTTTTCCAAAGTAACTAAAAAAATATATTTTTTTTCCAAAGTAACTAAAAAAGTAACTTTTTTTCCAAAGTAACTAAAAAAGTAACTTTTTTTCCAAAGTAACTAAAAAAGTAACTTTTTTTCCAAAGTAACTAAAAAAATATTTTTTTTTCCAAAGTAACTAAAAAAATATTTTTTTTTCCAAAGTAACTAAAAAAATATTTTTTTTTCCAAAGTAACTAAAAAAATATTTTTTTTTCCAAAGTAACTAAAAAAATATTTTTTTTTCCAAAGTAACTAAAAAAATATTTTTTTTCCCAAAGTAACTAAAAAAATATTTTTTTTTCCAAAGTAACTAAAAAAATATTTTTTTTTCCAAAGTAACTAAAAAAATATTTTTTTTTCCAAAGTAACTAAAAAAATATTTTTTTGCCCAAAGTAACTAAAAAAATATTTTTTTTTCCAAAGTAACTAAAAAAATATTTTTTTTTCCAAAGTAACTAAAAAAATATTTTTTTTCCAAAGTAACTAAAAAAATATTTTTTTTTCCAAAGTAACTAAAAAAATATTTTTTTTTCCAAAGTAACTAAAAAAATATTTTTTTTTCCAAAGTAACTAAAAAAATATTTTTTTTCCAAAGTAACTAAAAAAATATTTTTTTTTCCAAAGTAACTAAAAAAATATTTTTTTTTCCAAAGTAACTAAAAAAATATTTTTTTTCCCAAAGTAACTAAAAAAATATTTTTTTTCCAAAGTAACTAAAAAAATATTTTTTTTTCCAAAGTAACTAAAAAATTTTTTTTTTTCCAAAGTAACTAAAAAAATATTTTTTTTCCAAAGTAATTAAAAAAATATTTTTTTTTCCAAAGTAACTAAAAAAATATTTTTTTTTCCAAAGTAACTAAAAAAATATTTTTTTTTCCAAAGTAACTAAAAAAGTAACTTTTTTTCCAAAGTAACTAAAAAAGTAACTTTTTTTCCAAAGAAACTAAAAAAATATTTTTTTTTCCAAAGTAACTAAAAAAATATTTTTTTTCCAAAGTAACTAAAAAAATATTTTTTTTTCCAAAGTAACTAAAAAAATATTTTTTTTCCCAAAGTAACTAAAAAAGTAACTTTTTTTCCAAAGTAACTAAAAAAGTAACTTTTTTTCCAAAGTAACTAAAAAAGTAACTTTTTTTCCAAAGTAACTAAAAAAATATTTTTTTTTCCAAAGAAACTAAAAAAATATTTTTTTTTCCAAAGTAACTAAAAAAATATTTTTTTTTCCAAAGTAACTAAAAAAATTTTTTTTTTTCCAAAGTAACTAAAAAAATATTTTTTTTTCCAAAGTAACTAAAAAAATATTTTTTTTCCAAAGTAACTAAAAAAATATTTTTTTTTCCAAAGTAACTAAAAAAATATTTTTTTTTCCAAAGTAACTAAAAAAATATTTTTTTTTCCAAAGTAACTAAAAAAATATTTTTTTTTCCAAAGTAACTAAAAAAATATTTTTTTTTCCAAAGTAACTAAAAAAATATTTTTTTTTTCCAAAGTAACTAAAAAAATATTTTTTTTTCCAAAGTAACTAAAAAAATATTTTTTTCCAAAGTAACTAAAAAAATATTTTTTTTTCCAAAGTAACTAAAAAATATTTTTTTTTCCAAAGTAACTAAAAAAATATTTTTTTTTCCAAAGTAACTAAAAAAATATTTTTTTTTCCAAAGTAACTAAAAAAATATTTTTTTTTCCAAAGTAACTAAAAAATTATTTTTTTTTCCAAAGTAACTAAAAAAATATTTTTTTTTCCAAAGTAACTAAAAAAATATTTTTTTTTCCAAAGTAACTAAAAAAATATTTTTTTTTCCAAAGTAACTAAAAAAATATTTTTTTTTCCAAAGTAACTAAAAAAATATTTTTTTTCCAAAGTAACTAAAAAAATATTTTTTTTTCCAAAGTAACTAAAACATTTTTTTTTTCCAAAGTAACTAAAAAAATATTTTTTTTTCCAAAGTAACTAAAAAAATATTTTTTTTTCCAAAGTAACTAAAAAAATATTTTTTTTTCCAAAGTAACTAAAAAAATAATTTTTTTTCCAAAGTAACTAAAAAAATATTTTTTTTTCCAAAGTAACTAAAAAAATATTTTTTTTTCCAAAGTAACTAAAAAAATATTTTTTTTTCCAAAGTAACTAAAAAAATATTTTTTTTTCCAAAGTAACTAAAAAAATATATTTTTTTCCAAAGTAACTAAAAAAATATTTTTTTTTCCAAAGTAACTAAAAAAATATTTTTTTTTCCAAAGTAACTAAAAAAATATTTTTTTTTCCAAAGTAACTAAAAAAAATTCTTTTTTCCAAAGTAATTAAAAAAAAAAAAATTTTTCCAAAGTAACTAAAAAAATATTTTTTTTTCCAAAGTAACTAAAAATATATTTTTTTTCCCAAAGTAACTAAAAAAATATTTTTTTTTCCAAAGTAACTAAAAAAGTAACTTTTTTTCCAAAGTAACTAAAAAAGTAACTTTTTTTCCAAAGTAACTAAAAAAATATATTTTTTTTCCAAAGTAACTAAAAAAGTAACTTTTTTTCCAAAGTAACTAAAAAAGTAACTTTTTTTCCAAAGTAACTAAAAAAGTAACTTTTTTTCCAAAGTAACTAAAAAAATATTTTTTTTTCCAAAGTAACTAAAAAAATATTTTTTTTTCCAAAGTAACTAAAAAAATATTTTTTTTTCCAAAGTAACTAAAAAAATATTTTTTTTTCCAAAGTAACTAAAAAAATATTTTTTTTTCCAAAGAAACTAAAAAAATATTTTTTTTTCCAAAGTAACTAAAAAATTTTTTTTTTTCCAAAGTAACTAAAAAAATATATTTTTTTCCAAAGTAACTAAAAAAATATTTTTTTTTCCAAAGTAACTAAAAAAATATTTTTTTTTCCAAAGTAACTAAAAAAATATTTTTTTTTCCAAAGTAACTAAAAAAAATTCTTTTTTCCAAAGTAATTAAAAAAAAAAAATTTTTTCCAAAGTAACTAAAAAAATATTTTTTTTTCCAAAGTAACTAAAAATATATTTTTTTTCCCAAAGTAACTAAAAAAATATTTTTTTTTCCAAAGTAACTAAAAAAGTAACTTTTTTTCCAAAGTAACTAAAAAAGTAACTTTTTTTCCAAAGTAACTAAAAAAATATATTTTTTTTCCAAAGTAACTAAAAAAGTAACTTTTTTTCCAAAGTAACTAAAAAAGTAACTTTTTTTCCAAAGTAACTAAAAAAGTAACTTTTTTTCCAAAGTAACTAAAAAAATATTTTTTTTTCCAAAGTAACTAAAAAAATATTTTTTTTTCCAAAGTAACTAAAAAAATATTTTTTTTTCCAAAGTAACTAAAAAAATATTTTTTTTTCCAAAGTAACTAAAAAAATATTTTTTTTTCCAAAGTAACTAAAAAAATATTTTTTTTCCCAAAGTAACTAAAAAAATATTTTTTTTTCCAAAGTAACTAAAAAAGTAACTTTTTTTCCAAAGTAACTAAAAAAATATTTTTTTTTTCCAAAGTAACTAAAAAAGTAAATTTTTTCCAAAGTAACTAAAAAATATATTTTTTTCCAAAGTAACTAAAAAAATATTTTTTTTTCCAAAGTAACTAAAAAAATATTTTTTTTTCCAAAGTAACTAAAAAAATATATTTTTTTCCAAAGTAACTAAAAAAGTAACTTTTTTTCCAAAGTAACTAAAAAAGTAACTTTTTTTCCAAAGAAACTAAAAAAATATTTTTTTTTCCAAAGTAACTAAAAAAATATTTTTTTTCCAAAGTAACTAAAAAAATATTTTTTTTTCCAAAGTAACTAAAACAATATTTTTTTTTCCAAAGTAACTAAAAAAATATATTTTTTCCAAAGTAACTAAAAAAATATTTTTTTTTCCAAAGAAACTAAAAAAATATTTTTTTTTCCAAAGTAACTAAAAAAATATTTTTTTTCCAAAGTAACTAAAAAAGTAACTTTTTTTCCAAAGTAACTAAAAAAGTAACTTTTTTTCCAAAGTAACTAAAAAAATATTTTTTTTTCCAAAGTAACTAAAAAAGTAACTTTTTTTCCAAAGTAACTAAAAAAATATTTTTTTTTCCAAAGTAACTAAAAAAGTAACTTTTTTTCCAAAGTAACTAAAAAAGTAACTTTTTTTCCAAAGTAACTAAAAAAAAATTTTTTTTTCCAAAGTAACTAAAAAAAATTTTTTTTTCCAAAGTAACTAAAAAAGTAACTTTTTTTCCAAAGTAACTAAAAAAGTAACTTTTTTTCCAAAGTAACTAAAAAAATATTTTTTTTTCCAAAGTAACTAAAAAAGTAAATTTTTTCCAAAGTAACTAAAAAAATATTTTTTTTTCCAAAGTAACTAAAAAAATATTTCTTTTTCCAAAGTAACTAAAAAAATATTTTTTTTCCAAAGTAACTAAAAAAATATTTTTTTTCCAAAGTAACTAAAAAAATATTTTTTTTTCCAAAGTAACTAAAAAAATATTTTTTTTTCCAAAGTAACTAAAAAAATATTTTTTTTTCCAAAGTAACTAAAAAAATATTTTTTTTTCCAAAGAAACTAAAAAAAAAATTTTTTTTCCAAAGTAACTAAAAAAAAATTTTTTTTTCCAAAGTAACTAAAAAAATATTTTTTTTTCCAAAGTAACTAAAAAAATATTTTTTTTTCGAAAGAAACTAAAAAAATATTTTTTTTTCCAAAGTAACTAAAAAAATATTTTTTTTTCCAAAGAAACTAAAAAAAATTTTTTTTTTCCAAAGTAACTAAAAAAATTTTTTTTTTTCCAAAGTAACTAAAAAAATTTTTTATTTTCCAAAGTAACTAAAAAAAAAAAATTTTTTCCAAAGTAACTAAAAAAATTTTTTTTTTTCCAAAGTAACTAAAAAAATATTTTTTTTTCCAAAGTAACTAAAAAAATATTTTTTTTTCCAAAGTAACTAAAAAATTTTTTTTTTTCCAAAGTAACTAAAAAAATATTTTTTTTCCAAAGTAATTAAAAAAAAAAAATTTTTTCCAAAGTAACTAAAAAAATATTTTTTTTTCCAAAGTAACTAAAAAAGTAACTTTTTTTCCAAAGTAACTAAAAAAGTAACTTTTTTTCCAAAGTAACTAAAAAAATATTTTTTTTTCCAAAGTAACTAAAAAAGTAACTTTTTTTCCAAAGTAACTAAAAAAGTAACTTTTTTTCCAAAGTAACTAAAAAAGTAACTTTTTTTCCAAAGTAACAAAAAAAATTTTTTTTTTCCAAAGTAACTAAAAAAGTAAATTTTTTCCAAAGTAACTAAAAAAATTTTTTTTTTTCCAAAGTAACTAAAAAAATATTTTTTTTTCCAAAGTAACTAAAAAAATATTTTTTTTCCCAAAGTAACTAAAAAAATATTTTTTTTTCCAAAGTAACTAAAAAAATATTTTTTTTTCCAAAGTAACTAAAAAAATATTTTTTTTCCCAAAGTAACTAAAAAAATATTTTTTTTTCCAAAGTAACTAAAAAAGTAACTTTTTTTCCAAAGTAACTAAAAAAGTAACTTTTTTTCCAAAGTAACTAAAAAAATATTTTTTTTTCCAAAGTAACTAAAAAAGTAACTTTTTTTCCAAAGTAACTAAAAAAGTAACTTTTTTTCCAAAGTAACTAAAAAAGTAACTTTTTTTCCAAAGTAACTAAAAAAATATTTTTTTTTCCAAAGAAACTAAAAAAATATTTTTTTTTCCAAAGTAACTAAAAAAATTTTTTTTTTCCAAAGTAACTAAAAAAATATATTTTTTTCCAAAGTAACTAAAAAAATATTTTTTTTTCCAAAGTAACTAAAAAAATATTTTTTTTTCCAAAGTAACTAAAAAAATATTTTTTTTTCCAAAGTAACTAAAAAAAATTCTTTTTTCCAAAGTAATTAAAAAAAAAAAATTTTTTCCAAAGTAACTAAAAAAATATTTTTTTTTCCAAAGTAACTAAAAATATATTTTTTTTCCCAAAGTAACTAAAAAAATATTTTTTTTTCCAAAGTAACTAAAAAAGTAACTTTTTTTCCAAAGTAACTAAAAAAGTAACTTTTTTTCCAAAGTAACTAAAAAAATATATTTTTTTTCCAAAGTAACTAAAAAAGTAACTTTTTTTCCAAAGTAACTAAAAAAGTAACTTTTTTTCCAAAGTAACTAAAAAAGTAACTTTTTTTCCAAAGTAACTAAAAAAATATTTTTTTTTCCAAAGTAACTAAAAAAATATTTTTTTTTCCAAAGTAACTAAAAAAATATTTTTTTTTCCAAAGTAACTAAAAAAATATTTTTTTTTCCAAAGTAACTAAAAAAATATTTTTTTTTCCAAAGTAACTAAAAAAATATTTTTTTTCCCAAAGTAACTAAAAAAATATTTTTTTTTCCAAAGTAACTAAAAAAATATTTTTTTTTCCAAAGTAACTAAAAAAATATTTTTTTTTCCAAAGTAACTAAAAAAATATTTTTTTGCCCAAAGTAACTAAAAAAATATTTTTTTTTCCAAAGTAACTAAAAAAATATTTTTTTTTCCAAAGTAACTAAAAAAATATTTTTTTTCCAAAGTAACTAAAAAAATATTTTTTTTTCCAAAGTAACTAAAAAAATATTTTTTTTTCCAAAGTAACTAAAAAAATATTTTTTTTTCCAAAGTAACTAAAAAAATATTTTTTTTCCAAAGTAACTAAAAAAATATTTTTTTTTCCAAAGTAACTAAAAAAATATTTTTTTTTCCAAAGTAACTAAAAAAATATTTTTTTTCCCAAAGTAACTAAAAAAATATTTTTTTTCCAAAGTAACTAAAAAAATATTTTTTTTTCCAAAGTAACTAAAAAATTTTTTTTTTTCCAAAGTAACTAAAAAAATATTTTTTTTCCAAAGTAATTAAAAAAATATTTTTTTTTCCAAAGTAACTAAAAAAATATTTTTTTTTCCAAAGTAACTAAAAAAATATTTTTTTTTCCAAAGTAACTAAAAAAGTAACTTTTTTTCCAAAGTAACTAAAAAAGTAACTTTTTTTCCAAAGAAACTAAAAAAATATTTTTTTTTCCAAAGTAACTAAAAAAATATTTTTTTTCCAAAGTAACTAAAAAAATATTTTTTTTTCCAAAGTAACTAAAAAAATATTTTTTTTCCCAAAGTAACTAAAAAAGTAACTTTTTTTCCAAAGTAACTAAAAAAGTAACTTTTTTTCCAAAGTAACTAAAAAAGTAACTTTTTTTCCAAAGTAACTAAAAAAATATTTTTTTTTCCAAAGAAACTAAAAAAATATTTTTTTTTCCAAAGTAACTAAAAAAATATTTTTTTTTCCAAAGTAACTAAAAAAATTTTTTTTTTTCCAAAGTAACTAAAAAAATATTTTTTTTTCCAAAGTAACTAAAAAAATATTTTTTTTCCAAAGTAACTAAAAAAATATTTTTTTTTCCAAAGTAACTAAAAAAATATTTTTTTTTCCAAAGTAACTAAAAAAATATTTTTTTTTCCAAAGTAACTAAAAAAATATTTTTTTTTCCAAAGTAACTAAAAAAATATTTTTTTTTCCAAAGTAACTAAAAAAATATTTTTTTTTTCCAAAGTAACTAAAAAAATATTTTTTTTTCCAAAGTAACTAAAAAAATATTTTTTTCCAAAGTAACTAAAAAAATATTTTTTTTTCCAAAGTAACTAAAAAATATTTTTTTTTCCAAAGTAACTAAAAAAATATTTTTTTTTCCAAAGTAACTAAAAAAATATTTTTTTTTCCAAAGTAACTAAAAAAATATTTTTTTTTCCAAAGTAACTAAAAAATTATTTTTTTTTCCAAAGTAACTAAAAAAATATTTTTTTTTCCAAAGTAACTAAAAAAATATTTTTTTTTCCAAAGTAACTAAAAAAATATTTTTTTTTCCAAAGTAACTAAAAAAATATTTTTTTTTCCAAAGTAACTAAAAAAATATTTTTTTTCCAAAGTAACTAAAAAAATATTTTTTTTTCCAAAGTAACTAAAACATTTTTTTTTCCAAAGTAACTAAAAAAATATTTTTTTTTCCAAAGTAACTAAAAAAATATTTTTTTTTCCAAAGTAACTAAAAAAATATTTTTTTTTCCAAAGTAACTAAAAAAATAATTTTTTTTCCAAAGTAACTAAAAAAATATTTTTTTTTCCAAAGTAACTAAAAAAATATTTTTTTTTCCAAAGTAACTAAAAAAATATTTTTTTTTCCAAAGTAACTAAAAAAATATTTTTTTTTCCAAAGTAACTAAAAAAATATTTTTTTTTCCAAAGTAACTAAAAAAGTAACTTTTTTTCCAAAGTAACTAAAAAAGTAACTTTTTTTCCAAAGAAACTAAAAAAATATTTTTTTTTCCAAAGTAACTAAAAAAATATTTTTTTTCCAAAGTAACTAAAAAAATATATTTTTTTCCAAAGTAACTAAAAAAATATTTTTTTTTCCAAAGTAACTAAAAAAATATTTTTTTTCCAAAGTAACTAAAAAAATATTTTTTTTTCCAAAGAAACTAAAAAAATATTTTTTTTTCCAAAGTAACTAAAAAAATATTTTTTTTTCCAAAGTAACTAAAAAAGTAACTTTTTTTCCAAAGTAACTAAAAAAGTAACTTTTTTTCCAAAGTAACTAAAAAAATATTTTTTTTTCCAAAGTAACTAAAAAAGTAACTTTTTTTCCAAAGTAACTAAAAAAATATTTTTTTTTCCAAAGTAACTAAAAAAGTAACTTTTTTTCCAAAGTAACTAAAAAAGTAACTTTTTTTCCAAAGTAACTAAAAAAATATTTTTTTTTCCAAAGTAACTAAAAAAGTAAATTTTTTCCAAAGTAACTAAAAAAATATATTTTTTTCCAAAGTAACTAAAAAAATATTTTTTTTTCCAAAGTAACTAAAAAAATATATTTTTTTCCAAAGTAACTAAAAAAGTAACTTTTTTTCCAAAGTAACTAAAAAAAATTTTTTTTTTCCAAAGTAACTAAAAAAATATTTTTTTTCCAAAGTAACTAAAAAATATTTTTTTTTTCCAAAGTAACTAAAAAAATATATTTTTTTCCAAAGTAACTAAAAAAATATTTTTTTTTCCAAAGTAAATAAAAAATTTTTTTTTTTCCAAAGTAACTAAAAAAGTAACTTTTTTTCCAAAGTAACTAAAAAAGTAAATTTTTTCCAAAGTAACTAAAAAAATATATTTTTTTCCAAAGTAACTAAAAAAATATTTTTTTTTCCAAAGTAACTAAAAAAATATTTTTTTTTCCAAAGTAACTAAAAAAGTAACTTTTTTCCAAAGTAACTAAAAAAGTAACTTTTTTTCCAAAGTAACTAAAAAAAATTTTTTTTTTCCAAAGTAACTAAAAAAATATTTTTTTTCCAAAGTAACTAAAAAATATTTTTTTTTTCCAAAGTAACTAAAAAAATATTTTTTTTTCCAAAGTAACTAAAAAAATATTTTTTTTTCCAAAGTAAATAAAAAAATATTTTTTTTTCCAAAGTAACTAAAAAAGTAACTTTTTTTCCAAAGTAACTAAAAAAATATTTTTTTTTCCAAAGTAACTAAAAAAGTAACTTTTTTTCCAAAGTAACTAAAAAAGTAACTTTTTTTCCAAAGTAACTAAAAAAATATTTTTTTTTCCAAAGTAACTAAAAAAGTAAATTTTTTCCAAAGTAACTAAAAAAATATTTTTTTTTCCAAAGTAACTAAAAAAGTAAATTTTTTCCAAAGTAACTAAAAAAATATTTTTTTTTCCAAAGTAACTAAAAAAGTAACTTTTTTTCCAAAGTAACTAAAAAAGTAACTTTTTTTCCAAAGTAACTAAAAAAGTAACTTTTTTTCCAAAGTAACTAAAAAAATATTTTTTTTTCCAAAGAAACTAAAAAAATATTTTTTTTTCCAAAGTAACTAAAAAAAAATTTTTTTTCCAAAGTAACTAAAAAAATATTTTTTTTTCCAAAGTAACTAAAAAAATATTTTTTTTTCCAAAGAAACTAAAAAAATATTTTTTTTTCCAAAGTAACTAAAAAAATATTTTTTTTTCCAAAGTAACTAAAAAAAATTTTTTTTTCCAAAGTAATTAAAAAAATATTTTTTTTCCCAAAGTAACTAAAAAAATATTTTTTTTTCCAAAGTAACTAAAAAAATATTTTTTTTTTCCAAAGTAACTAAAAAAATATTTTTTTTTCCAAAGTAACTAAAAAAATATTTTTTTTCCAAAGTAACTAAAAAAATATTTTTTTTCCCAAAGTAACTAAAAAAATATTTTTTTTTCCAAAGTAACTAAAAAAGTAACTTTTTTTCCAAAGTAACTAAAAAAGTAACTTTTTTTCCAAAGTAACTAAAAAAATATTTTTTTTTCCAAAGTAACTAAAAAAGTAACTTTTTTTCCAAAGTAACTAAAAAAGTAACTTTTTTTCCAAAGTAACTAAAAAAGTAACTTTTTTTCCAAAGTAACTAAAAAAATATTTTTTTTTCCAAAGTAACTAAAAAAGTAAATTTTTTCCAAAGTAACTAAAAAAATATTTTTTTTTCCAAAGTAACTAAAAAAATATTTTTTTTTCCAAAGTAACTAAAAAAATATTTTTTTTTCCAAAGTAACTAAAAAAATATTTTTTTTTCCAAAGTAACTAAAAAAATATTTTTTTTTCCAAAGTAACTAAAAAAATATTTTTTTTCCCAAAGTAACTAAAAAAATATTTTTTTTTCCAAAGTAACTAACAAAATATTTTTTTTTCCAAAGTAACTAAAAAAAAATTTTTTTTTCCAAAGTAACTAAAAAAATATTTTTTTTCCCAAAGAAACTAAAAAAATATTTTTTTTTCCAAAGTAACTAAAAAAATATTTTTTTTTCCAAAGAAACTAAAAAAATATTTTTTTTTCCAAAGTAACTAAAAAAATATTTTTTTTCCAAAGTAACTAAAAAAATATTTTTTTTTCCAAAGTAACTAAAAAAATATTTTTTTTTCCAAAGTAACTAAAAAAATATTTTTTTTCCAAAGTAACTAAAAAAATATTTTTTTTTCCAAAGTAACTAAAAAAATATTTTTTTTTCCAAAGTAACTAAAAAAATATTTTTTTTTCCAAAGTAACTAAAAAAATATTTTTTTTTCCAAAGAAACTAAAAAAATATTTTTTTTTCCAAAGTAACTAAAAAAAATTTTTTTTTCCAAAGAAACTAAAAAAATATTTTTTTTTCCAAAGTAACTAAAAAATATTTTTTTTTTCCAAAGTAACTAAAAAAATATTTTTTTTTCCAAAGTAACTAAAAAAATATTTTTTTTTCCAAAGTAACTAAAAAAATTTTTTTTTTCCAAAGTAACTAAAAAAATATTTTTCTTTCCAAAGTAACTAAAAAAATATTTTTTTTCCAAAGTAATTAAAAAAATATTTTTTTTTCCAAAGTAACTAAAAAAAATTTTTTTTTTCCAAAGTAACTAAAAAAATATTTTTTTTTCCAAAGTAACTAAAAAAATATTTTTTTTTCCAAAGTAACTAAAAAAATATTTTTTTTTCCAAAGTAACTAAAAAAATATTTTTTTTTCCAAAGTAACTAAAAAAATATTTTTTTTCCAAAGTAACTAAAAAAATATTTTTTTTTCCAAAGTAAATAAAAAAATTTTTTTTTTCCAAAGTAACTAAAAAAGTAACTTTTTTTCCAAAGTAACTAAAAAAGTAAATTTTTTCCAAAGTAACTAAAAAAATATATTTTTTTCCAAAGTAACTAAAAAAATATTTTTTTTTCCAAAGTAACTAAAAAAATATTTTTTTTTCCAAAGTAACTAAAAAAGTAACTTTTTTCCAAAGTAACTAAAAAAGTAACTTTTTTTCCAAAGTAACTAAAAAAAATTTTTTTTTTCCAAAGTAACTAAAAAAATATTTTTTTTCCAAAGTAACTAAAAAATATTTTTTTTTTCCAAAGTAACTAAAAAAATATTTTTTTTTCCAAAGTAACTAAAAAAATATTTTTTTTTCCAAAGTAAATAAAAAAATATTTTTTTTTCCAAAGTAACTAAAAAAGTAACTTTTTTTCCAAAGTAACTAAAAAAATATTTTTTTTTCCAAAGTAACTAAAAAAGTAACTTTTTTTCCAAAGTAACTAAAAAAGTAACTTTTTTTCCAAAGTAACTAAAAAAATATTTTTTTTTCCAAAGTAACTAAAAAAGTAAATTTTTTCCAAAGTAACTAAAAAAATATTTTTTTTTCCAAAGTAACTAAAAAAGTAACTTTTTTTCCAAAGTAACTAAAAAAGTAACTTTTTTTCCAAAGTAACTAAAAAAGTAACTTTTTTTCCAAAGTAACTAAAAAAATATTTTTTTTTCCAAAGAAACTAAAAAAATATTTTTTTTTCCAAAGTAACCAAAAAAAAATTTTTTTTCCAAAGTAACTAAAAAAATATTTTTTTTTCCAAAGTAACTAAAAAAATATTTTTTTTTCCAAAGAAACTAAAAAAATATTTTTTTTTCCAAAGTAACTAAAAAAATATTTTTTTTTCCAAAGTAACTAAAAAAATTTTTTTTTTCCAAAGTAATTAAAAAAATATTTTTTTTCCCAAAGTAACTAAAAAAATATTTTTTTTTCCAAAGTAACTAAAAAAATATTTTTTTTTCCAAAGTAACTAAAAAAATATTTTTTTTTCCAAAGTAACTAAAAAAATATTTTTTTTCCAAAGTAACTAAAAAAATATTTTTTTTCCCAAAGTAACTAAAAAAATTTTTTTTTTTCCAAAGTAACTAAAAAAGTAACTTTTTTTCCAAAGTAACTAAAAAAGTAACTTTTTTTCCAAAGTAACTAAAAAAATATTTTTTTTTCCAAAGTAACTAAAAAAGTAACTTTTTTTCCAAAGTAACTAAAAAAGTAACTTTTTTTCCAAAGTAACTAAAAAAGTAACTTTTTTTCCAAAGTAACTAAAAAAATATATTTTTTTCCAAAGTAACTAAAAAAGTAAATTTTTTCCAAAGTAACTAAAAAAATATTTTTTTTTCCAAAGTAACTAAAAAAATATTTTTTTTTCCAAAGTAACTAAAAAAATATTTTTTTTTCCAAAGTAACTAAAAAAATATTTTTTTTTCCAAAGTAACTAAAAAAATATTTTTTTTTCCAAAGTAACTAAAAAAATATTTTTTTTCCCAAAGTAACTAAAAAAATATTTTTTTTTCCAAAGTAACTAACAAAATATTTTTTTTTCCAAAGTAACTAAAAAAAAAATTTTTTTTCCAAAGTAACTAAAAAAATATTTTTTTTCCCAAAGAAACTAAAAAAATATTTTTTTTTCCAAAGTAACTAAAAAAATATTTTTTTTTCCAAAGAAACTAAAAAAATATTTTTTTTTCCAAAGTAACTAAAAAAATATTTTTTTTCCAAAGTAACTAAAAAAATATTTTTTTTTCCAAAGTAACTAAAAAAATATTTTTTTTTCCAAAGTAACTAAAAAAATATTTTTTTTCCAAAGTAACTAAAAAAATATTTTTTTTTCCAAAGTAACTAAAAAAATATTTTTTTTTCCAAAGTAACTAAAAAAATATTTTTTTTTCCAAAGTAACTAAAAAAATATTTTTTTTTCCAAAGAAACTAAAAAAATATTTTTTTTTCCAAAGTAACTAAAAAAAATTTTTTTTTCCAAAGAAACTAAAAAAATATTTTTTTTTCCAAAGTAACTAAAAAATATTTTTTTTTTCCAAAGTAACTAAAAAAATATATTTTTTTCCAAAGTAACTAAAAAAATATTTTTTTTTCCAAAGTAACTAAAAAATTTTTTTTTTTCCAAAGTAACTAAAAAAATATTTTTTTTTCCAAAGTAACTAAAAAAATATTTTTTTTCCAAAGTAATTAAAAAAATATTTTTTTTTCCAAAGTAACTAAAAAAAATTTTTTTTTTCCAAAGTAACTAAAAAAATATTTTTTTTTCCAAAGTAACTAAAAAAATTTTTTTTTTTCCAAAGTAACTAAAAAAATATTTTTTTTTCCAAAGTAACTAAAAAAATATTTTTTTTTCCAAAGTAACTAAAAAAATATTTTTTTTCCAAAGTAACTAAAAAAATATTTTTTTTTCCAAAGTAACTAAAAAAATATTTTTTTTTCCAAAGTAACTAAAAAAATATTTTTTTTTCCAAAGTAACTAAAAAAATATTTTTTTTTCCAAAGTAACTAAAAAAATATTTTTTTTTCCAAAGTAACTAAAAAAATATTTTTTTTTCCAAGGTAACTAAAAAAATATTTTTTTTCCAAAGTAACTAAAATTTTTTTTTTTTTTCCAAAGTAACTAAAAAAATATTTTTTTTCCAAAGTAATTAAAAAAATATTTTTTTTCCCAAAGTAACTAAAAAAATATTTTTTTTTCCAAAGTAACTAAAAAAATATTTTTTTTTCCAAAGTAACTAAAAAAGTAACTTTTTTTCCAAAGTAACTAAAAAAGTAACTTTTTTTCCAAAGAAACTAAAAAAATATTTTTTTTTCCAAAGTAACTAAAAAAATATTTTTTTTCCAAAGTAACTAAAAAAATATTTTTTTTTCCAAAGTAACTAAAAAAATATTTTTTTTTTCCAAAGTAACTAAAAAAATATTTTTTTTTCCAAAGTAACTAAAAAAATATTTTTTTTTCCAAAGTAACTAAAAAAATATTTTTTTTTCCAAAGTAACTAAAAAAATATTTTTTTTTCCAAAGTAACTAAAAAAATATTTTTTTTTTCCAAAGTAACTAAAAAAATATTTTTTTTTCCAAAGTAACTAAAAAAATATTTTTTTTTCCAAAGTAACTAAAAAAATATTTTTTTTTCCAAAGTAACTAAAAAAATATTTTTTTTTCCAAAGTAACTAAAAAAATATTTTTTTTTCCAAAGTAACTAAAACATTTTTTTTTCCAAAGTAACTAAAAAAATATTTTTTTTTCCAAAGTAACTAAAAAAATATTTTTTTTTCCAAAGTAACTAAAAAAATATTTTTTTTTCCAAAGTAACTAAAAAAATATTTTTTTTTCCAAAGTAACTAAAACATTTTTTTTTCCAAAGTAACTAAAAAAAGATTTTTTTTTCCAAAGTAACTAAAAAAATATTTTTTTTTCCAAAGTAACTAAAAAAATATTTTTTTTTCCAAAGTAACTAAAAAAATATTTTTTTTTCCAAAGTAACTAAAAAAATATTTTTTTTTCCAAAGTAACTAAAAAAAGATTTTTTTTTCCAAAGTAACTAAAAAAATATTTTTTTTTCCAAAGTAACTAAAAAAATATTTTTTTTTCCAAAGTAACTAAAAAAATATTTTTTTTTCCAAAGTAACTAAAAAAATATTTTTTTTTCCAAAGTAACTAAAAAAATATTTTTTTTTCCAAAGTAACTAAAAAAATATTTTTTTTTCCAAAGTAACTAAAAAAATATTTTTTTTCCCAAAGAAACTAAAAAAATATTTTTTTTTCCAAAGTAACTAAAAAAATATTTTTTTTTCCAAAGTAACTAAAAAAGTAACTTTTTTTCCAAAGTAACTAAAAAAATATTTTTTTTTCCAAAGTAACTAAAAAAGTAACTTTTTTTCCAAAGTAACTAAAAAAGTAACTTTTTTTCCAAAGTAACTAAAAAAATATTTTTTTTTCCAAAGTAACTAAAAAAGTAAATTTTTTCCAAAGTAACTAAAAAAATATATTTTTTTCCAAAGTAACTAAAAAAATATTTTTTTTTCCAAAGTAACTAAAAAAATATTTTTTTTTCCAAAGTAACTAAAAAAGTAACTTTTTTCCAAAGTAACTAAAAAAGTAACTTTTTTTCCAAAGTAACTAAAAAAAATTTTTTTTTTCCAAAGTAACTAAAAAAATATTTTCTTTCCAAAGTAACTAAAAAAAATTTTTTTTTTCCAAAGTAACTAAAAAAATATATTTTTTTCCAAAGTAACTAAAAAAATATTTTTTTTTCCAAAGTAAATAAAAAAATATTTTTTTTTCCAAAGTAACTAAAAATATATATTTTTTTCCAAAGAAACTAAAAAAATATTTTTTTTTCCAAAGTAACTAAAAAAATATTTTTTTTCCAAAGTAACTAAAAAAATATTTTTTTTTCCAAAGTAACTAAAAAAATATTTTTTTTTCCAAAGTAACTAAAAAAATATTTTTTTTTCCAAAGTAACTAAAAAAATATTTTTTTTCCCAAAGAAACTAAAAAAATATTTTTTTTTCCAAAGTAACTAAAAAAATATTTTTTTTTCCAAAGTAACTAAAAAAGTAACTTTTTTTCCAAAGTAACTAAAAAAATATTTTTTTTTCCAAAGTAACTAAAAAAGTAACTTTTTTTCCAAAGTAACTAAAAAAGTAACTTTTTTTCCAAAGTAACTAAAAAAATATTTTTTTTTCCAAAGTAACTAAAAAAGTAAATTTTTTCCAAAGTAACTAAAAAAATATATTTTTTTCCAAAGTAACTAAAAAAATATTTTTTTTTCCAAAGTAACTAAAAAAATATTTTTTTTTCCAAAGTAACTAAAAAAGTAACTTTTTTCCAAAGTAACTAAAAAAGTAACTTTTTTTCCAAAGTAACTAAAAAAGTAACTTTTTTTCCAAAGAAACTAAAAAAATTTTTTTTTTTCCAAAGTAACTAAAAAAATATTTTTTTTCCAAAGTAACTAAAAAAAATTTTTTTTTTCCAAAGTAACTAAAAAAATATTTTTTTTTCCAAAGTAACTAAAAAAATATTTTTTTTTCCAAAGTAACTAAAAAAATATTTTTTTTTCCAAAGTAACTAAAAAAGTAACTTTTTTTCCAAAGTAACTAAAAAAATATTTTTTTTTCCAAAGTAACTAAAAAAGTAACTTTTTTTCCAAAGTAACTAAAAAAGTAACTTTTTTTCCAAAGTAACTAAAAAAATATTTTTTTTTCCAAAGTAACTAAAAAAGTAAATTTTTTCCAAAGTAACTAAAAAAATATATTTTTTTCCAAAGTAACTAAAAAAATATTTTTTTTCCAAAGTAACTAAAAAAATATTTTTTTTTCCAAAGTAACTAAAAAAATATTTTTTTTTCCAAAGTAACTAAAAAAATATTTTTTTTTCCAAAGTAACTAAAAAAATATTTTTTTTCCCAAAGAAACTAAAAAAATATTTTTTTTTCCAAAGTAACTAAAAAAATATTTTTTTTTCCAAAGTAACTAAAAAAGTAACTTTTTTTCCAAAGTAACTAAAAAAATATATTTTTTTCCAAAGTAACTAAAAAAGTAACTTTTTTTCCAAAGTAACTAAAAAAGTAACTTTTTTTCCAAAGTAACTAAAAAAATATTTTTTTTTCCAAAGTAACTAAAAAAGTAAATTTTTTCCAAAGTAACTAAAAAAATATATTTTTTTCCAAAGTAACTAAAAAAATATTTTTTTTTCCAAAGTAACTAAAAAAATATTTTTTTTTCCAAAGTAACTAAAAAAGTAACTTTTTTCCAAAGTAACTAAAAAAGTAACTTTTTTTCCAAAGTAACTAAAAAAGTAACTTTTTTTCCAAAGAAACTAAAAAAATATTTTTTTTTCCAAAGTAACTAAAAAAATATTTTTTTTCCAAAGTAACTAAAAAAATATTTTTTTTTCCAAAGTAACTAAAAAAATATTTTTTTTTCCAAAGTAACTAAAAAAATATTTTTTTTCCAAAGTAACTAAAAAAATATTTTTTTTCCCAAAGAAACTAAAAAAATATTTTTTTTTCCAAAGTAACTAAAAAAATATTTTTTTTTCCAAAGTAACTAAAAAAGTAACTTTTTTTCCAAAGTAACTAAAAAAATATTTTTTTTTCCAAAGTAACTAAAAAAGTAACTTTTTTTCCAAAGTAACTAAAAAAGTAACTTTTTTTCCAAAGTAACTAAAAAAATATTTTTTTTTCCAAAGTAACTAAAAAAGTAAATTTTTTCCAAAGTAACTAAAAAAATATATTTTTTTCCAAAGTAACTAAAAAAATATTTTTTTTTCCAAAGTAACTAAAAAAATATTTTTTTTTCCAAAGTAACTAAAAAAGTAACTTTTTTTCCAAAGTAACTAAAAAAGTAACTTTTTTTCCAAAGTAACTAAAAAAAATTTTTTTTTTCCAAAGTAACTAAAAAAATATTTTCTTTCCAAAGTAACTAAAAAAATTTTTTTTTTTCCAAAGTAACTAAAAAAATATATTTTTTTCCAAAGTAACTAAAAAAATATTTTTTTTTCCAAAGTAAATAAAAAAATATTTTTTTTTCCAAAGTAACTAAAAAAGTAACTTTTTTTCCAAAGTAACTAAAAAAATTTTTTTTTTTCCAAAGTAACTAAAAAAGTAACTTTTTTTCCAAAGTAACTAAAAAAGTAACTTTTTTTCCAAAGTAACTAAAAAAATATATTTTTTTTCAAAGTAACTAAAAAAATTTTTTTTTTTCCAAAGTAACTAAAAAAATATTTTTTTTTCCAAAGAAACTAAAAAAAAATTTTTTTTTCCAAAGTAACTAAAAAAAATTTTTTTTTTCCAAAGTAACTAAAAAAATATTTTTTTTTCCAAAGTAACTAAAAAAATATATTTTTTTCCAAAGAAACTAAAAAAATATTTTTTTTTCCAAAGTAACTAAAAAAAAATTTTTTTTTCCAAAGAAACCAAAAAAAAATTTTTTTCCAAAGTAACTAAAAAAAAATTTTTTTTTTCCAAAGTAACTAAAAATTTTTTTTTTTTTCCAAAGTAACTAAAAATTTTTTTTTTTTCCAAAGTAACTAAAAAATTATTATTTTTTCCAAAGTAACTAAAAAAATATTTTTTTTTCCAAAGTAACTAAAAAAATATTTTTTTTTCCAAAGTAACTAAAAATTTTTTTTTTTTCCAAAGTAACTAAAAAAATATTTTTTTCCAAAGTAATTAAAAAAATATTTTTTTTTCCAAAGTAACTAAAAAAATATTTTTTTTTCCAAAGTAACTAAAAAAATATTTTTTTTTCCAAAGTAACTAAAAAAATATTTTTTTTTCCAAAGTAACTAAAAAAATATTTTTTTTCCAAAGTAACTAAAAAAATATTTTTTTTCCAAAGTAACTAAAAAAGTAACTTTTTTTCCAAAGTAACTAAAAAAGTAACTTTTTTTCCAAAGTAACTAAAAAAATATTTTTTTTTCCAAAGTAACTAAAAAAGTAACTTTTTTTCCAAAGTAACTAAAAAAGTAACTTTTTTTCCAAAGTAACTAAAAAAGTAACTTTTTTTCCAAAGTAACTAAAAAAATATTTTTTTTCCCAAAGTAACTAAAAAAGTAAATTTTTTCCAAAGTAACTAAAAAAATTTTTTTTTTCCAAAGTAACTAAAAAAATTTTTTTTTTTCCAAAGTAACTAAAAAAATATTTTTTTTCCCAAAGTAACTAAAAAAATATTTTTTTTTCCAAAGTAACTAAAAAAATATTTTTTTTCCCAAAGTAACTAAAAAAATATTTTTTTTCCAAAGTAACTAAAAAAATTTTTTTTTTTCCAAAGTAACTAAAAAAATTTTTTTTTTCCAAAGTAATTAAAAAAATATTTTTTTTTCCAAAGTAACTAAAAAAATATTTTTTTTCCAAAGTAACTAAAAAAGTAACTTTTTTTCCAAAGTAACTAAAAAAATATTTTTTTTTCCAAAGTAACTAAAAAAGTAACTTTTTTTCCAAAGTAACTAAAAAAGTAACTTTTTTTCCAAAGTAACTAAAAAAGTATTTTTTTTTCCAAAGTAACTAAAAAAATATTTTTTTTTCCAAAGTAACTAAAAAAATATATTTTTTTCCAAAGTAACTAAAAAAATATTTTTTTTCCCAAAGTAACTAAAAAAATATTTTTTTTCCAAAGTAACTAAAAAAGTAACTTTTTTTCCAAAGTAACTAAAAAAATATTTTTTTTTCCAAAGTAACTAAAAAAATATTTTTTTTTCCAAAGTAACTAAAAAAATATTTTTTTTTCCAAAGTAACTAAAAAAATATTTTTTTTTCCAAGGTAACTAAAAAAATATTTTTTTTTCCAAAGTAACTAAAATTTTTTTTTTTTTTCCAAAGTAACTAAAAAAATATTTTTTTTTCCAAAGTAACTAAAAAAAATTTTTTTTTCCAAAGTAACTAAAAAAATATTTTTTTTTCCAAAGTAACTAAAAAAATATTTTTTTTTTCCAAAGTAACTAAAAAAATATTTTTTTTTCCAAAGTAACTAAAAAAATATATTTTTTTCCAAAGTAACTAAAAAAATATTTTTTTTTCCAAAGTAACTAAAAAAATATTTTTTTCCAAAGTAACTAAAAAAATATTTTTTTTTCCAAAGTAACTAAAAAAATATTTTTTTTTCCAAAGTAACTAAAAAAATATTTTTTTTTTCCAAAGTAACTAAAAAAATATTTTTTTTTCCAAAGTAACTAAAAAAATATTTTTTTTTCCAAAGTAACTAAAAAAATATTTTTTTTCCCAAAGTAACTAAAAAAATATTTTTTTTTCCAAAGTAACTAAAAAAATATTTTTTTTTCCAAAGTAACTAAAACATTTTTTTTTCCAAAGTAACTAAAAAAATATTTTTTTTTCCAAAGTAACTAAAAAAAATTTTTTTTTTCCAAAGTAACTAAAAAAATATTTTTTTTTCCAAAGTAACTAAAAAAATATTTTTTTTTCCAAAGTAACTAAAAAAATATTTTTTTTTCCAAAGTAACTAAAAAAATATATTTTTTTCCAAAGTAACTAAAAAAAGATTTTTTTTTCCAAAGTAACTAAAAAAATATTTTTTTTTCCAAAGTAACTAAAAAAATATTTTTTTTCCAAAGTAACTAAAAAAATATTTTTTTTTCCAAAGTAACTAAAAAAATATTTTTTTTTCCAAAGTAACTAAAAAAGTAACTTTTTTTCCAAAGTAACTAAAAAAGTAACTTTTTTTCCAAAGAAACTAAAAAAATATTTTTTTTTCCAAAGTAACTAAAAAAATATTTTTTTTCCAAAGTAACTAAAAAAATATTTTTTTTTCCAAAGTAACTAAAAAAATATTTTTTTTTCCAAAGTAACTAAAAAAATATTTTTTTTTCCAAAGTAACTAAAAAAATATTTTTTTTCCCAAAGAAACTAAAAAAATATTTTTTTTCCAAAGTAACTAAAAAAATATTTTTTTTTCCAAAGTAACTAAAAAAGTAACTTTTTTTCCAAAGTAACTAAAAAAATATTTTTTTTTCCAAAGTAACTAAAAAAGTAACTTTTTTTCCAAAGTAACTAAAAAAGTAACTTTTTTTCCAAAGTAACTAAAAAAATATTTTTTTTCCAAAGTAACTAAAAAAGTAAATTTTTTCCAAAGTAACTAAAAAAATATATTTTTTTCCAAAGTAACTAAAAAAATATTTTTTTTTCCAAAGTAACTAAAAAAATATTTTTTTTTCCAAAGTAACTAAAAAAGTAACTTTTTTCCAAAGTAACTAAAAAAGTAACTTTTTTTCCAAAGTAACTAAAAAAATTATTTTTTTTCCAAAGTAACTAAAAAAATATTTTCTTTCCAAAGTAACTAAAAAAATTTTTTTTTTTCCAAAGTAACTAAAAAAATATATTTTTTTCCAAAGTAACTAAAAAAATATTTTTTTTTCCAAAGTAAATAAAAAAATATTTTTTTTTCCAAAGTAACTAAAAAAGTAACTTTTTTTCCAAAGTAACTAAAAAAAAAAATTTTTTTCCAAAGTAACTAAAAAAGTAACTTTTTTTCCAAAGTAACTAAAAAAGTAACTTTTTTTCCAAAGTAACTAAAAAAATATTTTTTTTTCCAAAGTAACTAAAAAAGTAAATTTTTTCCAAAGTAACTAAAAAATATATATTTTTTTCCAAAGTAACTAAAAAAATATTTTTTTTTCCAAAGTAACTAAAAAAATATTTTTTTTCCAAAGTAACTAAAAAAATATTTTTTTTCCAAAGTAACTAAAAAAATATTTTTTTTTCCAAAGTAACTAAAAAAATATTTTTTTTTCCAAAGTAACTAAAAAAATATTTTTTTTTCCAAAGTAACTAAAAAAATATTTTTTTTTCCAAAGAAACTAAAAAAAAATTTTTTTTTCCAAAGTAACTAAAAAAAAATTTTTTTTTCCAAAGTAACTAAAAAAATATTTTTTTTTCCAAAGTAACTAAAAAAATATTTTTTTTTCCAAAGAAACTAAAAAAATATTTTTTTTTCCAAAGTAACTAAAAAAAATTTTTTTTTTCCAAAGAAACCAAAAAAAAAATTTTTCCCAAAGTAACTAAAAAAAATTTTTTTTTTCCAAAGTAACTAAAAATTTTTTTTTTTTTCCAAAGTAACTAAAATTTTTTTTTTTTTTCCAAAGTAACTAAAAAATTATTTTTTTTTCCAAAGTAACTAAAAAAATATTTTTTTTTCCAAAGTAACTAAAAAAATATTTTTTTTTCCAAAGTAACTAAAAAAATATTTTTTTTTCCAAAGTAACTAAAAAAAATTTTTTTTTTCCAAAGTAACTAAAAAAATATTTTTTTTTCCAAAGTAACTAAAAAAATATTTTTTTTTCCAAAGTAACTAAAAAAATATTTTTTTTTCCAAAGTAACTAAAAAAATATATTTTTTTCCAAAGTAACTAAAAAAAGATTTTTTTTTCCAAAGTAACTAAAAAAATATTTTTTTTTCCAAAGTAACTAAAAAAATATTTTTTTTTCCAAAGTAACTAAAAAAATATTTTTTTTTCCAAAGTAACTAAAAAAATATTTTTTTTTCCAAAGTAACTAAAAAAGTAACTTTTTTTCCAAAGTAACTAAAAAAGTAACTTTTTTTCCAAAGAAACTAAAAAAATATTTTTTTTTCCAAAGTAACTAAAAAAATATTTTTTTTCCAAAGTAACTAAAAAAATATTTTTTTTTCCAAAGTAACTAAAAAAATATTTTTTTTTCCAAAGTAACTAAAAAAATATTTTTTTTTCCAAAGTAACTAAAAAAATATTTTTTTTCCCAAAGAAACTAAAAAAATATTTTTTTTCCAAAGTAACTAAAAAAATATTTTTTTTTCCAAAGTAACTAAAAAAGTAACTTTTTTTCCAAAGTAACTAAAAAAATATTTTTTTTTCCAAAGTAACTAAAAAAGTAACTTTTTTTCCAAAGTAACTAAAAAAGTAACTTTTTTTCCAAAGTAACTAAAAAAATATTTTTTTTCCAAAGTAACTAAAAAAGTAAATTTTTTCCAAAGTAACTAAAAAAATATATTTTTTTCCAAAGTAACTAAAAAAATATTTTTTTTTCCAAAGTAACTAAAAAAATATTTTTTTTTCCAAAGTAACTAAAAAAGTAACTTTTTTCCAAAGTAACTAAAAAAGTAACTTTTTTTCCAAAGTAACTAAAAAAATTTTTTTTTTTCCAAAGTAACTAAAAAAATATTTTCTTTCCAAAGTAACTAAAAAAAATTTTTTTTTTCCAAAGTAACTAAAAAAATATATTTTTTTCCAAAGTAACTAAAAAAATATTTTTTTTTCCAAAGTAAATAAAAAAATATTTTTTTTTCCAAAGTAACTAAAAAAGTAACTTTTTTTCCAAAGTAACTAAAAAAAAAAATTTTTTTCCAAAGTAACTAAAAAAGTAACTTTTTTTCCAAAGTAACTAAAAAAGTAACTTTTTTTCCAAAGTAACTAAAAAAATATTTTTTTTTCCAAAGTAACTAAAAAAGTAAATTTTTTCCAAAGTAACTAAAAAATATATATTTTTTTCCAAAGTAACTAAAAAAATATTTTTTTTTCCAAAGTAACTAAAAAAATATTTTTTTTCCAAAGTAACTAAAAAAATATTTTTTTTCCAAAGTAACTAAAAAAATATTTTTTTTTCCAAAGTAACTAAAAAAATATTTTTTTTTCCAAAGTAACTAAAAAAATATTTTTTTTTCCAAAGTAACTAAAAAAATATTTTTTTTTCCAAAGAAACTAAAAAAAAAATTTTTTTTCCAAAGTAACTAAAAAAAATTTTTTTTTTCCAAAGTAACTAAAAAAATATTTTTTTTTCCAAAGTAACTAAAAAAATATTTTTTTTTCCAAAGAAACTAAAAAAATATTTTTTTTTCCAAAGTAACTAAAAAAAATTTTTTTTTTCCAAAGAAACCAAAAAAAATTTTTTTCCCAAAGTAACTAAAAAAATTTTTTTTTTTCCAAAGTAACTAAAAAATTTTTTTTTTTTCCAAAGTAACTAAAAAAATTTTTTTTTTTCCAAAGTAACTAAAACATTTTTTTTTTTTCCAAAGTAACTAAAAAAATATTTTTTTTTCCAAAGTAACTAAAAAAATATTTTTTTTTCCAAAGTAACTAAAAAATTTTTTTTTTTCCAAAGTAACTAAAAAAATTTTTTTTTCCAAAGTAATTAAAAAAATATTTTTTTTTCCAAAGTAACTAAAAAAATATTTTTTTTTCCAAAGTAACTAAAAAAATATTTTTTTTTCCAAAGTAACTAAAAAAATATTTTTTTTTCCAAAGTAACTAAAAAAATATTTTTTTTCCAAAGTAACTAAAAAAATATTTTTTTTCCCAAAGTAACTAAAAAAATATTTTTTTTCCAAAGTAACTAAAAAAGTAACTTTTTTTCCAAAGTAACTAAAAAAGTAACTTTTTTTCCAAAGTAACTAAAAAAATATTTTTTTTTCCAAAGTAACTAAAAAAGTAACTTTTTTTCCAAAGTAACTAAAAAAGTAACTTTTTTTCCAAAGTAACTAAAAAAGTAACTTTTTTTCCAAAGTAACTAAAAAAATATTTTTTTTCCCAAAGTAACTAAAAAAGTAAATTTTTTCCAAAGTAACTAAAAAAATTTTTTTTTTCCAAAGTAACTAAAAAAAAATTTTTTTTTCCAAAGTAACTAAAAAAATATTTTTTTTCCCAAAGTAACTAAAAAAATATTTTTTTTTCCAAAGTAACTAAAATAATATTTTTTTTCCCAAAGTAACTAAAAAAATATTTTTTTTTCCAAAGTAACTAAAAAAATTTTTTTTTTTCCAAAGTAACTAAAAAAATATTTTTTTTCCAAAGTAATTAAAAAAATATTTTTTTTTCCAAAGTAACTAAAAAAATATTTTTTTTCCAAAGTAACTAAAAAAATATTTTTTTTTCCAAAGTAACTAAAAAAATATTTTTTTTTCCAAAGTAACTAAAAAAATATTTTTTTTTCCAAAGTAACTAAAAAAATATTTTTTTTCCCAAAGTAACTAAAAAAATATTTTTTTTCCAAAGTAACTAAAAAAGTAACTTTTTTTCCAAAGTAACTAAAAAAGTAACTTTTTTTCCAAAGTAACTAAAAAAATATTTTTTTTTCCAAAGTAACTAAAAAAGTAACTTTTTTTCCAAAGTAACTAAAAAAGTAACTTTTTTTCCAAAGTAACTAAAAAAGTAACTTTTTTTCCAAAGTAACTAAAAAAATATTTTTTTTCCCAAAGTAACTAAAAAAGTAAATTTTTTCCAAAGTAACTAAAAAAATATTTTTTTTCCAAAGTAACTAAAAAAATATTTTTTTTTCCAAAGTAACTAAAAAAATATTTTTTTCCCAAAGTAACTAAAAAAATATTTTTTTTTCCAAAGTAACTAAAAAAATATATTTTTTTCCAAAGTAACTAAAAAAATATTTTTTTTCCCAAAGTAACTAAAAAAATATTTTTTTTCCAAAGTAACTAAAAAAGTAACTTTTTTTCCAAAGTAACTAAAAAAGTAACTTTTTTTCCAAAGTAACTAAAAAAATATTTTTTTTTCCAAAGTAACTAAAAAAGTAACTTTTTTTCCAAAGTAACTAAAAAAGTAACTTTTTTTCCAAAGTAACTAAAAAAGTAACTTTTTTTCCAAAGTAACTAAAAAAATATTTTTTTTTCCAAAGAAACTAAAAAAATATTCTTTTTTCCAAAGTAACTAAAAAAATATTTTTTTTTCCAAAGTAACTAAAAAAATATTCTTTTTTCCAAAGTAACTAAAAAAATATTTTTTTTCCCAAAGTAACTAAAAAAATATTTTTTTTTCCAAAGTAACTAAAAAAGTAACTTTTTTTCCAAAGTAACTAAAAAAGTAACTTTTTTTCCAAAGTAACTAAAAAAATATTTTTTTTCCCAAAGTAACTAAAAAAGTAACTTTTTTTCCAAAGTAACTAAAAAAGTAACTTTTTTTCCAAAGTAACTAAAAAAGTAACTTTTTTTCCAAAGTAACTAAAAAAATATATTTTTTTCCAAAGTAACTAAAAAAGTAAATTTTTTCCAAAGTAACTAAAAAAATATTTTTTTTTCCAAAGTAACTAAAAAAATATTTTTTTTTCCAAAGTAACTAAAAAAATATTTTTTTTTCCAAAGTAACTAAAAAAATATTTTTTTTTCCAAAGTAACTAAAAAAATATTTTTTTTCCCAAAGTAACTAAAAAAATATTTTTTTTCCCAAAGTAACTAAAAAAAATTTTTTTTTTCCAAAGTAACTAAAAAAATATTTTTTTTTCCAAAGTAACTAAAAAAAAAATTTTTTTTCCAAAGTAACTAAAAAAAATTTTTTTTTTCCAAAGTAACTAAAAAAAATTTTTTTTTTCCAAAGTAACTAAAAAAATATTTTTTTTTCCAAAGTAACTAAAAAAATATTTTTTTTTCCAAAGTAACTAAAAAAAATTGTTTTTTCCAAAGTAATTAAAAAAATATTTTTTTTTCCAAAGTAACTAAAAAAATATTTTTTTTTCCAAAGTAACTAAAAAAATATTTTTTTTTCCAAAGTAACTAAAAAAATATTTTTTTTTCCAAAGTAACTAAAAAAATATTTTTTTTTCCAAAGTAACTAAAAAAATATTTTTTTTCCCAAAGTAACTAAAAAAATATTTTTTTTTCCAAAGTAACTAAAAAAGTAACTTTTTTTCCAAAGTAACTAAAAAAGTAACTTTTTTTCCAAAGTAACTAAAAAAATATTTTTTTTTCCAAAGTAACTAAAAAAGTAACTTTTTTTCCAAAGTAACTAAAAAAGTAACTTTTTTTCCAAAGTAACTAAAAAAGTAACATTTTTTCCAAAGTAACTAAAAAAATATTTTTTTTTCCAAAGTAACTAAAAAAGTAAATTTTTTCCAAAGTAACTAAAAAAATATTTTTTTTTCCAAAGTAACTAAAAAAATATTTTTTTTTCCAAAGTAACTAAAAAAATATTTTTTTTTCCAAAGTAACTAAAAAAATATTTTTTTTTCCAAAGTAACTAAAAAAATATTTTTTTTTCCAAAGTAACTAAAAAAATATTTTTTTTCCCAAAGTAACTAAAAAAATAATTTTTTTTCCAAAGTAACTAAAAAAATAATTTTTTTTCCAAAGTAACTAAAAAAATATTTTTTTTTCCAAAGTAACTAAAAAAATATTTTTTTTCCAAAGTAACTAAAAAAATATTTTTTTTTCCAAAGTAACTAAAAAAATATTTTTTTTTCCAAAGTAACTAAAAAAATATTTTTTTTTCCAAAGTAACTAAAAAAATATTTTTTTTTCCAAAGAAACTAAAAAAATATTTTTTTTTCCAAAGTAACTAAAAAATTATTTTTTTTTCCAAAGTAACTAAAAAAATATTTTTTTTTTCCAAAGTAACTAAAAAAATATTTTTTTTTCCAAAGAAACTAAAAAAATTTTTTTTTTTCCAAAGTAACTAAAAAAAGTTTTTTTTTTTCCAAAGAAACTAAAAAAATATTTTTTTTTCCAAAGTAACTAAAAAAATATTTTTTTTTCCAAAGTAACTAAAAAAATATTTTTTTTTCCAAAGTAACTAAAAAAATATTTTTTTTTTCCAAAGTAACTAAAAAAATATTTTTTTTCCAAAGTAACTAAAAAAATATTTTTTTTTCCAAAGTAACTAAAAAAATATTTTTTTTTCCAAAGTAACTAAAAAAAAATTTTTTTTTCCAAAGTAACTAAAAAAATATTTTTTTTTCCAAAGTAACTAAAAAAATATTTTTTTTTCCAAAGTAACTAAAAAAATATTTTTTTTTCCAAAGTAACTAAAAAAATATTTTTTTTTCCAAAGTAACTAAAAAAATATTTTTTTTCCCAAAGTAACTAAAAAAATATTTTTTTTCCAAAGTAATTAAAAAAATATTTTTTTTTCCAAAGTAACTAAAAAAATATTTTTTTTTCCAAAGTAACTAAAAAAATATTTTTTTTTCCAAAGTAACTAAAAAAATATTTTTTTTTCCAAAGTAACTAAAAAAATATTTTTTTTCCAAAGTAACTAAAAAAATATTTTTTTTTCCAAAGTAACTAAAAAAATATTTTTTTTTCCAAAGTAACTAAAAAAATATTTTTTTTTCCAAAGTAACTAAAAAAATATTTTTTTTTCCAAAGTAACTAAAAAAATATTTTTTTTTCAAAGTAACTAAAAAAATATTTTTTTTTCCCAAAGTAACTAAAAAAATATTTTTTTTTCCAAAGTAACTAAAAAAATATTTTTTTTTCCAAAGTAACTAAAAAAATATTTTTTTTTCCAAAGTAACTAAAAAAATATTTTTTTTCCCAAAGTAACTAAAAAAATATTTTTTTTTCCAAAGTAACTAAAAAAGTAACTTTTTTTCCAAAGTAACTAAAAAAGTAACTTTTTTTCCAAAGTAACTAAAAAAATATTTTTTTTTCCAAAGTAACTAAAAAAGTAACTTTTTTTCCAAAGTAACTAAAAAAGTAACTTTTTTTCCAAAGTAACTAAAAAAGTAACTTTTTTTCCAAAGTAACTAAAAAAATATTTTTTTTCCAAAGTAACTAAAAAAGTAAATTTTTTCCAAAGTAACTAAAAAAATATTTTTTTTTCCAAAGTAACTAAAAAAATATTTTTTTTTCCAAAGTAACTAAAAAAATATTTTTTTTTCCAAAGTAACTAAAAAAATATTTTTTTTTCCAAAGTAACTAAAAAAATATTTTTTTTTCCAAAGTAACTAAAAAAATATTTTTTTTCCCAAAGTAACTAAAAAAATATTTTTTTTTCCAAAGTAACTAAAAAAATATTTTTTTTTCCAAAGTAACTAAAAAATATATATTTTTTTCCAAAGTAACTAAAAAAATATTTTTTTTTCCAAAGTAACTAAAAAAATATTTTTTTTTCCAAAGTAACTAAAAAAATATTTTTTTTTCCAAAGTAACTAAAAAAATATTTTTTTTCCAAAGTAACTAAAAAAATATTTTTTTTTCCAAAGTAACTAAAAAAATATTTTTTTTTCCAAAGTAACTAAAAAAATATTTTTTTTTCCAAAGTAACTAAAAAAATATTTTTTTTTCCAAAGAAACTAAAAAAATATTTTTTTTTCCAAAGTAACTAAAAAATTTTTTTTTTTTCCAAAGTAACTAAAAAAATATTTTTTTTTCCAAAGTAACTAAAAAAATTTTTTTTTTCCAAAGAAACTAAAAAAATATTTTTTTTTCCAAAGTAACTAAAAAAAATTTTTTTTTTCCAAAGAAACTAAAAAAATATTTTTTTTTCCAAAGTAACTAAAAAAATATTTTTTTTTCCAAAGTAACTAAAAAAATATTTTTTTTTTCCAAAGTAACTAAAAAAATATTTTTTTTTCCAAAGTAACTAAAAAAATATTTTTTTTCCAAAGTAATTAAAAAAATATTTTTCTTTCCAAAGTAACTAAAAAAATATTTTTTTTTCCAAAGTAACTAAAAAAATATTTTTTTTCCCAAAGTAACTAAAAAAATATTTTTTTTTCCAAAGTAACTAAAAAAGTAACTTTTTTTCCAAAGTAACTAAAAAAGTAACTTTTTTTCCAAAGTAACTAAAAAAATATTTTTTTTCCCAAAGTAACTAAAAAAGTAACTTTTTTTCCAAAGTAACTAAAAAAGTAACTTTTTTTCCAAAGTAACTAAAAAAGTAACTTTTTTTCCAAAGTAACTAAAAAAATATATTTTTTTCCAAAGT
This sequence comes from Melanostigma gelatinosum, assembly GCF_949748355.1. Lineage (NCBI taxonomy): Eukaryota > Metazoa > Chordata > Actinopteri > Perciformes > Zoarcidae > Melanostigma > Melanostigma gelatinosum. Next base: position 129,960 of record NC_136652.1, read on the forward strand.
AACTAAAAAAGTAAATTTTTTCCAAAGTAACTAAAAAAATATTTTTTTTTCCAAAGTAACTAAAAAAATATTTTTTTTCCCAAAGTAACTAAAAAAAATTTTTTTTTTCCAAAGTAACTAAAAAAATATTTTTTTTTCCAAAGTAACTAAAAAAAATTTTTTTTTTCCAAAGTAACTAAAAATATATTTTTTTTTCCAAAGTAACTAAAAAAAATTTTTTTTTTCCAAAGTAACTAAAAAAATATATTTTTTTCCAAAGTAACTAAAAAAATTTTTTTTTTTCCAAAGTAACTAAAAAAATTTTTTTTTTCCAAAGTAATTAAAAAAATATTTTTTTTTCCAAAGTAACTAAAAAAATATTTTTTTTTCCAAAGTAACTAAAAAAATATTTTTTTTTCCAAAGTAACTAAAAAAATATTTTTTTTTCCAAAGTAACTAAAAAAATATTTTTTTTTCCAAAGTAACTAAAAAAATATTTTTTTTTCCAAAGTAACTAAAAAAATATTTTTTTTTCCAAAGTAACTAAAAAAATATTTTTTTTTCCAAAGTAACTAAAAAAATATTTTTTTTCCAAAGTAACTAAAAAAATATTTTTTTTCCCAAAGTAACTAAAAAAATATTTTTTTTTCCAAAGTAACTAAAAAAGTAACTTTTTTTCCAAAGTAACTAAAAAAGTAACTTTTTTTCCAAAGTAATTAAAAAAATATTTTTTTTTCCAAAGTAACTAAAAAAATATTTTTTTTTCCAAAGTAACTAAAAAAATATTTTTTTTTCCAAAGTAACTAAAAAAATATTTTTTTTTCCAAAGTAACTAAAAAAATATTTTTTTTTCCAAAGTAACTAAAAAAATATTTTTTTTCCCAAAGTAACTAAAAAAATATTTTTTTTTCCAAAGTAACTAAAAAAGTAACTTTTTTTCCAAAGTAACTAAAAAAGTAACTTTTTTTCCAAAGTAACTAAAAAAATATTTTTTTTTCCAAAGTAACTAAAAAAGTAACTTTTTTTCCAAAGTAACTAAAAAAGTAACTTTTTTTCCAAAGTAACTAAAAAAGTAACTTTTTTTCCAAAGTAACTAAAAAAATATATTTTTTTCCAAAGTAACTAAAAAAGTAAATCTTTTCCAAAGTAACTAAAAAAATATTTTTTTTTCCAAAGTAACTAAAAAAATATTTTTTTTTCCAAAGTAACTAAAAAAATATTTTTTTTTCCAAAGTAACTAAAAAAATATTTTTTTTTCCAAAGTAACTAAAAAAATATTTTTTTTTCCAAAGTAACTAAAAAAATATTTTTTTTCCCAAAGTAACTAAAAAAATATTTTTTTTTCCAAAGTAACTAAAAAAATATTTTTTTTCCAAAGTAACTAAAAAAATATTTTTTTTTCCAAAGTAACTAAAAAAATATTTTTTTTTCCAAAGTAACTAAAAAAATATTTTTTTTTCCAAAGTAACTAAAAAATATTTTTTTTTTCCAAAGTAACTAAAAAAATATTTTTTTTTCCAAAGTAACTAAAAAAATATTTTTTTTTCCAAAGAAACTAAAAAAAAATTTTTTTTTCCAAAGTAACTAAAAAAAATTTTTTTTTTCCAAAGAAACTAAAAAAATATATTTTTTTCCAAAGTAACTAAAAAAATATTTTTTTTTCCAAAGTAACTAAAAAAATATTTTTTTTTCCAAAGTAACTAAAAAAATATTTTTTTTTCCAAAGTAACTAAAAAAATATTTTTTTTCCAAAGTAACTAAAAAAATATATTTTTTTCCAAAGTAACTAAAAAAATATTTTTTTTTCCAAAGTAACTAAAAAAAATTTTTTTTTTCCAAAGTAACTAAAAAAATATTTTTTTTTCCAAAGTAACTAAAAAAATATTTTTTTTTCCAAAGTAACTAAAAAAATATTTTTTTTTCCAAAGTAACTAAAAAAATATTTTTTTTTCCAAAGTAACTAAAAAAATATTTTTTTTTCCAAAGTAACTAAAAAAATATTTTTTTTCCAAAGTAATTAAAAAATATATTTTTTTTTCCAAAGTAACTAAAAAAATATTTTTTTTCCCAAAGTAACTAAAAAAATATTTTTTTTTCCAAAGTAACTAAAAAAATATTTTTTTTCCAAAGTAACTAAAAAAATATTTTTTTTTCCAAAGTAACTAAAAAAATATTTTTTTTTCCAAAGTAACTAAAAAAATATTTTTTTTTCCAAAGTAACTAAAAAAATATTTTTTTTTCCAAAGTAACTAAAAAAATATTTTTTTTTCCAAAGTAACTAAAAAAATATTTTTTTTTCAAAGTAACTAAAAAAATATTTTTTTTCCCAAAGTAACTAAAAAATTTTTTTTTTTTCCAAAGTAACTAAAAAAATATTTTTTTTTCCAAAGTAACTAAAAAAATATTTTTTTTTCCAAAGTAACTAAAAAAATATTTTTTTTCCCAAAGTAACTAAAAAAATATATTTTTTTTCCAAAGTAACTAAAAAAGTAACTTTTTTTCCAAAGTAACTAAAAAAGTAACTTTTTTTCCAAAGTAACTAAAAAAATATTTTTTTTTCCAAAGTAACTAAAAAAGTAACTTTTTTTCCAAAGTAACTAAAAAAGTAACTTTTTTTCCAAAGTAACTAAAAAAGTAACTTTTTTTCCAAAGTAACTAAAAAAATATATTTTTTTCCAAAGTAACTAAAAAAGTAAATTTTTTCCAAAGTAACTAAAAAAATATTTTTTTTTCCAAAGTAACTAAAAAAATATTTTTTTTTCCAAAGTAACTAAAAAAATATTTTTTTTTCCAAAGTAACTAAAAAAATATTTTTTTTTCCAAAGTAACTAAAAAAATATTTTTTTTTCCAAAGTAACTAAAAAAATATTTTTTTTCCCAAAGTAACAAAAAAAATATTTTTTTTTCCAAAGTAACTAAAAAAATATTTTTTTTTCCAAAGTAACTAAAAAAATATATTTTTTTCCAAAGTAACTAAAAAAATATTTTTTTTTCCAAAGTAACTAAAAAAATATTTTTTTTCCCAAAGTAACTAAAAAAATATATTTTTTTCCAAAGTAACTAAAAAAATATTTTTTTTTCCAAAGTAACTAAAAAAATATTTTTTTTTCCAAAGTAACTAAAAAAATATTTTTTTTTCCAAAGTAACTAAAAAAATATTTTTTTTTCCAAAGTAACTAAAAAAATATTTTTTTTTCCAAAGTAACTAAAAAAATATTTTTTTTTCCAAAGTAACTAAAAAAATATTTTTTTTCCAAAGTAATTAAAAAAATATTTTTTTTTCCAAAGTAACTAAAAAAATATTTTTTTTTCCAAAGTAACTAAAAAAATATTTTTTTTTCCAAAGTAACTAAAAAAATATTTCTTTTTCCAAAGTAACTAAAAAAATATTTTTTTTCCAAAGTAACTAAAAAAATATTTTTTTTTCCAAAGTAACTAAAAAAATATTTTTTTTTCCAAAGTAACTAAAAAAATATTTTTTTTTCCAAAGTAACTAAAAAAATATTTTTTTTTCCAAAGTAACTAAAAAAATATTTTTTTTTCCAAAGTAACTAAAAAAATATTTTTTTTTCCAAAGTAACTAAAAAAATATTTTTTTTTCAAAGTAACTAAAAAAATATTTTTTTTCCCAAAGTAACTAAAAAAATATTTTTTTTTCCAAAGTAACTAAAAAAATATTTTTTTTTCCAAAGTAACTAAAAAAATATTTTTTTTTCCAAAGTAACTAAAAAAATATTTTTTTTCCCAAAGTAACTAAAAAAATTTTTTTTTTTCCAAAGTAACTAAAAAAGTAACTTTTTTTCCAAAGTAACTAAAAAAGTAACTTTTTTTCCAAAGTAACTAAAAAAATATTTTTTTTTCCAAAGTAACTAAAAAAGTAACTTTTTTTCCAAAGTAACTAAAAAAGTAACTTTTTTTCCAAAGTAACTAAAAAAGTAACTTTTTTTCCAAAGTAACTAAAAAAATATTTTTTTTTCCAAAGTAACTAAAAAAGTAAATTTTTTCCAAAGTAACTAAAAAAATATTTTTTTTTCCAAAGTAACTAAAAAAATATTTTTTTTTCCAAAGTAACTAAAAAAATATTTTTTTTTCCAAAGTAACTAAAAAAATATTTTTTTTTCCAAAGTAACTAAAAAAATATTTTTTTTTCCAAAGTAACTAAAAAAATATTTTTTTTCCCAAAGTAACTAAAAAAATATTTTTTTTTCCAAAGTAACTAAAAAAATATTTTTTTTTCCAAAGTAACTAAAAAAATATTTTTTTTTCCAAAGTAACTAAAAAAATATTTTTTTTTCCAAAGTAACTAAAAAAATATTTTTTTTTCCAAAGTAACTAAAAAAATATTTTTTTTTCCAAAGTAACTAAAAAAATATTTTTTTTCCAAAGTAACTAAAAAAATATTTTTTTTTCCAAAGTAACTAAAAAAATATTTTTTTTTCCAAAGTAACTAAAAAAATTTTTTTTTTTCCAAAGTAACTAAAAAAATATTTTTTTTTCCAAAGAAACTAAAAAAATATTTTTTTTTCCAAAGTAACTAAAAAAATTTTTTTTTTCCAAAGTAACTAAAAAAATATTTTTTTTTCCAAAGTAACTAAAAAATTTTTTTTTTTCCAAAGAAACTAAAAAAATATTTTTTTTTCCAAAGTAAAAAAAAATTTTTTTTTCCAAAGAAACTAAAAAAATATTTTTTTTTCCAAAGTAACTAAAAAAAATTTTTTTTTTCCAAAGTAACTAAAAAAATATTTTTTTTTCCAAAGTAACTAAAAAAATATTTTTTTTTCCAAAGTAACTAAAAAATTTTTTTTTTTTCCAAAGTAACTAAAAAAATATTTTTTTTCCAAAGTAATTAAAAAAATATTTTTTTTTCCAAAGTAACTAAAAAAATATTTTTTTTCCAAAGTAACTAAAAAAATATTTTTTTTTCCAAAGTAACTAAAAAAATATTTTTTTTCCAAAGTAATTAAAAAAATATTTTTTTTTCCAAAGTAACTAAAAAAATATTTTTTTTTCCAAAGTAACTAAAAAAATATTTTTTTTTCCAAAGTAACTAAAAAAATATTTTTTTTTCCAAAGTAACTAAAAAAATATATTTTTTTCCAAAGTAACTAAAAAAATATTTTCTTTTCCAAAGTAACTAAAAAAATATTTTTTTTTCCAAAGTAACTAAAAAAATATTTTTTTTCCAAAGTAACTAAAAAAATATTTTTTTTCCAAAGAAACTAAAAAAATATTTTTTTTTCCAAAGTAACTAAAAAAAAATTTTTTTTTCCAAAGTAACTAAAAAAATATTATTTTTTTCCAAGTAACTAAAAAAATATATATTTTTTCCAAAGAAACTAAAAAAAATTTTTTTTTCCAAAGTAACTAAAAAAATTATTTTTTTTCCAAAGAAACTAAAAAAATAATTTTTTTTCCAAAGTAACTAAAAAAATTTTTTTATTTCCAAAGTAACTAAAAAAAATTTTTTTTTTCCAAAGTAACTAAAAAACTTTTTTTTTTCCAAAGTAACTAAAAAAATATTTTTTTTTCCAAAGTAACTAAAAAAATATATTTTTTTCCAAAGTAACTAAAAAAATATATTTTTTTCCAAAGTAACTAAAAAAATATTTTTTTTTCCAAAGTAACTAAAAAAATATATTTTTTTCCAAAGTAACTAAAAAAATATTTTTTTTTCCAAAGTAACTAAAAAAATATATTTTTTTTCCAAAGTAACTAAAAAAATATTTTTTTTCCAAAGTAACTAAAAAAATATTTTTTTTTCCAAAGTAACTAAAAAAATATTTTTTTTTCAAAGTAACTAAAAAAATATTTTTTTTCCAAAGAAACTAAAAAAATATTTTTTTTTCCAAAGTAACTAAAAAAAAAATTTTTTTTCCAAAGTAACTAAAAAAAATTTTTTTTTTCCAAGTAACTAAAAAAATATTTTTTTTCCAAAGAAACTAAAAAAATATTTTTTTTTCCAAAGTAACTAAAAAAATTATTTTTTTTCCAAAGAAACTAAAAAAATATTTTTTTTTCCAAAGTAACTAAAAAAAATTTTTTATTTCCAAAGTAACTAAAAAAAAATGTTTTTTTCCAAAGTAACTAAAAAAAATTTTTTTTTTCCAAAGTAACTAAAAAAAAAATTTTTTTTCCAAAGTAACTAAAAAAATATTTTTTTTCCAAAGTAATTAAAAAAATATTTTTTTTTCCAAAGTAACTAAAAAAATATTTTTTTTTCCAAAGTAACTAAAAAAATATTTTTTTTCCAAAGTAACTAAAAAAATATTTTTTTTTCCAAAGTAACTAAAAAAATATTTTTTTTTCCAAAGTAACTAAAAAAAAAAATTTTTTTCCAAAGAAACTAAAAAAATTATTTTTTTTCCAAAGTAACTAAAAAAAAATTTTTATTTCCAAAGTAACTAAAAAAATATTTTTTTTTCCAAGTAACTAAAAAAATATTTTTTTTTCCAAAGAAACTAAAAAAAAAATTTTTTTTCCAAAGTAACTAAAAAAATTATTTTTTTTCCAAAGAAACTAAAAAAATTATTTTTTTTCCAAAGTAACTAAAAAAATTTTTTTATTTCCAAAGTAACTAAAAAAAATTTTTTTTTTCCAAAGTAACTAAAAAACATTTTTTTTTCCAAAGTAACTAAAAAAATATTTTTTTTTCCAAAGTAACTAAAAAAATATTTTTTTTTCCAAAGTAACTAAAAAAATATTTTTTTTTCCAAAGTAACTAAAAAAATATTTTTTTTCCAAAGTAACTAAAAAAATATTTTTTTTTCCAAAGTAACTAAAAAAATATTTTTTTTTCAAAGTAACTAAAAAAATATTTTTTTTCCAAAGAAACTAAAAAAATATTTTTTTTTCCAAAGTAACTAAAAAAAATTTTTTTTTTCCAAAGTAACTAAAAAAATATTTTTTTTTCCAAGTAACTAAAAAAATATTTTTTTTTCCAAAGAAACTAAAATTTTTTTTTTTTTTCCAAAGTAACTAAAAAAATTTTTTTTTTTCCAAAGAAACTAAAAAAATATTTTTTTTTCCAAAGTAACTAAAAAAATATTTTTTTTTCAAAGTAACTAAAAAAATATTTTTTTTCCAAAGAAACTAAAAAAATATTTTTTTTTCCAAAGTAACTAAAAAAAATTTTTTTTTTCCAAAGTAACTAAAAAAATATTTTTTTTTCCAAGTAACTAAAAAAATATTTTTTTTCCCAAAGAAACTAAAAAAAAATTATTTTTTCCAAAGTAACTAAAAAAATTATTTTTTTTCCAAAGAAACTAAAAAAATATTTTTTTTTCCAAAGTAACTAAAAAAATTTTTTTATTTCCAAAGTAACTAAAAAAAATTATTTTTTTCCAAAGTAACTAAAAAAAATTTTTTTTTTCCAAAGTAACTAAAAAATTTTTTTTTTTTCCAAAGTAACTAAAAAAAATTTTTTTTTCCAAAGTAATTAAAAAAAATTTTTTTTTTCCAAAGTAACTAAAAAAATATTTTTTTTTCCAAAGTAACTAAAAAAATATTTTTTTTCCAAAGTAACTAAAAAAATATTTTTTTTTCCAAAGTAACTAAAAAAATATTTTTTTTTCCAAAGTAACTAAAAAAATATTTTTTTTTCCAAAGTAACTAAAAAAATATTTTTTTTCCCAAAGTAACTAAAAAATATATATTTTTTTCCAAAGTAACTAAAAAAGTAACTTTTTTTCCAAAGTAACTAAAAAAGTAACTTTTTTTCCAAAGTAACTAAAAAAATATTTTTTTTTCCAAAGTAACTAAAAAAGTAACTTTTTTTCCAAAGTAACTAAAAAAGTAACTTTTTTTCCAAAGTAACTAAAAAAAATATTTTTTTTTCCAAAGTAACTAAAAAAATATTTTTTTTTCCAAAGTAACTAAAAATATTTATTTTTTTTCCAAAGTAACTAAAAAAATATTTTTTTTTCCAAAGTAACTAAAAAAATATTTTTTTTTCCAAAGTAACTAAAAAAATTTTTTTTTTTCCAAAGTAACTAAAAAAATATTTTTTTTTCCTAAGTAACTAAAAAAATATTTTTTTTTCCAAAGTAACTAAAAAAATATTTTTTTTTCCAAAGTAACTAAAAAAATATTTTTTTTCCAAAGTAATTAAAAAAAAAATTTTTTTTCCAAAGTAACTAAAAAAATATTTTTTTTTCCAAAGTAACTAAAAAAATATTTTTTTTTCCAAAGTAACTAAAAAAATTTTTTTTTTTCCAAAGTAACTAAAAAAATATTTTTTTTTCCAAAGTAACTAAAAAAATATTTTTTTTTCCAAAGTAACTAAAAAAATATTTTTTTTTCCAAAGTAACTAAAAAAATATTTTTTTTTCCAAAGTAACTAAAAAAATATTTTTTTTCCAAAGTAACTAAAAAAATATTTTTTTCAAAGTAACTAAAAAAATATTTTTTTTTCCAAAGTAACTAAAAAAATATTTTTTTTTCCAAAGTAACTAAAAAAATATTTTTTTTTCCAAAGAAACTAAAAAAATATTTTTTTTTCCAAAGTAACTAAAAAAATATTTTTTTTTCCAAAGTAACTAAAAATATATTTTTTTTCCAAAGTAACTAAAAAAATATTTTTTTTTCCAAAGAAACTAAAAAAATATTTTTTTTTCCAAAGTAACTAAAAAAAATTTTTTTTTTCCAAAGTAACTAAAAAAATTTTTTTTTTTCCAAAGTAACTAAAAAAATATTTTTTTTTCCAAAGTAACTAAACAAATATTTTTTTTTCCAAAGTAACTAAAAAAATATTTTTTTTTCCAAAGTAACTAAAAAAATATTTTTTTTTCCAAAGAAACTAAAAAAATATTTTTTTTTCCAAAGTAACTAAAAAAAATTTTTTTTTCCAAAGTAACTAAAAAAAATTTTTTTTTTCCAAAGTAACTAAAAAAATTTTTTTTTTTCCAAAGAAACTAAAAAAATATTTTTTTTTCCAAAGTAACTAAAACATTTTTTTTTTCCAAAGTAACTAAAAAAAATTTTTTTTTTCCAAAGTAACTAAAAAAATATTTTTTTTTCCAAAGTAACTAAAAAAATTTTTTTTTCCAAAGTAACTAAAAAATTTTTTTTTTTCCAAAGTAACTAAAAAAATATTTTTTTTTCCAAAGTAACTAAAAAAATTGTTTTTTTTCCAAAGTAACTAAAAAAATATTTTTTTTTCCAAAGTAACTAAAAAAATATTTTTTTTTCCAAAGTAACTAAAAAAATATTTTTTTTTCCAAAGTAACTAAAAAAATATTTTTTTTTCCAAAGTAACTAAAAAAAAATTTTTTTTCCAAAGTAACTAAAAAAATTTTTTTTTTTCCAAAGTAACTAAAAAAATATTTTTTTTTCCAAAGAAACTAAAAAAATATTTTTTTTTCCAAAGTAACTAAAAAAAATTTTTTTTTCCAAAGAAACTAAAAAAAAATTTTTTTTTCCAAAGTAACTAAAAAAATTTTTTTTTTTCCAAAGTAACTAAAAAAAAATTTTTTTTTCCAAAGTAACTAAAAAAAATTTTTTTTTTCCAAAGTAACTAAAAAAATATTTTTTTTTCCAAAGTAACTAAAAAAATATTTTTTTTTCCAAAGTAACTAAAAAAATATTTTTTTTTCCAAAGTAACTAAAAAAATATTTTTTTTCCAAAGTAACTAAAAAAATATTTTTTTTCCAAAGTAATTAAAAAAATATTTTGTTTTCCAAAGTAACTAAAAAAATATTTTTTTTTCCAAAGTAACTAAAAAAATATTTTTTTTTCCAAAGTAACTAAAAAAGTAACTTTTTTCCAAAGTAACTAAAAAAGTAACTTTTTTTCCAAAGTAACTAAAAAAGTAACTTTTTTTCCAAAGTAACTAAAAAAGTAACTTTTTTTCCAAAGTAACTAAAAAAGTAACTTTTTTTCCAAAGTAACTAAAAAAGTAACTTTTTTTCCAAAGTAACTAAAAAAATATTTTTTTTTCCAAAGTAACTAAAAAAATATTTTTTTTTCCAAAGAAACTAAAAAAATATTTTTTTTTCCAAAGAAACTAAAAAATTTTTTTTTTTTCCAAAGTAACTAAAAAAATATTTTTTTTTCCAAAGTAACTAAAAAAAATATTTTTTTTCCAAAGTAACTAAAAAAATATTTTTTTTTCCAAAGAAACTAAAAAAATATTTTTTTTTCCAAAGTAACTAAAAAAATATTTTTTTTTCCAAAGTAACTAAAAAAATATTTTTTTTTCCAAAGTAACTAAAAAAATAATTTTTTTTCCAAAGTAACTAAAAAAATATTTTTTTTTCCAAAGTAACTAAAAAAAATTTTTTTTTCCAAAGAAACTAAAAAATTTTTTTTTTTCCAAAGTAACTAAAAAAAATTTTTTTTTTCCAAAGTAACTAAAAAATTTTTTTTTTTTCCAAAGTAACTAAAAAAATTTTTTTTTTTCCAAAGTAACTAAAAAAATTTTTTTTTTTCCAAAGTAACTAAAAAAATATTTTTTTTTCCTAAGTAACTAAAAAAATATTTTTTTTTCCAAAGTAACTAAAAAAATATTTTTTTTTCCAAAGTAACTAAAAAAATATTTTTTTTCCAAAGTAATTTAAAAAAAAATTTTTTTTCCAAAGTAACTAAAAAAATATTTTTTTTTCCAAAGTAACTAAAAAAATATTTTTTTTTCCAAAGTAACTAAAAAAATTTTTTTTTTTCCAAAGTAACTAAAAAAATATTTTTTTTTCCAAAGTAACTAAAAAAATATTTTTTTTTCCAAAGTAACTAAAAAAATATTTTTTTTTCCAAAGTAACTAAAAAAATATTTTTTTTTCCAAAGTAACTAAAAAAATATTTTTTTTCCAAAGTAACTAAAAAAATATTTTTTTCAAAGTAACTAAAAAAATATTTTTTTTTCCAAAGTAACTAAAAAAATATTTTTTTTTCCAAAGTAACTAAAAAAATATTTTTTTTTCCAAAGAAACTAAAAAAATATTTTTTTTTCCAAAGTAACTAAAAAAATATTTTTTTTTCCAAAGTAACTAAAAATATATTTTTTTTCCAAAGTAACTAAAAAAATATTTTTTTTTCCAAAGAAACTAAAAAAATATTTTTTTTTCCAAAGTAACTAAAAAAAATTTTTTTTTTCCAAAGTAACTAAAAAAATTTTTTTTTTTCCAAAGTAACTAAAAAAATATTTTTTTTTCCAAAGTAACTAAACAAATATTTTTTTTTCCAAAGTAACTAAAAAAATATTTTTTTTTCCAAAGTAACTAAAAAAATATTTTTTTTTCCAAAGAAACTAAAAAAATATTTTTTTTTCCAAAGTAACTAAAAAAAATTTTTTTTTCCAAAGTAACTAAAAAAAATTTTTTTTTTCCAAAGTAACTAAAAAAATATTTTTTTTTCCAAAGAAACTAAAAAAATATTTTTTTTTCCAAAGTAACTAAAACATTTTTTTTTTCCAAAGTAACTAAAAAAAATTTTTTTTTTCCAAAGTAACTAAAAAAATATTTTTTTTTCCAAAGTAACTAAAAAAATTTTTTTTTCCAAAGTAACTAAAAAATTTTTTTTTTTCCAAAGTAACTAAAAAAATATTTTTTTTTCCAAAGTAACTAAAAAAATTGTTTTTTTTCCAAAGTAACTAAAAAAATATTTTTTTTTCCAAAGTAACTAAAAAAATATTTTTTTTTCCAAAGTAACTAAAAAAATATTTTTTTTTCCAAAGTAACTAAAAAAATATTTTTTTTTCCAAAGTAACTAAAAAAAAATTTTTTTTCCAAAGTAACTAAAAAAATTTTTTTTTTTCCAAAGTAACTAAAAAAATATTTTTTTTTCCAAAGAAACTAAAAAAATATTTTTTTTTCCAAAGTAACTAAAAAAAATTTTTTTTTCCAAAGAAACTAAAAAAATTTTTTTTTTTCCAAAGTAACTAAAAAAATTTTTTTTTTTCCAAAGTAACTAAAAAAAAATTTTTTTTTCCAAAGTAACTAAAAAAAATTTTTTTTTTCCAAAGTAACTAAAAAAATATTTTTTTTTCCAAAGTAACTAAAAAAATATTTTTTTTTCCAAAGTAACTAAAAAAATATTTTTTTTTCCAAAGTAACTAAAAAAATATTTTTTTTCCAAAGTAACTAAAAAAATATTTTTTTTCCAAAGTAATTAAAAAAATATTTTGTTTTCCAAAGTAACTAAAAAAATATTTTTTTTTCCAAAGTAACTAAAAAAATATTTTTTTTTCCAAAGTAACTAAAAAAGTAACTTTTTTCCAAAGTAACTAAAAAAGTAACTTTTTTTCCAAAGTAACTAAAAAAGTAACTTTTTTTCCAAAGTAACTAAAAAAGTAACTTTTTTTCCAAAGTAACTAAAAAAGTAACTTTTTTTCCAAAGTAACTAAAAAAGTAACTTTTTTTCCAAAGTAACTAAAAAAATATTTTTTTTTCCAAAGTAACTAAAAAAATATTTTTTTTCCAAAGAAACTAAAAAAATATTTTTTTTTCCAAAGAAACTAAAAAATTTTTTTTTTTTCCAAAGTAACTAAAAAAATATTTTTTTTCCCAAAGTAACTAAAAAAAATATTTTTTTTCCAAAGTAACTAAAAAAATATTTTTTTTTCCAAAGAAACTAAAAAAATATTTTTTTTTCCAAAGTAACTAAAAAAATATTTTTTTTTCCAAAGTAACTAAAAAAATATTTTTTTTTCCAAAGTAACTAAAAAAATAATTTTTTTTCCAAAGTAACTAAAAAAATATTTTTTTTTCCAAAGTAACTAAAAAAATTTTTTTTTTCCAAAGAAACTAAAAAATTTTTTTTTTTCCAAAGTAACTAAAAAAAATTTTTTTTTTCCAAAGTAACTAAAAAATTTTTTTTTTTTCCAAAGTAACTAAAAAAATATTTTTTTTTCCAAAGTAACTAAAAAAATATTTTTTTTTCCAAAGTAACTAAAAAAATATTTTTTTTTCCAAAGTAACTAAAAAAATATTTTTTTTTCCAAAGTAACTAAAAAAATATTTTTTTTTCCAAAGTAACTAAAAAAATATTTTTTTTCCAAAGTAATTAAAAAAATATTTTGTTTTCCAAAGTAACTAAAAAAATATTTTTTTTTCCAAAGTAACTAAAAAAATATTTTTTTTTCCAAAGTAACTAAAAAAGTAACTTTTTTTCCAAAGTAACTAAAAAAGTAACTTTTTTTCCAAAGTAACTAAAAAAGTAACTTTTTTTCCAAAGTAACTAAAAAAGTAACTTTTTTTCCAAAGTAACTAAAAAAATATTTTTTTTTCCAAAGTAACTAAAAAAATATTTTTTTTTCCAAAGAAACTAAAAAAATATTTTTTTTCCAAAGTAACTAAAAAAATATTTTTTTTCCCAAAGTAACTAAAAAAATATTTTTTTTTCCAAAGTAACTAAAAAAATATTTTTTTTCCAAAGTAACTAAAAAAATATTTTTTTTCCAAAGTAACTAAAAAAATATTTTTTTTCCAAAGTAACTAAAAAAATATTTTTTTTTCCAAAGTAACTAAAAAAATAATTTTTTTTCCAAAGTAACTAAAAAAATATTTTTTTTTCCCAAAGAAACTAAAAAAATATTTTTTTTTCCAAAGTAACTAAAAAAATTTTTTTTTTCCAAAGTAACTAAAAAAATTTTTTTTTTCCAAAGTAACTAAAAAAATTTTTTTTTTTCCAAAGAAACTAAAAAAATATTTTTTTTTCCAAAGTAACTAAAAAAAAAATTTTTTTCCAAAGAAACTAAAAAAATATTTTTTTTCCAAAGTAACTAAAAAAATATTTTTTTTTCCAAAGTAACTAAAAAAATAATTTTTTTTCCAAAGTAACTAAAAAAATATTTTTTTTCCCAAAGAAACTAAAAAAATATTTTTTTTTCCAAAGTAACTAAAAAAAATTTTTTTTTCCAAAGTAACTAAAAAAATTTTTTTTTTTCCAAAGTAACTAAAAAATTTTTTTTTTTCCAAAGAAACTAAAAAAATATTTTTTTTTCCAAAGTAACTAAAAAAATATTTTTTTTTCCAAAGTAACTAAAAAAATATTTTTTTTCCAAAGTAACTAAAAAAATATTTTTTTTCCAAAGTAACTAAAAAAATATTTTTTTTTCCAAAGTAACTAAAAAAATATTTTTTTTTCCAAAGTAACTAAAAAAATATTTTTTTTTCCAAAGTAACTAAAAAAATATTTTTTTTCCAAAGTAACTAAAACATTTTTTTTTCCAAAGTAACTAAAAAAAATTTTTTTTTTCCAAAGTAACTAAAAAAAATTTTTTTTTTCCAAAGTAACTAAAAAAATATTTGCTTTTCCAAAGTAACTAAAAAAATATTTTTTTTTCCAAAGAAACTAAAAATTTTTTTTTTTTCCAAAGTAACTAAAAAATTTTTTTTTTTCCAAAGTAACTAAAAAAATATTTTTTTTTCCAAAGTAACTAAAAAATTTTTTTTTTTTCCAAAGAAACTAAAAAATTTTTTTTTTTTCCAAAGTAACTAAAAAAAAATTTTTTTTTCCAAAGTAACTAAAAAAATATTTTTTTTTCCAAAGTAACTAAAAAAATATTTTTTTTTCCAAAGAAACTAAAAAAATATTTTTTTTTCCAAAGAAACTAAAAAAAAATTTTTTTTTCCAAAGTAACTAAAAAAAATTTTTTTTTTCCAAAGTAACTAAAAAAAATTTTTTTTTTCCAAAGTAACTAAAAAAATATTTTTTTTTCCAAAGTAACTAAAAAAATATTTTTTTTTCCAAAGTAACTAAAAAAATATTTTTTTTCCCAAAGAAACTAAAAAAATATTTTTTTTTCCAAAGTAACTAAAAAAAATTTTTTTTTTTCCAAAGTAACTAAAAAAATTTTTTTTTTCCAAAGTAACTAAAAAAATATTTTTTTTTCCAAAGAAACTAAAAAAATATTTTTTTTTCCAAAGTAACTAAAAAAATATTTTTTTTTCCAAAGTAACTAAAAAAATATTTTTTTTCCAAAGAAACTAAAAAAATATTTTTTTTTCCAAAGTAACTAAAAAAATATTTTTTTTTCCAAAGTAACTAAAAAAATATTTTTTTTTCCAAAGTAACTAAAAAAATATTTTTTTTTCCAAAGTAACTAAAAAATTTTTTTTTTTCCAAAGTAACTAAAAAAATATTTTTTTTTCCAAAGTAACTAAAAAAATATTTTTTTTCCAAAGAAACTAAAAAAATATTTTTTTTTCCAAAGTAACTAAAAAAATTTTTTTTTTCCAAAGTAACTAAAAAAATATTTTTTTTTCCAAAGAAACTAAAAAAATATTTTTTTTTCCAAAGTAACTAAAAAAATATTTTTTTTTCCAAAGTAACTAAAAAAATATTTTTTTTCCAAAGAAACTAAAAAAATATTTTTTTTTCCAAAGTAACTAAAAAAATATTTTTTTTTCCAAAGTAACTAAAAAAATATTTTTTTTTCCAAAGTAACTAAAAAAATATTTTTTTTTCCAAAGTAACTAAAAAATTTTTTTTTTTCCAAAGTAACTAAAAAAATATTTTTTTTTCCAAAGTAACTAAAAAAATATTTTTTTTCCAAAGAAACTAAAAAAATATTTTTTTTTCCAAAGTAACTAAAACATTTTTTTTTTCCAAAGTAACTAAAAAAAATTTTTTTTTTCCAAAGTAACTAAAAAAATATTTTTTTTTCCAAAGTAACTAAAAAAAATTTTTTTTCCAAAGTAACTAAAAAATTTTTTTTTTTCCAAAGTAACTAAAAAAATATTTTTTTTTCCAAAGTAACTAAAAAAAATTTTTTTTTTCCAAAGTAACTAAAAAAATATTTGCTTTTCCAAAGTAACTAAAAAAATATTTTTTTTTCCAAAGAAACTAAAATTTTTTTTTTTTTCCAAAGTAACTAAAAAATTTTTTTTTTTCCAAAGTAACTAAAAAAATATTTTTTTTTCCAAAGTAACTAAAAAAATTTTTTTTTTTCCAAAGAAACTAAAAAATTTTTTTTTTTTCCAAAGTAACTAAAAAAAAATTTTTTTTTCCAAAGTAACTAAAAAAATATTTTTTTTTCCAAAGTAACTAAAAAAATATTTTTTTTTCCAAAGAAACTAAAAAAATATTTTTTTTTCCAAAGAAACTAAAAAAAAATTTTTTTTTCCAAAGTAACTAAAAAAAATTTTTTTTTTCCAAAGTAACTAAAAAAAATTTTTTTTTTCCAAAGTAACTAAAAAAATATTTTTTTTTCCAAAGTAACTAAAAAAATATTTTTTTTTCCAAAGTAACTAAAAAAATATTTTTTTTCCCAAAGAAACTAAAAAAATATTTTTTTTTCCAAAGTAACTAAAAAAAAATTTTTTTTTTCCAAAGTAACTAAAAAAATTTTTTTTTTCCAAAGTAACTAAAAAAATATTTTTTTTTCCAAAGAAACTAAAAAAATATTTTTTTTTCCAAAGTAACTAAAAAAATATTTTTTTTTCCAAAGTAACTAAAAAAATATTTTTTTTCCAAAGAAACTAAAAAAATATTTTTTTTTCCAAAGTAACTA
Organism: Melanostigma gelatinosum; assembly: GCF_949748355.1. NCBI lineage: Eukaryota > Metazoa > Chordata > Actinopteri > Perciformes > Zoarcidae > Melanostigma > Melanostigma gelatinosum. The sequence goes on from NC_136652.1 coordinate 146,384, forward strand.
AAAAAATATTTTTTTTTCCAAAGTAACTAAAAAAATATTTTTTTTTCCAAAGTAACTAAAAATTTTTTTTTTTTCCAAAGTAACTAAAAAAATATTTTTTTTTCCAAAGTAACTAAAAAAATATTTTTTTTCCAAAGTAACTAAAAAAATATTTTTTTTTCCAAAGTAACTAAAAAAATATTTTTTTTTCCAAAGTAACTAAAAAAATATTTTTTTTTCCAAAGAAACTAAAAAAATATTTTTTTTTCCAAAGTAACTAAAAAAATATTTTTTTTTCCAAAGTAACTAAAAAAATATTTTTTTTTCCAAAGTAACTAAAAAAATATTTTTTTTTCCAAAGTAACTAAAAAAATATTTTTTTTTCCAAAGAAACTAAAAATTTTTTTTTTTTTCCAAAGTAACTAAAAAAATTTTTTTTTTTCCAAAGTAACTAAAAAAATATTTTTTTTCCAAAGTAACTAAAAAAATATTTTTTTTCCAAAGTAACTAAAAAAATATTTTTTTTCCAAAGTAACTAAAAAAATATTTTTTTTTCCAAAGTAACTAAAAAAATATTTTTTTTTCCAAAGAAACTAAAAAAATTTTTTTTTTTCCAAAGTAACTAAAAAAATATTTTTTTTTCCAAAGTAACTAAAAAAATATTTTTTTTTCCAAAGTAACTAAAAAAATATTTTTTTTTCCAAAGTAACTAAAAAAATATTTTTTTTTCCAAAGAAACTAAAAAAATATTTTTTTTTCCAAAGTAACTAAAAAAATATTTTTTTTCCAAAGTAACTAAAAAAATATTTTTTTTTCCAAAGTAACTAAAAAAATATTTTTTTTTCCAAAGAAACTAAAAAAATATTTTTTTTTCCAAAGTAACTAAAAAAAATTTTTTTTTCCAAAGTAACTAAAAAAATTTTTTTTTTCCAAAGTAACTAAACAATTTTTTTTTTCCCAAAGTAACTAAAAAAAATTTTTTTTTCCAAAGTAACTAAAAAATTTTTTTTTTCCAAAGTAACTACAAAATTTTTTTTTTCCAAAGTAACTAAAAAAAATTTTTTTTTTCCAAAGTAACTAAAAAAATATTTTTTTTTCCAAAGAAACTAAAAAAAATTTTTTTTTTCCAAAGTAACTAAAAAAATTTTTTTTTTTCCAAAGTAACTAAAAACATTTTTTTTTTTCCAAAGAAACTAAAAAAAAAAATTTTTTTCCAAAGTAACTAAAAAAAATTTTTTTTTCCAAAGTAACTAAAAAAATTTTTTTTTTCCAAAGTAACTAAAAAAAAAAAATTTTTTCCAAAGAAACTAAAAAAAATTTTTTTTTTCCAAAGTAACTAAAAACATTTTTTTTTTCCAAAGAAACTAAAAAAATATATTTTTTTCCAAAGTAACTAAAAAAATATTTTTTTTTCCAAAGTAACAAAAAAAATATTTTTTTTCCAAAGAAACTAAAAAAATATTTTTTTTTCCAAAGTAACTAAAAAAATATTTTTTTTTTCCAAAGTAACTAAAAAAATATTTTTTTTCCCAAAGTAACTAAAAAAATATTTTTTTTTCCAAAGTAACTAAAAAAATATTTTTTTTTCCAAAGTAACTAAAAAAATTATTTTTTTTCCAAAGTAACTAAAAATATATATTTTTTTCCAAAGTAACTAAAAAAATATTTTTTTTTCCAAAGTAACTAAAAAAATATTTTTTTTTCCAAAGTAACTAAAAAAATATTTTTTTTTCCAAAGAAACTAAAAAAATATTTTTTTTTTCCAAAGTAACTAAAAAAATATTTTTTTTCCAAAGTAACTAAAAAAATATTTTTTTTTCCAAAGAAACTAAAAAAATATTTTTTTTTCCAAAGAAACTAAAAAAATATTTTTTTTTCCAAAGTAACTAAAAAAATATTTTTTTTTCCAAAGTAACTAAAAAAATATTTTTTTTCCCAAAGAAACTAAAAAAAATTTTTTTTTTCCAAAGTAACTAAAAAAATATTTTTTTTCCAAAGTAACTAAAAAAATATTTTTTTTCCAAAGTAACTACAAAAAAAATTTTTTTTCCAAAGTAACTAAAAAAATATTTTTTTTTCCAAAGTAACTAAAAAAATATTTTTTTTTCCAAAGTAACTAAAAAAATATTTTTTTTTCCAAAGAAACTAAAAAAATATTTTTTTTTCCAAAGTAACTAAAAAAATTTTTTTTTTCCAAAGTAACTAAAAAAATATTTTTTTTTCCAAAGTAACTAAAAAAAAATTTTTTTTTCCAAAGAAACTAAAAAAAAAATTTTTTTCCAAAGTAACAAAAAAAATTTTTTTTTTTCCAAAGTAACTAAAAAAAAATTTTTTTTTCCAAAGTAACTAAAAAAATATTTTTTTTTCCAAAGAAACTAAAAAAATATTTTTTTTTCCAAAGTAACTAAAAAAATATTTTTTTTCCAAAGTAACTAAAAAAATATTTTTTTTTCCAAAGTAACTAAAAAAAAATATTTTTTTCCAAAGTAACTAAAAAAATATTTTTTTTTCCAAAGAAACTAAAAAAATATTTTTTTTTCCAAAGTAACTAAAAAAATATTTTTTTTCCAAAGTAACTAAAAAAATATTTTTTTTTCCAAAGTAACTAAAAAAATTTTTTTTTTTCCAAAGTAACTAAAAAAATATTTTTTTTTCCAAAGAAACTAAAAAAAAATTTTTTTTCCAAAGAAACTAAAAAAATATTTTTTTTTCCAAAGTAACTAAAAAAATATTTTTTTTTCCAAAGTAACTAAAAAAATATTTTTTTTCCCAAAGAAACTAAAAAAAAAATTTTTTTTCCAAAGTAACTAAAAAAATATTTTTTTTCCAAAGTAACTACAAAAAAATTTTTTTTCCAAAGTAACTAAAAAAATATTTTTTTTTCCAAAGTAACTAAAAAAATATTTTTTTTTCCAAAGTAACTAAAAAAATATTTTTTTTTCCAAAGAAACTAAAAAAATATTTTTTTTTCCAAAGTAACTAAAAAAATTTTTTTTTTCCAAAGTAACTAAAAAAATTTTTTTTTTTCCAAAGTAACTAAAAAAAAAATTTTTTTTCCAAAGAAACTAAAAAAAAATTTTTTTTCCAAAGTAACAAAAAAAATTTTTTTTTTTCCAAAGTAACTAAAAAAAAATTTTTTTTTCCAAAGTAACTAAAAAAATATTTTTTTTTCCAAAGAAACTAAAAAAATATTTTTTTTTCCAAAGTAACTAAAAAAATATTTTTTTTCCAAAGTAACTAAAAAAATATTTTTTTTTCCAAAGAAACTAAAAAAATATTTTTTTTTCCAAAGTAACTAAAAAAATATTTTTTTTCCAAAGTAACTAAAAAAATATTTTTTTTTCCAAAGAAACTAAAAAAATATTTTTTTTTCCAAAGAAACTAAAAAAATATTTTTTTTTCCAAAGTAACTAAAAAAATATTTTTTTTTCCAAAGTAACTAAAAAAATATTTTTTTTCCCAAAGAAACTAAAAAAAATTTTTTTTTTCCAAAGTAACTAAAAAAATATTTTTTTTCCAAAGTAACTACAAAAAATTTTTTTTTTCCAAAGTAACTAAAAAAATATTTTTTTTTCCAAAGTAACTAAAAAAATATTTTTTTTTCCAAAGTAACTAAAAAAATATTTTTTTTTCCAAAGAAACTAAAAAAATATTTTTTTTCCAAAGTAACTAAAAAAATATTTTTTTTTCCAAAGTAACTAAAAAAATATTTTTTTTTCCAAAGTAACTAAAAAAAATTTTTTTTTTCCAAAGAAACTAAAAAAAATTTTTTTTTCCAAAGTAACAAAAAAAATTTTTTTTTTTCCAAAGTAACTAAAAAAATATTTTTTTTTCCAAAGTAACTAAAAAAAATTTTTTTTTTCCAAAGAAACTAAAAAAATATTTTTTTTTCCAAAGTAACTAAAAAAAAAATTTTTTTTCCAAAGAAACTAAAAAAAAATTTTTTTTCCAAAGTAACAAAAAAATTTTTTTTTTTTCCAAAGTAACTAAAAAAATATTTTTTTTTCCAAAGTAACTAAAAAAATATTTTTTTTTCCAAAGAAACTAAAAAAATATTTTTTTTTCCAAAGTAACTAAAAAAATATTTTTTTTCCAAAGTAACTAAAAAAATATTTTTTTTTCCAAAGTAACTAAAAAAATTTTTTTTTTTCCAAAGTAACTAAAAAAATATTTTTTTTTCCAAAGTAACTAAAAAAATTTTTTTTTTCCAAAGTAACTAAAAAAAATTTTTTTTTTCCAAAGTAACTAAAAAAATATTTTTTTTTCCAAAGTAACAAAAAAAATATTTTTTTTCCAAAGTAACTAAAAAAATATTTTTTTTTCCAAAGAAACTAAAAAAATATTTTTTTTTCCAAAGTAACTAAAAAAATATTTTCTTTCCAAAGTAACTAAAAAAATATTTTTTTTCCAAAGAAACTAAAAAAATATTTTTTTTTCCAAAGAAACTAAAAAAATATTTTTTTTTCCAAAGTAACTAAAAAAATATTTTTTTTTCCAAAGTAACTAAAAAAATATTTTTTTTCCCAAAGAAACTAAAAAAAATTTTTTTTTTCCAAAGTAACTAAAAAAATATTTTTTTTCCAAAGTAACTACAAAAAAATTTTTTTTTCCAAAGTAACTAAAAAAATATTTTTTTTTCCAAAGTAACTAAAAAAATATATTTTTTTCCAAAGTAACTAAAAAAATATTTTTTTTTCCAAAGAAACTAAAAAAATATTTTTTTTCCAAAGTAACTAAAAAAATATTTTTTTTTCCAAAGTAACTAAAAAAATATTTTTTTTTCCAAAGTAACTAAAAAAAATTTTTTTTTTCCAAAGAAACTAAAAAAAATTTTTTTTTCCAAAGTAACAAAAAATTTTTTTTTTTTTCCAAAGTAACTAAAAAAATATTTTTTTTTCCAAAGTAACTAAAAAAATATTTTTTTTTCCAAAGAAACTAAAAAAATATTTTTTTTTCCAAAGTAACTAAAAAAATATTTTTTTTCCAAAGTAACTAAAAAAATATTTTTTTTTCCAAAGTAACTAAAAAATTTTTTTTTTTTCCAAAGTAACTAAAAAAATATTTTTTTTTCCAAAGTAACTAAAAAAATTTTTTTTTTCCAAAGTAACTAAAAAAATATTTTTTTTTCCAAAGTAACTAAAAAAATATTTTTTTTTCCAAAGTAACAAAAAAAATATTTTTTTTCCAAAGTAACTAAAAAAATATTTTTTTTTCCAAAGAAACTAAAAAAATATTTTTTTTCCAAAGTAACTAAAAAATTATTTTTTTTCCAAAGTAACTAAAAAAATATTTTTTTTTCCAAAGTAACTAAAAAAAAATTTTTTTTTCCAAAGTAACTAAAAAAATATTTTTTTTTCCAAAGTAACTAAAAAAATATTTTTTTTCCAAAGTAACTAAAAAAATATTTTTTTTTCCAAAGTAACTAAAAAAATATTTTCTTTTCCAAAGAAACTAAAAAAATATTTTTTTTTCCAAAGTAACTAAAAAATATTTTTTTTTTCCAAAGAAACTAAAAAAATATTTTTTTTTCCAAAGAAACTAAAAAAATATTTTTTTTCCAAAGTAACTAAAAAAATATATTTTTTTCCAAAGTAACTAAAAAAATATTTTCTTTTCCAAAGAAACTAAAAAAATATTTTTTTTTCCAAAGTAACTAAAAAATATTTTTTTTTTCCAAAGAAACTAAAAAAATATTTTTTTTTCCAAAGTAACTAAAAAAATATTTTTTTTTCCAAAGTAACTAAAAAAATATTTTTTTTTCCAAAGTAACTAAAAAAGTAACTTTTTTTCCAAAGTAACTAAAAAAATATTTTTTTTTCCAAAGTAACTAAAAAAGTAACTTTTTTTCCAAAGTAACTAAAAAAGTAACTTTTTTTCCAAAGTAACTAAAAAAGTAACTTTTTTTCCAAAGTAACTAAAAAAATATTTTTTTTTCCAAAGTAACTAAAAAAGTAAATTTTTTCCAAAGTAACTAAAAAAATATTTTTTTTTCCAAAGTAACTAAAAAAATATTTTTTTTTCCAAAGTAACTAAAAAAATATTTTTTTTTCCAAAGTAACTAAAAAAATATATTTTTTTCCAAAGTAACTAAAAAAATATTTTTTTTTCCAAAGTAACTAAAAAAATATTTTTTTTTCCAAAGTAACTAAAAAAATATTTTTTTTCCAAAGTAACTAAAAAAATATTTTTTTTTCCAAAGTAACTAAAAAAATATTTTTTTTTCCAAAGTAACTAAAAAAATATTTTTTTTTCCAAAGTAACTAAAAAAATATTTTTTTTTCCAAAGTAACTAAAAAAGTAACTTTTTTTCCAAAGTAACTAAAAAAGTAACTTTTTTTCCAAAGAAACTAAAAAAATATTTTTTTTTCCAAAGTAACTAAAAAAATATTTTTTTTCCAAAGTAACTAAAACAATATTTTTTTTTCCAAAGTAACTAAAAAAATAATTTTTTTTCCAAAGTAACTAAAAAAATATTTTTTTTTCCAAAGTAACTAAAAAAATATTTTTTTTCCAAAGTAACTAAAAAAATATTTTTTTTTCCAAAGTAACTAAAAAAATATTTTTTTTCCAAAGTAACTAAAAAAATATTTTTTTTTCCAAAGTAACTAAAAAAATATTTTTTTTTCCAAAGAAACTAAAAAAATATTTTTTTTTCCAAAGTAACTAAAAAAATATTTTTTTTTCCAAAGTAACTAAAAAAGTAACTTTTTTTCCAAAGTAACTAAAAAAGTAACTTTTTTTCCAAAGTAACTAAAAAAATATTTTTTTTTCCAAAGTAACTAAAAAAGTAACTTTTTTTCCAAAGTAACTAAAAAAATATTTTTTTTTCCAAAGTAACTAAAAAAATATTTTTTTTTCCAAAGTAACTAAAAAATATTTTTTTTTTCCAAAGTAACTAAAAAAATATTTTTTTTTCCAAAGTAACTAAAAAAGTAACTTTTTTTCCAAAGTAACTAAAAAAGTAACTTTTTTTCCAAAGTAACTAAAAAAGTAACTTTTTTTCCAAAGTAACTAAAAAAATATTTTTTTTTCCAAAGTAACTAAAAAAATATTTTTTTTTCCAAAGTAACTAAAAAATATTTTTTTTCCAAAGTAACTAAAAAAATATTTTTTTTTTCCAAAGTAACTAAAAAAATATTTTTTTTTCCAAAGTAACTAAAAAAGTAACTTTTTTTCCAAAGTAACTAAAAAAGTATCTTTTTTTGCAAAGAAACTAAAAAAATATTTTTTTTTCCAAAGTAACTAAAAAAGTTACTTTTTTTCCAAAGTAACTAAAAAAGTTACTTTTTTAGTTACTTTGTAAAAAAAGTTACTTTTTTAGTTACTTTGTAAAACAAGTTACTTTTTTAGTTACTTTGTAAAAAAAGTTACTTTTTTAGTTACTTTGTAAAAAAAGTTACTTTTTTAGTTACTTTGTAAAAAAGTTACTTTTTTAGTTACTTTGTAAAAAAAGTTACTTTTTTAGTTACTTTGAAAAAAAGTTACTTTTTTAGTTACTTTGGAAAAAAAGTTACTTTTTTAGTTACTTTGTAAAAAAAGTTACTTTTTTAGTTACTTTGAAAAAAAGTTACTTTTTTAGTTACTTTGGAAAAAAAGTTACTTTTTTAGTTACTTTGTAAAACAAGTTACTTTTTTAGTTACTATATTCTCAAAGTTACTTTTTTAGTTACTATATTCTCAAAGTTACTTTTTTAGTTACTTTGTTAAAAAAGTTACTTTTTTAGTTACTTTGTAAAACAAGTTACTTTTTTAGTTACTTTGTAAAACAAGTTACTTTTTTAGTTACTTTGTAAATCAAGTTACTTTTTTAGTTACTTTGTAAAACAAGTTACTTTTTTAGTTACTTTGAAAAAAAGTTACTTTTTTAGTTACTTTGGAAAAAAAGTTACTTTTTTAGTTACTTTGGAAAAAAAGTTACTTTTTTAGTTACTTTGGAAAAAAAGTTACTTTTTTAGTTACTTTGGAAAAAAAGTTACTTTTTTTGTTACTTTGGAAAAAAAGTTACTTTTTTTGTTACTTTGGAAAAAAAGTTACTTTTTTAGTTACTTTGGAAAACAAGTTACTTTTTTAGTTACTTTGTAAAACAAGTTACTTTTTTAGTTACTTTGAAAAAAAGTTACTTTTTTAGTTACTTTGGAAAAAAAGTTACTTTTTTAGTTACTTTGGAAAAAAGTTACTTTTTTAGTTACTTTGGAAAAAAAGTTACTTTTTTTGTTACTTTGGAAAAAAAGTTACTTTTTTTGTTACTATGAAAAAAAAATTACTTTTTTTGTTACTTTGGAAAAAAAGTTACTTTTTTTGTTACTTTGGAAAAAAAGTTACTTTTTTTGTTACTTTGGAAAAAAAGTTACTTTTTTTGTTACTTTGGAAAAAAAGTTACTTTTTTTGTTACTTTGGAAAAAAAGTTACTTTTTTTGTTACTTTGGAAAAAAAGTTACTTTTTTAGTTACTATATTTCAAAGTTACTTTTTTAGTTACTATATTCTCAAAGTTACTTTTTTAGTTACTTTGTTAAAAAAGTGACTTTTTTAGTTACTATATTTCAAAGTTTCTTTTTTAGTTACTATATTCTCAAAGTTACTTTTTTAGTTACTATATTCTCAAAGTTACTTTTTTAGTTACTTTGTTAAAAAAGTTACTTTTTTAGTTACTTTGTAAAAAAAGTTACTTTTTTAGTTACTTTGTAAAAAAAGTTACTTTTTTAGTTACTTTGTAAAAAAAGTTTCTTTTTTAGTTACTTTGTAAAAAAAAGTTTCTTTTTTAGTTACTTTGTAAAAAAAAGTTTCTTTTTTAGTTACTATATTCTCAAAGTTACTTTTTTAGTTACTATATTCTCAAAGTTACTTTTTTAGTTACTTTGTTAAAAAAGTGACTTTTTTAGTTACTATATTTCAAAGTTACTTTTTTAGTTACTATATTCTCAAAGTTACTTTTTTAGTTACTTTGTTAAAAAAGTTACTTTTTTAGTTACTATATTTCAAAGTTTCTTTTTTAGTTACTTTGTTAAAAAAGTTACTTTTTTAGTTACTTTGTAAAACAAGTTACTTTTTTAGTTACTTTGTAAAACAAGTTACTTTTTTAGTTACTTTGTAAAACAAGTTACTTTTTTAGTTACTTTGTAAAAAAAGTTACTTTTTTAGTTACTTTGTAAAAAAAGTTACTTTTTTAGTTACTTTGTAAAAAAAGTTACTTTTTTAGTTACTTTGTAAAAAAAGTTACTTTTTTAGTTACTTTGAAAAAAAGTTACTTTTTTAGTTACTTTGGAAAAAAAGTTACTTTTTTAGTTACTTTGTAAAAAAGTTACTTTTTTAGTTACTTTGTAAAAAAAGTTACTTTTTTAGTTACTTTGAAAAAAAGTTACTTTTTTAGTTACTTTGGAAAAAAAGTTACTTTTTTAGTTACTTTGTAAAACAAGTTACTTTTTTAGTTACTTTGTAAAACAAGTTACTTTTTTAGTTACTTTGAAAAAAAGTTACTTTTTTAGTTACTTTGGAAAAAAAGTTACTTTTTTAGTTACTTTGGAAAAAAAGTTACTTTTTTAGTTACTTTGGAAAAAAAGTTACTTTTTTAGTTACTTTGGAAAAAAAGTTACTTTTTTTGTTACTTTGGAAAAAAAGTTACTTTTTTTGTTACTTTGGAAAAAAAGTTACTTTTTTAGTTACTTTGGAAAAAAAGTTACTTTTTTAGTTACTTTGGAAAAAAAGTTACTTTTTTAGTTACTTTGGAAAAAAAGTTACTTTTTTAGTTACTATATTTCAAAGTTACTTTTTTAGTTACTATATTCTCAAAGTTACTTTTTTAGTTACTTTGTAAAACAAGTTACTTTTTTAGTTACTTTGTAAAACAAGTTACTTTTTTAGTTACTTTGAAAAAAAGTTACTTTTTTAGTTACTTTGGAAAAAAAGTTACTTTTTTAGTTACTTTGGAAAAAAAGTTACTTTTTTAGTTACTTTGGAAAAAAAGTTACTTTTTTTGTTACTTTGGAAAAAAAGTTACTTTTTTTGTTACTTTGGAAAAAAAGTTACTTTTTTAGTTACTTTGGAAAAAAAGTTACTTTTTTAGTTACTTTGGAAAAAAAGTTACTTTTTTTGTTACTTTGGAAAAAAAGTTACTTTTTTAGTTACTATATTTCAAAGTTACTTTTTTAGTTACTATATTCTCAAAGTTACTTTTTTAGTTACTTTGTTAAAAAAGTGACTTTTTTAGTTACTATATTTCAAAGTTTCTTTTTTAGTTACTATATTCTCAAAGTTACTTTTTTAGTTACTATATTCTCAAAGTTACTTTTTTAGTTACTTTGTTAAAAAAGTTACTTTTTTAGTTACTTTGTTAAAAAAGTTACTTTTTTAGTTACTTTGTTAAAAAAGTAACTTTTTTAGTTACTTTGTTAAAAAAGTTACTTTTTTAGTTACTTTGTAAAAAAAGTTTCTTTTTTAGTTACTTTGTAAAAAAAGTTTCTTTTTTAGTTACTATATTCTCAAAGTTACTTTTTTAGTTACTATATTCTCAAAGTTACTTTTTTAGTTACTTTGTTAAAAAAGTTACTTTTTTAGTTACTTTGGAAAACAAGTTACTTTTTAGTTACTTTGTAAAACAAGTTACTTTTTTAGTTACTATATTCTCAAAGTTACTTTTTTAGTTACTATATTCTCAAAGTTACTTTTTTAGTTACTTTGAAAAAAAGTTACTTTTTTAGTTACTTTGGAAAAAAAGTTACTTTTTTAGTTACTTTGTAAAACAAGTTACTTTTTTAGTTACTTTGTAAAACAAGTTACTTTTTTAGTTACTTTGAAAAAAAGTTACTTTTTTAGTTACTTTGGAAAAAAAGTTACTTTTTTAGTTACTTTGGAAAAAAAGTTACTTTTTTAGTTACTTTGGAAAAAAAGTTACTTTTTTAGTTACTTTGGAAAAAAAAGTTACTTTTTTTGTTACTTTGGAAAAAAAGTTACTTTTTTTGTTACTTTGGAAAAAAAGTTACTTTTTTAGTTACTTTGGAAAAAAAGTTACTTTTTTAGTTACTTTGGAAAGAAAGTTACTTTTTTAGTTACTTTGGAAAAAAAGTTACTTTTTTAGTTACTATATTTCAAAGTTACTTTTTTAGTTACTATATTCTCAAAGTTACTTTTTTAGTTACTTTGTAAAACAAGTTACTTTTTTAGTTACTTTGTAAAACAAGTTACTTTTTTAGTTACTTTGAAAAAAAGTTACTTTTTTAGTTACTTTGGAAAAAAAGTTACTTTTTTAGTTACTTTGGAAAAAAAGTTACTTTTTTAGTTACTTTGGAAAAAAAGTTACTTTTTTTGTTACTTTGGAAAAAAAGTTACTTTTTTTGTTACTTTGGAAAAAAAGTTACTTTTTTAGTTACTTTGGAAAAAAAGTTACTTTTTTAGTTACTTTGGAAAAAAAGTTACTTTTTTTGTTACTTTGGAAAAAAAGTTACTTTTTTAGTTACTATATTTCAAAGTTACTTTTTTAGTTACTATATTCTCAAAGTTACTTTTTTAGTTACTATATTCTCAAAGTTACTTTTTTAGTTACTTTGTTAAAAAAGTTACTTTTTTAGTTACTTTGTTAAAAAAGTTACTTTTTTAGTTACTTTGTTAAAAAAGTAACTTTTTTAGTTACTTTGTTAAAAAAGTTACTTTTTTAGTTACTTTGTAAAAAAAGTTTCTTTTTTAGTTACTTTGTAAAAAAAGTTTCTTTTTTAGTTACTATATTCTCAAAGTTACTTTTTTAGTTACTATATTCTCAAAGTTACTTTTTTAGTTACTTTGTTAAAAAAGTTACTTTTTTAGTTACTTTGGAAAACAAGTTACTTTTTAGTTACTTTGTAAAACAAGTTACTTTTTTAGTTACTATATTCTAAAATTTACTTTTTTAGTTACTTTGTAAAAAAAGTTACTTTTTTAGTTACTTTGTAAAAAAAGTTTCTTTTTTAGTTACTATATTCTCAAAGTTACTTTTTTAGTTACTATATTCTCAAAGTTACTTTTTTAGTTACTATATTCTTACTAACCAAAAAAGTTACTTTTTTAGTTACTTTGGAAAAAAGTTACTTTTTTAGTTACTTTGGAAAAAAAGTTACTTTTTTAGTTACTTTGGAAAAAAAGTTACTTTTTTAGTTACTTTGTAAAACAAGTTACTTTTTTAGTTACTTTGTAAAAAAAGTTACTTTTTTAGTTACTTTGTAAAAAAAGTTACTTTTTTAGTTACTTTGGAAAAAAGTTACTTTTTTAGTTACTTTGTAAAAAAAAAAGTTACTTTTTTAGTTACTATATTCTCAGTTACTTTTTTAGTTACTATATTCTCAGTTACTTTTTTAGTTACTATATTCTCAAAGTTACTTTTTTAGTTACTATATTCTCAGAGTTACTTTATTAGTTAATGTGTTAAAAAAAGTTACTTTTTTAGTTACTTTGTAAAAAAAGTTACTTTTTTAGTTACTTTGTAAAAAAAGTTACTTTTTTAGTTACTTTGTAAAAAAAGTTACTTTTTTAGTTACTTTGTAAAAAAGTTACTTTTTTAGTTACTTTGGAAAAAAAGTTTCTTTTTTAGTTACTTTGGAAAAAAAAGTTTCTTTTTTAGTTACTTTGGAAAAAAAGTTACTTTTTTTGTTACTTTGGAAAAAAAGTTTCTTTTTTAGTTACTTTGGAAAAAAAGTTACTTTTTTTGTTACTTTGGAAAAAAAGTTACTTTTTTAGTTACTATATTTCAAAGTTACTTTTTTAGTTACTATATTCTCAAAGTTACTTTTTTAGTTACTTTGTTAAAAAAGTGACTTTTTTAGTTACTATATTTCAAAGTTTCTTTTTTAGTTACTTTGTTAAAAAAGTTACTTTTTTAGTTACTTTGTAAAACAAGTTACTTTTTTATTTACTTTGTAAAACAAGTTACTTTTTTAGTTACTTTGTAAAACAAGTTACTTTTTTAGTTACTTTGTAAAACAAGTTACTTTTTTAGTTACTTTGTAAAAAAAGTTACTTTTTTAGTTACTTTGTAAAAAAAGTTACTTTTTTAGTTACTTTGTAAAAAAAAGTTACTTTTTTAGTTACTTTGTAAAAAAAGTTACCTTTTTAGTTACTTTGAAAAAAAGTTACTTTTTTAGTTACTTTGGAAAAAAAGTTACTTTTTTAGTTACTTTGGAAAAAAAGTTACTTTTTTAGTTACTTTGTAAAACAAGTTACTTTTTTAGTTACTTTGTAAAAAAAGTTACTTTTTTAGTTACTTTGTAAAAAAAGTTACTTTTTTAGTTACTTTGAAAAAAAGTTACTTTTTTAGTTACTTTGAAAAAAAGTTACTTTTTTAGTTACTTTGGAAAAAAAGTTACTTTTTTAGTTACTTTGGAAAAAAAGTTACTTTTTTAGTTACTTTGGAAAAAAAGTAACTTTTTTTGTTACTTTGGAAAAAAAGTTACTTTTTTTGTTACTTTGGAAAAAAAGTTACTTTTTTTGTTACTTTGGAAAAAAAGTTACTTTTTTTGTTACTTTGGAAAAAAAGTTACTTTTTTAGTTACTTTGGAAAAAAGTTACTTTTTTAGTTACTATATTTCAAAGTTACTTTTTTAGTTACTATATTCTCAAAGTTACTTTTTTAGTTACTTTGTTAAAAAAGTGACTTTTTTAGTTACTATATTCTAAAATTTACTTTTTTAGTTACTTTGTAAAAAAAGTTACTTTTTTAGTTACTTTGGAAAAAAAGTTACTTTTTTAGTTACTTTGGAAAAAAAGTTACTTTTTTTGTTACTTTGGAAAAAAAGTTACTTTTTTAGTTACTTTGGAAAAAAAGTTACTTTTTTAGTTACTTTGGAAAAAAAGTTACTTTTTTAGTTACTTTGTAAAACAAGTTACTTTTTTAGTTACTTTGTAAAACAAGTTACTTTTTTAGTTACTTTGTAAAAAAAGTTACTTTTTTAGTTACTTTGTAAAAAAAGTTTCTTTTTTAGTTACTTTGTAAAAAAAGTTTCTTTTTTAGTTACTATATTCTCAAAGTTACTTTTTTAGTTACTATATTCTCAAAGTTACTTTTTTAGTTACTTTGTTAAAAAAGTTACTTTTTTAGTTACTTTGGAAAACAAGTTACTTTTTAGTTACTTTGTAAAACAAGTTACTTTTTTAGTTACTATATTCTAAAATTTACTTTTTTAGTTACTTTGTAAAAAAAGTTACTTTTTTAGTTACTTTGTAAAAAAAGTTACTTTTTTAGTTACTTTGGAAAAAAAGTTACTTTTTTAGTTACTTTGGAAAAAAAGTTACTTTTTTAGTTACTTTGGAAAAAAAGTTACTTTTTTTGTTACTTTGGAAAAAAAGTTACTTTTTTAGTTACTTTGTAAAAAAAGTTACTTTTTTAGTTACTTTGTAAAAAAAGTTTCTTTTTTAGTTACTATATTCTCAAAGTTACTTTTTTAGTTACTTTGGAAAACAAGTTACTTTTTAGTTACTTTGTAAAACAAGTTACTTTTTTAGTTACTATATTCTAAAATTTACTTTTTTAGTTACTTTGTAAAAAAAGTTACTTTTTTAGTTACTTTGGAAAAAAAGTTACTTTTTTAGTTACTTTGGAAAAAAAGTTACTTTTTTTGTTACTTTGGAAAAAAAGTTACTTTTTTTGTTACTTTGGAAAAAAAGTTACTTTTTTTGTTACTTTGGAAAAAAAGTTACTTTTTTAGTTACTTTGGAAAAAAAGTTACTTTTTTAGTTACTTTGTAAAACAAGTTACTTTTTTAGTTACTTTGTAAAACAAGTTACTTTTTTAGTTACTTTGTAAAAAAAGTTACTTTTTTAGTTACTTTGTAAAAAAAGTTTCTTTTTTAGTTACTTTGTAAAAAAAGTTTCTTTTTTAGTTACTATATTCTCAAAGTTACTTTTTTAGTTACTATATTCTCAAAGTTACTTTTTTAGTTACTTTGTTAAAAAAGTTACTTTTTTAGTTACTTTGTAAAACAAGTTACTTTTTTAGTTACTATATTCTAAAATTTACTTTTTTAGTTACTTTGTAAAAAAAGTTACTTTTTTAGTTACTTTGGAAAAAAAGTTACTTTTTTAGTTACTTTGGAAAAAAAGTTACTTTTTTAGTTACTTTGGAAAAAAAGTTACTTTTTTTGTTACTTTGGAAAAAAAGTTACTTTTTTTGTTACTTTGGAAAAAAAGTTACTTTTTTTGTTACTTTGGAAAAAAAGTTACTTTTTTAGTTACTATATTTCAAAGTTACTTTTTTAGTTACTATATTCTCAAAGTTACTTTTTTAGTTACTTTGTTAAAAAAGTGACTTTTTTAGTTACTATATTTCAAAGTTTCTTTTTTAGTTACTATATTCTCAAAGTTACTTTTTTAGTTACTATATTCTCAAAGTTACTTTTTTAGTTACTTTGTTAAAAAAGTAACTTTTTTAGTTACTTTGTTAAAAAAGTAACTTTTTTAGTTACTTTGTTAAAAAAGTTACTTTTTTAGTTACTTTGTAAAAAAAGTTACTTTTTTAGTTACTTTGTAAAAAAAGTTTCTTTTTTAGTTACTTTGTAAAAAAAGTTTCTTTTTTAGTTACTATATTCTCAAAGTTACTTTTTTAGTTACTTTGGAAAACAAGTTACTTTTTAGTTACTTTGTAAAACAAGTTACTTTTTTAGTTACTATATTCTAAAATTTACTTTTTTAGTTACTTTGGAAAAAAAGTTACTTTTTTTGTTACTTTGGAAAAAAAGTTACTTTTTTAGTTACTTTGGAAAAAAAGTTACTTTTTTAGTTACTTTGGAAAAAAAGTTACTTTTTTAGTTACTTTGTAAAACAAGTTACTTTTTTAGTTACTTTGTAAAACAAGTTACTTTTTTAGTTACTTTGTAAAAAAAGTTACTTTTTTAGTTACTTTGTAAAAAAAGTTTCTTTTTTAGTTACTTTGTAAAAAAAGTTTCTTTTTTAGTTACTATATTCTCAAAGTTACTTTTTTAGTTACTATATTCTCAAAGTTACTTTTTTAGTTACTTTGTTAAAAAAGTTACTTTTTTAGTTACTTTGGAAAACAAGTTACTTTTTAGTTACTTTGTAAAACAAGTTACTTTTTTAGTTACTATATTCTAAAATTTACTTTTTTAGTTACTTTGTAAAAAAAGTTACTTTTTTAGTTACTTTGGAAAAAAAGTTACTTTTTTAGTTACTTTGGAAAAAAAGTTACTTTTTTAGTTACTTTGGAAAAAAAGTTACTTTTTTAGTTACTTTGGAAAAAAAGTTACTTTTTTTGTTACTTTGGAAAAAAAGTTACTTTTTTTGTTACTTTGGAAAAAAAGTTACTTTTTTTGTTACTTTGGAAAAAAAGTTACTTTTTTAGTTACTATATTTCAAAGTTACTTTTTTAGTTACTATATTCTCAAAGTGACTTTTTTAGTTACTATATTTCAAAGTTTCTTTTTTAGTTACTATATTCTCAAAGTTACTTTTTTAGTTACTATATTCTCAAAGTTACTTTTTTAGTTACTTTGTTAAAAAAGTTACTTTTTTAGTTACTTTGGAAAACAAGTTACTTTTTAGTTACTTTGTAAAACAAGTTACTTTTTAGTTACTTTGTAAAACAAGTTACTTTTTTAGTTACTATATTCTAAAATTTACTTTTTTAGTTACTTTGTAAAAAAAGTTACTTTTTTAGTTACTTTGGAAAAAAAGTTACTTTTTTAGTTACTTTGGAAAAAAAGTTACTTTTTTAGTTACTTTGGAAAAAAAGTTACTTTTTTAGTTACTTTGGAAAAAAAGTTACTTTTTTTGTTACTTTGGAAAAAAAGTTACTTTTTTTGTTACTTTGGAAAAAAAGTTACTTTTTTTGTTACTTTGGAAAAAAAGTTACTTTTTTAGTTACTATATTTCAAAGTTACTTTTTTAGTTACTATATTCTCAAAGTTACTTTTTTAGTTACTTTGTTAAAAAAGTGACTTTTTTAGTTACTATATTTCAAAGTTTCTTTTTTAGTTACTATATTCTCAAAGTTACTTTTTTAGTTACTATATTCTCAAAGTTACTTTTTTAGTTACTTTGTTAAAAAAGTAACTTTTTTAGTTACTTTGTTAAAAAAGTAACTTTTTTAGTTACTTTGTTAAAAAAGTTACTTTTTTAGTTACTTTGTAAAAAAAGTTACTTTTTTAGTTACTTTGTAAAAAAAGTTTCTTTTTTAGTTACTTTGTAAAAAAAGTTTCTTTTTTAGTTACTATATTCTCAAAGTTACTTTTTTAGTTACTTTGGAAAACAAGTTACTTTTTAGTTACTTTGTAAAACAAGTTACTTTTTTAGTTACTATATTCTAAAATTTACTTTTTTAGTTACTTTGTAAAAAAAGTTACTTTTTTAGTTACTTTGGAAAAAAAGTTACTTTTTTAGTTACTTTGGAAAAAAAGTTACTTTTTTTGTTACTTTGGAAAAAAAGTTACTTTTTTAGTTACTTTGGAAAAAAAGTTACTTTTTTAGTTACTTTGGAAAAAAAGTTACTTTTTTTGTTACTTTGGAAAAAAAGTTACTTTTTTTGTTACTTTGGAAAAAAAGTTACTTTTTTTGTTACTTTGGAAAAAAAGTTACTTTTTTAGTTACTATATTTCAAAGTTACTTTTTTAGTTACT
This sequence comes from Melanostigma gelatinosum, assembly GCF_949748355.1. Classification (NCBI taxonomy): domain Eukaryota; kingdom Metazoa; phylum Chordata; class Actinopteri; order Perciformes; family Zoarcidae; genus Melanostigma; species Melanostigma gelatinosum. Next base: position 163,950 of record NC_136652.1, read on the forward strand.
ATATTCTCAAAGTTACTTTTTTAGTTACTTTGTTAAAAAAGTGACTTTTTTAGTTACTATATTTCAAAGTTTCTTTTTTAGTTACTATATTCTCAAAGTTACTTTTTTAGTTACTATATTCTCAAAGTTACTTTTTTAGTTACTTTGTTAAAAAAGTAACTTTTTTAGTTACTTTGTTAAAAAAGTAACTTTTTTAGTTACTTTGTTAAAAAAGTTACTTTTTTAGTTACTTTGTAAAAAAAGTTACTTTTTTAGTTACTTTGTAAAAAAAGTTTCTTTTTTAGTTACTTTGTAAAAAAAGTTTCTTTTTTAGTTACTATATTCTCAAAGTTACTTTTTTAGTTACTTTGGAAAACAAGTTACTTTTTAGTTACTTTGTAAAACAAGTTACTTTTTTAGTTACTATATTCTAAAATTTACTTTTTTAGTTACTTTGTAAAAAAAGTTACTTTTTTAGTTACTTTGGAAAAAAAGTTACTTTTTTAGTTACTTTGGAAAAAAAGTTACTTTTTTTGTTACTTTGGAAAAAAAGTTACTTTTTTAGTTACTTTGGAAAAAAAGTTACTTTTTTAGTTACTTTGGAAAAAAAGTTACTTTTTTAGTTACTTTGTAAAACAAGTTACTTTTTTAGTTACTTTGTAAAACAAGTTACTTTTTTAGTTACTTTGTAAAAAAAGTTACTTTTTTAGTTACTTTGTAAAAAAAGTTTCTTTTTTAGTTACTTTGTAAAAAAAGTTTCTTTTTTAGTTACTATATTCTCAAAGTTACTTTTTTAGTTACTATATTCTCAAAGTTACTTTTTTAGTTACTTTGTTAAAAAAGTTACTTTTTTAGTTACTTTGGAAAACAAGTTACTTTTTAGTTACTTTGTAAAACAAGTTACTTTTTTAGTTACTATATTCTAAAATTTACTTTTTTAGTTACTTTGTAAAAAAAGTTACTTTTTTAGTTACTTTGGAAAAAAAGTTACTTTTTTAGTTACTTTGTAAAAAAAGTTACTTTTTTAGTTACTTTGGAAAAAAAGTTACTTTTTTTGTTACTTTGGAAAAAAAGTTACTTTTTTTGTTACTTTGGAAAAAAAGTTACTTTTTTTGTTACTTTGGAAAAAAAGTTACTTTTTTAGTTACTATATTTCAAAGTTACTTTTTTAGTTACTATATTCTCAAAGTTACTTTTTTAGTTACTTTGTTAAAAAAGTGACTTTTTTAGTTACTATATTTCAAAGTTTCTTTTTTAGTTACTATATTCTCAAAGTTACTTTTTTAGTTACTATATTCTCAAAGTTACTTTTTTAGTTACTTTGTTAAAAAAGTAACTTTTTTAGTTACTTTGTTAAAAAGTAACTTTTTTAGTTACTTTGTTAAAAAAGTTACTTTTTTAGTTACTTTGTAAAAAAAGTTACTTTTTTAGTTACTTTGTAAAAAAAGTTTCTTTTTTAGTTACTTTGTAAAAAAAGTTTCTTTTTTAGTTACTATATTCTCAAAGTTACTTTTTTAGTTACTTTGGAAAACAAGTTACTTTTTAGTTACTTTGTAAAACAAGTTACTTTTTTAGTTACTATATTCTAAAATTTACTTTTTTAGTTACTTTGTAAAAAAAGTTACTTTTTTAGTTACTTTGTAAAAAAAGTTACTTTTTTAGTTACTTTGTAAAAAAAGTTACTTTTTTTGTTACTTTGGAAAAAAAGTTACTTTTTTAGTTACTTTGTAAAAAAAGTTACTTTTTTAGTTACTTTGGAAAAAAAGTTACTTTTTTAGTTACTTTGTAAAACAAGTTACTTTTTTAGTTACTTTGTAAAACAAGTTACTTTTTTAGTTACTTTGTAAAAAAAGTTACTTTTTTAGTTACTTTGTAAAAAAAGTTTCTTTTTTAGTTACTTTGTAAAAAAAGTTTCTTTTTTAGTTACTATATTCTCAAAGTTACTTTTTTAGTTACTATATTCTCAAAGTTACTTTTTTAGTTACTTTGTTAAAAAAGTTACTTTTTTAGTTACTTTGGAAAACAAGTTACTTTTTAGTTACTTTGTAAAACAAGTTACTTTTTTAGTTACTATATTCTAAAATTTACTTTTTTAGTTACTTTGTAAAAAAAGTTACTTTTTTAGTTACTTTGGAAAAAAAGTTACTTTTTTAGTTACTTTGGAAAAAAAGTTACTTTTTTAGTTACTTTGGAAAAAAAGTTACTTTTTTAGTTACTTTGGAAAAAAAGTTACTTTTTTTGTTACTTTGGAAAAAAAGTTACTTTTTTTGTTACTTTGGAAAAAAAGTTACTTTTTTTGTTACTTTGGAAAAAAGTTACTTTTTTAGTTACTATATTTCAAAGTTACTTTTTTAGTTACTATATTCTCAAAGTTACTTTTTTAGTTACTTTGTTAAAAAAGTGACTTTTTTAGTTACTATATTTCAAAGTTTCTTTTTTAGTTACTATATTCTCAAAGTTACTTTTTTAGTTACTATATTCTCAAAGTTACTTTTTTAGTTACTTTGTTAAAAAAGTAACTTTTTTAGTTACTTTGTTAAAAAAGTTACTTTTTTAGTGACTGTTAAAAAAGTAACTTTTTTAGTTACTTTGTTAAAAAAGTTACTTTTTTAGTTACTTTGTAAAACAAGTTACTTTTTTAGTTACTTTGTAAAACAAGTTACTTTTTTAGTTACTTTGTAAAACAAGTTACTTTTAGTTACTTTGTAAAACAAGTTACTTTTTTAGTTACTTTGTAAAACAAGTTACTTTTTTAGTTACTTTGTAAAACAAGTTACTTTTTTAGTTACTTTGTAAAAAAAGTTACTTTTTTAGTTACTTTGTAAAAAAAGTTACTTTTTTAGTTACTTTGGAAAAAAGTTACTTTTTTAGTTACTTTGGAAAAACAGTTACTTTTTTAGTTACTTTGGAAAAAAAGTTACTTTTTTAGTTACTTTGGAAAAAAAGTTACTTTTTTAGTTACTTTGGAAAAAAAGTTACTTTTTTAGTTACTATATTTCAAAGTTACTTTTTTAGTTACTATATTCTCAAAGTTACTTTTTTAGTTACTTTGTTAAAAAAGTGACTTTTTTAGTTACTATATTTCAAAGTTTCTTTTTTAGTTACTATATTCACAAAGTTACTTTTTTAGTTACTATATTCTCAAAGTTACTTTTTTAGTTACTTTGTTAAAAAAGTTACTTTTTTAGTTACTTTGTTAAAAAAGTTACTTTTTAGTTACTTTGTTAAAAAAGTAACTTTTTTAGTTACTTTGTTAAAAAAGTTACTTTTTTAGTTACTTTGTAAAAAAAAGTTACTTTTTTAGTTACTTTGTAAAAAAAGTTACTTTTTTAGTTACTTTGTAAAAAAGTTACTTTTTTAGTTACTTTGGAAAAAAAGTTTCTTTTTTAGTTACTTTGGAAAAAAAAGTTTCTTTTTTAGTTACTTTGGAAAAAAAGTTACTTTTTTTGTTACTTTGGAAAAAAAGTTACTTTTTTAGTTACTTTGGAAAAAAAGTTACTTTTTTAGTTACTTTGGAAAAAAAGTTACTTTTTTAGTTACTTTGGAAAAAAAGTTACTTTTTTAGTTACTATATTCTTACTAACCAAAAAAGTTACTTTTTTAGTTACTTTGGAAAAAAGTTACTTTTTTAGTTACTTTGTAAAAAAAAAAGTTACTTTTTTAGTTACTATATTCTCAGTTACTTTTTTAGTTACTATATTCTCAGTTACTTTTTTAGTTACTATATTCTCAAAGTTACTTTTTTAGTTACTTTGTTAAAAAAGTGACTTTTTTAGTTACTATATTTCAAAGTTTCTTTTTTAGTTACTATATTCTCAAAGTTACTTTTTTAGTTACTATATTCTCAAAGTTACTTTTTTAGTTACTTTGTTAAAAAAGTTACTTTTTTAGTTACTTTGTTAAAAAAGTTACTTTTTTAGTTACTTTGTTAAAAAAGTAACTTTTTTAGTTACTTTGTTAAAAAAGTTACTTTTTTAGTTACTTTGTAAAAAAAAGTTACTTTTTTAGTTACTATATTTCAAAGTTACTTTTTTAGTTACTATATTCTCAAAGTTACTTTTTTAGTTACTTTGTTAAAAAAGTGACTTTTTTAGTTACTATATTTCAAAGTTTCTTTTTTAGTTACTTTGTTAAAAAAGTTACTTTTTTAGTTACTTTGTAAAACAAGTTACTTTTTTATTTACTTTGTAAAACAAGTTACTTTTTTAGTTACTTTGTAAAACAAGTTACTTTTTTAGTTACTTTGTAAAACAAGTTACTTTTTTAGTTACTTTGTAAAAAAAAGTTACTTTTTTAGTTACTTTGTAAAAAAAGTTACTTTTTTAGTTACTTTGTAAAAAAAAGTTACTTTTTTAGTTACTTTGTAAAAAAAGTTACTTTTTTAGTTACTTTGAAAAAAAGTTACTTTTTTAGTTACTTTGTAAAACAAGTTACTTTTTTAGTTACTTTGTAAAAAAAGTTACTTTTTTAGTTACTTTGTAAAACAAGTTACTTTTTTAGTTACTTTGTAAAACAAGTTACTTTTTTAGTTACGTTGAAAAAAAGTTACTTTTTTAGTTACTTTGGAAAAAAAGTTACTTTTTTAGTTACTTTGGAAAAAAAGTTACTTTTTTAGTTACTTTGGAAAAAAAGTTACTTTTTTAGTTACTTTGGAAAAAAAGTTACTTTTTTAGTTACTTTGGAAAAAAAGTTACTTTTTTAGTTACTTTGGAAAAAAAGTTACTTTTTTTGTTACTTTGGAAAAAAAGTTACTTTTTTTGTTACTTTGGAAAAAAAGTTACTTTTTTTGTTACTTTGGAAAAAAAGTTACTTTTTTTGTTACTTTGGAAAAAAAGTTACTTTTTTAGTTACTATATTTCAAAGTTACTTTTTTAGTTACTATATTCTCAAAGTTACTTTTTTAGTTACTTTGTAAAACAAGTTACTTTTTTAGTTACTTTGTAAAACAAGTTACTTTTTTAGTTACTTTGAAAAAAAGTTACTTTTTTAGTTACTTTGGAAAAAAAGTTACTTTTTTAGTTACTTTGGAAAAAAAGTTACTTTTTTAGTTACTTTGGAAAAAAAGTTACTTTTTTAGTTACTTTGGAAAAAAAGTTACTTTTTTTGTTACTTTGGAAAAAAAGTTACTTTTTTTGTTACTTTGGAAAAAAAGTTACTTTTTTTGTTACTTTGGAAAAAAAGTTACTTTTTTAGTTACTATATTTCAAAGTTACTTTTTTAGTTACTATATTCTCAAAGTTACTTTTTTAGTTACTTTGTTAAAAAAGTGACTTTTTTAGTTACTATATTTCAAAGTTTCTTTTTTAGTTACTTTGTTAAAAAAGTTACTTTTTTAGTTACTTTGTAAAACAAGTTACTTTTTTAGTTACTTTGTAAAACAAGTTACTTTTTTAGTTACTTTGTAAAAAAAGTTACTTTTTTAGTTACTTTGTAAAAAAAGTTACTTTTTTAGTTACTTTGTAAAAAAAAGTAACTTTTTTAGTTACTTTGTAAAAAAAAGTAACTTTTTTAGTTACTTTGAAAAAAAGTTACTTTTTTAGTTACTTTGGAAAAAAAGTTACTTTTTTAGTTACTTTGGAAAAAAAGTTACTTTTTTAGTTACTTTGGAAAAAAAGTTACTTTTTTAGTTACTTTGGAAAAAAAGTTACTTTTTTAGTTACTTTGGAAAAAATGTTACTTTTTTAGTTACTATATTTCAAAGTTACTTTTTTAGTTACTATATTCTCAAAGTTACTTTTTTAGTTACTTTGTTAAAAAAGTGACTTTTTTAGTTACTATATTTCAAAGTTTCTTTTTTAGTTACTATATTCTCAAAGTTACTTTTTTAGTTACTATATTCTCAAAGTTACTTTTTTAGTTACTTTGTTAAAAAAGTAACTTTTTTAGTTACTTTGTTAAAAAAGTTACTTTTTTAGTGACTGTTAAAAAAGTAACATTTTTAGTTACTTTGTTAAAAAAGTAACTTTTTTAGTTACTTTGTAAAACAAGTTACTTTTTTAGTTACTTTGTAAAACAAGTTACTTTTTTAGTTACTTTGTAAAACAAGTTACTTTTAGTTACTTTGTGAAACAAGTTACTTTTTTAGTTACTTTGTAAAACAAGTTACTTTTTTAGTTACTTTGTAAAACAAGTTACTTTTTTAGTTACTTTGTAAAAAAAGTTACTTTTTTAGTTACTTTGTAAAAAAAGTTACTTTTTTAGTTACTTTGGAAAAAAGTTACTTTTTTAGTTACTTTGGAAAAAAAGTTACTTTTTTAGTTACTTTGGAAAAAAAGTTACTTTTTTAGTTACTTTGGAAAAAAAGTTACTTTTTTAGTTACTATATTTCAAAGTTACTTTTTTAGTTACTATATTCTCAAAGTTACTTTTTTAGTTACTTTGTTAAAAAAGTGACTTTTTTAGTTACTATATTTCAAAGTTTCTTTTTTAGTTACTATATTCTCAAAGTTACTTTTTTAGTTACTATATTCTCAAAGTTACTTTTTTAGTTACTTTGTTAAAAAAGTTACTTTTTTAGTTACTTTGTTAAAAAAGTTACTTTTTTAGTTACTTTGTTAAAAAAGTTACTTTTTTAGTTACTTTGTAAAAGAAGTTACTTTTTTAGTTACTTTGTAAAACATGTTACTTTTTTAGTTACTTTGTAAAACAAGTTACTTTTAGTTACTTTGTAAAACAAGTTACTTTTTTAGTTACTTTGTAAAACAAGTTACTTTTTTAGTTACTTTGTAAAACAAGTTACTTTTTTAGTTACTTTGTAAAAAAAGTTACTTTTTTAGTTACTTTGTAAAAAAAAAGTTACTTTTTTAGTTACTTTGTAAAAAAAGTTACTTTTTTAGTTACTTTGGAAAAAAGTTACTTTTTTAGTTACTTTGGAAAAACAGTTACTTTTTTAGTTACTTTGGAAAAAAAGTTACTTTTTTAGTTACTTTGGAAAAAAAGTTACTTTTTTAGTTACTTTGGAAAAAAAGTTACTTTTTTAGTTACTTTGGAAAAAAAGTTACTTTTTTAGTTACTTTGGAAAAAGTTACTTTTTTAGTTACTTTGGAAAAAAAGTTACTTTTTTAGTTACTTTGGAAAAAAAGTTACTTTTTTAGTTACTTTGGAAAAAAAGTTACTTTTTTAGTTACTATATTCTCAAAGTTACTTTTTTAGTTACTATATTCTCAAAGTTACTTTTTTAGTTACTATATTCTCAAAGTTACTTTTTTAGTTACTATATTCTCAAAGTTACTTTTTTAGTTACTATATTCTCAAAGTTACTTTTTTAGTTACTTTGTTAAAAAAGTTACTTTTTTAGTTACTTTGTTAAAAAAGTTACTTTTTTAGTTACTTTGTAAAACAAGTTACTTTTTTAGTTACTTTGTAAAACAAGTTACTTTTTTAGTTACTTTGTAAAACAAGTTACTTTTTTAGTTACTTTGTAAAACAAGTTACTTTTTTAGTTACTTTGTAAAAAAAGTTACTTTTTTAGTTACTTTGTAAAAAAGTTACTTTTTTAGTTACTTTGGAAAAAAAGTTACTTTTTTAGTTACTTCGGAAAAAAAGTTACTTTTTTAGTTACTTTGGAAAAAAAGTTACTTTTTTAGTTACTTTGGAAAAAAGTTACTTTTTTAGTTACTTTGGAAAAAAAGTTACCTTTTTAGTTACTTTGGAAAAAAAGTTACTTTTTTAGTTACTTTGGAAAAAAAGTTACTTTTTTAGTTACTTTGGAAAAAAAGTTACTTTTGTTGTGAAAAATAAAGCTATCTTCCACACTTAGGGCGGATTTAAGATTACGACGAAAGCTCTCAGAGACGTTTAGTTATATCAAAGCAATAGATTTATTATCAACAGAGTTATTCAGCCCAAACAATTAAACATGCATGGGAACTAATGGTTTCACTCTCAGAGATTCACCATGAGACACACTTGGACACAGCAGTGTGTGGATTAATATACAGGGTTCCTCCCCTTGAGGCCCATTGGTCAAAGTCAAAAGTAGCAGGCGGAGCATGTTTGTACATGTATACAGCCTGGGTGGAGCCTGGACAAATCCGTCCACACTGGCCCGTCCCAGAAGGCGTCGTCATCTGTCAGTGTGAATGAAATGTTGTCGGCTGCGGGGGGAGGACTGGGTTAATACAGCCCGAGGCTGTTGGGCCTACCCTAAGATGGCGGCCCTGCTCTTGTGACGCAGTTAAGCCAGTGATCTGCCAGTAATCTTCCACTGCTGCTCTCTCGCCCTACCGTCTCATATGAGTATTGCCTGAGTAACTATTAAAACTAACACTATTAAAGCTGCTATAAGCTATTTTGTCTATACTAACTGCGAAACAGTAGAAGGTGTAAAATATTACACCTTAGAAGAAATAATTTTATCAACAATTCCCTCTCTTGACGTCTGAAGGACGTCACTTTCTTTACCTTTCTGTCCTGTTACACGCATGTGTCTGGCTCTGCCTCCTCTGACCTCAACAGGCTGTTCTGCTACTCCCATACTGGGTAGGCTCCATGGTGGTTCCTTGGAGAGGGCAGTGGTGATGAGACGGTTAACCAAAGAACGAATACAGGGTACTATACAACATCCACATGATACCAGTATTGCAATGAACACTCCCGCTGACACTGCTATTGACAAGATCAGGTCTCTCCATTTTCCAAACATGGTTTCCATCCACTTTCCAAATGGATTGTCTATCCCTGATGCGTCCTGCATTTCTTTTGACAGTGCCTTCAGACTATTCAGTGCTTTGGTGACTGAACCGTCTGGCGCAGTGTTGTTGGGGATGACAGTGCAACACAGGTCTCCAAACATTGAGCAAACACCCCCTTTTTCAGCTAACAACATGTCTAAAGCCATTCTATTTTGCATAGTTATAAGAGAGGTCGGCGCGAGTTGTTCGGCTATCCCTTCAATTGCGTCCCTAGTGAGGTTAACAAGACGCAAGACATTGTAATGGACATAGTTTATGCGGTCCACGTTTTTGTTGGGCGTGATCGGAAAGAAGGCTGCAATTATGGGGATGTTTTCAAAACCTGCTGCGACTTGATCTGCTAGTTTGTATTCGTTAGGAACGCCTCTTGGGATGCCTATAGAGTCTATATAGGTGGGGCCTTCGGTGAGCGAGAAGGTACTTAAGGTAACCCCTCTCTTGATGATGTGTCGCCTTCTGCGTTTGGTGAGAGACGTGGCTCGATCGCCGGGTTGTGTTAATCTGCGGCCTATTAGGGTGAGGGGCATTCCGAGTCTGACCATTGCACAAGTCCCAATGGTTTTGGTCGCTTCTATTCTAGGCACTAAGCGCAGACTTCCACAGTAATATAATAGACCTGCTCTGGCCCAGGGCCCAATGTCTGAGCCATTGCGGGTCTCATTGCACCAATCAGGGGAACTTTTTCCCACATTCAGCTGTGGTCTGACTGCTGCGAAATTAAAACACATGTACCTGTTAGCCTGACCTCTCATGGCGGAAAATTGGCCCAATTTTGTTTCATTTACGATAGGTGGAAATATCGCGGCCAGTGTGGTACAATCTTTGGGCGTAGCTTGTCGTGTGAGACCTATCATACAGGCATAGCCCTGAGGATCAGTTCGCGGATAGAGAGGGGCTGGTTCGGTGAACATGGCAGGTCGGGCGGAGGCGCAGGCCACGCATCCTGTCATTTTTAGTCTTTTAGCATTATCGGTGATCCAATTTAACCAAACATTATCATTGCCATAGCCTGTGGTCATTCGCAAGACCTGTAGGGGAGTCATTTCGGTATAATCTTGAGAAAACACTACGGGAGTGTCGTCAGCTGCTAGGGCAGACTTGGGCTGGGTGTGTCCGTTCTTTACCTGGGGGAATATGTTGATCTGGATACTGCCGATGGGATCTTTGTGTGCGATGTCGACGCCTAAGATGATCCATGCCCTGGTGTTACCGTAAAGACTTGCTGCGATGTTGTTTATCGAGAGGGTAAGAGGGTTATTTGCGGCGCTAAAATCTCTCTGTAGGCTAATTTTGCTCCACCACCTATACGCTTGGCTGGTGGGTGCCAAACCATAGGGGACCCATCTTCCGGTGTACTTCGTTACAAGACCCCAATGACTGCACCACCCGTCCGTAACTGGTCGGGGCGTGCCGCTAGTCTCGCAGCTTTTCACTACTGGGGGTGTGCCACAAAGATAAACATTATAGCCCTGCCAATCCCTTGGGTTGCCCCTGCAGTCTACAACATTGCACAAATCAAACGTGAATGCACTGGTGGAACCCGCCGTGTAATTCAGAATAAGTTTGGAGCCACATGCTGATGTATGGACCAATATTGGGGTGTTACGTCTTGCTCGGCTGTGAGTCATCGGAGATGGAGGGGCGGTTGAATGAGATGGGTGCCCCTGATACTTGGTTCCCCAGATCAGTAAGGCAACTAGTATGCCCACTCCCACCCCCATTACTATCCATTTGGTTTTTCTATCTATGTCCATGTCCCTCCAGGTGGTTGGGGGATGCCTCCCTAGTGGCTGGAGGTCCCTTCTTCCAAACCAATTACCCTGCATTTTGCGTCAGATCACCTCGGACCTCTGCTAGAGGTCTGGACGGCTCAGGTGCTGGGGCACAGTGTGTCAGGTGGTGCCAAGGGGCTCCTGCTTTACCTATGACTTGGACCGAGTGTGAAGTAACCTCCTTCACTTCGTACGGCCCTGTCCACCTGGGGTCAGTCCACTTTCTTTTATGAACTTTGACCCTGACCCAGTCACCCACTCGGATGAGATTTCTTACTTCCTCCTGGTCAGCTGCACTGGTCCGCTGGACCTGTTTGGAGAGAGCCTCCGTGAGAGTGATTAATGCAGTCATATATGCCTTCATTTCTATTTGCTGCACATCTAGGGCAGGAATATGACTACCATCTCTTGGAGGACCTGGCATTTGCCTCCCTGTCATTAACTCATGTGGTGAAAGATGCGTCTCATTTCCTTGTGCGCTCCTCATTGCCATTAGAGCTAATGGTAAGGCTTCAACCCATGTCAGCTTTGATGCTGCACATGTTTTCGCTATTTTCGATTTCAGCGTCTGATTTGCCCTCTCTACCAGTCCTTGTGACTGTGGATGATACACTGATCCATAACTATGTCTGATTCCTAGTCTGGCTTCCACTTCCTGCAAATGCTTATTACTGAAATGTGAACCATTATCGGACCTTATGCATCTAGGAACCCCATAGCGAGGTATCAGTTCTGTTTGCAGCCACTTTATTACGGTCTGTGCGTCTTCTCTTTTAGTTGGGATTGCCTCCACCCACTTTGAGAATCTGTCCACCATTACCAAGATGTACCTTTTTCCTTGTACTCTGTTTTCATGTCCCATGTCAGTGAAGTCTATGCTGATGTCCTGGAAGCAGGCTGATGGTACAGGATAAGAGCCCATAGGTGCTTTGTAGGGTTTCTTCACATTGTGCTCCCCACAGGTGGTGCATTCGTCGCAGAAGAGGGACACCATACTCTCCATGTGTGGATGCCACCACAATACTTGCATTCTTTGCAATGTTCTTTTCTTCCCTTCATGTGTTGGTCCATGTGCCTCTGATATCAGTGAGACACACAATTCTGCTGATGCTACCACTCTGCCGTCATGGGATCTCCAAAGTCCACTTTCTCCTCTTGTTGCTCCTTTCCTTTGCCATTCGGACCATTCGTATGATCCAGCCTTCTGCTGTATGTCAATCAGTGTTTTCTCAGTGAGTGCTGGCTCTTGTACGGCTGCCTTCAAAACCATCTGTTTTGGTCTGTATCCTCCCACCTCCTTAGCAGCTTCATCTGCCATGTCGTTTCCCATACTTATTCTGGTCCTTGCTTTACCCTCATGTCCTTTGCATTTCATGATTGCCACTCTGTCTGGTAGGCTCATAGCTTCCACCAGTGCCATGATTTCCTTTTTGTGTTTGATGGGTGCGTCCATTGATGTCATGAATCCTCTTCTTCGCCACATGGGCCCATCAACGTGAGCTGCTCCATGTGCGTAAGCAGAATCTGTGAAGATGTTTACTGATTTTCCTTCTGCTATTTTCAGGGCTTGTATGAGCGCTTCGACTTCTGCCAGTTGCGCTGATGCTGGTTGAGGTAGGATCCCTGATGCTACCACTGAGTGCTTTAGATCTTCGCTTTGTCTCACCACAGCATAGGATGCTATGTTTCCTTCCTCTCCTTTGTAGCAACATCCGTCCGTGTATAACCACATTTCTGCTCCTAGGATCGGTGTGTTTCCTAGGTCTGGCCTTAGTTTGTTTTCAATGATTGCCCTTGCTTCGCAGCTGTGTGGTTGATCTCCCTGTTGTAGTGATGATGCCATATTGATTCCTCCTGTTTCATAGGCAATGTGTGATCTTGTGCATTCTTTTTGAATTTTCGATTTTCTTGCAGCTCCGAACGTGAATTCTTTGCTTAGGAGGAATGCAGCCACACCATGATGTGTGTGGATTTTCAGAGGATGGCACATGACAATGTGGGATGTTTTCTCAATCGCCTTTGCAATTGCCGCCATGTGTCTTGTACATGTGGATTGGCCCACTTCAACTGGATCCAGCTTTGATGAGTGATACATGAGTACCTTCCTTCCTCCCCCTCTTTTCTGATACAATACTGCATTTACCATCCCTCCTTTTTGTTCAGAAACATCTAGGTGGAAAGGGAGTGAATAGTCTGGAGCTTGAAGTGCCGATGCATGTGATAGAGTCTGCTTGAGAGTGGTGAACGCTTCTTCTGCTTCCGCTGTCCATATTAATGGGGCTGAGGTGTTTCTAGTTCCTGGTTCCTTAAGCAGGCTTCTGAGGCAGGTGGTGAGGTCCGCGTAGTCAGGAATGTGACTGCGAGAGTAGCCTGTTAGACCCAGGAATGCCAGCATATGTCCCACGGTGCTAGGTCTGTCATGATGGAGAATGCTTTCTCTGTGGGCTGGGCTTACTGCTAGGCCGCTTGATGAGAGAGTGCGACCTAGGAAAGTGACTTGTCTTCTACATGTTTGGACCTTGGTTTTCTTGACTTTGTAGCCTTTTGAGGCTAATAGTTGCAGCAGAGTCTCAGTCGTCTCCAGGCACGTGGCTGCTGATGGGGCAGCAATCAGGAGGTCATCCACATATTGTATGAGGACGACACCTTCCGGCACATCTATGTCAGACAAGTGTAGTCTGAGATGATGGTTAAACAACCCTGGAGAACAACGATAGCCTTGTGGTAGGCGAGAATAGGTGTACTGCTGGTCTTTGAATGTGAATGCAAACAGTGACTGTGAGTCTTTGTCCAGTGGGATGCTGAAGAAGGCGTTAGCAAGGTCAATTACTGTGAAATACGAGTGCTGTGGGCTGAGGTTTGTCAAGGAAATGTGTGGGTCTGGAACCGGATATGCGGCAGGTATCGTGGCCGCATTGATTGGTCGAAAATCTTGTACCATCCGCCATCCTGCGTTGGTTCCGGCTTTCTGTACTGGCAATATTGCTGTGTTGTATGGTGATTGAGTTTTCACTAACACTCCAGCGCGTAGCAGTCCTGCTATGGTCGGAGCGATGCCTGCGATTTGTTCTGGCTTTAGTTTGTACTGTGGGTGCCAGATAGGAGGTGCCAATGGATCCAGCAGCGCCACCTTCACAGGTTTGACCGTTGCCAATTTTCCTACATCATAAGGGCCTGTCGTCCATAGCTTCTTAGGTACGCCTTCTAGTAGAGCTTCAGTGGCTGGATGGTCAGTGCATGGTCTACCATGATGTCGTGGCAGTGGTAAATGCTCAGGCAGTGTGTGTTCTTTGGTAGTGATGACCCATCGCCACATATCTTCTTCTGTTGCTTTCAGCAGTCCTGCTGTATCTGTGTGCACCCATGATAATGTATGGGCTCTTTTTATCATAGGACCGAGTCCTCTGGCCTCTTGTCCAAATCCAACCGCTAGGGTGACATGTGGAGCCGATTCTTTGCTGAGACCATACCACTTGGTCTGAAAATCATCCAATATCACTGCCGCAGCCACTCCTTCTTTTCCACAATACACATCTTGACATATGATTGATGGAGTTAGGTGTGCCATATGGTTGTCCCAATCCTCAGCATATGGGCAGTCTGGATCTTCCGTGACATTCATAGTGCAGTGCACATCTGGCAGAGGAGCTTTATATGGATGCAGTCTTTGAATTCGCTCTCTGTGTATGTTGAACCAGTACTGAATTGTAGGTGTGCTTGGTCCTGTAACTAGACATCTCAGCCAGTACACTTCTTCATCCAATGATTCCACATTAATGGATGCTCGTGGCATTGTTAGTATTCGCACCGGCATTGATAGTGTGCTTGTGGGGGGAGGGTCCAGTGAGACCTGGACTCCGTCGTTGTTTAACCATATTGTTAGGCCCAATTTTGACATCAGATCTCTGCCCAGAAGGTTTACTGGGCAGCTTGGAGCGGATAGGAAACTGTGTGTCCACTGTTGATTTCCTATCTGCACATTTAGAGGTTTAGTGCACCACTGGCGTTCTGGCGTGCCTGAGACCCCAATCACTGACACATATTTCGATGACAGGACTTGCGGAGACCTGAGGCTGGAATATGTTGCCCCTGTATCCACCAACAATGTGTGTTCCTGTCCATTTATTGTGCAAGTGAGAGTTGGTTCACTTGCTAGTTCAAATTTCATAGTGTTGGTGCCAGGTGGTTGTGGGGTGTCCTAGTAGGGGCCCTGATTGTAATACCCCCACTGTGTTTGTGGTGCTTGGTTGACATGTTCTCCAGAGCGAGGGTCAGTTGGCGCCCATAGCTCAGTGCCTCCTAGTGGTGGCTGGTATGGCTGTCCAGCTTGATTTTGATTTCTCGGACCCTGATTGCCTCTCCCTCTCTGGCAACTTCCTCTTCCTCTGGGTCCTCCTCCTCTTCTTCCTCGTGGTGGGCCACGCGAGCGGCAGTCACGTGAGTAGTGACCTGGCTTTCCACAGTTGTAGCAGTAGAAAGCTCCTTGGCCATCCCATTGGGCGCCCCCTCTTTGTTGGTTCTGCTCCAATGGTTGTTGCATCATCATCACCGGGAGCACTTGTTCTGCTTGTGCTTCCTGTTGGGTCATCTGTTTCTTTTTATTCTTAGCACTCTTTTGAGCCGCTTCAAGCTCTGCTAGCTGTCTCTTCATTAGTGCCACTTGCAGTGCTTTGAGCTCCACCTCCGTTCCTTCCACCGCGGCCCTGTGTTTATCATAGTGATGCAGTACATGTTCTCTCCATGCAGGTTGAGTGAAGGAGGCAATACCCACGGTGTTTCCAATCGCGTCTCTTACTTTTTCGGGCAAGCCTTTGGTCACCATGCTCCTCCAGAGTGCTAATGATGTTGGCGATGTATCTGGGGACTCTCTGAAGATTGTTCTCCACACTTGCTCCGCACGAGCTAGGAGATCGGCAGCAGCCTCCCCAGGCTTGGCCGCGAAGGTGGACATTTGGCTGTGGTCTGTTGGAGTAGGGTACTCTCTTCTTAGGGACCGATGTAGTTCCTCCCTGATACTGCCTATTGGTGTGGAGTCTGGCAGCTGCTCCGTTCCAGCTGCAATTTCAATTTTGTCCAGCGTGTGCTGGTCAGTAGCTCGGGCTAACAGGCCTCTGTAGTCACCCAGTGCTAGGCTGCGTGTTGACGTGAATGTTCCCAACTCACTGATCCATGGCTCTGCTCCTGAAGTTAGCGACGGCAGTGTGGCCAGCAGTGTCGTCATATCCATGAAGGAGAAGGGGGTGAATGCCATTCGACGAGGCGCGTCGGCTGTTGGAGCCGGCCTGAGGGGCATCATGTGGTGACTGCCGCGGAATAGTTTCCCACTTCGTGTTTGTCCCGCATCCTCGGCCGTGCCTGTGAAGTCTCCGTTGATTTTCAGTCTCTTTATTGTCTTCACTGGTGTCCGTAGCTGGTACGCTCCTTCCTCCTCCTCTTCTTCTCTCTTATCTCTCGCTTCATCTTCACTTGGGTCGTGAAAAACCGAGTTACCTGCAGCTGGCGGAGGCGACGTTAACAGCAGCCCTCCACCCTCCCCCTCTAGGGTAAGATCTGCCAACTTTGATTGTAGATCAGGGCGCGGCGCCATTCGATCGACAAAGTCACTCAACAGACGTGACTCTCTTCTTTCTTGTATTCCCTGCGTGAGCTTCATTTCATTGAGGAGGCGCTCTATCTCTGCTGATTCTGTCAATTCCTCACCAGTAGCGTCATAACATGCTCCGCTCCTTCGTCTAGGTGTGCCTGGTGTTTGAAGCTCACGGAGGCGTTCTTCCAGCACCTTCACTGTTCTTTCAACTTCCTTTGCTTTTCTTCTTCTATCCTTCTCTTGGGGGGAAGTCAGTATTTCCAGACTTCCTCCCTCCACTGTGAAGAATCCTTTCAGTTCTCCTTTTTTCACCTCCCTCTGTGGGGCCTGTATGAAGGGGTTGGAGGACACCTTCTCGGGCGGTGGAGGTGGCAGGTCAGGATACAGATTGCTTTGTTCATGCTCCTGCTTATTTTGGCTGTTAGGAGCATCGTTGTCGTGTGGGGGAGGGGCTGAGGGGTTTAAGGACGGAAATATGCCGCTGACATCTCTGGCGGCCCCTAGTGGTAAGCCTACTGCTCCAGCTGCCAGCTTCATCTCGTCCTTCTGTTCTCCCATGGGCATCGGCTTCCCGTCCATCCTCTTTGTGTCATAGTTAAAGCACCTCTTGATGTAGGGCCAAACTCCTCTCTCTTCATCTACTTGAGTCGACGCCCTCCTTTTCCCCATGTTAAAACTTTTAGGATTTCTGTTCTCCCATTCCTTCTTCTTCTCTTCGTAGTGTTTCAGTACTTCTTTGTTTATCTGTTGCAGCTCTTCTCCCGTTGGAGGACTCCCACGTTCTCCATTCCAAATGTCTTTATCTTTCCATCTCTTTATCATCCTCTTAAATGCCTCTTTCTCCACTGGCCAATGCCTCTTTCTCCCACTCATCCTGCTCTGATTCTGGACCTCATTCTCCAAATTCCACAGATAATTGCTCACTTTCCCTGCCATGTCAAACTTCTCTGCACTGTTCACTGTGCACTGTGATTTGAAATATAAAATTTTTGGAAGTAGTATTCTCAAATGTCCACCAGATGGAGCCAAAGCTCCTGTCAAAATGTTCCTGTTGCCCCTAGCAACTCTCTGTCTGCAGCTGGTTGCTTATCTCCAACTTTGAGCCTTTGTGGCCTTGCTCTGTTTTCGCTCCTAACTTTGTTTAGTCTCCCAGTAAACTAAAGTATTAACCCTCAGCTGTCCCTCACACATACCAAATTAAAACTGTCGCCTCTAAAATACGCACAAATCACGTATCGATCTATTCTAATGTTTTATGTTTGTGTTTGATAGCTTTTTGTTTGGTCTCATATGTGTTCTCTGCTGCCCAACTGGCCCTCAAACTTTGAAAGTCACACACGAACAATTGCAGCAGCTGCAGCCCTCAGCTTTTTCTCTCATATGCACGCTCCAAATAATCACACTCCTTTAAATAAAATTGAAACCAAGCACACTGCCGTCTTTGGAATGCGCACAAATCACAAATACGGTCCCGAAGGAAATGTATACCTTTTACAAATTCAGTCAAATAATAAACACGAAATTAAAACCATCCACTCGATCTGTTCTTTTAACCACTCAACAGTCAATCCACTTCCTCACCCTCAGCAAACAGACTGGCGCATCGATGACCTCTTGATCACGATACAAATGAGAACTGCTTTTTCAGCAACCAAAATACAGTCAAATCATAAACAATTCTTTCCCTGACCAACACACAAAACAAACAACGTTATTTTAATGCATCACAGCGGCCACTGCGTATCATAAAACACAAGTATAATATCTGCTTTGGCTGGGGTTCGAACTCAGGCCTACCGCGTGGAAGGCCGCAATGCTAACCACTATGCCACCAGCCCTGTATATCCACAACACAATTTAGCACACTTAAGTAGCCAAGGCCTCTGCTCTGGACCTGTACTCTGCTGGCCACTTTTCTTTTAAACTCCGACCGTTATCAACGACACACCGATTAACTCAAGATTTGCGCTCTCGTCCAGAAACTCCGTCGAGGATACTCTAAGCAGAGATATCATGTTTTTCCACTGCACCGCTACGCACAATCCTGGTGTCCTGAGACTCGATGCCTTGATAAGGTAATTTTCCCTCTTCGTCCGCTATCAATGATTCATCAGTTAATTTAAAACCTGTGCTCCCGTGCAGAAACTATCTGAAGGTTACTCTTCGCAGAGTTAACTTGGTTTTACACCACACGTAACACACTTGATACGGTAATATTTCACGGTCAATTCACTGTCAGTTTACAGTTTATCAATGACCTTTAACACACATATATCCCCGTCATGTTATACAGTTTCTTCGTAGTCCAAAGCGTCTTATAAATTTCGTTACAGATCACGCTATTTGTGGCATGGAGTGCTTCGTGATTCACGCGTGTGTGCGTTTCACCCTACTTCACATCCAGCCACAGGTGCGCGATCTGTCGTCTTTATCCTACGTTTTCTGATGGACTCAGTCACACCTGTGTACAGACCCCCCAAATGGCTGTATAACAACTCTGTTGCTGTGTGTTTATTCTTTACAATACTTTATAACTATTCCATACCCACAGTTCGGTCAGTCTGATATCAAATTTAGAATTAAAGCTATGAATACAATATGCAGGATTCAGTTAAATAGGGACCTGCTCACCTGTTTGTTATGCCGGCAATATCAGACCTCCCGAAACTGCTGGCACGGACCCAGTGGCAGATACTGGGGCTCCCAGCCTCGGGGAGGATTCGCCAATTATTTCTGAAATCACAGATAGAGAGGTACGTCAGTATTCCAATCCTATAAGCCCTGCGAGAGTCCCGGGTTTCGGCACCAACTTTGTTGTGAAAAATAAAGCTATCTTCCACACTAGGGCGGATTTAAGAATACAACGAAAGCTCTCAGAGACGTTTGGTTATATCAAAGCAATAGATTTATTTATCAACAGAGTTATTCAGCCCAAAACAATTAAACATGCATGGGTTCTAATGGCTGCACTTTGCAAAGATTCACCATAAGACACGCTTGAACACATCAGCATGAACCTTAATATAGGGGGTCCACCCCTTGATACACATTGGTCAAAGTCAAAGATGCAGGCGTGGCACGTTTTTACGTTATGGCACCTGGATGGGGGCCGTGAATGTCCATCCACCTTGGCCCCTCCCAGAAGGCGTCTTCTTCCGTCAGTGTGTGTGAAATGTTGTCGACTGCGGGGGGGTGACTGGTTTAATACAGCCCGAGGCTGCTGGGCCTACTCTAAACTGGCGGCCCTGCTCTTGTGACGCAGTTAAGCCAGTGATCTGCCAGTAATCTTCCACTGCTGCTCTCTCGCCCTACTGTCTCATATGAGTACTGCCTGAGTCACTATTAAAGCTAAGACTATTTAAGCTGCTATAAGCTACTGGTTATTAGAACTGCAAATAAGCTAGTGTTTAATTAAGCTGCATATAAACTAGTTGCTAATTAAAGCTATTTTATCCCTACTAATTGCAAACAGTAGAAGGTGTAACCTATTACACCTTAAAAGGAATATTTTCTCAACAGTGGACAGATTCTCAAAGTGGGTGGAGGCAATCCCAACTAAAAGAGAAGACGCACAGACAGTAATAAAGTGGCTGCAAACACAACTGATACCTCGCTATGGGGTTCCTAGATGCATAAGGTCCGATAATGGTTCACATTTCAGTAATAAGCATTTGCAGGAAGTGGAAGCCAGACTAGGAATCAGACATAGGTATGGATCAGTGTATCATCCACAGTCACAAGGTTTGGTAGAAAGGGCAAATCAGACGCTAAAATCAAAAATAGCGAAGACATGTGCAGCATCAAAGCTGACATGGGTTGAAGCTTTACCACTAGCTCTAATGGCAATGAGGAGCGCACAAGGAAATGAGACACATCTTTCACCACATGAGTTAATGACAGGGAGGCAAATGCCTGGTCCTCCAAGAGACGGTAGTCATATTCCTGCCCTAGATGTGCAGCAAGTTGAAATGAAGGCATATATGACTGCATTAATCATTCTCACGGAGTCTCTCTCCAAACAGGTCCAGCGAACCAGTGCAGCTGACCAGGAAGAGGTAAAAAATCTCATCCGAGTGGGGGACTGGGTCAGGGTCAAAGTTCATAAGAGAAAGTGGACTGACCCCAGGTGGACAGGGCCGTACGAAGTGAAGGAGGTTACTTCACACTCGGTCCAAGTCATAGGTAAAGCAGGAGCACCTTGGCACCACCTGTCACATTGTGCCCCAGCACCTGAGCCGTCCAGACCTCTAGCAGAGGTCCGAGGTGATCTGACGCAAAATGCAGGGTAATTTGTTTTGTAATTTGTAATTTGACTTTTAAGCAACCACCAATCCCTTATCTCTGTCTCTAAACAACGTCACCAAGAGCAGTACAGGAAAAAACATAATATGGTTCGCCCTATTAGTGGACGTCTCCGGCAAAGACCCGAGAGTAGGAATTCAGATAAACATAATTCCACCAGCAGTGAACAAAACTCTGACCCTAGAGAGACCACCACCACCACCGGACCCACCAATTGTCTTGTCAGAAGATTTCTCTAAATGGACTCCCCAACAGGTGATCCAATTAGCTACAGGACATGGAAACAACAATGTTTGGTTAAATTGAATTGTTGATAATGCTATAAAAAACAAAATGGGTGGCTGTGTAGCTTGTGCTGCAGCAAGACCAGCTATGTTCACCGAACCAGCACCACTATATCCTGAATCTGACCCAACAGGATACGCGTGCATGACAAATATGACTAAAATGGCTACTCCACCAAATTGCACGACTCTGGCATCCATATTTCCACCAATTGACAACCAAACTGCAGTAGGTTATTTCAAAGCTTACAAAGGACTAGGATCCAGATATGTCTGTTACCATTTCACCAACGATAGAGCTCAAACCAACCTAGGCAGAGTGCCAGAAGACTGGTGCAATATGACACGACCAGGCTCAGAGATAGGTTCTTGGGCTAGGGGAGGACTATTCTACTACTGTGGGGGTCTGCGCTTATTCTCTAACATACCAGCATCTACAATGGGAGTGTGTGCTATGGTGAGGCTAGCAATGCCACTTACCTTAGTGGGAGACAAAATACTACAGGAGCAAAACAAAGTACAACGCCTGACCCAACGCAGACGCAGACATATCTTAGCAAAAAGAGCAGCTGGAACTGAGTTCAGTCTGGACAAAGGTCCAACCTACATAGATGCAATCGGAGTGCCCATAGGAGTGCCGAATGAATACAAATTGGTAGACTAAATTGCAGCAGGTTTTGAGAGTATCGTGAGTATAATTCCATGCATAACAGTGAATAAAAATGTTGATCGTATCAATTATGTGCATTACAATGTTCTTCGTTTGGCTAATCATACTAGGGATGCAATAGAGGGTCTGGCTGAGCAGCTGGCCCCAACTTCTTTGATTGCTATGCAAAACAGAATGGCTTTGGACATGTTGCTTGCTGAAAAAGGGGGTGTTTGCTCAATGTTTGGAGACCTGTGTTGCACTATCATCCCCAACAACACTGCGCCGGACGGTTCAGTCACAAAAGCACTGAATAGTCTGAAGGCACTGTCAAAAGAAATGCAGGAAGCATCAGGTGTAAACAATCCATATGGAGATTGGATGGAAAACATGTTTGGAAAATGGAAGCACCTGATCTTGTCAATAGCAGTGTCAGCGGGAGTGTTCGTTGCAATACTGGTGTCATGTGGATGTTGTATAATACCCTGTATTCGTTCTTTGGTTGGCCGTCTTATCACCACTGCCCTCTCCAAGGACCAGCCTGGTAGGGTCAGGTGAGGCAGAGCCAGACACAAGCGTGTGAACAGGGCAGGAAGGTAAAGAAAGTGACGTCCTTCAGACGTCAAGAGAGGGATTTGTTGATAAAACTAGCTTATATGCAGCTTTAATTAGCAACTAGCTTATATACAGCTTAATCAGCCACTAGCTTATATATAGCTTTAATTAATCACTATCTTATTTGCAGTTTTAATAACCATTCGATTATGCAGCTCCATTAACCACTCATACAATACACACAGTACACGCTAGGGGCAAGACCAGAAGCAGGAGGGAGACTACTGATTTAACTGCGCCACAAGGAATAGGCCGCCATCTTTAGATAGATAAGGGAGGAACAATAGACAGTGAGATACAGGGACAACGCCCCAGCAGACTCCCCTCTTCACACTTTTCCCAGGTCCTCTCGCCTCAAAATCTCACTACACACTGATAGAAGAAACGCCTTCTGGGAGGGGCCAATGTGAACGGACGTTCAAGGCCTCCAACCAGGTGTCATACACGTACAAACGTGCCACGCCTGCATCTTTGAATTTGACCAATGGGCTTCCATAAGAAGTGACTATATGAATTATCACGCTGCAATGTTCAGGCGTTTTTTTATGGCTGACCTCAATGCGAGCGAAGCTCTATTAACCCATGCATGTTTGATTGCTGGGCCGAATAACTCTGTTGATAAATAAACTATTGCTTTTGATATAACTATACGCCTCTTGAGAGCTTCTGTTTCATTCTTAAATCCGCTCTAAGTGTGAAAGATAGCTTTATTTTCACAACACGGGGGAGGTGTTCAGGTTGGTGTAGATGGTGTCAATTTTTGTTTGGAAAAATTAAAGAAAAGAGCTGCATTTGTTCACTGTGAAGGATGTGGAGGTGTTGTCCTTGGGTTTGAGAAGGTTGTTTATTGTAGAGAACAGAGCCTTTGGGTTAGAAGAGCCAGAGTGTATGAGGTGTGAGTAGTAGGTGGACCGGGCTGAGATGAGAGCGTCTTTGTACTGTTGAAGGTAGTCGGAGAGGGCTTGGAGATGGACTGTTAAACCGCTTTTCTTGCAGAGTCTTTCAAGCTGGCGCTTTCGAGATTTCATCTGGTGGAGTTCGGGAGTGTACCAGGGGGCTGAGTGTGTGAATGAGACAGTTTTGGTTTTGATGGGAGCCAGCTGATCCAGACAGGAGGAGAGTGTGTTATTGTAGTAGTCTACAACAGGGATTCCCAAAGTGGGGTGCGCGCACCCCTGGGGGTGCGCGAGCTGCCTCTAGGGGGTGCGCGAGAGGAAAAATGTAATGGCGGTGCAGTCCTGTCTCCAAAAAATTACGTTCCCCCAAAACTAAAATGCATTCTCAATTACGTTTTACCACGAACGTATTTTCTCCCTGATTACGTTTGTGTTTGACGTACAAATACGCTTCTCATCAACATATCTTTGCCATACTCTAGTCTTTATTATTTTTCTGTGATCTGCCTCGCCTCTACCCCGCCACCCACAAGTTATTGACCCGCGGCCTGTTCCGAGGGCTGACAGACCTGATGATCGGGTGCCTCACGGCGGGGGCGGCTGGAGACCCAGCGCCAACGAGTGAGCGCCGCCACTCGGAACCATAAAACCAAGTCCCGGATTTCACCCGGGGGACATTCTGGAGGTATTGTGACCGGGTGATGTGCCTCGTTGCTGGGGAGGTATGAGCCGAGAGTGGCGGGGTGTTATGGAGGTATATATTACAACTCGGTGTTGTTCCCGTGCGTGGATGAGCGCATTTCTGCCGAAGACAGGCGGCGTGTTGTGGTAGTATTCTGACCGCGTAATAGGGAGAAGGAGAGGCGGTAGTGGAGAGGGAAAAATGTTAAAGAGATGGTGGAATGTATGATTGGAGAGAGAGAAGCGAAAAAGTTGGACGTGATCCCGGTGTCCAACAACACTGTCGCGCGCATCGATGCTTTGTCCGAAGACATCCTGGCTACATTGGTCGGTCGCGTGAAGAAGAGTGAGTTTTACGCTCTGCAAGTAGACGAGCCTACAGATGTGGCCAATCTGGCCAATCGTCCGTTACCTTCGTAACGTTACGTCCGTTACCTTTTCGAAGGCACGGTGCAGGAAGAGTTTTTGTGTTTTTTATCTTGTAAACAAACGCCACGCGTGAGCAAACTGTTCTCTCATTCGTCCGATTTGTATGCGGCTCTGTTGCTTTTTTTTTTTAAGGTGTGTGTATGTGGGGGGGGGGGGGGGGGTTGGGGGTGCGTGAACCCGGTCGGGATGTAGAAGGGGGTGCGTGGCCTAAAAAGTTTGGGAACCGCTGGTCTACAAGATCGGAGGGATTATCAGACAGCGGGGCACGGGAGGCAGACATGGTACTGGCAAGAGAGGCTGAAAGAGTTGTGGGGAGATGGATTTGAGATTTCTGAAGGATATTGTACACAGCGTTGATGTTGTTCTTCCAGTTCAGTCTGCTGTCGATGGAGACACCCAGGAACTTGTACTCCTCCACCATGTTCACATCCTCTCCCAGAACTCTCAGCAGTTGTGGAGCCATCGTCTTCCTCCTGAAGTCGACCACCATCTCTCTGGTTCAGAAGCAGGTGATTTCTACCGGCCCACTCCACAAAGTCCTCCACTACTGCCCTGTACTCCTCCTCCCGTCCGTCCCTTATACACCCGACCACTGCAGAGTCATCAGAGAACTTCTGCAGATGGCATGACCCCGAGATGTACTGGAAGTCAGTGGTGTACAAGGTGAGCAGGAAGGGAGACAGAACAGTTCCCAGTGGGGCTCCAGTATCACTGACCACCGTATCAGACAGCACACGGCCCAGTCGGCCAAACTGTGGTCTGCCTGTGAGGTAGTCAGTGATCCAGGAGACGGTGGACGCGTTAACCCCCACCTCCCGCAGCTTCTCACTCAGCAGCAGTGGTTGGATGGTGTTGAATGCACTGGAGAAATCAAAGAAAGTGATAATCATAGAGCCACCGGTTCCATCCAGGTGCGACTGAGCTCATTGCAGCAGGTAGATGATGGCGTCGTCCACTCCCACACAGGGCTGGTATGCAAATTGCAGAGGGTCCACTGATGATTTTACCTGCGGTCGGAGGTGGGCCAAGACCAGCCTCTCCAGCACCTTCATCACATGAGATGTGAGGGCAACTGGTCGGTAGTTGCTGAGGCCAGATGGTGTCGTCTTCTTGGATACAGGAACCAGGCACGACGTCTTCCACAGCACCGGGACTTCCTCCTGCTTCAGGCTCAGGTTGTAGCGGTGTTGCAGGACATCAGACATCCGATGGCGCAGGGCTTCAAGACCCTGGGGCTGATGCCATCAGGTCCTGCAGCCTTGCCTTGGTGGAGTCTCTCCAGCTGTCTCCTAACCTGGCCAGTCGTCACAGAAAGGGGGGGAGGGGGGTTCTAGTGTCGGTGGTGGCAGAGCCCTTTGAAGTGGAGGGCTCTGAGTCCATGTAGCTCACCAGGGGGGACAGAGGGGGAGTTGTTTGGGAGGTGTGGTGTGTGGAGGAGACAGATGAGGGCTCTGAGCTAAACCTATTGAAGAAAGAGTTTAGCTCGTTGGCCCTTTCCAGCACCCTGGTTGTCTCCCTCCAACCTTGAAGCCAGTAATCTGCTTCATCCCTGTCCACACCTCCTTCACGTTGTTCTGCTGGAGTTTGGCCTCCAGCTTCCTCCTGTAGGTGTCCTTGCACTCCCTGCGCTTCACCTTCAGGTCGCACTGGACTCTCCTGAGCTCGTCCCTGTCCCCAGACCTGAAAGCTGCTTTCTTCTTGTTAAGAATAACTTTCAGGTCACTGGTGATCCATGGCTTATTGTTGGGGTAGCAGTGTACAGTCCGGGATGGAATCGTAGTTTGTTCACAGAATTTGATGTGTTCTGTGATACAGTCCGTCATGCTGTTGATGTCCTCCCCATGTGGTCCACACAGCACATCCCAATCCGTTGACTCAAAGCAGTCCTGCAGGGCATCATTAGCCTCCTGAGACCACCTCCTCACAGCCCTGGTGGTCACAGGCAGCCTCTGCACCAGAGGAACATACCTGGGTGTCAACAGGATCAGGTTGTAATCAGACCTGCCAAGGGGGGGAAGGGCAGTGGCACTGTATACATCCTTTGCATTAGCATACAGTAGGTCCAGAGTTTTATTGTTTCGTGTGGGGCAGTCAACATACTGGTGAAAAGTCGACAGGGCCAGTCCAGAGTCCAGAGTGGTGTGGTTAAAGTCTCCAGTAATTGCCAAAAACGCACCAGGATGTTGACAGCAGTCCAGACACAGTGGAGTGGATTGTGTCCACTGCTACCTCAGCGTCAGCTGATGGCAGGACGTACACAGCCACAACAATGGCGGACGAGAACTCCCTCGGCAAATAATAAGGACGTGCTGCAGTGGATGAAAACTGTTTACCAAATGTGTATTAAGTCCCTCCTCCTGGGAGACATAGGACCCTGCCTCTGTAAATTAACCCTAATATTGGTATTTACTGACAAAAATATTGTCATTTTAGACTGTCTGAAGTAGATCATAGTAAAGAAATACCCCAACATCTCTGCCAATCATATCGATGCCAGGAGAAAACGGC
This sequence comes from Melanostigma gelatinosum, assembly GCF_949748355.1. Classification (NCBI taxonomy): domain Eukaryota; kingdom Metazoa; phylum Chordata; class Actinopteri; order Perciformes; family Zoarcidae; genus Melanostigma; species Melanostigma gelatinosum. The sequence goes on from NC_136652.1 coordinate 190,345, forward strand.
TAATGATAGCAACTGATGCTAATTTAACATGATTGTGGTTAATATCAAATGAGATAATAATTTCTGTAATTGGTTAGTCAGACTGGCGATGGCGGCAAGGCTATCAATAGCTATGCCGACGTCAACATAATTAAGCTTTGGGTACATCGACAAGGATGTCAGAGTGAGACAGAATTTAAATTTCCTGTACTGTCATCAAGGGACGTTGAACGTCTGATAGTAGCCTCCGACTTTATGAAACGTCAGTGCCGACGGAAAGATTTTGGTGGCTGACTTATCTTATGACTCGCGACCAGAGGTGTCTTTAGCTTGCTAGTTAAGAGTTTTCAGGATTTAATGGCTCATTTCAACTTTAACTTATCTTCATCAAGTTTATTACAAGACAGTAACATGGTTGTAACCTCGCTAACTGTACCTACCTCGGTCGGAGAGAACCAAGCTCATATGATTTATTTTAAATTGTGTCATACATGTGTAGCTAACCTTAGCTAACATAGTCATGCCTCAGGTGCATGTAACGTTAGCCCACAGTGGGGCTTCATGTCAGCAGCAGCCTTCCATGTCGGTCTTTAAAAAAAGAGACTCCATGACACTAACAACATGAGAACAAAGTGAAGTGCTGCTACATTTAAAATAATTTTGACAAAACAGAGCAGTATAATGTCAACTTACCTCCTGTCAGTGTTTACAGTGGAAGCAGATACCAAGAGCCAAGTCAAACCCACCAATAGAAACTCCTGGCTCATTCAGCAGCGTATGCCCCGCCCACTACATCCAAACTCTACTCGTAGTTTTTTTTTTGAAAGTATAGGGTATTAAGTGCAATACTTGAGTAAATGTGCTTTATTACATTCCACCACTGCATTTGAGAATTGCTACTGTCATCTATTTATAACAAGAGGGTTAGGGTTACTATAAAGCAACTGGTTTATAAATAATTTACAAATAATTAAGACATATATTTAAATTATGTTAGAATGATGAGTTAATTGGTAAACTAATGGATAATGATGAGTCCTTTTGGTAAAGGGGCATTTATTGCAGCAAAATGTAACTCAAAATGGCAGTACAAACATCTCATAGTTCATGTATGGGGTGACTGCAACAACCTTCACCAAAACAATGACTAAACATTTTTTCACTCTAGTCTATTATTGACCCTGCAATCCATTGCATCTGATAAGCTGATATATTAAATTAAATTGATCCCAATGAAAGATTATACTAAAGTATTAAATATATATCTCAATTTTTTCAGTTATGTCTTGAAAATTAAGTAATGCAGCATTGAATATTAATTATACTGTGCAGTATAGCTTCTTTTAAGAAATGTAACAGCCACCTAACACATGGTTACAACTTTAACCAGTACAAAAATGACAATTACTAATATAAGACACCATGTTCTGAACAGACACATTAGACATTACAAAGACCCTAACAAAATTATTAGTTGCATTTTTGAACATAAAACAGCAAACTTAACAAATTACTCATACCAGCACTAGGCATTAGGCAGGCATGATTGGAAATGTGGGCCGTCCCTATCACCACAAAGGGGGATACAATATATATCTATATAAACACAGCACAAAAAGTAAGGAAATTAGTGATTTGTAGATTATTTCTTTGTTGTAACAATGCTTCTTGGCAATAAATCTTATACCTGTCACGGGAGTTCACAGATAGGACCCAAACGCAAGACCACAGGAGACAGAAGTGAATATTAATCAGGTTTTATTTAGGCTGTGCGTGCAGGTGTGGAGCCCGTGGTCCGACACCCGAGTGGCAGATCGACGGTGTGAGTCCCGTGGCTCGACACCGGAGGCCTGGCAGCTTGACGGCGAGTGTAGTCCGTTTAACACACGGCGGGTAGAGCAGCGGAGTGCAATCCGTGGACCACAAGGAGGGCAGAGCGGCGGAGTGTAATCCACAAACACAAGGAGGGCAGAGGATGCCACGGGGTTTCAGCGGGTGAAAGACGGTACGACCTGACAACCCCAGACTGCAGGGCCAGAGCTTATGTAGTGACATGAGACTCATTAGTGGGCCCTGAGTCTGGTGTGTCAGGCTGCAGGAGGTGATCGGCTTGAGTGTCCTCAGCTGTGCACAATTAAGGGTGCGGCCATGGGAGGTGTCTGGAGGCAGAGGACAAACAGAGCACATGGCACACCACAACAAACAGGGGAATGACAGGACACATGAGGAGAGGAGATCAGGGGAAACACACACCGGGTCAGACAGGGATCCTGGATCCTGACAATACCGTTGGAAAGCCTGTTTATTTCCCTTTTAAATGGGGCCACATTTGTAAGGAACATGTATTTGTGGGATGAGCAGCAGAGCTGAGTCTGTGGGTTGCGCCCATGAAAAATTTGCCAAATCTTCTCTGCCAATGCAAACAGAGCAGTTCATCAGAGGCGGCCTCCAGAATGTGGGAGTGGAGAGAATGGAATGGCCTGCCAGCAGTCCTGACCTCAACCCCATTGAACACTTGTGGGATCAGCTTGGGTGTGCTGTTTGTGCCAAAAATTGTCTGGAGGCTTGTAGACCAGCTGCAATAACCAAACAAGAAAGGGATCTGTATCTGCCAATATAGATAATCAAATATCAGCAATTAGTATAGGCGGCAAAAAAACTTGATCAGGGATCTCTAAAAGTTATATTTGCTCCCTTTTCTCTTTGGTGCTGATCAGACCAGTGACTCTGATCGATGATACGATCTGAACCGTGAGTTTTATGATCCGTTGCAGCACTAATCTAGACTGATAAAAAACACTATAGGTAAGGTGAGGACAAATATGTGTTTTGGATTTGAAGCACAATAATGATTGAGATGTATCAGGTGTCCTTCTCTTTACTAACAGAGTCGATGTGTTTGTCATCATTGCAGAGGCCTGTTAGAGGCAACGGGCACAAGGTGGAGACATGGTACAGTGGAAGTAGGGGACCATGAACACAGGGCCAAAGATGTAGAACTGGCCCACACTGAATCCCACTTCCAGGATGATCTTGAAGACCAGCTGGGTCATGTAAGTGCAGAAGAGGATGCCTGTTATCTTCACCTTCCCTCTGTCATCTGTATACTTGGGCTTCCTCTGTACAGTTCCATGAGTGCTGTCCCATAGCCTCTCCAGCATCTTCTTCTCTTTGTGGATGATGTGTACAGCATGGCCCAGGGAGACTAGGGTGGGCGTTGACACAAAGGTGATCTGCAGAACCCAGTAGTGAATATAGGATATTGGGAACATCCAGTTGTAGCAGGCATGTTTACATCCTGGTTCCTGGGTGTCACAGTAGAACTCTGACACTTCGTCTTCCCAGACTTTGTCTGCAGCAGCACCCAGGACAAAGATCCTGAACAGGAAGAGGATGCTCATCCAGATCTTCCCCACCACGGTGGAGTGAGACTGGACTTTGTCTAGCAGTGACGACATGTAAGACCAGTCCCCCATGGCTGTAGGCTACTGTCTGAAGTAGAGGAGAAACACAGACATCAAACTTACAGTTGTGGATTGAAAAGGTAATGAGACCAGTACAGAGATAAAGCATAATACTCTAATCTTTTATTTATCAAGGTGTCCAATTCCGATATCGATAAGACCTCATTAAATCCAGAGAAATTTAAATAGAGTGTCGCATGAAATAAAATAAAACCAATTTAAAAAACAAGAAGTAAATTAATTAAATAATATTTAACTCTGTTGACCCAGCCTGACTGATCCTAGTGTCCTGTTCTGGAGCTCCCTGACGGTGCCCTGGTCGTGCTTTGCTGGCATGGTAGTGGACGGGGCGATACTGCCCCTGACTTTTTTTTTTACAGAGGTTATTATTTTGCAATTTATGCAATTTTCCCTTTCATTTATGTACTTTCTTATGGTATTTTCTTTCATTTCAAAAGGCTCAGGCAAACACACAAACACACTCCGAAATCACACAGTTCTCCCATACACTGTCTATATGATGTTTGCTGGCTTGTATCTCACTGTTCTTGTTATGTTTATGTATTGTCTCTTGTCTTGCAATAAAATACATTTAAAAAATGAAAAACCCTATATGATTTTGTTTTTTCATGATAATAAGAAAACTAAGTGAAACATGGAGGAAATGTGCTGCTGCTAGATGAGGGTGACAAATAGGTAATGCCTAGAATCGTAGTACAGCACAAGAGCTCCTCCTGTAGATCACCATGTTGAATGATACATTGTGATCCATGATATATTGTACAGTTAATCCAAAACATGTGTGCTTGGCTTTGTTTCTGTCCATCTACGTAAGTCCCGGTCCTTGATTATGATTGAGTCGAGGCTGTTGTATAATACGGACTGCGTCAAACAGATTGTCACAAAATGTCAGATTTGTTGTGAATTTGGATTCACTGGGTGCGCAAAGCATGGAAGAGATGGACAACATAGAGGATGAAGATAAAAAAGAAATTGAAAAGCTGGAAAAGTGAAGAAACTAAGCAGGACCGTTAAATAGACTATGTGGTTCACTGATTTCAGACCTGGTGTGCCGACAAAGATTTTAAAACAATCACCTAAATGGAGCTGAACCAGGCTCTCTTATGGTTTTATGCACTGTGAAAAAAGGGAATGGTTATAGCAGGTAAGCAGAGAAGAAGCTGGAGCTTCTGGCACTGCACAAATATAACGCACCTGTCCATCTGAGACAAACAGCCCTATATACCAGCAAAGACAAGTGCCAACATGATTGAATACCACTTCAATAACTGCACAATTAATGATAAAATCCAAATAGATGTTAATAATCACCCCAATCTGTAAGCATACTTTCCACTGTGTCTGTGTGTTGCTTGGCAACCCTTCTGTTTAATGTAGAAGTGCATGGCTTGGTGGTTATTTGAAATTTCACTTTTATCAGTTTGAATAATAAAGGCCCAGATATCAAAAACTTTTGCTTTCTAAACAGTACAATCTACTGACATATACATACATAAAATGAAGTAAAAACTTGAACTAGTAAGTAAGAATTGCGACTGGTTTGTCTTATAGAAACACTGAATACCTCCTGTGACACAATAGCTTGCAGAAACATTAATTAAATTACATTTTATTTGTATAGCCCAATATCACAAAACACAAATTAGCCTCAGAGGGCTATGTACCGCATACGACATCCTCAACAAAAACAAAACATTAACGGGAAAAAAAGTAAGAAACCTCTGGGAGAGCAACCGAGGACAGAGAGAAACATACATGTACTCACCTGTCAGGCTTCAGATATTAAAAATTCCATCACAGAAGAGTGTGTAAGACAGTGACCAGAATGAGACTTTAATGCTGTTGAGGCATATTGGTTTGGTCTGACTGACTCCCGTACACTTCAGTCTGCTGCTCACAGCTTCTCGTTTCACTCAGTCAAACTCGTGATCATTTTTGATGAGTCATGCCGAGTTCCCATAAAGGATTGATGACCCTTAACACCACATTGTTCTATCATTAATTATCTCTGTAAGTCATATTTTGCCTTTCCTCCCACTTTGATTGACGGGTATGTCACAAGCCTTATACCCAGACTGTACACCTATGTTCATTTCATAGAGGCAGAACACTACAGGTCACGATGAAACTGCAGGCAGAAGTGGCCCAAATCCGATTTATTTTGTACATATGTGACACAGATATGTACAAAGTCATACATACATGTAGTGGTAGTCCTATGTAGTCACAGGAATTCATGCGATTTTGACATTATCTGGCTCCGACTCTGCATCCACACACTGTTCCTTACAGAAGTAGCAGCCACTGCTCCCAGAGAGTCGTAATTAAAAATGGGTATCTATTTCTCTTCATCCTTGTCATCATCTGCTCACAAATTCACTGGCTACCACTCCACATTTATTTGTATAGCCTCAGGGACTTTATAATCTGTACAGCATACAACATCCTCTCTTCTTGGATCTTCATATCGGAACAAGTTTGCTTTAATTTAATTTAGTTTAAAACTTATACTACACATTTCCTGGAGAAAAAGACCCTCTTTAAGACAAAGACCTACATTTAGGACTCTATAATGTCAGTTGACATGTTTTAATGGTACATACACAAACAAAATTTCATTTTAATTGAACAAACCAGTTGATGAACAGCAGGTATGGAGCTTTCAGGGCCCCCGTCTGCGACTGATGCATCCAGCCTCGGCTACAGTGTTTCGTAGCAGCTTGAACTTCAGTGTTGCTAAAGGGTAATTGAGGAGTGAGGGTTATTCATGGAACAGCTGATTTGGTGTCAGCACTGGGGTGTCATTTGTCAACATCAGTCCATTTCAACACTACAGGGTGACGCAGTCATGTCACGGAGTCTGGGCGGGTTAGTGTGGCTTAGGAGGATTCTAATGATTTTGCAATGTCAGCTGAAATATAAGAGGGAAGTGAGAGAATCCCAGTCACTGTGCAGGGGCTGACTGAACAAGACAGTAGTCATTTCTGAGGTAGGAACAGTTTTGTTGATATCAAGTTAGTGTTAATATTGTTCAAATGCCATATTAATTATTGACAGGTTAAAATGTTAAAAACATGATGGAGAAATGTAGTTATTTGCTTATATTTCACAGCCTTCAGGAGTCTTGCGCTGGTTTCAGAATGTTTAGAGAATAAAAATATACTCTGGCATGGAAAAATACATTTCGAATCATATGCAAATGACGAATTGCATATAGAATCATCCTATCCTATTTAGTCCATCCAATACACGGGCCCTTTGTATTTCCTGTTGCAATGTCTGTTAATGCAGTAGCTGACTGGAAGTGAACCTGGACCAAAGCAGTTGCCCTCTCCCCTCTCACAACAGAATGGAAATGAAACGCATACATAGAATCTTTTTCTGTGTCTTTTGTGGTCTCTTGTAACCTATTTGACCTTTTTTGTTTTCTATTTATCGAGCAAACTTCTGGAACAGGATTTTTGTTGGACTATATTCAGAGGTACTGCTGCTTTCATTTATAAGACTAAAAACAAGCACATTCAAATTTCCTGATTGAGAGAATCGCATTCCAAAAGCCTTTCTTTAAAATCACAATTGGCATCAGTAATACATGTTTCTACAATATGACCGACTATATCAATTTCTTCTTTTGTCCATAACTTATCAATTAATGAAAATATCTTGTCCAAACTAATTTGCACGTCCTTCCTGATGGAATAGCAAGACTGTGTGAAACCTACAGTTACATTGACTCACCTGTTTATAGAAAGACAAGTTGGTAAGTGTGGACTGTATTGCATGTATCATTTGTGTTGTAATTCTGCCATGTCTTGTCTCAAAATCCTCTTTGAACTGTTGTGTGTATGAAATATTCTACACAAGTAAGGTTGGTTCATGCCGACTTGACATGAAACCATTGCTCTTCATCATCATCTGTCTCTTTGTCTTCTCTCTCGTAGTCATCATGGGGCAGTGGTCCTTCCTTTCTGATTTGTTGGAAAGGTGCAGTCACACTCCACTGTTGTGGGGAAGGTCTGGATGAGTGTTCTCTTCCTCTTCAGGATCTTCATCCTAGCTGCTGGTGTAGATGAAATATGGGGAGATGAACAGGAAAACATGGACTGTAACACCAAAAGCCCTGGCTGCAGGAACGCCTGCTATGATCGATCCTTTCCCATGTCTCACACACGCTTCTGGGTCCTCCAAATCCTCATGGTGTCCACTCCAACACTCATGTATCTGGACCATGTCCTGTTCGTGATTCGCAGAGAAAACAAGCTGAGGAGACGCTTGGAGCAGAAACTGGGTAAAAATGGGAAGATTAAAGCTCCAAAATATTCAGATGACCATGGCAAAGTAGAGCTCAAGGGCATCCTGCTGGTCAGCTACATGACGCAGCTGCTAGTCAAGATCTTGCTGGAAGTGGCATTCATTGTAGGCCAGTACTTCCTGTATGGCTTCATACTGATGCCCAGTAAGATTTCATTTCCCGACTACCCCTGGACGGCCCCGGTAGACTGCTTCATAAGTCGTCCCACAGAGAAAAATATCTTCATTGTCTTTATGTTGGCGATGGCCGTCCTCTCTGTGATGCTCAACATCATGGAGATGTTCCACCTGATGATCTCAAAGATGAAGGAGAAGTGAAAGAGCAGTGGCTCAACAAACCAAACCACAATTGAACTGAGGGAGTTCAACTTTGCTGAAGGACTGTGAGCAGAGCTGTTCAGCTGAGTCAGTCCGTGAGGGACCTTGCTCTCGCCTCGCTTCAAGGTTGTTACACATAAATATTGAGTTAAGTACTACATGTTTCTTGTATACTGTACCAACAGTAATACATCATATGTTTTAGGATTGTATTAAACCCTATGTGTCAAATTCTATATTCTGTGGTTGATATGAACATGACATTATCTGATTCAAGAATACTAAATGTGGAGTTGAAACTTAAGTAAAAAAAAGAGTTGTCTAGATTTTGAATGTAAATTGGATCGATGTGCATCTGTTGAGTTAATGGCTAACCAAAGCACAGAATTTCTAGGTCATTTCTTAGGTAATCTCTGCATATTGTGGCTGGAGCTCTGGCTCAGGGTCACTTTGACACACTTCCTCCTTACATGCATGTTGGGCGTGCCCCTTAGGAAGCTTAGTTGGATGATGACCATATGCTGCTTTCTTACATTCAAAACTCCCCAAAAATGTCTTAAAGACACAGAAAGCTATTCTACAAGGAGAAGTGCAACTTAATTTATATTGTTTGGTTTTAAAAAGGCTCAGTGTGTAGCATTTAGGGGGATATATTGGCAGTAATAGAATATAAAATAAGTAAGTGTGTAATGACTTAGAATGAACATTTCATATTTACATAGGGAACAGGTCCTCTTCATGTAGTCCACCACATTGCACTGCCATGTTCCTACAGTAGCCAAGAACGGACAAACCAAACACTGGCTCGAGAAAGAGCTTTCACTTTTTACGTCACCTGAAGACCACCGTACTTCTACACGCTTGAGACACAAGAATTTCTGTTGGCTGCAATGTGCAGCCAGAAAATGATCACACTCTTTCCATTGCTATCTAACACAGACGTAAATCACTGTTATTACATTTAAATATTGATTGTAAATAAGTAAAACATTCTTTGGCTTTGCTGTTAAGTGTGTCCAAATGTTTAATACAGGAGCCACATAGAGACAGACCTGGGACACGAGCATTTAAGGTAAAATACTGTCTTCTGGAACATAAGCCTTTAAGTTGACAGACTGCCTACTTGGACTCAAGCGTTTAAGTAAAGAGACTGTCTCCTGCACCAAAAGCCTTTATACTAAGCCATTATGTTAAGAGAAGGTCTTCTGGGCCACGAGCCTTTAAGTTAAGAGACTGTTTCCTGCGAGTTTGCCTCATTACTTGACACTACCGCAAATTCATTTTCACAGGAAGTAAAATCTACATGAGAACCTCACTTAATTCCTCTTCATTTACCATGAATATTTCAAAACAAAGACATTGGACCAGCTGGAATTGCTCAATTATTTATAGCCAACAACCCATGATGCCATTAAGGTAAATTTCAATTCAATGTAATTGATTTTTGTAGAGCCCAAAATCACAAATTTGCCTCAGAGGGCTTTACAATTTGTACACATACGAAATCCTCTGTCCCGGAACCCTCACTGAATTTCAGGTTATTGCCCAACTATCAACCTGACTTCATATCTCAGAGTTCATATTAGTTATATTGTTATTGCGTTACATCTTGGGTAAGATTTATCAACTCTACATTTCCCAGTCTATCTCATAGGGGTGGGGGTAAAAATCGATACAGCATAGTATCGCGATATTTTGCGTGGCGATATTGTATCGATACACGGACGCAAAGTATCAATCTTTTATTATATAAACTATTTTAATTTTTTTTTAAAGAAAAATAAAGAATTACTAGAAAAATCAAATCAATTGCTTTTTCAGTCCACTAGATGGTGCTGAGTTGTTTTCTGGTGAGGTCAGCGTGATTGGTAGGAAGTTGGTCAAAACAAAGAGAGACATCGGAGAAAGAAATCAGAAATGCACCGTCCGCGTTTATATCAGACGTCTGGACTTATTTTGGATTTTTTAACAGGGAAGGGAAGAAGGACATGGCTATGACACATTGATATGACACATGAATATGACACCGTCGCATCGTTTTTTCACCGACACATCCGCGCCCAAGCCCGACAGGGAAGTGAAGCTTAAAGTTGAGGAGTAGGCTGTGTCCCAATTCAGGGTCTGCATCCTTCGGAGGACCCAGCCTTCGCGGTCTACGTGGGTCGGGTCCTTTGAGGACCGCAAAGGCTAGACCAGTGGTTCTCAAACTGTGGTATTACAGGTGGGGCGCAGGGGGAAATGCAGAATTTTTGTATTTAAAAAAAAAAATATATATATATATATATTTTTTTTAAAGTAATTAATAAATACATGGCGAAATGCCTGTACTTTCGTGTAAATGTTTACGTTACGCCGTTAACAGGTTACGCTTGCGCATGCGCGACGGCCATGACCCTTGGCGACTCACATGTGTGGCTTAGTGTTCCAAACGAAGAGACATTTGGCGGGAACAGAAAAGCAACCGCAAGCGATGCATCCGAGACGAACCGAGGTTGCACTTTATTGTTATCTTGAAAAGATGTTTAGTGCAAAACAGGTTAATTGCAGCCAATTGCAATCAGCAATTTTTTGCCAAATTGTAGTTATTTTTTGCACAGATATAACTTTATTTGCATTGTTCTACAAAGTGATTACACATTTTATTTGTTTTTGTCTGATGGAGCAATCTAGTTTACTTAAAGGTGATTGTAATTTTCTTTGTTCTATTATTTGAAAAAGCAGTCACAAAATGTTGTTTCAATAAAAATTCAACACGGACCATTTTGTTACAATTTTGTGGGGGCAGTGGGGCATGAACATTTTTCTTCCTCCAAAGTGGGGCGTGACAGAAAAAGTTTGAGAACCACTGGGCTAGACCATGCGGTCTCCGAAATGAGACTGCCTACCCTACAGAGGACTTCCTGTTTGCGTCAACAGCTGTTCCCGCCCCGCCCCCCTCTTGCTGCTCCCATCGCTTAGAATCCATGCTCAGCAGGATTATAAATATATACACATAAATACAATAAAATATTTCAGTAAATATACTTTGAAGTTTTTAGTTTAGTGTTTTTAATCATCCATTCAAAAATTCATTCATAGTTTTTCACAATATTGTTTTTCTAAATTAATAACTCAGTATAACTTGCGATGTTGTCACTTGTTGACTACATACAGACATTAATACAACTGTTGGCTACTTCAATATACAGTATATGGGACTAAATCATTGCACAAATTAGACATTATTGTGATGTTCCGGACCTTTGATGAGGAAATTCTCTCAAACTGTACCTCGTTGAATAGTAATTGAATACCCCTTATATAGATCATTCTTCGTTTTTAGATAAGCTAAAACAGTATGGCTTCACCATTACTGCATTACAATGGATGGAAAGCTACTTGACAAATAGGAGGCAGAGTTTTCTCTGTCTTTGAACATATGAGACATACTGGTTTTGAACTGGTTGTATGAATAATTAACATACAAGAGTCTGTCCATTCTTGGTTAAAGGCTCTGGTTAAACTTTCCACATTTCTCTTTTTCGAGCAAGTCAATAACTTCTCTGACGCACATACTTTTTCCCTGTCTCGCCCGTGTGTGCGAATATCACACTCGAGTCAAGGGCGATGCTCATCTGAATACACACATATGATTGGACAAGCAGCATCACGTGAGATGGCTTGCTACGCATATTCAGTAACTGGTTGGTGTGTTTCCTGGACCGCTGAACGAGTGCCGTAAAGTCTAGAAAAGCTGCGCCAGTTAAAACAGAAGCGCTCCGTGAAAATGTCATGATTCTCAATTATCTATCTGCTATATCCAGGGTCCAGATACAACGGCATCTGGGTCTGGACTCTGACCTCGGTCCGCCTATTAGTGACCACGCAGATAATTAATTTGCCTGAGCTTCACTGCTATTATAGCTCAGTCCCTCCAGCCTTTTCAACTATAAGAGGACGCAGAAGAAAACACAATTCCACCTGTACTATTCGAATGATTGAACAAGTTTATTTCCAGACTACAGAAGGTAACTAAATCAGACATCAGGAAAAAAATTGAATTGATGAGCCACACAGCAAAACGTGATTGCATTATTGTCCACATACATAGTAGCCCATGGTTTCACATTTTGGCTTTCTTTGAAACCTCTTGGTCCCAGTCAGTGTCAAGAACATCATTACTTAACTCAGCAGAGTCAAACAGAGACAGTCCAGAGAACGGACCCTTGGAAGCATGAACACTACTTGGTGGAGGGCCCAGCTCAAAACACTTTCTCTTCTTCAGATTGCCACTTTGATGGGCAACAGGACCATCATTTGCCATGTCTACACTTGTTCTTTGGTTTGAAGCATGAGAAGGCTGTGCTTTGCATTTAGATATTGTTTTAGTTGGTGACTCTGTCCCTTGTTCATGTCCCTGTCCTGGTGTGAGCTCTGTATTCTTTACTTTGCTCATTACAATTTGCTCTTGAGCATCTTTAGAATTAGCTCTTAAGTGTCTAGTACCATCAATTTGAAGTGGCCTTTTTTCCACTTCAGTAGCAGGATCTGTTTCGACTTCAGCTGTGCAGAGAAATGAGAATCTTGAGAGTTTAGCCAGGGTAGAAGAGGCCACAGTGGACATAGTGTGGCCTGATTTGTAAAGTGCTGGATCAATGACGATAGTGTTTGGCTTTACTTTAGTCTCCTCACTGGTGTTGACTCTGGGTATTTCTTCTTGACTCACAGTTTTTCCTTGAGATGTGGCTTCAGATCTTTTTCCTCCCACCTCACTGACACAGCTCACCTGTATTGTCCTGTTTTCGCCTTCCGAAAGATTTAGGTACTGGTTCTGCCTTTTCTTTCTCTCCATGTCTGTAGGTGGGTCAGCTGAGTCATCATGACTAACTGGCTTCGGCTCACTCATTCTGTTTTCTGTGTAGGTGTGAGGATCTCTGCTGCCCGAGTTACATTGAGTTTGGAACTCTGCACTGATGGCTGAGCTGGCGTTAAGGCTATGGTTGTTGACTGAAGGCCTCATCTTCCTTGGTTTGAATATAAAGCTTGACAATTTTGCATGCAGCTCTTTACCTGTTTCAGCTGCCATCTTTTCCTTTAGTACAGTACTGATGTTCTTAGTTTCAGTCTGGTCCTTCTTGTCTTCCTTCTCAAATCTAGTTTCTTTGCCAGGAGACAAGTTACCCTGAACTAGGTTATTTGAGAGGCTCTTCTTAGCTGAAGACAGTAAGCTGCTAGTGTGGGAATCTAAAACATCAGTCACATCTTTACTTGCATCTCCAGACACCACCCTCTCTCCATGCGGATGATTCAGCTCCAGGTCCCTTCTTCTGTGTCTCAGATTATTTGAGACTCTCTGAAACACCCCCCCCAAGGACTCTGGATGTTTTTTATCGTTCTGTCCTTCAGACTGCATCATCTGCTTTTGGATTATGGAGCTTCTTTCTTCAATGTTTTCTTCTTGTGAAGTAGAGGTACTTGTTCCAAACGGATTTGAAACGACATTGTGGTTTAATGATGGGCTAGTGTTACTTAGAATGTCCTTCTCAGTTGGAGAGCTTGGCAGTTTAGTTGCTGTAGACATGTCTGACCAACTGCAGTTTGGTTTTCTATTGAAGTTTTCTAGAGCTGATGTAGTTATGGACGAGGCTATATCATCTGGGGACAGTAATGAAGTGATGGAGTGGAACCAGTCCAAGCCACTGTCATCACTCTTGTTACTGGTAATGTCATGGCAGTGTGTTTTGTTGATGGAGTTTGTGTCTCTGAGTTGATGTTGGTAATGATCAATGCGGGAGGCCTCTGAGATGTTGCTCTTCAGCCTATTGAACAAAGAAAATGCAGATTAACTCCTTTAGTGATGTCTAAAGCTTTCGAAACCCTGATCCATGTACAATGATGTGTCTATGAACTCCACGGTGATACAAAACCTACTTAAAAACATTAGAGATGATGATGCAACTGTGCAAAAACACAGGTTGCTGTGGAAGTATTGAGAGAAAATACAACCACAAGATGAGATAGAATAAAGTACCCTGGCAATGTCCATCCCAGTATTGATGGTCTTAAAAACAGTGTTTTGGTTGCATAGATATGGTTACATGGACAATACGTGGTAGGATTAGGAGGTTCACTGATCTCTTTATGCGATTTGGTGACAATTATGGAAGAAAAATAACACGAGTCACATCCACACTAAGACGTTTTGGTTTTAAAAAGGAGAACTTTTGCTTTACACCTAGAGTCCACACTGCTCTGCATTTTAGAACCCCTGAAACGGAGACTTCTGAAAACTCTGTGATTACGTATTGTGGACGCACTCCTGATTGTTGTCAGTAGGGGTATAACAGGGGTTCAGTATTTCTGCTTCTACAATTCTCCATCATCGGACTCTTGGCTGTATCTTATACTCATTTATACAGATTAACACAACAGACTGACTAAATGCACATGTGAACTCACATTGTAGCAGGGCTTAAGCATTCTCATCATATGTTTTAAATCTGTATCGTCTATGATGGGAGTGTGATCTAGGGCTGCAACTAACGATCATTTTAATAATCGATTAATCGGGTGATTATTTTTTCGATTAATCGATAAATCGGATTAAAAAAGCATTAATTTCCAACACTATTCAAAAACAGAACTGATCTTCAGAAAGTGCACAAACAGGTTGCTCCTTGAACATCCCTGAGCTGTTAAAAGTAATAATAAAAAATAAATTTAAAACATGGACCAACACAAAAAACAGACATGTGCACAAAAATATGTATATTTTTGTTTAAAAGGGACCTGAGCTGTCGGCACAATAAATAATTTAGAAAAAATAAAGAAAAATACAAATCAGAAAACTTAACAGGATTTGTTTGAACGTCAGAACTTGTTCTCTACACTACACTCACAGACGCACACACTCACAAACTCTCACACTCACAGACGCACAAACTCTCACACAAGTTCACTTGAAGCTTATTCATTAAATTATTACCATCATTGTAGTAAGTGCAAGTTAAGTTCATTTATACACCACATTTAAACAAAGCTTAATGATCAAGCGCTATAAAATAACTTTTTAAATAAATTAAAAAGTACATCACACAAATATATTTGTCAACAATAACTGATATGGGACAAAGCACAGAATATATATACATAACAGGATGAAAAATGAATGGGCCAAAAAAGGCGAGTGAATAAAAACGTGTCTTTAGTCTTGCAAACTATACCAGCCCTGCTTTACTACTGTTATTAACGAGCTAACGCTAACTTGTCATGCTTGTCAAGCTGGATAATGAGTAAACACCAGCATCAGAAGAGCTACTGGAGGGACGTTAGGTTCCTCACTTCAGAACGGAACTAAAGTAGGATTCTCTAGTGATTTACCCTGCTGTTGAACATCCTTCCTCCTCATCAAGGACTCCAACATGTTTACGTTGTTGAATCAGGAAATAAATCCTGTCGCCGTCTGTGTTCACCCAGAGCTCTACGATACCTCATATCAATAGAGACCGGACCAAACTATGTGTACACGTGTGTGTGTGTGTGTGTGTGTGTGTGTAAACTGTGGTGGAAATTTATCATATGGTTCTTTTAGTGATAACTTAAACACTTAAACCTGCATATACCAGCCTAACCCTTTTCCCACGAAAAGGCTGGGAACCTGGCCTTGGTGGGTGAAGCGGCCGACAACATCTGTGAGGGGGAGGGTGAAGGGAGAGGAGACGAGATAACGCGCATATATACTCTGCTTTGTCTTTTAATTGTTGTTAGATCTCCGAACCATCCGTGGGGAAAGAGCTCTATACATTCAGCTGAATTATTGTTGAAGTGTCTGTTCATTAAATATGTTTTTAGTACTTTAAGAAGTTCCATCGTGATTATTTCTCATTATTATTTTTCCACCACAAATGGCGAAGAGGATGGGATCGGACGAGTAATCAGGACTCCGTTAGACGACAGAAGCGCAAACAATATAGCTATTCCTCCCTGAAGGTGAGAGGCTGTCAGACGGGGTTCCAGATTGCCGCTCCGATCCTGGAACCGGGAAAAGAATCCCACTCGGTGAGAGATTATCTTGTGATGGCGCAGACACTTTAATGGTTGAACTTCGTGCTCACACGTTTAGAGTGCTGGACAGTAGGTCCTAGTGTAACTTGAAGGTTTTATAGGGGTTTGGGGTATCCTTTCAAGTTGATTGATTGGACCAGATGTTCTTAAGATCCTGAGACGGTTAACTAGAGCGAAGTTGGTAAACCGGTATTGTTATGGGAAAATATGTCATAGTCTTATGCTTTAGGATTGAAGAATGTAAGTCTTTAAAAGTGCAGGCACAAAACCTATTTGAGTAGATGATTCTATCAGTTTTGCATCCAGGTGTCTTGTTATCTGGTTATCTGTTTTCCTGTGCATTGTTTCTGTCTTCAAAGACGGCGACACACAGAGGCCTTGATTACAGTATTTCCTTGATGGGCATCAGCTGAAGGGCATGACCCTCTTTAGGAATTTATGATGTGTGATGGTTCACAGGCTTATTCCGTCTCTGCAATACTGTGACTTAACTCTTTGACCAGGTCACAGTGACATCAAAGGACGCATCTGGCTGGGTGTATCCATGGTTTATTGTGGGGCAAACTGATAACAAAGGGATTCGTAAACAGGCCATAAAGTGCCTTCAGGGTATCGTAAAGACAGGACACTGTGCTTCAAAGGAAAACATCTGCCTTGACATCTTTTATTATCTTCTGTCTTCTTTTGTTTATTCTTGTTTGCGAACCAAGATAACAGCATGCTGGTTGGGTATAAATGTCTATGCATTTAACTGTGTCATCAGAGCATCTCTAACAGATGACGGTGATGTATCTGTGAGACTGTGTTCTCTTTGCTTGCAAGCAAATAAATTGACTATTACAACTTTGATCGTTCATCCAGACTCTGTTTCATTTGACATTGATTTGATAACACTTTGACACTCTTCTCCCGACTATTCATAGAAATATTCCACAACAGTATTCTCGCACACTGTTAGGGTGGTTAGCGTACAGACGTGTCCTGGTGAACTTGTAGTATTTCAAAGACGATTTGGTGTATCCTTTCAAGTCGATTGATTGGACCATATTGGGTTTTGAAGATACCAGAATCTACAGTAACTAGAGAAGATGGGTTAAAGTCAAAGTTAGTCTGAGCCTAAGCAGCCTGATGCCAAGGTCTTATCTCCAATAATAAAATACATGTGGGACAAAGATAATCAAACGGCCAAACAATTGGAAAATGGACGAAATTGGGGTTCCCTGGAAAAGGCAACTTTAGCCTACGACAAAAATTGGATCAACCCAAACCGTGTCTGGAGCAGAGAGGACAAGGCGACGCAGAAACAGATGAAGTAATGTCCAAGAGGTAAAGAAAGAAACAAATATATTTGAATAAGACATATACAACTGATAGAAAAGGAAAATATACTGCTGAACTTTGTTTTTGTTGTTTTTGTTTTACATGGTCGAGTGGATCCTGATCTGGGCCCCGTGCGTGTCTAACTTAGTTAGCAGGATACTTTTCAGGATAAGATGACGTAGATCAGGCTTTTTGGTTCCACGACGCAAGTTCGGCAAAATCACCATGGCAACACATCCAAAAGCTTGAACCTGCTCCAGCGCAGGCTCAGTGAAGGTAGCTGGATAAACTGGTCACTCCCCCGGAAAGAATGGCAGCTCCCGTCATATACGGTAGTCTAATGCGCATGCGCATATACTGGGAGTTATACGGGAGTTTCGGAAATGCATGTAAAGTGAGACACACTGTGATCCTTAAAACCAGCTGAGCAAACTAAGACGCCTATATTGCATTAATGTACAGCTCCCTTCCTCAGAGATCCATTGATGAAGGAGGATATTAGTTGGATTAGCATTTTATAGGGAGAGAGTTCTTCCACATCGCCAAGATCCGTTATCACATCATGATGACTTCCTATACGAGCGCTATCGATTCTGCCGACAAGAAATCATTTATTTACAGACCTTCTCGAGCCACACATTGAACACCACACGCCGCAGCAGAGCATTGACTGTCCCGCAGCCTTGAGCTGTTCTGCGAGTGGTACATTTTAGTACAGTGTCGGCGATGCGGAGAACATCGGGAAAGCCGCTGCATGCCGTGCTGTTCGCAAAGTTTATTTGGTGCTTAATAAACTTATGGATGTGTCCATGGCACATATTGTATTGACTCACCATTCTGAATTGTGTGTGTGCTTAGTGTTTACTTGCTCCCATGTCCTCTTGATGGCTGGGTTGCATACATGGGGTTAAAGCACTCATAATGATATGACAGTGTTATTAGTACACCAGCACATCATTATTGTAGAAAATGATTAAGGTGGACTCATGATAAGAATAGAGAGAATCACACACTATTTCTTTTCACTGCTTCAATTGATTGAATGTCTGATTATGAATAATACACATACTGATCCGCCCATATTCTCTCACACACATATTCAAACTAGTTCTATATGGTAATCTACACATAATCTATGCATGTATATACACATATATAGTAGGCTACATGATACATAAGGGCATACAGTACATATATCCTCATATTAATTCGTATCAGTTAGATACTCTTTGGGCTTGTTTTTATCTACTTATTCTGAAAGAGTTGAGATCATTATTGTCGCTATAGATCTCATTGGATGATGCATTCATGAAGTCTACTGCCAGCAGGCACATTTAAAGACATATCATCTGATTGATTGGGGTGATGAGGCATTAAAATTAGCTGATACATTTTCCCAACACTTACGCATTTAACTTGTCTGTGATATTTTGTCGTGCTTCCTGTCCAGCCCTCGCAGCGGTGGCGGTGTTCGATTTTGCCGTGATTATGGTCTTGAAATCCTCATATGCGTTCATGATCATCTCCTGCTCGTCAGCGGAGTAAAAAGAGGCTCTTTCTTTGACTTTATTTAACATTGTACTGTTAGAACATCATGGTTTCGGTGATCGGCGCTTCCCCCTTTTGACGTAGGACGAGCACGTGCAATCATCCTGATCCCGATCGTCTGGTTCGAATTAACGAGACTGTTTGAGAGCGGATCAGCCTTGCAGGAACCGAGATAGCCTGACATCAATCATCTCGTTAATGTAGGTTGGCTAATAGGACATTTGATCGACTTTGCTGAACCACTTACGTGGCACCGGGCCCTGGTCTCCGCAACGCCGCTGCTGTATGCTCCCCACAAACAACATTACAGCCAAAAACCCACCAGTCAGCACTCCGAGGATGAACAAGAAGGACTCATCAAAATCTATGGGCACTAAGTCAACGCTCACAACTACAGCCCGTCAATGAACATTGATGACAATATGAATTTGGATTATCTGAACGCGAGACAAAGAGGACATTACAACATAGAAAGAAGACGTGAAGAAGAAGCCATGACTCATGTGGAGAGTTCGAAGAGCAAATTCACAGAATGCAAGAGAACTTTGACCTCCTTTATTATAAAATATCTGCGGCATTCGCACCAGCCGCAATCGACCTGCAGTGTGTTGTATACGACAATGGAGTATAACCATGCAGTGACAGCCCTGACTGGACTTTGTAAGGAGGCTTTTACATCATCCGTGAGCCTGAGATATATCACACCTAAGAGAGTTGTGTGACATGGAATACTGCAACCATATTGCAACACACTGAGGAGCAGTACAACAACAGACAACAAGCAAAGACTGAGTTTGTCAGCGCAAACCCGAGGATGCCCAGCCGACAATGCTGGGGCAGAAGAGGAAAACAGAGGGGCAGAGACTTTGAGACACACACCAGCTGAAAACTCTGTTGACTGTGTCATCAATGTGGCCAAGCCGGACACAGAGAAGAGACTGCCACCAATCTCCATGGAACAAAGACTGGTGGGGAGGCTGAACAATCAGATGGAGGGGAGGAGCAGGGGCAGCGGGGCGGACCCCAGTGATGGACCATTGGACGCACACACACTACAACAGAGGGTGAGTAAACTTTAGATTCTGACGAAGACAACCTTGTACATTAAAAACACACATTAGAAACTAGACAAACACCACTAACACCCACATACCATGTGTATTCGAATGAGAAATTAAGGGTTTAGAAAGTTACCACCGATTATGTTAACTATTAATAACAGCTGGTGCTCCGCATGTGTTCTGGGAGGCTACACTAACGAGCTTAACGGGAAAACAACAGCAGCAACACGCATTCTGCTACACACTCGAGGGCACGGGCCATTCAGATATTAGATGTAAAGAAACAAACGCAGTTGACTTACCAAATGCTGTTCACTTAAAGACAAACTCCATCCTCCTTTCTTTGTTGACAAAGAGTTTAATCCCACGGTTAAATCCCAACTCACCAATCCGTTTCTCCTCCTTCAGCCATTGAGTGTTTAAAAAACAAAGCTAGGTAAAAAAAACAATAATCTACACCGAGCAAAATGCAACAAATGTCATTTATTCCATATCTTTCAATTTGAACTCTCACTACTCCGACTAAGCCTCTGCTGTTAAGTTTCATTTCACAATAGTCACGTGCTCGCCCACTGACCAATCACAGCACACGCTGCAGAGCTGCAGATAGAAACTGAGCTGCTCGTTAATGCTGACGTACTTGTAGGCCAGCTAGCAGTCTCTGGCACGTCAAAGAATACGCCCAACATGTCAAACTAAAGATCGGATTGGTTGAACACTGACAATCAACAATATCGTCTCCATTTACTTTAATCTGCACTGGCTGCAGGTGAGACTCTGCAGGCCTCGGGCCTCTCTTCTTACCTAGAGACACAGAGGTGAGATCTGATTGAATAAAAGCTCCACTTAAAACAAGCTCCACTGGAAGCAGAGCAACTGAGGAAGACAGTAGCTGTGAAACTAGAAAATGCATTTCCTGCTGAAAATGCGTTGGAATGCTGAAAACTGAAATTAATCGCAAAAACACTGCCGAAAATAGATATCCAATGCAAAAACAAATTGCAAAAAGCTTAATAATTCAAAAAGTTTAAAGATTACAAATATGAAAAGTCATATCACACCTCTCCTGAAAGAGCTGAACATCTTGACACTTGAACAGTTTCTGTGGCTTAAAATAATTCATCAGTGGTGATATTTGTAGTAGTGTAAGTTGTAGTACAAGTATTATCAGTAGAAGTATTGGTAGCATTGGAATAAGTACTAGAAGTAGTGATATTTGTAGTAGTAGTAGAAGTTGTTGTAGAAGTATTATTAGTAGTAGAAGTATTAGTAATTAGAAGTAGTAGAAGACGTAGTATCAGTAGTCATAGTAATAGCTGTAGTATTGGTCGTAGTATTTAATATCAGTGGTAGTAGTAGTAGTAATAGTAATGGCAGTAGAAGATGTAGCAGTAGTTCTAGTAGCAGTCGTACTAATAGCTGTAGTAGTATTACTACTTTTAGTAGCATGAATAGCAGTAGTAGTAGTAGCAGTTGTCGTATAAGTAATAGTAGCAACAGCAAAAGTTACAGTAGAAGTAGCAGTAGTAGTAATACTATATTAGCAGCAGCAGTAGTAGTTGTCGCAGTAATTTAAATTTTTTATAAATTTCAATACATGTAGTGTATTTAAGAAAAAATATTAAATTATAAAATAGATAACTTTGTGATTCTGTTTAGGCCAGCAGAGAAGGCTTTGCAGGTCCTGACGGCCCACCACTGTACACACAAAGTTATTCGTCATGGCGTGTCCTTCCCCGATTCTTCACTACCCTATCACATGACCTTTTGCAAGAACACCCAATCTATGTTTTCCGTCGCCTTGACCGCCTTATACTCGTGTTACTGTCAGTAACATCGTCAGCCCAAGCAAAGAAAGCTCTGGGCTTACTTTACACCATTGGTGTTGTTCCTCTTGAGTATTTTCTGCAACTAAGCAACCCTCTGCAGAGTAGATACCAGCATGCTCATGCCCAGTGTACGTGATCATGCGATATGCGTTTTCAGGGTTTTTTAAGCATAGATGGAGATTATTTCTGAATAAGTGCTAAAACGCTGGAGTGGACTGAGATGTGTAGCTGAAACGTGGGAGGCAACACTTGACTGAGACTCAACAAAAGCCATCAGTTACTCACCTGGCCTGTCTGTCCATCTCTTTCTGAAGGAGCAGTGGAAGGTTCAGCCCTTCCAGTAACATCTGACACTGAATCTGATACTGCTGACAGGGGTCATCAGGGAATGAGGTGAGTAATGCATTCACATTCCCCAGCAGAGCGCCGCCCTGAAAGACGAGTGCACCGCATAGTTACAGACTGCCACAAGATCACAGGCTGCAGCATTATGGTGGAAAATGGGCCAAATGGTTAATAGTCACTAGGGTCAATGTCAAAATGTATCACAATAATTTGTTGAATATTAATCAATTCAATATTTCTGCTGAGCTTAAAGAATAAGCTGTCACTCTGTGATGTATCCTGAACATCGCAGTGACTTTCAACCAGGCCACTATCTGGATGCATTGAGTCCCAAAGCATATAAGGTTGCATAAAGATTCATGTAAACTCTAATTTCACAAGGTGATAGATCGATAAACAATATTTATTATTGTAGATCAAAAAATGTCGAAATGGGCAACAGGGAAAATCTATTTAAATAGATACAAAAATAACAGATACGAAAATAATAAATGAGAAGTGCTGCAGTAGACACTGGTTGCAGCCATAAAGCTGATATTGCATTGACTCCCTAGTTTTCAACCTGTCTCAGCACCATAAAAACACAACAGGACATACAAACTCTTACTGTCTATTTATTTTGTTGTTGATGCAACATTGATTGTAATGTTAGGATTTGGTGAAGAGATTTCTCTGAGCAGCTGGTGAGAGCCTTATTGCTTGTATCTGAGGGCTGGTTAGACACTGAAACTGTACGCTGATGCTTCAGATGATAGAATAGGCTGTGCTGTCTCCAGTCTTTGTTGGCACAGATTTTCAGCACAATTAATAAATATCACCAATCTGTTTCATGAAATTCAAGGAGCCATTTTTTGATAATTTAATAAATGTGTAAACATTTCTAGTTTTTTGTTTATCATTATGTGTTATTAAGTGTAGACTGATGGGCAAAACCAGCATTTTTTTCCATTTCAAATTACATCTACAACACAGTAAAGAGAGTACAAAGGAAAGTTTATTTTACAGTTTAAGTATACAGTATATATTACTGTTGTCCATCTTTGTGTCTTTGTCAAATGAAAACTGAACATTGTTCCATCATGGACAAAATACATCACTGGCATTGTAAGTTACAACACTAATATTAAGAAACAGAAAGACACGGGTAATCTCATTTTTGTGATCAATATTCTTGTAATAAATAAAATAAATAAAATAAATAAAATAAATAAAATAAATAAAAGAAATAAAATAAATAAAATAAATAAAATAAATAAAATAAATAAAATAAATAAAATAAATAAATTAAATAAATAAAATAAATAAAATAAATAAAATAAATAAAATAAATAAAATAAATAAAATAACTTGCCTTGTAGCAAAGAAGGTAATTTTGTTTTCATCTTACCTGCATGGAGCACTCCATGACAGAGACAGCCATGACAGCATCCTCTATGGTCACTATCTGTCTGTACATGAGCCTGGCATGGGCTGCAAGGTAAAAAAAACAAAAACCTGTGAGTGGTAGAAAGTTCTGCTGCTTTCAGCTATTCATACACAACTCAATTTATTCACATTTTGGCTTGCCCTAAAACAATGTTTGCGGTTACATTTAAAGAAAGTTTATATCATAATTAGATTTTATTAGCTTCTGTCAGGGTGTACAGAAATTAGGGCTGCAACAACGAATCGATTTTATCGATAATAATCGATTATTAAAATAGTTTTCATTATCGATTGTCAAATTTCATTATCGATTCGTTGTGTCGCGCGATTATTACGCCACTCAATGAGTCGCAGAGATGTTTGAGATAAAAAAAGGAATAAAAGAGCAGAGCACAGCGCAGGTTGTTGTGAAGTGGAGCTTCTAATGACGACCAAGACACGTCTGGTTTGAACGGAACACTTTACTTCCTGAAAACTGCAGTTTAACAACTGTTGCAGTGAACAGACATATATTGCACCAGACATATACGTTTGGTTTTGACTTATCGTTGTCATTGTTGTCGTGAATAAGCACGTATCATGCTACTTCCTGTCTCTTCACAGTAACATCACTTCCGTTTTCATGCTCTTCACAATAAAAGTAAACATGCACTCAAACAATTTACAACAGAGGAAAGAGAGAAAATATTCCGTCTCCCACTTTTCCTGGAATTGTATGTGCTCTTCGCCAACTTTTCTCTTCACGGCAGGTTTTGTGAAAGACATGACTGGGACTGGGTGAGATATATTTTACTTCCACTTGGTGTCACTCCTGAATCACGTTTCAACCAAGTGACGAGTTTCGCAAATTCACGTTGTAAATATAAAACTCCCACAACGACTCGGCAAAAAGGTGCGCGTGAGAAAAACGCGTGGGCTGCATTAACATTACACTCAACACGCAAAACTATTAGCGTGGGTAGGGGGCCGCACAATATCGGCTCGCGGGCCGCAATTGGCCCGCGAGTTTGAGACCCCTGCTCTAAACCCTACCGAAAGTCCGTAATTGTGATATTTGTGTAATTTTTCCATAGATTTTGGCCTATTTCTAGTCCAGATTGCGAGGGCCCGTTCATCGCTGCTCGCAGCTTTAATTTTCTTTATTTTTTATAAATTATTTATTGTTCTGACAGCTCATGTATGTTTTTTGTGTTAGTCCATTTTTTTTTGTTGTGTACTTTGACATCCTGCTCCTCACAGATTAATCAGATCCCTCTAAAATGTTGTCAGAAAAGCCTTAATACCTTGATAATGCTTCATTGTGAAGATTGTAAGAAGTTGTCGAAGGGCGGCGACGTAGCGTCTCGGCGAATTTCGATCCTTCGCCATGAAGAAATAAACTGATGTAACACGACTCCACATCATCTGATCTTCACCAGATTACACGTGTTTGATTAGACTCCAGGCTTGAAGACATTTGCAGGCCAATTTTGAATCATAGTCATAGCGCCACCTACAGGTAACAGTCAGTTAAAGTAAAGCCTTTATACTTTGCCTTGTTTCTCTTATGCTGCATTCACATCAAACGCGTCGCGAATTCATCGCGCCGCATATTCGACCAAGTGTTCATTCGCGTGAACCGCGCTGGACGCGCCAGAGAGGGGGCGCGGCTTATCGCCCTGCAAACCGTTCAACTGTCCTTAACCATGGAAAAATTAACCTATTTCTGCTTAGAAATATGCAACCGGTATTTACAGACATTAAACGTATAAGTATTATGTGTGTGCTCATTTGCAATAGTGTTGCGTGTGTCATAGAGCAAAGGTTTGAATCTCCGGGTGAGGCGCTCACGCGCTTCCCGTACAAAGAAGACGCTCTGACGCACAGAGCTCTGAGCTTTAAAATGTAGCATTCTGGTGTACTCTGAGAAGAAAATTAAGTGATAACACATTTACTTTAAAGCAAATGTATTATTCAGTTATTAATCACGATTTCCAGCTCTATTATTATTAACCTTTATTTAGACACAATCCATTGAGACCGAGGTCTCACTTTCAAAAGTTTTGGTCAAATAAAAACAAAGATAGCAAGAGTAGCGAGAACCATCGCCTGTACAAATAAAGTGATTCGTTTTCATTTATAATATTAATATTAACTTCCACTGTTACTGTAAAGCTGTTAGAATTGTGGCCCATCTTCTATTTGCAATTAATATGCATTCAATCCAGTTCAATTATTTAAATGAAAATGATAATCTACTCTGGCTAAAGTAGTTTATCAAGAGTAAAATAATAGCTGTGATCTATACACTCCTCTGCATTAGCAACCCGCCGAAATTAAGGTACAGGCACCTTAACCCTCTCATTACTTCAGGGTTCTTGGGAGCAACGTGGGACTGTTGGGACTGTTAGTACACTGGCTGTGGTCATTACAGTGAACAGTGTGACGAGAGGACATGTGAGAGGACACGTGAGCCCTTGTTGCTGTACTTTATCTCCTTGGAGCAGAGGCTGCATTTAGCATACCCTGAATATCAATGTATTTAAAACACTGTGACAGCGGGTAGCTGTACTCACGTCCGTTTAGACCTCCACCTTTATCCAGGCCCAGCTCCACCTTTATCCAGGCCCAGCTCCTTCACAGCTCAGCCCTGCGTCAAGCTGCGCTACAGACAGCCTCCTCTCCCTGAAGCTCTTTGACCTCATCATCTCATCAGAATCTGAGCCTCATGTTTCGTGGTCATGAAAGTTATTTTGACCACGAAATCATCCTCATTCTACTTTGAGTTAAAAAAACAACCTGCAACAAGATGTTCCGGTTTAACGTTAATGAGTGACCGCGTTAACTGAACCGGAACACGGGGGAGCTGCACGTTTCATCATGTTACGTTTTTTCCTTCTCGCGATAATGACGAACGTTAACAGTCGACAAAGTTCCGCATGCAGTGGACGTTAACTTAACCCAGCAAGTCTGAACTGTAACGGAACATAACGGAACTTAAACTTTAACGGAGGGAAATGAAGACGCTGTAGACATCTGAATGCTGATTGGCCAAGACTCGTCACATCAAAGATGTTCTATTGCGAAGATCACGACATCACATTTTCTCCTCGTCTCACTCCAATCTGAGAAACGCTGGCTGGCCAGTTGACCCCCCCTCCGAAAAAAAACTCTACGGATCTACATGATTCACATGGATGATATATTTTGATTCATAAACGGCGAATTTCGCCAAAAAGCGACAAGTTTGCAGGTATGGTATTTGTAGGTGTTGAGCTTCATTTTTACGAGTGCAGGCCCAGGTATAAAATGCACAGCCCGCCACTGCCATTACGTAATAACTTTTGAATTCTTACTACCGGAGTGTACCATTAGGGAAAAGTTTAAACACTACATGTCTATCTGATGGTGATGTAGCTCAATTTAAAGAAGCAATTCCATCTGTATTTAACTCAATACCATGTCTTAGTATAACAGAGAACTCCTATGATAACTTTAGTCTGTCCCAGGTTGATTATTGTGTCGATAGTGCTACAGGCTCACTGAGAGTGACACTCAACTCTATTGCTCCTTGAAAAAAGAATCAAAGGAGGTTCGCGCCATGGTATAACCCTCAAACCCACAAATTAAAGCAAACATCGCGAAAAGTTGAAAGAACATGGTGTTCCACGAATTTGGAAGAATTGACAGTCTTAAGATATATAAGAAGGCCCTCTGTAATGCTAGAGCAACCTATTAGTCATCGTTAATAGAGAATAGGATCTACCAGTCAGCACCGTATAGTCAACATTCCTACCACAGGGCAAACTCAGATCCGTTTACTTTCTATATCTATATTAAAATTGCACTTTAGGGGTCCATCATTTGGTAAGTATGAGAACGGACCACAGCCAATCAATCAGCTTCAAAGGCTAAGGTCAACTAACTTATGATGATTCATTAAATTGAGATCAAGTTAAAGTTCCCTCCTCACCTTCAGCCAGTCTGCTGAGACTCTCCAGCATGCGGATGGTGGTGCGGGCAGCGTTGCGACCATCACTCTGTCTCTGCAGCTGGTAGTAACGTGTCAAGATGATGTTGGCCTCCTCAGACAGCTGCGGCTGCAAGCGTTTAATCACACTGAAGTAAGCCTTTATTTTCTCCAAGGACCACACACTAGCAGACTCAGCAGGCAGCCCTGAAAGCAAAACAAGAGCACTGATGTTTCACTACTTCATCATGAAGCCTTTGAAAAAATTAATGCTAGAGCATTAAATCATTACAGATTTGATGATGTACAATCACAAAAATAAATACTTAATATTTACTTCATATCTTAACAAAAACTATTAATAATAATTAGCCTACTGCTAAATCAACATTCTGCTATTTTCAAAAAAATACTGTATATGTTCAGACGTAAGATGTTTTCAGTGTATTCATTTTTTAGGGCTGTACCAAATTACATTTTTTAATTCAAAGCTGCTATTAAGGTTTTCCAATGAAGCGCTGAAAGATGAGTGAGCGCTGAGTGGAGACAGCATCCTCTGTGCATCTGTTGGCTCTTTATGCAAACTGGTGAGGGTGAGAACCAGTTTCTCAAAGCACTTCATGCCACAGGGTGGTAGATTTATACCTGGACACTGCAGACTTTTTAGGTACAGGAACAATGGTAGCTGTCTTGAAGCAGGCAGGAACACTCTCCTGTGAAAGTGATTTGTTGAAAATGTCAGTGATGACATCAGTTAGCTGGTTGGTACGCGTTCTTAATGGTGCGTTCACACCGGTCGCGTTGATTTTTTGACGCACTGCAAAAAAGCGTCCAACGCACTGCAAAAAAGCGTCCAACGCGCCGCCGGTTGTGTTCACACCGCTCGCCGCAAAATCTCGTAGCGCCGGAGAGGGGGCGTGGTTTATCGTCCTGGAAGCCTCCATCTGGCCGCCATTGTTTTCCGCCGTCAACCATGACAGGAATAAGGACAATTGCTGCTTTGTACGTGTTGTGGAAGTCCCTCAAACATCGGAATGCCAAACGCCGTCATGTCTGGTTCATAATATTGTTCAGAGGAGCTCCGTGGATTGTATCGAGCTGTATTCACTGTCTAGCAAGCCACCGGTCGCTGTTTACTACAGCTGTAGGAACACAAAATAAACTGATTTTTTGCTGTGATTCAACGGCAATAAACCGACAAAAAGGGACTCCGAAATAACTACGTAATGATGCCGATTTGTACTTGTCTTCTCCGACAAAAAGGGACTCCGAAATAACTACGTAATGATGCCGATTTGTACTTGTCTTCTCCGACAAAAAGGGACTCCGAAATAACTACGTAATGATACCGATTTGTAGGTTACTGGTCTTCTCAATGGAGCTCTGATGGATCGGTGCTAGGCTATGCTAACATCGTAGCAGCTCCACCAGCACTCAATAACGTCACGTAGACGTAAATACGGCAGCGTCTATTTATTGTTTGTACCGTATGGTTTACACACACACATGCATACACATAGTTTGGTCCGGTCTCTGTTGATATGAGGTATCGTAGCGCTCTGGGTGAACACAGACGGCGACAGGATTTATTTCCTGATTCAACAACGGCAGGAAGCCAGTGATGACAGGGGGAGCAACTCAACGCTGATAGGCTATCGCGCCACAGCGTCACGCGATTATGTCGCTGAAGTTGAAAAATTTCAACTCGCGCGTTGGCGATTTTGCGGCGTCCAACGCGTCCACCGCGTCCACCGCACTGCAATAACGCGTCCAACGCGCCGCGGGATCGCAAAATCGAGGCGGGCCAGTCTCATCGCGTCTGTGCATAGACTTTGTATGTAATCTCGACGCGCGTCAAAAAATCAACGCGACCGGTGTGAACGCAGCATTAGACTGGACCAGGGATGTTATCAGGCCCAGCAGCTTTACTCATATTAACTCATCAGTGATTTTCTCACATCCTCTGTGAATATGTGGGCGGTCCTCTGGTAGACTTGACAGCTGACTCTTTGTTGAGGAGATGAAAGTGAGTATAAAAGGTGTTCCGCTCATCTGGCAGCGTGACCTCACAAATGATGGGTGAACTCTTGCTTTTTTAGCCTTCGTCATTTTGGATTGTCTGCCACATAGCTTTAGTGTTGTTGAGGTCTCATTAGTTTCTCTTGACACCTCCGCTTTGCCTCCTTGATACCAGCTTTCAGTGTTGCTCTAGCGATACTGTATGCTTCCTTGTCACCTGACCAAAAGGCAGGTTTTTTTGGCTTTGGATAGTGCCATCAGCTCTCCATTCATCCAGACTTTCTGGTTGGGGAATGATCTAATTGTCTTTGTGATTACCACATCATCACCACATTTGCTGATATATGATGCTACTGTTGATGTATATTTCTCCAGATTGATACATTTTAACAAAATGAAGGTTGAAAATCCTGTTAACAATTTGATTTGGCTGCAAAATATTCACTCAAATGTCCTCCTGTTTGTCAAGCATTTAAAAACAAATTGGTGCATGCTTATATTAGTGAACTATTAGTGACAGCCACGTCTGAAAAGCTCTGATCGCCATCGTTACAAAAAATTCACAGGTGCACGACCAAGTGCCACGACCACTTCCAGAGCACAATGCTTGACAGAGAGAGACATTTTGAAGCTGGGAATCCAAATAGGAACACAAAATATCATGGCAACCAAAAAAATAAAAATAAAAAGACAGATGTATTTCTTCTGAAAATGTAATGAATTAAATAGCATTTATTCTGAAAAATTCAACTCTGTCAACAGATTTCAGAGTTTAATGAGCTCTCAAATTTAAAACAACCCCTTGGAGAAGTAGAGAAGGCGCCTTCTGCGGCCCAATATCTGTGCGTGCGAGCGCACACGCACACACACAGTTTTATATCTTTTTAAATTCCATTATATTTCTTGTTCTACTTATTTACCGGTTCAAAGTTTGTCTTACATGCTTTGTTTAATTATGTCAATGTTTCAAAAAACAAAATATTAATGCATGTAGCCAAATCTTTATCTGCAATTGTGCACAAATACCAGCTTTGACCACACTATACAGAAATGCAAAAAAAAATGAATTAGGTAAAATAACAGTTATATACTAATTCACCTGTGATGGTTTTGTAATAGCATCACCATATTGTAATAAATAACATAATAACAATCATTCAAATATTAATATCATCAAAATGCATTTTCTGAAAGTAGTTGTTTTGATTTTAGCATTTTTTTCTAAATTCAAACACTTATACTATACCTCTGTCCTCTAGAATGAAAGAGGAGATGATGTGGTCCCACTCTGCATTTCTGGTGTCCAGCAGAACTAGAACCAGGTCAAAGCGACTCAGCAAAGGGCTGGCCAGAGCCACATTGACAGACAGTGGCTCGTTGGGATCGTACTGGCCTTTAGGGTTGGCAGCTGCTAGGATGCTGGTTCTAGTATTCAGCTTACACACCATACTGTAAAGAGGAGACAATGTAAAGCAGGATATAGAATAAACTCATTGACTCAAGTCAATCTTTACTTTGCTTACAAACAACAATATTGTTTTTCTGAATAAAAGTGTGAGAAAGTGTTTTCTAGGATAATGTTGTATAGGACTGGATGACAAATCTAATCCATCTGGTTACCACTATCATCTCTTACCTCAGAGATGATAGTGGTAACTCGTTGGCAGGGTTGTAAGAGTTACTTTAAAAATGTAATCCGATAAAATTACTAGTTACCGGGGTGACGGTGGGTAAGTGGAGAGCAAGGTCGTCTTTCGATCAAAGGATCGGTGGTTCGAACCCTGGCTCCGCTAGTTACACGTCGATGTGTCCTTGAGCAAGACACTTAACCCCAAAATTGCTCCCATAGCTGTGCCTACGGTGTGATAGAATCTGAATTGTAAGTCGCTTTGCATAAAAGCATCTGCTAAATGACTGTAATGTAATGTAGTTACCTGTTAAAACATGCAATCATGAACATAATCCAAATATCACAATTTTAAAATTATTCAGTTTCTTTTGGATTACCTCATTACCAAATATGCAAGAGGAAAGTGATTATTTAGTATGTTAATTATCCAGTCAATTGATTATCTGTAACCACTTATCCTATTCAGGGTCGCGAGGGACTGGAGCCGATCTAAGCTGACATTTGGCAAATCCTTTACTGTCCCCAGACTATTGCAGGGCTGACACATAGAGACATACAACGAGTTACGCTCACATTACCACCTACGGTCAATTTAGAGTCATCAATTAACCTAAATTAGTCAAAGAGTTTGACGAGGTTATGTGCTTAGACCATTTGTATTCACCTTATCCAGTATATGCTTCCATGACAATATTATCAGAAAAGTCTCCAAAAACCTTCATTGTTATGCAGATGATACCCAATTATATCAATCGATCAATTATATCTATCGATCAAGCCAGATGAAACCAACCAGCTCATTAAACTTCAAGCATGTCTTCAGGACATAAAAAGCTGGATGACCTGCAACTTCCTAATGTTAAACTCAGACAAAAGTGAAGTTATTCTACTCGGCCCTGAACACCTCTGAAATCAGTTATCTGATGATATAGTTTCTCTAGATGGCATTGCTCTGGCATCCAGCAGCACCATAAAGAATCTCTGAGTTATCTTTGACCAGCAGGATTTGTCTTTTAACTCCCAGATAAAACACATTTCAAGGACCGCCTTTTTTCACCTACATAATATTTAAAAAATCAGTTCATGCATTTGTTACCTCTAGACTAGATTACTGCAATTCCTTATTATCAGGCTGCTCTAATAAGTCTCTTAAATCTCTCCAGTTGATTCAGAATGCTGCAGCACATGTACAAACAGAAACTAAGAAAAGAGATCATATTACTCCTGTATTAGCTTCTCTGCACTGGCTTCTACAATATAATTAAAAATTCTTCTCCTTGCCTACAAAGCCCGAATTGGTATGGCACCATCATATCTTAAGGAGCTTATAGGACCCTATTACCCTACTAGAGAGCTGAGCTCCCTAAATTCAGGGTTACTTGTGGTACCTAGTCTTAAAAAGTAGGATGGGAGCCAGAGCCCCGAGTTATCAAGCTCCTCTTTTGCGGAACCAGCTTCCCGTTTCAGTCTGGAGGGCAGACGCACTCACCACATTTAAGAGTAGGCTTAAAACTTTACTTTTTGATAGTGCTTATAGTTAGGGCTGGCTCAAGTTTGCCTTGGGCAGCCCCTAGATAAGCTGCTATAGGCCTAGACTGACGGAGGACTTCCGAGGATACACTGAGCTCCTCTCTCTTCATCTCCTTCTGTATGAATTCCTGTCCCATTAATGCTCATTACTAACTTTGCTTCTTCCCCGGAGCCTTTGTGCTTTCTCGCCTCACAGGTTTCCATGGATCGTGGTTATATCTAGACCAGGGGTCGGCAACCTTTTCTACCCAAAGAGCCATTTTGCCCTATTTTCCACCAAATAAAATTTGTCTGGAGCCGCAAAAGCTATTTGATATCACAGCTTATAAAGTTGTATATATCGTTACATTATACATACAAAAACTATAATTTGTTGTATTTATGAAAATATAGAACAAGAATAAAGACAACTCTTGACATTTTACTGCAATTTTACCTCATACAACAATATCAAACTCTTATGAAGAGCTCAGTTTGCTGCAGCAGCTAAGAAATCGCTCTTTGTCTCTCATCTCCAGCGTGACACTTTTCAGAAAATGCTGTGTGCTTGTTCTGGAAGCATAGAGGTAAGCCAGCATCGTTGGCAGTGAAAGCAAATGAAGACGTCCACGCAGAGTTAAACTCTATTTTCCTCCGTGACTTTTCTTTTTTTGGATTTATCCATTGATGGTTTACAGAGGGCGGGGGTCTGAAAATCATGATCAGCCACCTGCAGGGAAAAGCGCTTGACAGGGGTAGATTTAACTGCCTGTGGGAATAATTAACATATAAGATTCTGTTCATTCTTGCTTATAAATGATATTCTCTCTGAACACGTTTGTGTCATGTGAGATAACTTCTTTGATCAGCGCAATGTTCCTGCTCTTCTTTCTATTTCCTCGTCTCAGCCCCGTGTGTCACGGTGTGTGTAAACCTCACTCGAATCAGGAAACTTGTCAGAATACTCATATTTGATTGGCTGAACTGCATCACGTGATGTGATTTGCAATGCATCGATTGGAGAGAGAAGCAAAAAAAGTTGGACATGATCCCGGTGTCCAACAACACTGAGTCGCGCCGCATCGATGCTTTGTCCGAAGACATCCTGGCTACATTAGTCGGTCGCGTGAAGAAGAGTGAGTTTCACTCTCTGCAAGTAGACGAGCCTACAGATGTGGCCAATCTGGCCAATCGTCCGTTACCTTCGTAACGTTACGTCCGTTACCTTTTCGAAGGCACGGTGCAGGAAGAGTTTTTGTGTTTTTTATCTTGTAAACAAACGCCACGCGCGAGCAAACTGTTCTCTCATTCGTCCGATTTTTATGCGGCTCTGTTGCTTTTTTTTTTTTAAGGTGTGTGTGTGTGTGGGGGGGGGGGGGTTGGGGGTGCGTGAACCCGGTCGGGATGTAGAAGGGGGTGCGTGGCCTAAAAAGTTTGGGAACCGCTGGTTCTAGAGGAATCGAGATTGTGTGGCTGTTGCTTTAGCCCTGTTTGAATCAGTAGGGAACAGCTGCCTAAATGCTGCGGGGAGTTTGTAGCGTGTGCTGCTGTTGTTTTCCTGCTAAGCTAGTTTAGCATAGCGTGCCTCACCAGAGTACAATGTTCTTCTTCCGTGGTGGGCGGACCCATTGCCTGTTACGTTAGGTGGGTTGCCATGTTGAGCGCAGTGGCTCCACCGAGAGAGAACATTATATTTCCCACAATTTAAGCTTCTGCATTTTCCAAATGAGATAGTGTTATTCAAACGTATTGTTTGATTCGTAATGCGTACCGAACCGTGAGCCTCGTACCGAACCGTGAGCCTCGTACCGAACCGTGAGCCTCGTACCGAACCGTGAGCCTCGTACCGAACCGTGAGCCTCGTACCGAACCGTGAGCCTCGTACCGAACCGTGAGCCTCGTACCGAACCGTGAGCCTCGTACCGAACCGTGAGCCTCGTACCGAACGGTTCAATATGAATACGTGTATTGTTACACCCCTAATAACCTGTAGCGTCATAATGAAGTTATTGGGAGGTGGCTAAACTGTAGTAGGACAGCACTGAAGGCCCAGGTATAAAACACATGGCCCGCCACTGGTTAGTTCTCTACACAAGAGCAGAATAGCAAATAACTTTTAAAATTGCTCCATCAACACTCAACATATCGTCATATATGCATAAATACAGCAGCGTTGTTTTTATTCTTTGTATCATATGGTTTATAGACATAGGGCCTGTCTCCTTTCACAAGTACGGACTTGGGTACTCTTGGCCTCCGGACTGGGAGTCTGGAATCCAAGTCCAGAGAACGCAGTACAGACAATTGGAACAGCAGCTTACTTGATGACATCACCACCTCAGCTGGTCTTTCTAATGAGTTTAATCCGTTTTTTTTTTTACTGTAAAGTATTTTTACAATCAAACTAAATATGACAACCTCGCTTTTTTCATTTCCATTGAAAATAAAAAATGATATATTATTATATATGTGTATTATATTATATATATATATATATATATATATATATATATATATATATATATTAGGGCTGGGCAAGTTAACGCATTAATTAATTAACGCCAACAATTATTTTATCGCGCGTTAACGCAGTTTTTTAAAAATTATTATTTTGAAGGTCCGTTGCTCACTGGCAACGGTGGAGGGAGACTTCGGCAGACTACGTTGGATGCAGCGTGTGGAAAAAGTACAGATAAACAAAAGCAAGACAAGATCCCTCCTCGATCCTTGCTCCTCCGAGCTAAATAAGAGCTTTGGGACGGCCGTCAATATGCCGGTGCAGAACAACTTCCGGTTCAAGCGAGGAAATGACAATTAAGAGACTTGGGATGTACCCAAGTCACCTCCGATGCATCCCCGGTAAAATGGGAGGAGCAAGCCACATCCGGGCATTTGGACCTTGCTTGGCTCGATGCGAACTTTGAATTGGAACAGTACTTGGGCTGAGACTGATGACGTTTCACAAGTCCACGAGAAGACAAGCACGCATATTGAAAAAGGCGTCCGATCTCTACTAATATGAGGTATCGTAGAGCTCTGGGTGCCCATCTACGGCTACAATATTTTTTTCCTGATTCAACAACGGCAGAATGTCAGTGATGACAGGAGGAAACCTCAACGCTGATAGGCTTTCGCGATACAGCGTCACGCAAATTTCTGACCAGAGTTGAAAAATTTCAACTTGCGCAAATGAGGGGAATTTGAGTGATACACATCACTCCATTCGTGACGCCTCGGTGTGAACACAGCATAACAGAGGGGCAAGAATACACAAAAGCATGATGAGCCTCAGGTTACAGAGGCAGCTCTATGCATCAGTGACATGACATTTGTCACAACAGATTTTACACCTGAAACTGCTATTTTCAAAGACCTTGTAATGGATGGACTGCACTTGTATAGTTATTTTCTAGTCTTCCA
Source organism: Melanostigma gelatinosum (assembly GCF_949748355.1). Classification (NCBI taxonomy): domain Eukaryota; kingdom Metazoa; phylum Chordata; class Actinopteri; order Perciformes; family Zoarcidae; genus Melanostigma; species Melanostigma gelatinosum. The sequence goes on from NC_136652.1 coordinate 226,536, forward strand.
ACCACTCAAAGCTCTTTAACACTACATGTCATCCATTCACACATCATTCATCCATTCACAAACAGATGGCAGGGGACACAATGCAAGGTGCCACCTGCCCATCATCAGGATCTATCTATGCATTCATACCAATTCATAAACCGCAGCAGTAATTTGTGTCTTGCCCAAGGACACATTGAAATGGACTAGCGGAGTCGGGGATCGAACCTCCAATCCTCTGATTGAAGGATGACCCTGCTCTACCACTGAGCCACAGTCGCCTTTGTATACCTTATTACAGCAAAACCCCAATAAACCTAGATGAATGTCTGTGTTCTAATTCTGTGACCATTTGGACATGTTGGCATGACTGTCCTACCCAGCTTTGGCCACACTGATAGACTGTTGTTCCATAGCTTCATGGATGCTGATGCGGTCGTGTTCCTTGATACTGTTGAATTCATCAATGCAGCACAAACCACCATCTGCCAGGACCAGGGCTCCTGCTTCCAGATGCCAATCACCTCCATCTTTCACCGCCGCTACGGTCAGTCCTTCAACAAATGACATGATTTGTCAATACATTTTGTTCATCCAGCAAAACATGAAGTGATTGGATATGTTTATATGTAAGCATGTCAAATTCTTTATGTGAGAACATTAAGCTCTTGATTGACAAATTCCTGATAAATGGATAATATACAGCACTGACAAGAGAGCTGACAGAGAACACAGCCTACCTGCACTTGTTGATCCAATTCCAGCTGTGAGTACAGAGCGAGGGATGATCTTAGCTGCATACTTTAGAAACTGAGATTTCCCTGTGCCAGGGTCGCCGACCAGCAACATATGACACTCCCCTAGAGAGGAAGAGATGAAGTCGTTGTGAGAAAATCCAGCATAGAAAAAACATTTGTCAGTCTCCATATTGTCATGGCCACAGGTTGTCATTTGTTGGTTTTTCGGGTTTTCAATCTCAACAGGGCGGGTCTCACGCCCTGTTGGCATGAGTCATTCGGCATGAAAAAGGAAGTTGTCCAAGGTACATTATCCAATCTGCACAAAACTTCTTATGCATGATGCTACTTCAAGCTTGAACATACTTCAATTCAATAACTCATAGCGCCGCCTACTGGCTAAAGGAAATATGATATTTTATACTTTTAATTATTCCTCCTAGCCAGGTGACCTGATGAGTCTAGAATTTGGTACGGATAGCCTTAAGACATGGATGATGCAAACACATTATTGAGAACTCCTACACACTGGGTCCGATTTCTACGAAATTTACTGTGGCTCATAATTGGATCTAGATCAGGGGTTCTGAACCTTTTTGACCTCGGGGCCCAACTTTTCAAGTACAAAGTGTCCCGGGGCCCATTCAAATATTAACACTGTATTAGTTTAACTAATTGATCGCTCTTAGTTTGATTGGTATTCAACAAATATATAAAATCCACTTACAGTTTAACAAGCAAAACCCTTGTCAAATAAATGAGATGATACAATGTTATTATCACAAAGACATTTATTTATCATGTGTATGTAAACCTGCATACACAACAAGAAGCCCAACGAGCGTTAGATGTTTCTGGACCTTTTGGAATTTTAGTTGAATACCCCTGCCCTAGACCTTAAGAGAATCATTGTAGCAGTACTACCTGTGCCGTGACAATGCAGTATATTGCATTATAAACGTGTAAACTCTCTGGCTATTGATATTTTTCCTTACTTTATGTGACACATGTGAAATATGACAGAGAAAGATACCTCTGATCATGGTCCCAGAAGAATCCACTCTCTGCACCCCACCAGCCAATACCATGGAAACCGCCAGTTTAATCACAAACATGCCAAATACCTGTGGGCACAGGCTCAACAAGATCTGGTTCCTACCTACAGAGAGAAGGAGGAGCATTAAAAAATAAATACAAATTAGATAAAATAAAAACATGGTTGAGTTTTGAATGTTATGAGGCAATTCTTACCCACCAGCTATGGGATCACATTTGTAGATATTCCAGAAGTCTTTAAACTCCTTCTGAACATCCTTCATGAGAAGAAGAGCAGCAGCAGCCTGCTGGTTGTTTACTTCTATGTTGTTAGCTTTGAGGACCAGCTCCAAATCACAACGAGTGCCATCATAAAAGGGCTTCCAGCGCTGGTACATCACCCCATAAACAGTTACATCATCTCCTAGAAGCACCCCATAAACAGTTACATCATCTCCTAGGACAGGGGTCGGCAACCTGCGGCTCCCTGAGCCTACATCCACACTAATCCGTTTTTGTTAAACGATCTCTGTCCACGCGGCGTTTCAGCATCGTTTTCTAAATCAGTGGGCCCGTGGATCATTTTGTACCGGGCTGCACAGAAAGAATAAATATTATATTATTTCCGTTTTGTTGATTATCAGAGTCTGAAAGAAGTTTTATTTTGAAAAATGACCGGATTCTCTGGCAATTTCCTCCGCCTGTGCCTCTTGACATGTCAAGACGCTTGTCTCGTCACGTGATAAGTTACCTCAAAAATGAAGCCCGCAAACTAGCGAAAATTTGTAAATAACTTTTGGAGAGTGTCTTTGCAAAGGGAGAAAGGCCACTCAGGAGACAAAAGAAGAGCAGACAACTTCCAAGAAAAAGAAAGCTTCATTTAACAGACAATATCAGGAGTCTGATTAAATATCGGGAGTAATTCTGACGCTCTACAGAATATGTGGCGACAGAGGATCAGCTGCTGGAGACTGTAAATGACGGTGGCCTTAAATGTTTGAGACAACAACTCTGCTGGTGTTTGGATTAAAATCAAGGCTGAATATCCTGAGATCGCCACTAAAGCACTGAAAACTCTGCTTCCATTTCACACATCCTCTTTGTGAAGCAGGATTTTCTGCAGTGACGGCAATCAAAACGAAATGACTGAGTAGACTGGACATAAGGAAAACACTTCGGGTGTCGTTGTCTCCCATTAACCCAGATGGACCGTCTCGTTGCAGAGAAACAAGCTCAGGGCTGCCACTGATTCAGTGTTATTGTGAGTTGTATTTATTTATGCATTTTATATTTGTTTCCATGCCGATCGTATCATTTTATTTCGTCGTGTTTTTCCGCCAAACCTTGTAGGCTGGTCCGTGAAAATATTGTCTTGCATGAAACCGGTCCGTGGTGCAAAAAAGGTTGGGGACCACTGTTCTAAATGATCTCCGTCCAGACTCAAACACCTGAAATCGAATATCACGTGACTATTCACGTACACTGGGTGGGTACCGGTGTAAACAGGCAGTGGATTGGTTGCTCAAAGCCGCTAACGTGACTTTAGACGGCCGCTCCGTAGGTCTGATAACGCCGCTAATCGCTCCAATAACAGCTGCTTCCTCCGTAATTATGCAGACTTTAACTGGACAACAGCTGCTAGTAAAGACAACAAGGTCAGTAATACCTGACCTTAAATAAACATGTTTTAATATTTTGTCAACTAAAATGTGCGTCACATCCTATTACACCTGTCAAGCGCCTTTCCCTGCAGGTGGCTAATCATGATTTTCAGACCCCCGCCCTCGGTAAACGGTCACGGAGGAAAACAGAGTTTAATTCTGCGTGGACGTATTCATTTGCTTTCACTGCCGATGCTGGCTTACCTGTATGTTTGATATGTACAAACAATGTAATGTTGAATGACACTTCTAGAACAAACAGCATTTGCTGAAAAGTATCACGCTGGAGATGATTTCTCAACTGCTGCAGCAAACTCTCCTCTTCATAAGAGTTTGATATTGTTATAACAAGTAAAATAGCAATAAAATGTCAAGAATTGTCTTTATTCTTGTTCTATAATTTCATAAATACAACAAACTATAGTTTTTGTATGTATAATATAACTATATACAAAACATTATAAGCTGTGATATCAAATAGCCTTTGCGGCTCCAGACAAATTTCATTTGGTGGAAAATAGAGCAAAATGGCTCTTTGGATAGTAAAGGTTGCCGACCCCTGTACTAGGAGCACCCCATAAACACTTACATCTACTAGGAGCACCCCATAAACAGTTACATCATCTACTAGGAGCACCCCATAGATTTAATGTGTCAGTTACTGAAAGCTATCGTATAAGCATGGCATTGCACACTGCGCCATCATACGGTGTCTCATTTAATTTCAAACTTCATGCTGCAACAATGCTTTGTCCCACATCAGCAGACAGGACCTAGAGTGTATTTTGTCATAGATATGTGAACAGCTTTTAATTTAGTAATTTTAATTTTCTAAACACATTGTTGTACTAGAAAAGTGGAAATGATATATCAGAAGACTCTGATCACTTTGAGGCAGTTGGTGATGTGACTGGGTCATCACTGGCAGTCAATATAATGACAAAGCCTTCTGTTTGCTTGGGTACACATGTGCATACATTTGGAGAAGCTGGTTATAGGTGTTACTGTTAACAAAGCTAACTATTTACAGTTCTTACCAGATTTACAACTGTCGACAAGGTCGTCCTCCAGAACCACCAGCATAGCGCGAGGAATACTGCCCACTGACAGCCTCTGCACCTGTGTGTGTGGTGGGGAGGAGAGATTTACACTGACCAAACGTTAAATCCATACACACTCTGCAAATGAACAATAACACATGCATAGCTGTCCTACCTGCTCTTGTATCTTGATCTCCTGGAAGTCCCTGCAGGCAGCAGGCTGAGATCCTCCAGCCAGACAGCTGAATTTGAACGAATTACAGCCATGAGGATTAGGACAGGCCACGGGTGGGACAAAGATGTAGAACTGGTCAAAATCAGCCTGCACAGTGAAGACATGATGACACTTTGCGCACATGTAATCACGCTCGTATTCCAAAACCTATGAGAGGAAGAGAAGGATCTCTCATGACTCTCTAGACAGAGAGGGAACACAGACACTTGCAACAGCATGAAGATCCACCAATTTACAACCAGCTCCAAAATGTATGTCTGCATCTCATCAGCCATTACCTAACCCTTACTCACGTCCCTTTATGCATATTTCTGTCCCACTGTTGGCCACCTACTTCCTCATCAAGGCATCCTATCACTAGTAGTGATTTTACGAGTAGTTTTTTTTTTGTACATTTCTGTTCTATTACTATCATCATCATCATCATATCTTAAGTATTTTTTCTTTGTAGTGTATGTTTAATGTGCTGCTGCCATCACAGCCAGGGGACTCCTTTCTACTCTACTGGTCAAATATTCCTTCAGTCAGGGATACTGGTGGGAGAGGCAGAGCCTTCTTTGTTCCCCACAGTAATATAGTCATTTTGTTGATAAGCACATTATAGACCTTGTTTAACAACTGAATCATAACAAAACTATGTCAAAACATAGTATGTGGTTTGACCATGTTCAGTCAATGTGATAAATGGTGTTACATATAAAATGAAATTTTCTGCAATGGTAACTGTAATATTTGTTTTGAAAGTGGACTGATTTAGCATCTCACATGACATGGATATTTAATTTATTGGTTTATTTGAATGGGACAGTGCACATTAATAAAAACATTTCTGCAAATGTGCCAGAGTTAGCCAAAAGGCTATTTTTCATCTGCAGTTCCAAAGGCAGATGTTTATAAAATAAACCTAAAAACAATGTAAGATTAAAGTTAAAAGGTTATACAACATTGTCACTTAATGCGTGGACAAACAATGAAAAAAGTGAGAATAACTATGTTACACTTTCGACTTTATTTTCATCAAGGGGAAAATCATCTCCACAGCTGACACGTCAGACAAAAAGACGCTGCAGCTCAGAGATAGAACGGGTCGTCTTCCAATCGGCAGATCGCTCCCTGTCGACCCGTGTGTCCTTGCTCCTGATTGCTATGCCATCGGTGTAAGAATGGGTATGAATGTGTTTAGTCCTGATTGGCAGGTGGCACCTTGCATGGCAGTTCCTGTCATCAGTGTATGAATGGGTGTGAATGGGTGAATGATGACATGTAGTGTAAAGAGCTTTGAGTGGTCGGAAGACTAGAAAAGCGCGATACAAGTACAGTCCATTTACCTGGTAGTTTCTGTCATCAGTATGAATGTGTGTGAATGGATGAACTGATCCCTGCCATGCCATTACCTTGGCAGCACTGGTGCGTATGACAGTTCCAGTGACAGACAGAAAGTGTCCTACATCTCTGGACCTGGGAATGGTGTCTCTGGTCAGCTCTGGACACACTGGAAGACCTGGGCACACAAATGAGTCAATAAACAGAGAGGTGACTTGTATCCAATAGGGGCAGTATTTAAAGTCTTCATCCAACTAAGGTTTTATCATGTGTGCAATTACATGGAGATGGGAGAGGGCCTTCCCCATCGACACCCCCCCAGCACCTCAGACATATTATTATTATTATAGCTAAAATAAATAAAATCGGTGCAACGTCCCAAGTCAAGTCAGACTGTATTTGTACAGCACAGTTAACTAAAGTGCTGAACAGGCATCTGACCATCATTCCCAATTGGATGTCTGACCTGTAATGCGGGCATGAAGAGTGTGTCTCATTCTCTCGGTTCTTTGTCCTCCATACCGCGATAACTCCAGTGCTGTTCTGTGTAACACTTTATCAAATAGAGCAAGGACATCATGGGGATAGGCGTTGAAATAATCCCCAACCTGAGGCGTAGTAGAGATACCATAGCATTAGTGCAAGATAGATAGATATATATACATTAGTGCTGGGCAAGTTAACACGTTATTATCGCGTTAATGCATTCATTAATTAACGCCGACAATTATTTTATAGCGCGTTAACGCATTTTTTATTATTTATTTATTTTATTTTTAATTGAAAGACAAGAGACAATACATAGACATAACAACAAGAGGATGACAAGAGCAGTGGTATAAAAGCCAGCAAACATCCTATAGTCAGTTGGACATCGCTGCAGTAAAGTCAGCAGACACTCAGATCTCTGTGGTCAACTCAGCAGACACTTACATGTTAGTGCACCTATATGCTGAAATTCACAGTAAACGCATTTAAACGGCACAGATCGGGAGCGAGTGAAGGACTTTGAAAGTTTGCGGAAAGATTAACGCGAGACAACATCCGGTTTCTTCAGACGAACATCTGGTTTTCAGAATAAGATGCCAACAAAGTATGAATTATATGCACATTAAGTATAAAACATGCTGCCTGCATCTCGTGAACCAAATGTGATTGCCCTTTTGTTCATATAGCAGTACTTTTAAAATAAAAGTGCACAATACACTACTTTTGAATTCATTATTGAACTTTTGCCATAACAATGCGATTAATCGCGATAAAATATTTTAATCGTTGCCCCGGACGGACGGACGGACGGGACAGACGGACGGACGGACGGGACAGACGGACGGACGGACGGACGGACGGACAAGGTCTTAACTAAAAAAAACAAGCTAATACTAATATTTTGGGAGAAAGAAAAATACTGGTACAGATTGTGAAAATACAAAGTAATTTGACATAGCCATGTTAAAAAGGTGCTCAGTTAAACTAACTTCCAAGAAGCAGTTTGCTGCTGTTGGTGTATATATATATATATATATATATATATATATATATATATATATATATATATATATATATATATATACACATATACATATATACACATATACATATATATATATATATATATATATATACAATATTTTTTTTATCTAAGACTATAGGCCAACGTTCTTTGCATTCAGTGTTCTTGGACTTCTTTCATTAATAAATGGAAAGCAAAGTTATATTTGTCTCATGAGGTGTGTGATCCGTTGCACTCCTAGTAACCAATAGGGCTGCCACTTCTGACAGTCACATCCCTGCACTTTTTAAAGCTGCATCAGAACAGGTTAACAGGTTAACCGATCGGCTTGGCCACCCAGAGCCCTCCAGCCATTAAATTACATTTAATTATTATTTAGTTTGAGACACTTTTTTCAGAAAGGAATTCTCCACTCCATGAGAAATCCTAAAACACACTATTCTTGCAACAGGGTTGGAACATGTGGGCTAAACCTTTGTGGTCCAGAGGAGCAGCAAGCTGACCAATGGTATTGGTGTCATATCTGACCCGTTTACACTTTAAATGATCTCTTTAATTAATATACAACGCAACACTCTCTGCTCTTTGACCCCTATAGACAAGCAGACTGGGAGAAACAGAAATTATTCATCAAATGCTTTAATTTATTTACCAATTTGGCGACCTCTCCTCTAAATAATCCAGCCACATCCCTATCCATTCATGAGATTAAATCACACTTTAGGGTCGTCCTCATGGAATATGCAGCACCATGAATGATTTATAAGAGTGGCATTCACAATGTAATCCTGGCCAGGCATAAAACACAGAACAGAATATATTCCAACAATATAATTCACCAAATCTCACTTCAGGATGTTCAATTCAGAGACAAAAAATGGTTTACTAAAAACAGCGAACACTCGCTGACAGAAGTAAAACGCACCATAAACTCAAACTGATAACGGGATGATTCACTTTCCTCTCCCCCAACTAGATTTGTTATGGTTACTTGATGTTCAGTTCCAGGTTTATACATCTAGTTTGATATTTATTGCTTTGACGTTCAGGCCGAAAAGCCGATTAAACGACATATAACCCAGAGCAACGCAGGATAACACACGGAAGGATTTACATATTTAGAAACAAAATGAACTACAGAACTTGATGGATATGTGGACTAGCATTTACAGGTAAAGCATGATAATTGACAGGTCAGCTGTTCGGAGTTTAGTGTGGGCTGTAATTGAATGGATTAGTTTCCATGATCATAATCTTAGGAAAGGTGCATTGAAGAAAAACTGATGTTGAGTATTTATACAAATAATCTATGTTTTGATAAGATCATACTGTGTATTTATAAAATTGTGGTTTTCCAAGTAAAATGTCATTAGAAAGTGGCTTCAAGAGTATTGAAGGTTCGCTGTTAAATATTTGAAGAAAGAATTCTTCAAATATTTAACATGCAATACCTGATGGCAGAAACACAGTATATTGAATTTACTTTAAGTTGATTATTTTACAGGTGATTACATATGTAACATTGTGATATATTCGTACAGGAAGAATATGCTTCATAATGTCATACAGATTTGAACCATATTGCCTGGCTTAAGTTGAACAAGTCTAAAGCACACTGACTTACTTTTATCCATTTAGAATACAGTAGATTGTGTTTTGAATTGTGTTGCAATTACCTCCATATTGGCTTCAAACAAAGTCATGGCATTAATAACCACAGGATGATGGGTCTCTTCATTTGTATCTGCAATCAGCTGGAGAATGTCCTTATGATGATGATCCATCAGATAGGTTTCAAACACCCGACCAATCAGGGCCTCCTGATCGGGGCTCATCAACATAGTGAAGTGATGTGATCCCAACACCTGGAAGATTAGACATTAACAATGCAATGGTCAAGGTTTCACATTTATAAAGTCCCAGTTAAAGCAGCTCAACCAAGTTCACAACAGATTTCTACTCGTTAGAAATATGACCATGTCCGGTCAAGAATAATAATAATTGGAAATCTCTCCTTCTGTTGGACTCCACAGACAGAAATAATCACATGACAGTAATCAACTAACAGGATGGGGCTTTAGAGCCCTCTGTTGTGACAAAAATTGCTACAATTACTTGTCGTCTTCTGGTTATTGTCTTAATTAATCATTTATTTATAAAATATTAGAATATATAGAAAAAAGTTTCCAGTAGCTTTATCATCATCCAGCCAATAGTCCAGTCCAAAATATGTAGCTGATTAAAGTGAGACATAGAGAGGCAGTTCGCCCTCACATTGGTAACGTATTAATAATAATGCACACCTAATCTGCGGTCTCGAGTTAGAGAAAGCACAGCCGGTGATAAGTGACCTTACGTTTGCTCCGGATGGGTGTAGTTAACCGTCTTTAAGTCAGCCATAGAGACTTCAGTTACCTCAATAGCTGCACCATTGTTTTAATTAAAAAATAAGCGTTCACATACCGTATCTTACGAAATCAGAAGCATTCTTTCGTCTGTACAGATATAAACATGCGGCTTGTATTGCGCGGGCAGAACTGGGAGGAGAGGAGAGCTGGGCAGGGCAGGGCAGGTCGTCGTCTTCTTCTTCTTCTTTACGGTAGCTGTCCAGGGCGGGTCTGAAGCTCTTCTTCTGCTTATATTTGTAGCAGCTGAGACGCAGCAAATACGTATCGCTGCCTTCCACAGGCCATTTCAACACAAACGGTACTTTTCTCTTACTTGCGTCTTTTCCTGAGAGACAGCGAGTAGTACTCGCCGAGTACCAATACTTGCCACTGTCGGCAAGCGTGTGGCTAGTCAGTGGAAAACGTCAGTCAGGTGTCACAACAGCGGCAAGGGAGCGGCACACGTTCTGCACCCGCCAAGAAGCTGCCGAGCTGAGCGGGCGGAGCCACATTTCCTGGGAACACCCATTGTTGTTACGACAGGTCAGCTGCCGTAAATCAGTTTTATGATTTTAGTTGAGTCACCTGAGCCACCTGTATACAGCTGTAGCTCCCTGAGTCTCAATTCAGGGGCTGCATCCTTCGGAGGACCCAGCCTTCGCGGTCTACGTCGGCCGGGTCCTTTGAGGACCGCAATAGACCATGCGGTCTCCGAAATGCTGTTCCCGCCCCGCCCCCCTCTTGCTGCTCCCATCGCCTCGAATCCCTGCTCAGCAGGATTATAAATATATACACATAAATACAATAAAATATTTCAGAAGATATACTTTGAAGTTTTTAGTTTAGTGTTTTTAATCATATATTCAAAAATTCATTCATAGTTTATTTTCATAATATTGTTTTTCTAAATTAATAATCAGTTAATTAAATCAGTTACTATGTTAAATAACACATTTTCAGTTATAGTTCTTGCAATTAAAACAATGTATTTATCAATAACTTTGTTTTATTTCATTCACACATACACATATATATATATATATATACATATATATATATATATATATACATATATATATATATATATATACATATATATATATATATATATATATCCATATATATATATACATATATATATACATATATATATATATATATATATATATATATATATATATATATATATATATATATATACATATATAGCAATCCTAAGGCAGAGGAAATCAATCAAGACAGTTAATATTAACAGCAGCAAAACAAACGTCAGCAAACGTGTTTATTAACTTGCAGTAACACATGTGCATATACTATATATTTTTTAAATAAGTAAGCAGATTTTACAGAGCAGAATATACACAAATTCACATAGAAATCATTTACATCAGGGGTGTCCAAACTTTTTTCACTGAGGGCCACATACAGCAAAATATACCAAGGGCTGGGCCACTCAGGTCCGATCGCCTCACCCCTAGTGTGTTAAAGTGAGCAAAATCAATCAAATTTGGTCCTCAATGTGCTTTTGTTCAGATTTAACAGAGATGTTTGCTCACGTATGTTGAGCCGAACAGACTCATTATTCAAATAGAAGGGAGTTGAGAACAGCTCGATGTCTCTCTCAATGAGAGAAACATATTGAAAGCCATGGCAGCTGGTGGAACATGTTCTAGGTAGGGCTGTGCCACATCCAATCAATTTCAGCAAACATCCCAGTATGATTTAATGCTAAATAAATGAAGGTATCAAACACGTATTGCTACTTTCCAGTTAAATATTTAACATTTATTCCAACATGAAAAAAAGCAGAAAATAACACTTTGACAAACACGTCAGGACATCTTATTTACAGCTGGTAGCTTCACATGTACTGCTTCCCTTTCCTGCTAGTCTGCTGTCTGATTGTGAGGTCAGGCTGATCTGATATCAGCTCTGCAGGTTCTCCTCAAAGTTCTCCTCTCAAACGGGTCTTGGAGGAGTAGTGCTCGCGCTGGAGCTCGCGCCCACCTGTAGAGACTCGTCCGGACGGGAACGCGCAGCTTGGGGCAGAATCGATTCTGCTCCAAGCTGAATCTATTTGAGGGCGCTGATTGGCTAAATTGTATGTCACACATTTATATCTTTAATCAGCAATTGGCTAAACTGCGTCACTGCTCTTTTGGGCAGTTTCTCCAGCGCTGCTGAGACGTGCACACGCAGAGAGGACATGCAGGAAAAGCATATATTTACCGCAGATATCATATTTTACACATATTACTGGGTGATTCCATATTTCAAAAACACAAATATTGACTATTTGTATAGTTTATTATTATTATTATTATTCATTTTATTTTGTTTGTTGTGGCTCAAGGTGGGGCGGCGCCCTATCGCCCTCTATTGACCAGCCGCCACGTAAGCACTGACTGAGTTCTGTCACGAGAGACGTTGTCACAGACACGTATTTCCCCCTTTTAGCAGAAAGGTTGGCCTTTGGAAAAGCACATTTGACTTCGGACTGCGTGGGGAAGTGCGCAACATTGAAGTTGCGTAGAGTGCCCTCGTGCTCGAATTATGTTGACAGTTTTCACAACCGTGTTCATCACATCGCCGGGCTGGACTGTCTGAGCACAGAGGGCTTGTTGGTGGGTGACACGCTGCATTTTAATAGCCTCACCTCCGCTCGCCTGTCATAGCTGGAGCCCTATCTGTTATAACTCCACACAGCTTGTCCCATCTTGTCAATTGCATCTGACACAGCTTCAAACATGTCCTTACCTGTTGTTGTGCTCTTTAGACTCCTAAAATCAAGCAGCTCCTAATGCAGAAATGATCGTCAACTCCCCGCAAACTGGACACGTTTCTGGACACGCTAATGTTGTTGAATTCCTGCATTTATTCCGGGCACTTGCGACTTTAGTGAGGCGCTGTTTTATGAAGTCACCATCTGAGAAAGGTTTCCCGTGGCGGGCAATGAGTTGAGCTACCTCGTGGCTGCTATTGTGACTTTTTCTTGTGTTTTGTTTGCACGGAAAAAAACACTCTTATTGAGCGAACTGCCATTTAACTTTCTGTTCTCGCTCGGCACCAGTGTAGGACGGGTCATCATCCGGGGCTAAACGTTTCTTTGACTGCTCTTATTTTGTGGAGAAGCTGCCTTGTTCAACACAGTATCGCCACCTAGTGGTGAAACTAAGAAGTACAATACAGTCAAGCGCAAGTTTCAAGTGTGGGCCATATTACATTATATTTTTAGAAGTTGCTGCGGGCCAATTAAAAATGGACCGCGGGCCGTACTTGGCCCGCGGGCCGTAGTTTGGACACCCCTGATTTACATGGATGTCTTATTTCAATTAAAATAAATAAAATGAAAAGGTGACATCACAACTGTCATCTCTGTGACAGCAACATGAACACACAGAAGGATCTACTGGTTGTGTTATTAGTGAAGGCTTTGTACAGGATGAGAGCTCATGTAACTGTAACCGTACAGGATGGTCAAATGGAGATATTACAGACGGACTAATGTCTTAAATCAGAGCTACGGCTGCTGAATATTTGTCCATCGTTCTCTTCCCAGCTCCTGGCTCTCTGTAACAAAACAAGAACAGAATCAGCAAAATACTCAAATTCAGTGTATTCGTGTAATTAATCTCAACATTTGAAACGTTACCGGACTTAAAGTGATATTTCAGGTTCACAACCTGTCTACCTGAGCTCACGTTGGTCCGTTTATGTACATGATATAAAGTATAAATCATCTGTAAAATCATCACAAACTCAGTAAGATATTATTCAACCTCTGAGCTTTGAAAGTGAAGTGATTAAAAGTTACTTTACAAGGCTTACTACGGTCGGATGCAGGCTGCCGGTAATAGCGCACCGGCACGCAATGCATCTTGGGTTATGGTGGGCCGCGAAGGATACATCAGATGTGTCCTCCAAATCTGGGACTAGAAGGCTGCATTCGTCGCTGCATTGAAGGACTCTTCAACAAAAATGCGAAATGGGACAGCACTAGTCGCAGCGCTGTGACGCAACCGGTCTACGAATGTAGCCTCCGAAGGATGCAGACCCTGAATTGGGACATAGCTGTATCTGTATACATCCTTAGAGTAACCACGTTGTACTTTTTTGTTCATCATTCATTTTATTGAAGTATGATTTTGCTGGTTTTATAGTCATTTACAACAATCGGCTAAAATAATGAAAATAAATTATCTGTTTCATTATAATTTAAAACTATATATATAAAAACTTTAAAAAATGAAAACCCATAAAAAGTCCAATCTGAAAATACAAGTCTGAAAATATCTTCACTCTTCCTCTGCTTATATTGTAAGTCTCAGTAGGTGCCACAAGCTCCCAGTGCCAATAGTTGTCACAGGAGTGTCACCAGCAGTCAGACGATGGCCACTAGTCAGAGGAGTGCTGCCAGTAGTCAGAGGAGGGCCACCAGTAGTCAGAGGAGGGCCACCAGTAGTCAGACGGTTGCCACTAGTCAGAGGAGTGCCACCAGTAGACAGAGGAGTGCCACTAGTCAGAGAAGTGCCGCAAATAGTCAGAGGAGTGCCGCCAGTAGTCAGACGATGGCCACTCGTCAGAGGAGTGCCGCCAGGAGTCAGATGATGGCCACTAGTCAGAGGAGTGCTGCCAGTAGTCAGAGGAGTGCCACCAGTAGGCAGACGATTGCCACTAGTCAGAGGAGTGCCACCAGTAGTCAGAGGAGTGCCGCCAGTGGTCAGAGGAGTGCCGCCAGTAGTCAGACGATTGCCACTAGTCAGAGGAGTGCAGCCAGTAGTCAGACGATCGCCACACTGTAAAAAGTAATAGTTGTCCAGACTTACATTTAATGAGTTAACTTTACTTGGTCATCAAAAATATGACTTCTTACTAGATTTTTACGAAGTCAGCGTTAATTGCGGGTGGAAAAAAACGATTTACTTTGTTGTTTGGAGTTAAACTAACTTCAAACACTCAAGAAAAAAAAACGGCTGAGGTCTGAGCATGCGCAGAAGCCAACATTCAGTCCTTGTGCGCGCTCAAGATGGTGGATGGGAGGACTCAGTACCTGAGGCAAGAAAGACAAACCACTTGGCTTTTGTGAATATTTATTTTGTCGTTTGAAGAATATTAAGGTAAGTTATCAAGCAAACATTAACTGTGTGTAAAATGTTTATGTTTCTGACTGCTGCCAATGTTAGCTAGTGTGAGCTAACGCTTGCTAATCGTTAGCTAACTAGCCTATGCTAGCTGACTTAGCTAACACTCACTGGACATTTGTCTATTTGCTAGACTTATTCAGGCATGTTTTGGCAGTAGCCTAAAGACTAGCTTTTCCCACCACTGCTCCAGGTTCGCCTGAAAGCACATTTTAATTGTTAACTAGCCAACGCTAGCTGACGTAGCTAACACTCGAACATTCGTCTATTAGCTTAGCTAAACTTGTTCAGGCATGTTTTAGCGGTAGCCTAAAGACGAACGTTAGCTGTTCCCACCACTGCTCCAGGTTCGCCTGAAAACATATTTTAATTTTTCCATAACGAAAGTGGAAAGTCCGATGTACATTTTAAATGTTCGGTTTTCTTCGAGTTGACACAGCCAACGTATTTTGGTCGCAGGTCGCACGACATTACAACTTGGAAATTCCAAGTTACAAGTGCGGTTTGCAGCCGCGTTAGGTGGACAACTAACGTTAGAATACTATTTAACAGTACTGTTTGTTTCGTTAGCGGTGGACTTATATAATGTTACGTTTCGTGATGGGTGTATGATGTTAGCGGACATTTTTTATATATCATGCAAAGCGTGGTTGAAGGAAACGAAAATATCATGGGAGTGAACTAGGGCTGGGCGATAAATCGATTTAATCGATTAATTCGAATGTGTGCTTTAAGGCGATGTGTTTTATTGAAAATCGAGAAAATCGCCCCCACCCCTTTTTCCCGTAGTAGAGTGCGCGCGCATTGTTTACAAACTAAAACAATGGCGGCCAGCAGCTTCACTGCTGCCGCCGCCACCTCACAAAAACAACCCAGCATTTTGGAGACATTCACCAACTGTACTCCGCATGAGAAGAAGAGTGCCCGGTGGAAAGCCATCACGGATGCAGTCGCGATGTATATCGCAAAAGATATGGTGCCCATATACACCGTGGAAAAGCCGGGGTTTATTCACCGTCTCAAAGCTTTGGACCCCAGGTACGTGCTACCAAGCCGTAAACATTTTTCTGACGTTGCCTTGCCTCGGCTGTACAATAGTACACGCCAAAGGATCTCTGCGGAGCTGGAGGGGATGTCATTCTACTCCGCAACAACTGACCTGTGGTCCAGCAGGTTGACCCAGACACCGATCCACTTGACTGGTGGAAGCGTCACCAACTTAACTTTCCAAGGCTAAGTACTTTAGCAAAGAAATACCTCTCTGTGCCAGCTACAAGTGCCCCCTCTGAGAGGCTTTTCAGTGTGTGGGGGGGGGCATTGTTACATGCCACCGTGCATGCCTGAAGCCAGAGGTAGTAGACAGGCTTGTCTTCCTGGCAAAAAATATTTAGAAAAAACATGCACTACTGTTTAATACTGTTGGTTATGTTGTGAATGCACTTGATTTTGTTTACATGCACTTATTTACTGTGCAAAATATGTTATGTTGATGTTAGATCAGATGTTGCACTTTTGAAAATGTGAATGTTAAAGGGTCATATACATTTTATTTCATGCTGTGTTTGTATCAGTGTATTCAGTTAGAAAAGCTTACTGTAAAAAGTTACATTTGCACAGTTGTTTACAATGGAAGGCTACTATTTAATGCCATTTAATGTTATGTTTAATTTAATTTTATATTTAAATGATTCAGGCAAACAAAAGAGTGACCAAATACTTTTTGTATACTACAGGCACCTTTCTACAATGTTCAGGTTTTGTTTGCACTTTATTTTTATCAACCTACTTGGGAAAATCATCACAAAATAAAAGAAAAAATTGTTTTCAACAGCTTCTGTCATCTGCAAAAAATTTTGGGGGAAAAAAATCGATTTAAATCGTGAATCGGATTTTTTGTAAAAAAATCGGAGATTTTTTTTTTAGGCCATATCGCCCAGCCCTAGAGTGAACGCAACAGTTATGGTAGGCTATGCTACGTCTGTGTATTTAATGACTAGTACTGTTGTAACAGTCTTTCCAACACACTGCCATAGTTTATTTCACATGGACGCGAGTAGCCACCGGCTTCATTCAACTTTAATTCGATTCCAGTGAAAGTGCTTAAAAGCTGCAGCTGCGCGTGCAAACCCCTCACTGAATGCGCAAATTAACGACATTTCCTTGGTCTTAGCTTCTTTGACCTGTGTTTTGTTGTGTTGGAACACTACTGCTAAATTAATACGGAGGAAATGCTACTTTTGAATTGTTTCATGAATGAGGCCTCAACTACGTATTTATGTAAATGGTTTACATTCATATCAACAGTGTGTGTGTGTGTGTATGCATATATATATATATATGCATACAAAAAAACAAGTATTTTCCTGTGATGCCAGTAAAGCATGCATTTATCAAGGGGTTTGTCTCTAAATAACAACATATAAGTAGAACTTCCTTTTAACTTAAACATTCTTTTCAGAAGAAGTGCTCACGGTAACTGCCTGAGGGCTCTTGAAGAGCTGCTTCGTCAACACGGTATGACGGTTCACTAAAGGTGAGATGCCAGTAGCCTATAATTTTGAGGATATTTAAGCTTAAGGAGTTCTAATCAGCGGTAGAGCAGTTTGACAAATCGTTAGCAATGCTACAATTTTATTAGA
Source organism: Melanostigma gelatinosum (assembly GCF_949748355.1). Taxonomy (NCBI): domain Eukaryota; kingdom Metazoa; phylum Chordata; class Actinopteri; order Perciformes; family Zoarcidae; genus Melanostigma; species Melanostigma gelatinosum. The sequence continues at coordinate 244,226 of NC_136652.1, forward strand.
ATTAATAGACTAGCTCGCTGTAGCAAAAGTTAAATCAAAATCAATTTTCAATCAATACTTTATCCTGTCACTCAGCCTGGTGACTAAATAGCAGTATGCTATTGATTCAATTTGGCAATTGCAGTGATGTCAACAGTTGTGACGGTGTTTTTTTTTGCAGAATGGTTTTCAAAAATGTCCACATTGGTCCAAGCCGATTTAGTCACTCTGTCTTTTTTTCTGTGTGTTCTAGGTGTTCGCAGAGTTTAACTGGATCCACCACAAACCTGCAGAATGACTTTTTTGATGCTGTGGAATGCTACACAACACCGCACTTTGTCACAATCTTCAAGTCCAAGAACGGAAGTGTTGGAGAGACATCTGCTGAGTATGTGCAGCAAATTGATTCACGGGTTAGTCCGTACTGTCAAACAAACATCCTGGTGACACTTGTTTCATTGTCACATTGACAAAAATATTTGTACGGTCAGATTTGAATGTTACATAATCTTGAACTTCTTTTGTTAATTATCCACTTCTAGAAACCAGATGCGACAGCCATGTGCACCCAGTGCACAGAGGCCTCCCTGTTCTACTTGGTGATGACCCCAGTCACTTCTACCACACCTGCTTTGTAAGTTCTCATAGTTACATCTTATCCTAGACATTTGTGTGAAATAGTCATAATTAGCACATGAATTCTTATATTCGAATAGTGCAGAAATGCCCCCCAAAAAATGGTTACAATTTTTTTTAATGCATATGAGTAAAGGTGTATTTTCCTGGCTTCACATGAGCTAGGCTGGTCGCATCACCCATAAGGTGAAGCAGCCCTATATTGAACTAACTCCGTTCGCAGGCCATGTCACCGGGTTGCACTGCTCAGCTCAGCTCAACGGTGCTAAGCCTGCTTGCCATCTCCGGTTGTGTATAATGCACAAGAGGTAGATCATATCTCTCCCTCGAATACACTAGCGAGTACAATCTAACGAGGATGGCAAAGAAAATTTAGTGTGAGGAAGACTTCAATACTTAATTTCTTTCATCTTCTTTACTGGACATCTGTAAACTGGTCAAAACTGTTTTAGGCACACTAATGTGGATACAACTACTAAATGCAGGTGTGTGTGTGTGTGTGAAAGGAAAACATGGGCAAGGCTGGAAGGCAGCGTAGACAGGACATATGACACAGTGACAATTTATATTTCCTTGTTGTAATGTTGTTTCTGTTTGGTCTTACACAGGATTCTGACAGGGATTAGGATGCCTGGGCACAAGTATCTGTTGGGGTGCTGACGAACATCAGTGAAGATGTCCCTCTCTCCAAATCAACTCCACCTTGACCCAGTGTCTACTTCCATCATTGTTGAGGAAGGTATTGTAATGGATGATCTCCTGAACCTACCTCAAGCACTTTGCCTCTTGTTTGGGTTGTCATTTTCTTTACACTTGGACTGAATACCCTAAAGCCATGAAAAACACTTTCAACTTCATTCAAAGAGTGATGCTTGGCACAAGACAAACTCCCACCAAAACTGCAAACTCTTAAAAATTGTTAGAACGTAAATTACTGTATAAAGGTGTTGACATTTGGCATTAGATTCAGTTGCTTTTTGTTACGTTAACTAAATTAAGGCACTTGTTTCAAATAGTTAGCCCATGGATTCATCAGCAAGTCATGTCCAGAGGCTGCCAGTGTATGTTAAAAAAGTGTGTGTGATCCAACACCAGAGTCCTTTCTCTTTCATACTGTTCTGCTAACTGAATGAAGCCACTTTGTAGTTGTCAGCCCGTTGGTTCATTACCAAGTTTGGTCTATAAACAACGTTTTATAGCTATTACAGTATTAACGGCGTTGTTTCAGGACTGTATGTTAGGTTAAAGATCAGGGTTGGATTTTTTCTTTTTTCATTATTATAATTACATTTAATTTTATAAAGCCCAATTTATACTACAGCTGGCAAGTATTGATGGCAGATAACTGATCATCACTGATTTTGATGCTGGCATATGTAGGCTGATGGGGAAAAAAAGACAGTCCAGCAGACTCCATTGTTCACAATACTCTTATAGCAGTGAGTTGGCAAAGAAGTGTAACATAGCTGAGCAATTGGTGTTTTAAATTGCTGTTGTGAAAAAGTTGTTCCTCTGTGAATTATAAAACCTCCAGTACATGTCTGTTTGATGATCAAATTGTACATTTTACTAAATGTTTTTATCTGAACCAAATCCAAATGTTAAAATAAAAAAATCACATACTAGAACTTTGAACTGTGTCACTACCTTGATTTATTATGTGTAAATGTGATTGTTTGAAGACAATGGAACCTGTTTTTCATTATTGTTTGAAGGATGTTTGACATACTTAAGTTAGACGAGGAACATCAACTTGGTTGTTTCAAGGCAATCGGTTTGCATGGTTTTTGTCACGTGCAACTTGAAGGTACTGAGTGTAGATACAAAACGCCGAGTTCAGGAGCCAAAAAGAGGTAGACTTTAATAAGATATCCCACAGAGGGAAAACACAGGAACAGACGTGTCAAGAAAACATGAGGCTCGAACGAAGGGCAAGGTACAGACACGCCTTAAATACACTTGAGGCAATTACACAGGTGAACCCACTTAAGGTGAGCCAAGTCCAATCAGTCCACTGGGGGTGTTAAGGCGCACTCTGCCACCATCTGCTGGATGTCCTGGGGTCCTACGGCGCAGTCCTGACAGTACCCCCCACCCGACGGCCACCTCCAGGTGGGCCAGGCTGGAGAGGGTGTGCACGGTGAAAGGCACGGATGAGGGCAGGATCCAGGACGTGCCGTGAGGGCACCCATGAGCGTTCCTCTGGGCCGTAGCCCTCCCAGTCAATCAGGTACTGAAGGCCTCGCCCCCTCCGCCGGGAATCCAGCAGCCTCCGGACGGTGTAGACAGGGCCACCAGCGACGACCCGCGGAGGCGGCGGCAGTGGGGCAGGCCTGGACAAGGGCGAGGAGAAGAGAGGTTTCAGCAAAGAGACATGAAACACTGGTCTCACCCGGAGAGTCCTAGGAAGTCTGAGTTTGTAAGCCACCGGGTTGATCCTCCTCTCCACAGGAAACGGGCCGATGAACCGGGGAGTGAATTTGGAGTCCGTGCGCAGAGGCAGGTTCTTGGTGGAGAGCCATACTCTCTGTCCAGGGCGGAACGTCGGGGCGCGCCGTCTCCTGCGATTGGCCTGGATCCGATGGGTTTCGGTGGCGCGTGTAAGCGCAGCACGGGCCTTCTTCCAGGCCTGGCGGCATCTGGCCACCGCAGCATCCGCAGAGGGGACCGCTGACTCGGACTGCTGAGAGGGAAAAAATGGCGGGACATATCCGTACTGAACCTCAAAAGGCGACATACCGGTGGAGGACCCACTCAGTTGGTTGTGGGCGATCTCAGCCCACACCAGCTTTCGACTCCAGGCACCCGGATTGGATGATACCATGCAGCGTAGGTATTTCTCCAGCTCCTGGTTCACGCGTTCCGTCTGTCCATTACTCTCCGGATGGTAGCCTGATGAAAGACTGACAGACGTTTCAAACAAGGACCAAAATGCACTCCAGTACTTGGACATGAATTGGGGCCCTCTATCGGAGACAATGTCACTAGGGATGCCATGGTGACGCACCACCTCTCGGACCACCAAATCAGCGGTTTCCTTCGCAGACGGCAGCTTAGGTAGTGGGACAAAGTGGCTTGCTTTGGAAAAACGGTCCACAATTACAAAAATCACTGTGTTACCGTCAGAAGATGGTAGGCCAGTGATGAAGTCCATTGAGATGTGGGACCATGGCCGATAAGGAACCGGCAGGGGGTGGAGCAGGCCCGCCGGGGCTTGGTTTCCTGACTTCTGTGTAGCACAAACAGAACATGCGTGAACATACTCCTCAATGTCAGTTCTCATGCGTGGCCACCAAAAGCGGCGGCTGACTAGCTCCCTCGTGCGGGCAGCCCCAGGATGGCCCGTCACTGGTGAGTCATGCCCCCATTGTAGAACTTCAGAGCGGGCGTTGAGCGGGACATACAGACGGCCCGGGGGTACTCCACTAGGACCTGGATCCTCCTCTTGCGCACGCAGGACGGCGTCCTCCAGGGCAAGCGTCACCTGTCCCACCACGCAGCTGGGGGGAATGATGCACTCAGGGACAGGGTCAGTAACGTTGGCGTCATACTGGCGCGATAAGGCATCAGCCTTGGCATTCTTGGTGCCGGGGCGAAACGTGATGATAAACCTGAATCTGGTGAAAAACAGGGCCCACCTGGCTTGTCGGGGGTTCAGGCGCTTGGCCTCACGGATGTACTGGAGGTTCTTATGATCCGTGATGACTGTGAATGGGTGGCGCGCTCCTTCCAGCCAGTGTCTCCATTCTTCAAGTGCCCTTAGGATGGCCAACAGCTCCCTGTCACCGGCGTCATAGTTCCTCTCAGCGTCACTAAGCTTGCGAGAGAAAAAGGCACATGGGTGCATCTTGTTGTCCATACCTGATTTCTGGGACAGCACAGCCCCAACACCAGACCTGGACGCATCCACCTCCAACACAAACGGAAGGGCAGGGTCCGGGTGCCTCAGCAGTGGGGCTGACGTGAACTGAGCCTTGAGATGCTCGAACGCCGCTTGCGCCTCCGGGGTCCATCTGAGTTTGGTTGGGGCTCCCCGGGCCACTGCTGTGATAGGTGCTACTATGGAGCTGAAGCCTCGAATGAAACGGCGATAAAAGTTAGCAAACCCCACAAAACGCTGTACCTGCTTGAGAGTGGCGGGAACCGGCCAGTCCAGTACAGCCTGCACCCTGGATTCGTCCATGATTACTCCATCGGGGGAGATGACATACCCCAAAAAGGAGGTGCGGGTAACGTGGAACTCACACTTCTCCAGTTTGACGAAGAGCTGGTTGTCCAGCAACCGCTGGAGGACCTGCCGGACGTGCTGGCGATGTTCTGTGAGGGACTTGGAAAAAATTAGCACATCATCGAGGTAAACGAACACACTGCGGTTGAGGAACTCCCTGAGCACTTCATTTACAAAGGCTTGGAACACAGCAGGAGCATTGGTCAGACCAAATGGCATTACCCGGTATTCATAATGTCCACTGGGGGTGCTAAAAGCAGTCTTCCACTCATCATTCTCTCTGATGCGGACCAGATGGTAAGCATTCCGCAGGTCTAGTTTAGTGAACACTGTAGCTCCTCCAAGAAGATCAAAAGCGGAAGACATGAGTGGCAACGGATATTTGTTCTTTACTGTGATGTTGTTCAGTGCTCGGTAATCTATGCATGGTCGTAGACCACCATCTTTCTTGGGTACAAAAAAGAATCCTGCTGACACTGGTGAAGTTGAAGGTGTAATAAGCCCGTTCTTAAGAGACTCGCTAATGTAGTCCTCCATGGCCTGAGTCTCGGGCCTGGAGAGAGGGTATAGTCGTCCCCGGGGGGGAATAGTGTTAGGCAACAGGTCAATGGCACAGTCAAAAGGTCTGTGAGGAGGAAGTGCTGTAGCTCTAGTCTTACTAAATACTTCAGCTAGGTCATGATACTCTGCAGGGACTGAAGAGAGCTCAGAGGATGAACAGGCAACAGAACACTTCATCACAGGTGTAACATGTTTGGCTGAGATACACTCTGGGCTCCATGATAACAATTCGCCAGTGGACCAGTTGAACTGGGGATTGTGTTTCTGAAGCCAGGGAAACCCTAGTACTACTCTATCATGTTGGGATTGGACTAAAGCCAAAGAAACAGTCTCTGTATGTGACCCAATCTGCAGTAGTAAGGGGTGTGTCATGAAGTCAATTTTACCGGAGCCTAGGGGTCGTCCGTCGAGCGCCTGGATTCTCACCGGATTGGGAAGGGCCTTGGTAGGTAGACCGAGGCGTGTGGCCAGAGCAGAGTCCATCAGGTTTTCCTCTGAGCCTGAATCGATCAGCACCGTGATAGGGATGTTCTCCGGGTTCTCTGGGGTCCAGGTGAGTCGAGCCCTCAGGCAGAGGCGCTTAACTGGGTTGGGGTACTGAGATTGGACAAAATTGCTCACTACGCTGTCCCCTCCTCCTAATGAGCATCCTCGTTTCCCTGCCGCTGGGGACATTGGTCCCGGTAATGTCCAGCTCCTCCACAGTAAAGGCAGCATCTCTCTCTGCGGCGTCGCTCTCGTTCTGCAGGTGTAATGCGGTACCTGCCTACCTCCATTGCCTCCGCTTGAGCGGGCTGAGCAGTGGGGCCCGACGCGCCCAGTGGTGAATGCGCTTGGGGAGGTGCCGAATTGGGAAGCCTGCGCTCACGCCTCCTTTCGCGTATGCGCTGATCGAGGCAGATAGAGGTGGTTATGAGCTCATCTACAGTGACCCCCCACTCCCGACTAGCCAAATCATCTTTGACCGCCTCCGACAGGCCATTGTAAAAAGTGGTCAAAAGTGCTTCATTGTTCCATTTGCACTCAGCTGCCAAGGTGCGGAATTCTATGGCATATTCAGACACAGGTCTAGCTCCTTGGCGGAGCGAGCTGATGCGGCGTGCTGCTTCTCTGCCACTCACTGGGTGGTTAAAAACCTGGCGTAGTGTCTTGGAGAACTCTACTGCATTAGCACAAAGTGGGGAATTTGCCTCCCATAGGGCAGTAGCCCATACTAGAGCTCTACTGGTTAGCAGCGAAATCATAAAAGCGACCTTAGCTTTTTCTGAGGGGAACTGATCAGGCTGCATGACAAAACACAGGTCACACTGTGTCAAAAATCCCTGACAGGTCTCTGGAGTGCCGGCATACCGCTCTGGTTTCTGTAGGAACGTCTTGGCAGCCGGGGGGTTCGGCTGGTGCATTTGCTGGGTTATCCAGGCTTGGATCTGCTGGATCGAGGTTCCCTGGGATTCCACAGCGCCGAGCACCTGGGCTAGGCTGACGTCTCCTCCTTCGGCGCCTGTTACACTCATGTTGGTGGTTCGAGCCTACTGTCACGTGCAACTTGAAGGTACTGAGTGTAGATACAAAACGCCGAGTTCAGGAGCCAAAAAGAGGTAGACTTTAATAAGCTATCCCACAGAGGGAAAACACAGGAACAGACGTGTCAAGAAAACATGAGGCTCGAACGAAGGGCAAGGTACAGACACGCCTTAAATACACTTGAGGCAATTACACAGGTGAACCCACTTAAGGTGAGCCAAGTCCAATCAGTCCACTGGGGGTGTTAAGGCGCACTCTGCCACCATCTGCTGGATGTCCTGGGGTCCTACGGCGCAGTCCTGACAGTTTTACCAAGTAAATGATTTTAGTGTTCAAGTAAATACAACTGAGAAATATTAAGTCGCAGTAAATGTCACATTAGTTAGCCTGACTTAAATAAATGTGTTGCTTGGAATACACAAAGTATATTTCACTTGAAATTATTTAGTTGTTTGAAATAGTAATTCTGAGTAGGCTTTACTAAGTCAAGAGTACATCTTAAGTAAAGTTTCAAGTACCCTTCACTTGCTTTTTTTAGTTACTGAAACTCAAGTGTAAGTGTACTACACTTAAAAAACATTTGCTAGTACAACATACAATACCTATTCAACAATACTTGAATGAAATGAGTACCTTTATTTGCTTTTTTCAAGGCAATCGGTTTGCATGTTTTTTTTAAGTAAGGTTAAGTAATTCGATTTTACAGTGCCGCCAATAGTCAGACGATTGCCACCACTAGTCAGAGGAGTACCACCAGTAGTCAGACGATTGCCACCACTAGTCAGAGGAGTGCCACCAGTAGTCAGACGATTGCCACCACTAGTCAGAGGAGTGCCACCAGTAGTCAGACGATTGCCACCACTAGTCAGAGGAGTACCACCAGTAGTCAGACGATTGCCACCACTAGTCAGAGGAGTGCCGCTAGGCGTCAGACGATTGCCGCTAATCAGGGGAGTGTGCCCCCCTGGGTCCCCTCTTCTTCTTTTCACCTTTCTTTCAGTAATTGAAAACACAACTTCTGCTTACATTCGATCAAATCAGTTTTTTTTATTGACCTGACTGGTCTTATATGTAATATCCTACATATAAGCAGAGGAAGAGTCAAGATAGTTTCAGACTTGTATCTTTTTTTTAAACTAATTTGAACATTGTCAGTTGGCACTCTGTAGATGCTTGGATGCCATGAAAAAGTGAAACACAAAAACGTGAAAAACTTTGTTATTATTATTGCAGCTGATTGTCTTTGACTATTAAAGTAGGCCTAATTATCAGTAAAGACTGTATTTTTGTTTATTTTTGTTTCAAAACGGCCTAAATCATAATGGCGGTTTTAAGCCAGCTACATAAATTGACTTATTCGGACCGTTGCTGAGTTACATTTTCCATCTGATTTCAATGGGTGCTGTTATAGGAATATTCAAGGGTTTAAGATCTACGTGTAGAAAAAAAGGGTTTTTCAGTTCCTTTAGAATCTCTAGATAGTTGTGCGGTTGTAAATGCTGTTACACTCAAGAGAGGTGTGCGTGTTCAGGTTTACCTGGTGGAAAAATAATACCATTGTTGTGCTTAGTCTAACAGTACAGTTTCCTCAAAGTAACGTAACATAGTGGTGATATAACAGTATAACATGATCTATTAAAAATTGTAAAAAATCCTACATTGATGACCCTGACTCTACTAGACGTTTCCAGAGAGAAGATGACGCCGCACACAGTTTCACTCAAGCCGCCGGATTTTTGGGAGACGCTCATTTTGGTTTGCTCAAACTGAAGCACAGTTCGCCCTCAGAGACATTACAGCGGACGCTACAAAATATTATTATGTCGTGGCGGGCCTCGGCAGTTCGACAGCAGGCAGAGTGGTAAGCATCTTTGAAAATCCTGCAGAGGGGGATCAAGTTACAGACCCGGGCTTTCAGGAATTGAGGACGGCAGTTACGGGACTGCGGTTGGAGGAGGTCCCGCTTGGCAAAACTGGCACTACGCTCCTGTGTGATGTCTCCACAGGCCAGCCACGGCCGGTTGTTCCCGACGAATGGAGACAACAGGTCTTCGACGCGATTCATGGTCCGTCACACCCTGGCAAGAGGGCGTCTCATAAGTTGGTGGCAGCGAAGTTCGTCTGGCACGGGCTGAAAAACGATGTACGAAAGTGGGCCGGGACTTGTGTGGTGTGGCAGCGCTCCAAGGTCCACCGTCACATAAAGACCCCTTTAGCACAGTTCTCGGTTCCAGAAAGGAGGTTCGATCACGTGAATGTGGACTTAGTAGGACCTTTGCCCCCATCCCGGGGTTTCACACATCTCACAATGGTAGACCGAACCACTCGCTGGCCAGAAGCTGTCCCGTTGTCGTCAAGAACGGCAGATGAGGTGGCTCTGGTTTTTATTCAGACTTGGGTCGCCAGGTTCGGAGCCCCAGCTGACGTTTCCTCGGACCGAGGCCCACAGTTTACATCAGAGCTCTGGAATGCAGTTGCAGGAAGTCTAGGGGTGATGCTCCATCGCACATGCCTACCACCCGCAGGCTAATGGTTTATGCGAGCGGTTCCACCGTTCTATGACAGCTGCTCTCCGGGCCAGCCTCAAAGACAGTGGTTGGGTGGACAGGCCTCCGTGGGTCATGTTGTGGCGTAGGACAGCCCCCAAGGACGACCAAGGACGATCACAAGGAGTGAGGAGGGATCTCCGAGGAGCCATGAGCGAGGACGCACGAGAACATCATCTCCTTCTTTTTTGTTTTTTGGCGGATGGCATCCAGTAAAAGGTGCATTACCGCCACCTACTACGCACGAGAACAGCCTTCCAGGGAGTGTTTTAACTGCTGACACGCCCCCTCACTGTTCATCAGTTATGTGATTGGACGCTGCAGCTGATCGGACTGACTGACTGGAGTTTCATACCAGAGTGAAGACAGCTCACAGATTAAACGGAAGCTTTATTTTTGATTCGTTTTCTGATTCACCGTCTGGTTTAAATATATGTTTATTGTAGACTGAACAAGAAAAGGACCACAAACAACTTTCTTCATTTGTTGGAAAGATTTGTCTTTTCATGATCTGATATTTCTCTCAATAACTTTTATTATGGGTACAATTAAAGTCAGAGAGAGTTGGAGAGACACATATATATATATATATATATATATATATATATATATATATATATATATATATATATATATATATATATATATATATATATATATATATATATATATATATATATATATATATATATATATATATATATGCATTCAGTCAGTAGAAATCAATCCTGCTCTTACAAACAGAACACGGTTTGTTAAAGAGGTAACAGACTACAGAGATAAAACACCTCTACTCTCGCAGTGATGATTACTGTGTGTCTTTATTAGTTATTAGTATTATTAGTTACTATTATTAAGTACAGTGATCATGTGAACATACACAAACTTCTCAAAAGTCTCTCCAGATGTTAAAGCCGACTGACAGCTGTGTGATCAGCTGTAATCAGCTGGTCCGCCGTCATCAGAAACTGACGTCACTTCACGTGACGCAACTGAGGAAAGGAAGTCTCATATCTCTTAAAACACATTTCCTCGTTTCCTCTATCCTCGCATGGTTTCCTTGCGTCTATCCATGCATCCCTGGGGGGAGGGACTAAGACGCAAGGAAAGGACGCAAGTGAGGGAAATGGGGATGCAATTAAGAGACGGACGCACCCACGGAGTGCTGTCATCGGGCGTCTGAAGCTCACTCTGCTATCCATTACTTTTCACTGCAGTAAGGCAGACCGTAGTAGTCGCCTCACAGATACAATCGCTAGTCTGATGTGGGACTTCCTGGTCAGGCAGACGATTTACACAATAATCAGAAAACGTACGCTAATTTCTCGGACTTCTCTCCGCTAACCCACTACGCAGTCTAGACATCGGGTTCCAACCTGGTTCCAACGTTATCTCGACTGTTATTTCGCAGTGGTAAACAGAGTTCGTTAGTTAAGGTTACTCAACATCAAAGTTAGCTAGCTAGCAAGTAAGCTAACGTCAACGAAAGGGCTCTGTGTGCTCTAGCCATGTCCGCTTCGGCTGGATGCTCCCCGGCTGCTCAGAGCTCAGGCCTTGGCCCAGGTATGTCTATGTTTCGCTGGCTAGAAGTGCTGGAGAAAGAGTTTGATAAGGCCTTCGTGGACGTGGATCTGCTGCTTGGAGAAATAGACCCAGATCAAGTCGACATTACGTACGAGGGTCGGCAGAAGATGACCAGCCTAAGCTCGTGTTTTGCTCAGCTCTGTCACAAAACACAGACGGTTTTCCAACTGAACCACAAACTAGAAGTGAGTAACTCTTGTATGATTGACACCTTACATTTTATTGTATCGTTAAGTGAGGTTATTCATCGTTTGGACTCCCCTGCCGAGACTGAATAGAATAGAATAGAATTTATACTATCTTTATCCCTTTAAGGGGGAAATGTTTCTCTTCATTTGACCCATCCCTGTATATATAGGCAGAGATGGGCAGTATTTCTATTGTATTTGAAATACGTATTTCAATTACTTTTGAGTATTTTGTAATTTGTATTTTATAGGGCCGATACAAATCGAACGTAATTTGTAACAAAATACTTTACAGTGGAGTAATTGTTTATTTAAAATACTCAAAATACTTTCTCCACAAATAAAAAAACAGTTCACGAGTTCAGTCTTCAGATCTTCAAGTTCAACAGATTGTCTGTCAAGTTAAATATTTTACCTGAGTGTGACAGATGTCAACTAGCTTGATGTATAATTGATGTCTGGGTCTGGCTACATAGCCTATTGTATGTACATGGTGATGGTTATAATATCAAGCTCGATGCTAACATGCTAATGACGCTAGCATGCTGTCTCGGCTGTGCAAAGCCAGTGTTTAGCAAGTTAACTTATCAGTCGAGTAGCTAGCTATGGGAAGAGGGAGATTGGGAGCTTGTATGTTCATGATAATCTTATCACGAGACGTCTGACCATCTAATCGTGCACTGAATTACAAGTTATGCTGTATCTTCTCAATGTGAATGCCATAATGTTATATCAATTACTGGCAGATAATATAGTTCACAGTTAGCCAGGCTATGACAATAGATGTCCATTTGTTAAAAAAAACTAAAAAGCATTAAATATCCATTTTATTTAAAAGGCATATTATGAAACTATTCTTAGTTTTATTATTTCATACATTTTACAGTTGGCCAGGTGGACAACATGTCTCAGCAAGATGATGTTCAAAAAGGACCATCAACAAGCACAGATGTGCTTAGTTACACTGACATTCTGTGACTGTTCTTCCTGTTAGTGGGGTTCACTAGAGCTTTGTGTACATTATAGCCCAAACCTGAATGCTCCGCTATACCAAATTGTGAGAAAATGGAAAATCCAGAAAAAAGTATTTCCTGTATTTTAAATACAAAATACATGTATTGGATTTTGTTACATTTTCTGGCACCAGTATTTTGTATTTTATTTTGATACATTTATTTGAGGAGTATTTTGTATCAAAATACATTTTCATGTATCTTTGCCCATCTCTGTATATAGGGAGCAGTGGGCTGCCAACGACAGGATTGATAACATCATGCCGCTCTCGTTCATGGCACATTACCCCGGTAACTTTATGTCACAGGCGTTCATGTACTGGCATATGCCACTGCTGACCATGGGTATATCCCAAGTCCTTATTTGTTATTTCCTCGCTCCTCGAGCTTCGCTTGAAACGCAAGTTGTTTTGCGCCGCCATATTGATATTAACCAGCGACCCTGTTAACTGGCGACCTTCAGCCGAATGCGTCTGTTGTTGTCGTAGTTACGGCAGCTGTTGAAAACGAGAAGAGAGCACTTACCTAGCTGTCCTCATGAATGCCGCATTGTTTAGTTTTGCAATACAGTGTCAAGCCTTCTCATTTACAGTCTTTGGTCAAAACATACCCCAGAAAGGAGAGAGGAAATGAGGAAATATGTTTTAACCCTTTGATACACAACATGGGTCAAAAGTGACCCGACGGAGTTTTAATTGTAAATATCTTTGCAATAAATAAAAAGGCCTTCTCTGCTGGCCTAGACAGAATCACAAAGTTATAGATATTTTATAATTTAATAATTTTTTATAAATACACGACATGTAGTATTTTTTTTCCCATTAGCTTATTTTCTCATTGCACAGCTCCTGTCTTCCTCAGTTGCTCTGCTGTTAGGGGAGGCTCAACTGTCTTCACTGTTGAGCCTCCCCTAACAGCATTCATTGACGCCTTCTGGCGGTACAGAGAGCAGAGGAGAATTGGCGCAACCATGTAGAGACAGAAATGACATGCCGTCGTGTAAATAAGATAGATAACATCAGGCTATTTAGTTTGTTTAATAAAAGGACAAGGTGTAGACCTGTTCTCATCGTCGGAAATACACGAGGGCAAAGGGCAAAACTGACCCTAAGAAATATCATTTTGCCCCTGACATCACTAGGAGAGGGGCAAAAAATGCCCCCGAAGTTTCTAAACGAATAAAAAAATGGAGCGCTTCTTAATCAGACCTGTGACTGCGGTCAACTCAGCAGACACTTAAATTTGAGTACACCTATATCCTGAAATTCACAGCAGATCGGGAGCAAGTGAAGGACTTTGAAAGTTAACGGAAAGATTAACGTGAGACAACATCCGGTTTCTTAAGACGAACATCCGGTTTAATATAATGGTAGGGAAAACACTGATAATGGTGGTGGCTGGTGCCATGTGGCAGTGGAACACCAGTGACATATCACGAAAAATTGACATTTGAGCAGTGGTGGGCCAGCTAGGCCTTCTCTGCTGGCCTAAAAATAATCACAAAGTTATAGCTATTTAATAATTTTTCACAAATACACCATGTATTATAATTTTTTTTCCCGTTAATTATTTTTCTCATTGCACAGCTGCTGTCTTCCTCAGTTCAAGGAGAGCTTTTATCCAATCAGATTCAGCCCCTATTTCTCCATGTAAGGAGAGAGGCAACGAGGTCCTCTAGGTAGACTTTGCAGATTTAAGTGTGTGGGGACGATATTGTTGATTGTCATAGTCTTCAATCAGATCTTTAGTTTGACATGTTGGGCGTATTCTTTGACGTGCCACTGGCACCGAGGTAGCCTTCTAAGTACGTCAGCATTGCCCCTCGCAACTCAAACCATGGTTTTCTCCTCGCAGGCTGTAATTTTGCCTGCGCGAGCAGAGATATTCTGCGCGAAGTGATGCGAGAGCGCTCGCAAAAGTAATATATGTGCGCGGCTGTTAGATTTGCACACGCAGGACCTCGACACACGTTCGTGTGGATATCATTTGTGCTCTCGGATTTTGTCATTGATTTGCCTTCATAGCCACACGTTAATGCTGACTTAGTTGTAGGCCAGCTAGAAGGCTCTGACATGTTAAAGAATACGCCCAACATGTCAAACTAAAAATGTGATTGGTTGAAGACTATGATAATCAACAATATCGTCCTCATTTACTTAAACTGCAAATGGATTCACTTGTAAGTCTGTAGACCTCTGGGCAGATTATTTTACTTAGAGACAGCATAAGGGCGAAATCTGATTGGATAAAAGCTCTACTTACAACAAGCTTCTGAGGAAGCACAACTGAGGAAGACAGTAGCTATGTAATGAGCTAATGGGAAAAATATTTAGACTGCATGTAGTGTATTTCTGAAAAGATAATTAAATCATAAAATAGCTATAACTTTGTGTCTAGGCCAGCAGAGAAGGCCTTGCTGGCCCTGATGGCTCACCACTGGACCGATGTATGTCCAGCTCTTCAGATAATTATATATTATTATAATATCAATTAAATTTGGCGTCATTAACATGAACGTTTCAAAAAACAATGTTGCCAAAGCATCAAAATAAAAAAGTAAACAATAATATTCATAAAATTAACACATTACTATTCTTATATAATAATTAGTGCTGGGTAACGATTAACAACCTTTTCTATCCAAAGAGCCATTTTGCCTTATTTTCCACCAAATAAAATTCGTCTGGACCGCAAAAGCTACTTGATACCACAGCTTATAAAGTTGTACATACAGTTATATTATATATACAAACACTATTTGTATTATAAATGTATTTGTATTTGTATATAGTTGTATCTATGAAAATATAGAACAAGAATAAAGACAATTCTTACATATTTTTGCAATTTTACCTGTTATAATAATATCAAACTCTTATGAAGAGGAGAGTTTTCTGCAGCAGCTGAGAAATAGCTCTTTGTCGCTCATCTCCAGCGTGACACTTTTCAGCAAATGCTGTGTGCTTGTTCTGGAAGCATAGAGGTAAGCCAGCATCGTTGGCAGTGAAAGCAAATGAAGATGTCCACGCAGAGTTAAACTCTCTATTTTCCTCCGTGACTTTTCTTTTTTTGGATTTATCCATTGATGGTTTACAGGGGGCGGGGGTCTGACAATCATGATCAGCCACCTGCAGGGAAAAGCGCTTGACAGGGGTAGATTTAACTGCCTGTGGGAATAATTGACATATAAGATTCTGTTCATTCTTGCTTATAAATGATATTCTCTCTGAACACGTTTGTGTCATGTGAGATAAGTTCTTTGATCAGCGCAATGTTCCTTTTCTAATTTCTATTTCCTCGTGTCTCCCCCGTGTGTCGCGTGTGTGTAAACCTCGCTCGAGTCATGAAACTTGTCAGAATACTCGTATTTGATTGGCTGAGCTGCATCACGTGATGTGATTTGCAATGCATTGGTCGGTGTGTTTCCTGCACCGCCGACCAAGTGCCGTAACAGCTGAATAAGAGGCGCCGGTTAAATTTTACGGTCTGTGCCCAATATGTATAATTCCGAATTATCTATCGTTTTTTAGTTCCTAGGTCCGGATACGGTGCACCAGTTGGGGAGGGAGCTGCACCAGAGAGGCTTTTTCCATCGCGCCGCAAAATCGCCAACGCGTGATTTGAAATTTTTCAACTTCTGCGAAATAATCGCGTGACGCTGTGCCGCGATAGCCTATCAGCGTTGAGTTGTCCCCCTGTCATCACTGACTTCCTGCCGCTGTTGAATCAGGAAATAAATCCTGTAGCCGTCTGTGTTCACCCAGAGCTCTACGATACCTCATATCAATGGAGACTGGACCAAACTATGTGTATACACATAGTTTGTGTGTGTGTGTGTGTGTGTGTGTAAACCATATGGTACAAACAATGAATAGACGCTGCATATTTACGTCTACATGACGTTATTGAGTGCTGGTGGAGCTGCTACAATGTTAGCATAGCCTAGCACCGATCCATCAGAGCTCCATTGAGAAGACAAGTAGCCTACAAATCGGCATTATTACATAGTTATTTCCCAGTCCCTTTTTGTCGGAGAAGACGAGTACAAATCGGCATCATTATGTAGTTATTTCGGAGTCCCTTTTTGTCGGTTTATTTGCCGTTAAATCACAGCTAAATTCTTTTGGTGTTCGTGGTTTTGTGTCTTCCTTTCGATTTCCAGTATGTGGTCTCTCAGCCTTTACTTGGTGAGGATCTGTCTCTGCTTTCTATCTCTGACAGTAATAATAATAATAATGCATTTTATTTGTAACGCACTTTTCATTTTAAAAAAAATCTCAGAGTGCCACAGAGCCAGTACATAGTAAAAACATAGTAAAAAGCATAGTTAAAACATAGTTTAAAAAAAAACTATAATAAAATAAAAACCAGTGCATGAACAGAAACACAAAAGAAATAACTGACACTGATTTAGGTCAGAAAGGCTTTCCTGAATAAAAAGGTTTTTAGGCCAGTCTTAAAAGAGACCAGTGTCTGTGTTGCCCTTAGGTGGTCAGGGAGACTGTTTCATAGGCGTGGAGCTGCCGAGCCAAAGGCCCGGTCGCCATGGTGCGGAGCTTGGTGCTGGGGACCCGGAGGAGCGAGCTGTTTGATGATCTGAGGGTGCAGGTGGAGATTTGGGGAGTGATGAGATCTTGTAGGTAGGGAGGTGCATGTCCATTTATGCATTTATGTGTGAGTAGTAGGACTTTGTAGTCAATCCGGAATGAGACAGGGAGCCAGTGTAGGGAGGGCAGAATGGGTGTTATGTGCTCATACTTCCGGACTCTCATCAGGATCCTGGCAGCGCTGTTTTGGATGTATTGCGGCTTCTGGATGTTCTTGGCAGTGATCCCAGTGAATAGTGAGTTGCAGTAGTCCAGTCTTGAGGATATAAAGGCGTGGACCGACATTCTGACAGTTCATCATCTCTTTAGTTCCAGATAACATTCTAATCTAACCTTTTACTTTTAGTTTCTTCTTTCCAATGTTGTATATAGTTTTCTTGACATTGTGTTGGTGTTTGGAGAGCAGTGTTGTTGTAAGACAGGTCCCAGTGTGTCTGAGAGGGGCAGTTAGCCTCAGCACCAACTGAGAAAGGGGACTGATTGAATTAGCACTAAAGAGTGGGAGCAAATATAACTTATATATTGTAAAATATTGGCTGATCCTAGGGCTGGGCGATATGGCCTAAAAAAAAAATCTCCGATTTTTTTACAAAAAATCCGATTCACGATTTAAATCGATTTTTTTCCCCCAAAATTTTTTGCAGATGACAGAAGCTGTTGAAAACAATTTTTTCTTTTATTTTGTGATGATTTTCCCAAGTAGGTTGATAAAAATAAAGTGCAAACAAAACCTGAACATTGTAGAAAGGTGCCTGTAGTATACAAAAAGTATTTGGTCACTCTTTTGTTTGCCTGAATCATTTAAATATAAAATTAAATTAAACATAACATTAAATGGCATTAAATAGTAGCCTTCCATTGTAAACAACTGTGCAAATGTAACTTTTTACAGTAAGCTTTTCTAACTGAATACACTGATACAAACACAGCATGAAATAAAATGTATATGACCCTTTAACATTCACATTTTCAAAAGTGCAACATCTGATCTAACATCAACATAACATATTTTGCACAGTAAATAAGTGCATGTAAACAAAATCAAGTGCATTCACAACATAACCAACAGTATTAAACAGTAGTGCATGTTTTTTCTAAATATTTTTTGCCAGGAAGACAAGCCTGTCTACTACCTCTGGCTTCAGGCATGCACGGTGGCATGTAACAATGCCCCCCCCCCACACACTGAAAAGCCTCTCAGAGGGGGCACTTGTAGCTGGCACAGAGAGGTATTTCTTTGCTAAAGTACTTAGCCTTGGAAAGTTAAGTTGGTGACGCTTCCACCAGTCAAGTGGATCGGTGTCTGGGTCAACCTGCTGGACCACAGGTCAGTTGTTGCGGAGTAGAATGACATCCCCTCCAGCTCCGCAGAGATCCTTTGGCGTGTACTATTGTACAGCCGAGGCAAGGCAACGTCAGAAAAATGTTTACGGCTTGGTAGCACGTACCTGGGGTCCAAAGCTTTGAGACGGTGAATA
Organism: Melanostigma gelatinosum; assembly: GCF_949748355.1. Lineage (NCBI taxonomy): Eukaryota > Metazoa > Chordata > Actinopteri > Perciformes > Zoarcidae > Melanostigma > Melanostigma gelatinosum. The sequence goes on from NC_136652.1 coordinate 262,570, forward strand.
AACCCCGGCTTTTCCACGGTGTATATGGGCACCATATCTTTTGCGATATACATCGCGACTGCATCCGTGATGGCTTTCCACCGGGCACTCTTCTTCTCATGCGGAGTACAGTTGGTGAATGTCTCCAAAATGCTGGGTTGTTTTTGTGAGGTGGCGGCGGCAGCAGTGAAGCTGCTGGCCGCCATTGTTTTAGTTTGTAAACAATGCGCGCGCACTCTACTACGGGAAAAAGGGGTGGGGGCGATTTTCTCGATTTTCAATAAAACACATCGCCTTAAAGCACACATTCGAATTAATCGATTAAATCGATTTATCGCCCAGCCCTAGCTGATCCTTTTGTTTTTTTATTATAGCACCTGGTCTACAAGGCTCAAGACATTTTTGTTTTGCCACCATCCCAAAAATCTTTTCTACAGCTAAACCAGCATGTTATAGTCATCTATAGTGTTATTTTCTTCATAAAAACACAATTCAAATGATACGAAAATAAAAGATTGTATTTTTAGTGATTAAAAATCTTGTCATGTAGTTTTAATGATGTATTATAAGTAGTGCTGGGCAAGTTAACGCGTTATTAACGCATTAATTAATTAACGCCGACAATTATTTTATAGCGCGTTAACTAATTTTTTTATTTTGAAAGTCCGTTGCTCACTGGCAGCGGTGGAGGAATGGAGACAAGTGGACATCGCTGCGGTAAAGTCAGCAGACACTCAGATCTCCGTGGTCAACTCAGCAGACACTTACACTTTAGTGCACCTATATGCTGACATTCACGGTAAACACATTTAAACGGCACAGATCGGGAGCGAGCAAAGGACTTTGTTAGCGGAAAGATTAACGTGAGACAACATCCGGTTTCTTCAGACGAACATCTGGTTTTCAGAATAAGATTCCAACAAAGTGTGAATTATATTCACATTAAGTATAAAACATGCTGCCTGCATCTCGTGATTAAAGTGTCTTTATTCTTTGATCGCTGGGTAACCATCATCACCTCGGAGTTACAGCATTATATTGATGAACAGTAGAGCTGCATTCACATGCTCTGACTGTCATGAATAGGGTTGGGTACCGAAACTCGGTGCCAATATGGAACCGGTTCCTACACGTCCGGGATCTACCGGACCGAAACGTAACGCAGATTTCGGTGCTTCCTTTCGGTGCCTGAGCCGATTGAAATACTTTTTTTACACTACTCTGATGACTCCGTCCTGGCAGGAGGACTCGGTCCTCCGCTCCTCACTCATAGTATTATTCCAACGGGGTACTTAGCGCTGTCGCTCATAAGCACAACAACACAGCCACGCGAAAGCTTCTTCTTCTTCTCCTCCTTTGAGGTGTACTGGCGGTTGGCAAACGACGAAGTGGCGCATTACCGCCACCAACTGGTCAAATAAAATAAGTCATGAGACGTGTCGTATTTTGCCAGAGAAGGCAAATATGCTCATATTTCTGCAAAATAATTGCTGAAGTTTGAAGCTGTAGTGTGTGTACAGAGTGTGTGTGTTTTGTATTCATTTATATTTATTTAAGTATACTGTAAACTGTTAACAGTTGATGTGTTGTTCATAGTTAAAAAGTTTGAAGCTGTAGTTTGAAGCCAAGTGTTTTGTATTTATTTATGTTTATAGTATACTTTAAACAGTTAATATATTGTTCAATTTGAAGAAAAAAGTATCGGTTCAGGCACCGTTTAGGCACCGGTATCGGAAAAAACCCAAACGATACCCAACGCTAGTCATGAAGACAGACATTTTTGCTGAAACGTGCAGAAACATTTTATTCCTGTTGCACAGCAGTGGAACGTTTCACATACAGTCACACACTGAGCACAGATAGTGAAGAGATAGAACTGCTACTGTGTAAAGGGAACACTACTGTTAAAAAGCACCTGATTTGTTTAAAGTGTTTGCAAACCAAATGTGATTGCCCTTTTGTTCATATAGCAGTACTTTTAAAATAAAAGTGCGCAATATACTACTTTTGAATTCATTATTGAACTTTGCCATAACAATGCGATTAATCGCAAAAATCCATGCGATTAATCGCATGGATTAATTAAATATTTTAATCGTTGCCCAGCACAAATTATAAGCTTCATAAGTTTATAGCTATTAAACAAGTCATCTATTTATGTTGTAAAAACATCTCCTTCAAACAACTGGATTTAGCTAACTAGTTAGTGAAGTTTCTCACGAACAACATTTTACAGATAACATGTAAACACATCATGATAACGTTATAATTTACCTTCGCCCGATCATATTGTAACTGAAGTGAACCGCCTTTCTCCTCGTGTAAATTTAAACACGGATTAGTTGTTGATAGTGTAACATTATCGAAGATAAGCGACTAGAAAACATAAATGCTGATGTCCGAATGGCATATTTTACTGAATATTGGTTGATAACGATCGTCAGTGAAACTTAATTTCACACTGTGATGATTAACGTTGAACTGTGTAATTATTCTGTGACCCACACGCGTGCCGAACCGCGAAGGGGGATCAGTACGGATTATGTATCAACAATCGTACATTACAGCACTATCTGGTATATGTCATTCATTAGATCAGGTGAGTTCAAGGCCATGATGAAAGGAAGTTTTTATTTATACAGCTTATGGGTTCTTTGTGTCCCTCATTTAACCTGAGAGTTTTAAGAAAATATGTATTTGTTGGTGGTCTGAAAGGAGAGATTTCTGTCTGACAGTGAATGCATATATGAACACATTTTTGTCGACACAGTTATAGATTGATGTTGGTATTTACAGTTGTGTCTATGTATTTAGCGTTAGAATTAATACATCATTTTTTGATTCATATTTCATTTAGAATGTTGCCGGAATTATTTACCATACAACCAACCGTATTGAAAATAAAAAAATGTTGGCCAGATGTGTAAATAATGTGTACATACAACAACTACACAATTTACACACAAAACTGACAATTATCAAAGTGGGAAGTGTGGTGAGAAAGGGGTGTAGACATGGTTTTCTAGAACAAACCCAGGGTAGAAACAATGAGCTGAAGGACAGAATATAGGAACAAAACATTGTTTGTTAATGTGTTTAGCCAGTTTTACTGATTTGTATTAAATTATTTGTACATTTTTATACAATTTTCATTTGCACTCAACACAGCATTCTCGAAAATCAAAGGCTAGTTTATACACTTGATTTAAATTTTGTTTTTGATAGACAAGCTATAGAAAGGAGACATTATTTCTAAACTTGTCCACCCTCTGGCACACCCAAAGGACATAGCTGTCCTTACAGTGTTGAATGGTTTGTGTTAAGAGCTGTCGCCGTGTGACTTTGCTCGATGTTCTGACAATCCTTCTTCCAAACTCTTTACTCTCCACTCTAGGCTCAGCTGGTGGACCTGCGTTCTGAGCTGACTGAGGCTAAGGCTGAGCAAAACGTGATAGAAAGGGAGGTCCATGACCAGCTCCTGCAGCTTCATGCTCTCCAGCTGCAGCTCCATGCCAAGCAAGGCCACGCTGAGGACTCTGACTCCATCAAAGACAGACTGGTAGGTAGGAGCAAGAGATGTTGGCCACAACCTTCACACTGAATCCATCTAAGTTTTACAACATGGCAAACCATTTTTACTATTTTTTGTCATGTTGGCTTTATTTGTAGTGACAGTATAGATACAGAATGAAAATACACGGAGGGAAAGGGTGGTATGTAATAAAACAACAGTCAGATGCGTGCAGCCACTTAGGCAAACTAAGTTTTTTTTAATTGTTTTTTGTGGTTAATTGAAAGGATAAAAAAATCATCATGTTGTCAACAAGCTCCTGCTGTCTGTGATTCAGTGTGATGCGTAGATGCTGCTTAATACTGAATTAATGATGTTGGGAAGCTAAAGAAAAAGTTTCTGAAAGAGGTCTCCAATTTCCAGATAAGTCATTGGAGGTCCAGTGTAGGCCAACGAGAGAGAACCCAGTCCAGTAGGAATATTCCTGCTTTTTAGGACAACATGTAACATTATCTGAAGGAGGAAGAACACCTACACTGTGAAAATAACTGCTTGAACAATATATAGCCGTAGCTCTAACACATATAGACTTCCTCACTTCTCTATATTTAGTTGCTTGTTGTACGTCATGTGTTGTTTGGGATGTGTCTGCATGAAACCTCATCTTAACTTTACAACATTTGGATTCATTGATGTGGTGAACATTGTACGCTGCCGTGGTATATAAAAGGACAGAGCGGCTACTGACATGTCTGCACTTCTTGTCTGTATACTAGTTGATGTTCATCTCATCAAACAAGCCCTGTTGTATGTAATAAACAAAGTCTTACTGTGCTACACATATGTTACAAAGTGCCAAAAAAGGTTTCTCTCTACAGGGAACTGATCAAAATATGAAAGCCATTATTTCTAACATGATCAGTGAGCCGTGTGAACTCTGGGCTCTAAATTGAACCACAACAGCACTGTTCTTCCACCACAATGCTTTTAACTGCTGATGTCCATAAATCTCTGTGATAGTTACTGAAAGGGTTCCGTGCATCTTCTGCTCATTGTATGAGTGTGTCTGTCACAATGGCCATTTTCTATAAATATATATGTCATGCAGTTAGTATTAATGCCATTTACACACCAGCAGGGGATTTGAGGATGTTCATGGAAGATTATTGAAAATGATCTCAATAATTTATTTTACCAATATAATTTCTTCCGTTATTGAGATTATAATTACAAAAGGCATTCAACATTTAGACATGCCTGCTGCTGAGCCTACACTTTGTCTGCCGAAGGGACTAGAAGCCTTTGTCACCAAAGTGTAATTAATGAAGTTACACATGGTAGTCTGAGGAAAATAGACTTTTCAGTTGCAATGCGGGCCAGTGTGGCTGCTACTGCTTTGCTGTTCCCTGCTGCTTTTCTATTGCTTCCACTGCCTCTATTCTTTCTTTTCAACAGATATGCATGTTGCATATCTGACACTTGTATTCAATGGTGAACTTCCTCACAATCTCTGTTTCCTGAAACAAATAATCTTTGACATCTTTCTCTTCTTTCTCTGCCTCTTTTTCCTCAAGCCTGCACCAACTTTGGAAGAGATGGTAAGTTTGTGTGTTGATGTATTTTGCAGGTAATCCGATTTTCAAATAAGTAGTTTGGATTAAATATAGAATGTGTAGCTATACCTCCTGAGTCCGCTGAGTCTAACTCCAACCACTGCATCATTTAGAAAAAGGGGGAGGGGAGATTTGTAGAATTTTAATAAATGTGGTGAGAATGTCAACATTAATCACAGTAGAGTCATATTATTAACTTTACAGCTCGAAGCACTCATTTAAGAGTGCGTTAAGACGTATTCCTGCATACGAACAGCCAGAAAATCTATCATACAGAATTACAATTAACATTAAAGCTGCGAGCAGCATTGATCGGGCCCTCGCAACTTCACGCACGTCGAGGGTACTAGCAGGACTCTGGGTGACGCGGCCATGCATTTGTGTGACCATCACACTCTGCGTGCATGAGTGAGATATTTCCTGCATAGACCAGCAGGGTAGCAAGATCATGTTGCCAGGTCTTAAGCCTCAAATGTTTTGAGTGTACATCCGATACAATCATAAATGTAAGCCTTTAAAGATCATTAAGAAAATGAATGTGTGTGAATGTGCTTCAGTGTTTGTAACATAACAGACAGTTATGGGATGTTTACTGGGATGGGGTTCAACTCCCTGCAGTGTCCTGCTGATTGTATTTGGACTTGCATGAAAGTTAACAGAACAGTAGTGCCATTTGCTGTTACTTGAACACTTTAATTTAACACTGTTTTCATTTTAAGTTATTCTGTAACTTTAGACTGTAGTGTGAAGCATTCATTATAACGTTTAACCTGATTGTCATGAAGAAGCTCTGGACAGATCATTTATACTAATGTCCACTGACATGGTTTGAAAATCCACTGTTATCTAACTTGCTCTCCAAGCATCTTAGTTTGCACATATTTAGCTCAGAGAAGTCTTTTTCTCATGGTGTGCCCACAAACCCTTTCAATAAGTTCAGTGTTTGGGCCGCTGTAATTATAGAATCCTGCTTACGTCCATGCTTATCAGTAGGTGGCGCTATGACAATGAGTTAATATTGGCATGCAGAAGTCCTAAAGCCATGACAGTCAACAAGTATGTCAAGTTTGGGACAGTTTTGACAAAGTACAGTCGAGTTACAACAGCTTGATGGATGATGGTGAACCATGTAAAATGGCCATCACACCATATCCACGTCGTTCGATGAAACCTAAAGCTTTTAGTAAGTTTTAATTGCTACGGTCTTCAGATTGTTCTGACCAAATTCTAAATTGATCGGATTAATTCCCTAGGAGGAGTTCGTAGTACAGCACCTGGAAATGGAAAAATGTAGTTGCTCCCCCTGTCATCACTGACTTCCTGCCGTTGTTGAATCAGGAAATAAATCCTGTAGCAGTCTGTGTTCACCCAGAGCTCTACGATACCTCATATCAATAGAGACCGGACCAAACTATGTGTATAACTACATGTGTGTGTGTGTGTGTAAACCATATGGTACAAACAATGAATGGACGCTGCCGTATTTAAGTCTACGTGAAGTTATTGAGTGCTGGTGGAGCTGCTACAATGTTAGCATAGCCTAGCACCGATCCATCAGAGCTCCATTGAGAAGACAAGTAGCCTACAAATCGGCATCATTTCGAAGTTATTTCAGAGTCCCTTTTTGTCGGTTTATTTTCTGTTAAATCACAGCCAAATCAGTTTATTTTGTGTTCCGACAGCTGTAGTAAACAGCGACCTGTGGCTTGCTAGACACAGTGAATACAGCTCGATACAATTCACGGAGCTCCTCTGAACAATATTATGAACCAGACATGACGGCGTTTGGCATTCCGACGTTTGAGGGACTTCCACAACACGTAACGTAACGATGGCCTGCCTCGGTCGGCGCTAGCTGCTATTGGCCTGTCTCGAACGATTCCGTCGTGACGCCCTTTCCGGTCATTACGCTGTCATTTTCTTCGGCGATGGCCAACCAAACGTAAATAATATTAATTCATACATATCAAATAATCTGTGTCAAATTTCATGAATATATATGGACGTTTATATGTCTAAATACTATAGGAAAGTGACTTTGATGAGAGAAAGCAGAAAGAACGCTCGGGCGACGCTAAAACAGCTCAAACGGAAATTAAGGAGCTTTTATTGCATCATTTGGAGTTGTTGAAGCGTGATATCATATTGTGAAGGACAGAACTACGGTCCCGGATGTGTTGACAGCATTGATGGTCATTTTTGCGACCCTGGAACAAGCGAATATCCCCGAAAAACCAGCAGCAGCCAGTGTTTACAACGAGGATAGAAGTCCGTACGGATTAGGCCAAGAGCAGTGCACGGCTAATTCACCCGTGTTAGCATCGTTTTAACGACTCTGGTAAAGGCAAAGCTAACTGTAATAATTACAACAATATTTCGTTTGAAAGGTACGAAGTTTAACTTCAGTTTAACACCATTAAATCAACTGAAAACATTACACGATAATTTTTATCAACATTGTACGTGAATTGTATTGAAACATTAGCTAAAAACTGTCCGGTTTGGGGTACAACTCAACAAAGCAGCAATTGTCCTAATTCCTTTCATGGTTGATAGCGGAAAGAAATGGCGGCCAGGTGAACGGCTTCCAGTCGATAAACCACGCCCCCTCTCCGGCGCTGCGCGATTTTGCGGCGTTTGGTGTGAACACGACCGGCGGCGCGTTGGACGCGATTTTGCGGCGCGTCAAAAAATCTACGCGTTTGGTGTGAACGCAGCATTAGACAGCCGAAGTGCACTTCCTCATTCGGGGGAGCATAGTTCGCAGCTGTGCTCCCCCGAATGAGGATTCTTAAATCGTGTGCACCTGGATTTGCATACAGAAACGCCCCGCCAGCTCCTTATAAGGGCATGCAACTGAAGAGCCGTGTGCACAATCGACAGACTCCACAGGCAACGCGAAAGCAACTTCAGACTGATTAAAATCATGTCAAAGCGGAAAGTCCTGTCCGGATCTGGTCCTATAGTGTTTTTCTCTGTACATTGTAATCCTAGTTTGACTTGGTTATAGTGAATGCATTGGGTGCCTTCCATTTCAGCCCATCATACAACATTTATCATTCGATAAATTAAGATGTACTTGAAATGTGTTCTTTTATTTTTGTTATTCATTTGTTTTTCTCCATTGAATGGTATATTTGACACTGAACTAGTTCATCATTATCTCAGTGATAGTGTCCAAATTAGCATAAAATATCACTGGTATGTAAAAACTACACGGACAACAAAATAGATGTAAATGTTGATCAAAATCTTATTCCCTCCTGCTCATAATAAAACAAGGAAACAACTCAAAAGTTGACACTGTCAGCTCCAGTCTCCATCCATTGTGTGCGGTCCTTAAGAATCAGGATTTAGGAGTGACGCGGATATGAAAGCTAGTTTATCCGTCTTTCCTTTACAAGCAGGAAAATTATTTCTCTTTATTTGAGAAAAGTTCATATTTGTGTTGTCAAATTTCACTATGACCCTGAAATTCTGTCTCTTGTGTATACTTCATATACTGAATGCAAGCAAAACTACAGAGCAAAATCACACTCTTTCTGACTAAACCAATCTATGGACTATCTGAAACAATGGATTTTCGTGGCCCCAAAAAAGCCCCCCCTTTCTTTGAATCCGAGAAATGGCCCTGGTCTGGACAGTCTTTTTCTCAACGCCTCAATAGGTAGATCTTGCCTGTCTTCAAGGCAGAGGTCGGGGATCTTGGGCTTAAAAAGGTTGGTGACCACTGGCTTATCTCGGCTCTTCCCCCTTTCGACTACGCTTTCAGTGGCGTTCGGTCCAGCATATCTGGCTTGGTAGTCGGCTGTGGACGTGAGTTGGTGAGGACCAAACCACAGCTTAAAACTGTGTGAATGTTGGACTTGAATACTGTGAATTCTAGTGAATATTGCTTATTTATCTACATAATTCTTTTTGCAGACAGAAGCATGTCTCCAGATGCACTTGGTGCTCAAACATAATCAAAGTTGTCCATTCCGTGTCGATGCCGGCCATATTATCTTGCCAGATAATTGTTTTGTTGCTGCTGTTTAAATTCCTCCTGATGAAAATTAAAAAAATGCACTACTGCTTTTGTTTTGTTTTTGTACTGTTTTTCTTGTGTAGCAATGGGCTAGAGATGCATTTCCTTCTGCAATACTGTGTTGGATAATGAAAATGAGTGATCCCATGAATTAATGCCAATGTCGCTCCATGTCAGCTGGATGTGTATAGGCATGCAAACAAATTTACCATGAAAACGTTATGGCGATTTTATGTTATTGTTGTTTATTGCTACTTGCACTCTAACTTGGACAAAAAACGGTTAATTCAGCTTTAACAAGTATACACATATACATTACTATTAAGCTTTAGATGAAATTCTAAAAGCAGATAAATGGAATCGGAACGAGGACTCAATAAGTTGAGATCCTGTTATACTGGGAATTCTGGCCAAATCGATTCCCTTTTCCGACTGCCAAAGCCAGCTACTGATCATTATTTCAGTAATAGCAGTGGATTGGCTTTTCAACTACAGCTTATTTTGGAAGCAATATGTTTAAATCACAAGAAAACAAGGATGTGAGAGAGTAATCTTCTTATTTGGTTCACTTACTCTACAACAACTAGTAATATATTAATTGACATTGCTCAACTTGGATATTGGTAAGATAAAACTCAACATGAAATTAATTATAACAGCTAAGTGCTTGTGTATTTGGCTACTAGCGATTGGAACAGAATTTTCACTCATCTTGCTTATAATGCTTGGTGTGTTGTGTAGGTGTGTGGTGTTCACATGTGATGTGCTTGTTCCAGGAGCAGGAGCTCGAGGTCAGCAAGAAGGAGAAATTAGCAGAGGCCAGGCTGGAGGCAGAAGTGAGACTATTTAAGAAGGAAAATGAGGCTCTTCGCAGACACATGGCAGTACTTCAGGCCGAAGTGTATGGAGCCAGACTGGCTGCCAAATACTTGGACAAGGAACTCGCTGGCAGGTAAGGAGTTTGAGATCACAACACCTTCAGGCTAAAGTTGAGGGTTTTCTGAGAACACGGCAGAATTAAACTATCAACAAATACAGCACTGTAATGACTAGGGGGGGCTCATCATGTACACAAATACATGTGTAATAATCAAACATACTACCGGTACACAAGCTCAGTAATAGCGGGCTTCCAATTCTTGACAATTTATTGGATAGCCTAGTTCATCTGCTGAGTGTTAAATACCCATTAGTGCACACACTGGTAGGATCCATTTAAAAGACGAGGTCTGCTTGCAGGTGGAAATGCTGTCACATGATAGCTCTGTCTGCACGTGATGGCTCTGTCTGCTTTTCAACTACAGCTTATTTTGGAAGCAATATGTTTAAATCACAGGAAAATAAGGATGTGAGTGAGTAATCTTCTTATTTGGTTCACTTACTTCACAACAACTTACTTGAGTCCAGAGCACTCAAGTGTAATAAGGCAGAGGCCATGGCGAATATATTTCTTAGGTGTGTTGATAAAAATAAATAACTAATGCAGATTATTTTTAGAAGGATGTAGCAGGCATCAGCACATAACTACATGAAATATGTTTTTGTCACTTGGACAAGCACTTTGACATTTTGACAGCCTTAATGTTATGATTGGTCCTCCAGGGTTCAGCAGATCCAGTTACTGGGCCGTGACATGAAAGGGCCAGCACATGACAAGCTGTGGAACCAACTGGAGGCAGAGATTCACCTTCACCGTCATAAGACTGTCATCCGAGCATGTAGGGGGCGCAATGATCCGAAGAAACCTCTTCTCTCGCCAGTGGGGCATGTCAGTGTAACACTACAAAACAGATGAAGCTATGGATACCTTTCTTTGTGTTTCCCAAGTTTAATGTGTTTATGTAATTTTAGGACCCAGATATTTTGAAGAAGAGCCAGGGAGTTGGCCCTATCAGAAAGGTGGTGCTAGTCAAAGATGATCATGAGGGACTTGGAATCTCCATTACAGTAAGAAGGGTTTGTCTTCCTTAAAAGTTGAAAATGGACCCACCCAGCAATTCAATACATTTGATGAGATGTTCACGCAACAGGGAATAAATATCACAATATGACACTAATGTGAATAGATCGCAGGGACGGTGTGCTTCTAACTCATAGTCCAAAAAGCCCAAAAAGCAGCGAACTACCTCTGCCCCAGCAGTGGACAAAGTGAATTATCTGGTCTTGTTATTGAGAGAGTGAAGTCCATCAAGTACCTGGTTGTACACATTGATGAAATTATAAACCATATACAGTCATGTCGATGAACTGACAACAAAATTGTCCAAATATTCCGGCTTGTTTTACAGGTTGTGTTTTTTTTCCTTAAATTTTAAGCACTTTTGAGCACCCTCATATACATTACTGTAATGATATATGGTCCCTAGGTATCTCACAGATTTTACAGCAGATTGACAGCTCCCACCGAGAGTGAAAGTGATATCTTTCACAACGTCTGTGTAATGTACTGTTGTATATATGCTCAACAACAGACTCGGTGACCTTTTTGTGGCTTGCTTTCTCTCAAATACATACGAGACTCGGAAAGAGCATCTTATTAAGGGTAAAAAATGTCTTCGTGGTTTGCAGAGGGGCTTAGCCTTCGACACACGACGCCCCCAAATCAGAATCAGAACTGTTTATTGCCAAGCAAGTTTTCACCTGCAAGGAATTTGTCGTGGTGGAAGGTGCATGACATTCAACAATAAACAATAACATTGAACTATCAAAATAACATTTAACTATGAAATAACACTTAACTATCAAAAACAGTCAGCACAGTGCAGGAAATAGAAACATATTTGAAATGTACAATAAGATATGTAATATAGGATATGGAATAAAGTGCACACAAAAACAGATAACAGGACCGTAAACCAAGTGAAGTGTATGAATGTTAAAAGTGACGAGTGTGTTTAAATAGAGAGACAGGGATGTGCGGGGGAGAGACCAGAAGGAAATGTCCTGGGGATGCCAGACTCAGTGGGGCACCCGGGCTCTGTTAATGAGCCCGACTGCCGATGGGAAGAAGCTGTTTGTGTGCAAATTTGGGGGCTCTCGGGCTTAGGGGGGATTGCAAGTATCGTCCAAAAAATGGTCATATTGATAGCCATTATTGTCCATGTGTACATTTTATATACCGGATTAAACAGCAACGTATGGGCAACACGATCATATAAGTCACTTTTTACACACTCCAAACACAACTATACACTACTAATATAAGCAACTAGAAAATTCCTGTGCGAAAATCTGCGTTATATTTACTGCACATCGATATTGCAACACGAAGCTTAGGAAAGATCCATACATCGCTTAGAATTCGACGCAGTACGCATGCATGCCTTTGGTTTTCCTCTCCGTGGAACCACTACAAAGCTGTGAGTGAACAACGGCAACATAACACTTCCCTACACCGGAAAAAATCCTTTATGAAGAATCAGAAAAATAACAGCAGAAATGATCCGGTTCAAAGCTACAATGATTGTTGGCAACTGCAGCCTGTCTGGTTTTCATCTGTTTCCTGTAGAAGGGGGGTCAATCTAACTTGTGGGACCCGGGGTTGTGTGGTCAGACTTTTAGCGAATGGAATTTTACGCTCGGGGATGCGCGCACTCTTTGCATCTTTACTCGCTGAAAATTCTGTCAATCAACACCCGGCTTCCACGCCCGCCTTCCTGAGACTCTGACGCGTCGAAGGGGGGCTCATTGACTGAAATCGACCGATGATAGGCTGAGCTAGAGCCCCATACACACACAGCAACTGAGAAAATCCTATGGATGAGAGCCAGCGACAGGCTCTGAGAGGACCCTGGCTCTCAAAATGATTCCAGATGGCTGTATTTGGATGTATAGAATAATATGAGTGATAAAAAAGTGAAATATATAGTATATAAAAGTACAATGTAAGAGCTGCAATAGCTAGTTCCAAAATGACGACCTCGCATGACCTCTCTGTACTAAAAGCCTCTTATTCTTCACTTCATCACAGCCAAACGTTATTCTAGGACTACTGATCGGTTGTGCTATGATTTGGGAGAGTTTTTAGGCTCTCAGCTGCATTATTTCAAAAACATGTTGTCAATAAAAGTGCTTTTTCTTTCAGGCGAACCTGATTGTCAATTTGAGCTGTGTAATATCTTAATGTACTATATTAACCAGCAACATATACACAATATTTACCCATCTGAACAGTCTCACAAGTGTTATCTGAATTATAGCATTAAAAACCTTGTAGTTACAGAATTGTGGTCTCTTTAGTATGGGTATGCCATTTTCGAGCAGAGGCCTAGCCATAGGGCTAGTGTTTAATTAAGGTAGCAGTTGCTACAAAGATATGTTGCCTGATTTTGTCTCCACTTATTACTGTGTCGTATCTATGTAGACTGATGGAATAAATATTAGTAGTCAGGCTTTAGTTATTTTGAAGTTTTTCTGTAGGTTGTGAATGTTGCTGTATAAAACATTCACTTTTTCAAATTCAATTCAATTTATTTTGTATAACCCAAAATCACAAATTAGCCTCAGAGGGCTTTACAATCTGTACACATACGACTTCCTCTGTCCCAGGACCCTCACATCAGAACAGGAAAAACTTCTCCAAAAAAACCTTTAACAGGGAGGAAACAAAGGAAGAGACCTGAGGGAGAGCTACAGAGGAGGATCCTCGATCAGGATGGACAGAAGTGTGACAGATGTCATGTGTACAGAATGAACAACATAACAAATATAGACAAGGTGTTAGTAGACTTGTATTGTAAATGCAATCTGCTGAGTGTTTGGAAACATATTCTCAAATTTTACATAACTAATCACGTTACTCCATTGTGTCTTATGAATAAACTGAACTGAGTGTTTGATAGTAAACAATAACATAAGAGTGGCAGCAAGGCACTGCTACTGGTTGGTCAGCACATCTCTCACATTAATAAAAACATTCCTGGCATCACCATACAATACATCTGGCTAAAAAGAGTTGCATGTGTTCTGTGACCAGGGTGGAAAGGAGCACGGAGTTCCCATTCTAATCTCAGAGATCCATCCAAGCCAGCCTGCAGACAGATGTGGAGGTCTGCACGTCGGAGATGCCATCCTTGCTGTCAACAGCATTAATTTGCGAGATTCCAAACACAAGGAGGCTGTCACCATTCTGTCCCAGCAGGTATAGCAAGCACACACACACACAAAGAAACACACTACTAACACAACACCTATTCCCTCAAAGTGCTCATTCATGGTGTCTGTGTCAGCGAGGACAGATAGAGTTTGAGGTGGTGTATGTGGCTCCAGAGGTGGACAGCGATGATGACAATGTAGAGTATGAAGACGACAGTGGCCATCGTTACCGACTCTACCTGGATGAACTGGACGACAGCAGCTCAGCATCCCTGCAGGGTAAGTTTGTATGTCTCAAGCATGACCATTTCTTTTGTTCAATAGTAAGGACTTAGTTGGGTTAATATCTTTAAAGTTTCTTTAAGTTTGACAATCAATACTCACTTAATTCTTATACATATGAGTCTGTGTCCACCCTGTAGCTCTGGAAAAGATGTCCTTGAGCAATGGAGGAGAGAACAGAGACACTGGGATCTCCAGTGAGACGACTGCAGAGGAAACTCCTTCAAAGCCTCCTGAGACTGACTGCTCCTCCTAGAGGCTCACCCTCGCCGTTGGCATTTGGAGATTTAACGAGAGGATTGGTTGTAAAATCCCTCTCAAAGAACTGAAGCAGAAAATTGTATAACAAGCATGAGGACATGGAAAATAAACCGAGACGGTCTTGACAACAATATGAGGACACTTTATGTCCTACAGGGACCTGGTAAAGGCCAGGGAATCATCTTTTACAAAAAAGAAAAAATCTGTCAACATTCACTGTCATTGTAGCGAGCAAAAGTGAGGCCACCCATGCTCCATCACATGACATGTTCAATCGGCCTGAGAAACCCTGCAAACGAGAGCCCTGGTAGCTCACCGGGTAGAGCTTGGGTTCGATTCCGGCCCCGGGCCCTTTGCTGCATGTCATCCCCCCCTCTCTCACCTGCCCTTCTTGTCTCTCTCTTACTATTAGATAAAGCAGAAATGCCAACAAATATCTTTAGAAAAACCCTGCGAAATAAATCTCAAGTTGAAAAATGCTGTAAATTTTGCCTGTTGTCACTGATACACTGTATCAAACTTTTGGAGACGCATTTGAAACCTAAGCCAGGTAGATAGGTGGATAGTCTGTTATATCCAGGGTCTAAACATTTTAACAACCACATGAACAAATATGATATTGGAAAGCTAAGAGGAATGATAGACAAAGATGTTGAACAGTGTGAAAGGCAGTTCATTTTGACTCAATTAACCAACAATCTTTACTCGTATTCCACATAAAAATCTTTAATAGAGAGCTGATGGAATTTACTGTCTGGTGACTGCTCTTGTCATTTGAACACCGTGATGTGACTCCCAAGCGGTTTCCAACGTGCGTCGTAAAGCTTTGAAGAACCATTTCAAAGGCGCTTAATAATCCCCTCCAGAACTGCTGCCTGCCTGCCTCTAATGTTTTAGAGAACAACCGGAGTCCTTTAAGACTCCAGTAGTATCTAAATGGTCGTGGTCAATAGTGTGTGGTATGTTATTTGTTCAGTGGGTCCTTGTCGAGACATAAAGCCCTTCAGAGCCAGCATTAAGCAAAACAATGAAAACTATGCTGTTTGTCCGTTTTAGGCTGAAGGGAGCAAGTTATCTTTCATCTTCTAGATAGTTTTATTAAAAGTGACAAATAGTGTTCCAAGTCCTTGACATTGCCCTGAAAACCTCATCCTGGTATGGTGTCCTATTTCTGAGTCGGGGACTGTAGGTCAAAGTAGACCCGTTATTCCGCCATAGTTCTTTAACCTTGTTCCATCACTAACATATTTTGCCATGTCGCTGTATGTTGAATATGGGGGGGGGGGGGGTGTACTCAAGTATGATATGCAATCATTCTTAGCAACGTGTTGCTCAATACTGTATTTAGTTGTTGCTTTTTTCATTGTGTCACATTGCAGTCTGTCGCACCTCGCATCATTTAATGCAGTAGAATACAACAAAGCACAAACTACTGTAAAGTGGATTGAGAGTGTCTGACACAGATCCATTATGGTGCCCAGCTTTTGTCTGTGTTGTCACCAGTGACAGTGAGGGAACCCTGAGTACGCCACGACTCTGTGACCTTCCAGCAGTCACTTTCTTCACCTGCTTTTTGTTATTCAGCTTCCTTGATACTTTCTTTGTCTCACCTAACTCTTCACACATCTGATGTGCATCTTTATAGGTAATGTATTCCATTTATTGAGCCCTTAAATAAAGTTTGGTTCCAGTTTGGTTTATTTGTAATACATTTGGAGTATTATCTTGCCTTTTTTGTCATCAGTTTCTTTGATCTCAGTTTGGAATTTAATTCTAATTCTAACTAGACTTGCAAGCAAGCATGACTGGGACCAAGCTCCCCCAAACTACTGGGACTCGTGTTCAGCTGTGGAGCAGCTGATGAAATTATCATCTCTAAAATAACGTTAAATTGTGTAAATAGTTTCAAATAATCTTCTAATTCTGGGCATATATCAGCAAGTACAATCTTAGTTTTCAGATATTTCTTGTCTTGTGAAAACGACTATTTATACATTCATGGTTTATTCCATAGGGACAGATGCAACATAATGTACACAGACAAACTTCTCCGATGCAATTATCAGAGCACACTGGAGTCGCCATGGTGATTGTCACTCACTCTGCCTTCTCCAGTCACCTCACTTTCATCTTCACTACCTGCACATGAGGATTGTGTAAAATAGCAAAGTGTGGAAATAAGGCCAGTGATGGCTCTCGCCCAATCACTCTATATCCTCATCAGTCCTAATCTCTCCAGGTTCTCCGGCATCCTCCTACAGTCCAAAGACATGCGGCTTAGGTTCATTGATGACTGTAAATTTCCCGTAGGTGTGGATGTGAGCATGAATGGTTGTCTGTACGCAAGGTTTTATAAATCTGAATTTTTTTGGGTTACGTACATTTGTAAATAAATATCTAGCGTAGATCCTATGCACTGTTTTATAAATGAGACTCTTAAAAACTATCAGCATCACTGGCTGAGGGCCCTCAGACAGTGCACACTGCCAGGATGTGATCCAGCCAGGAACAAATATGAACACAAGCAATAAAGAGGTTGGATGGGTTACTTGTAATGGTTGATATTGAGGGGACAGTGCCTTTTGGGCTTTTTTTCACTTCTCTTTTGTTAGAAAAATTCACTCGAGACTGGTGTAAAAAATCATTCATCATTGGACATTTATTCTTTGCAAAGAAGGAGACAGGGTTGATTCACATACAGAATGTACATCAAGACCGCTCGGAGATCTGTCTCCGAGCCTCTGGCTTCAAAGCTTTTGCTTCCGTAATAGCATCTCGATCAATTTAGAGTATCTGTCAATTATTGTCAAACAATATTTCTTCTCTGCATATTAGTTTAGTTCAATGAAATCCATGCAAATATGTTGAAATGGATTATATTTTGCACATACAGTGCATGCTAGACCCAATTAAATTTTGTTTTAGTAGTTTTTGAAACCATATGCTGCAAAGACCCTCTTTATCATAGATACCGTCCCACCTGTTGAGACATGGTCCAACCCATGGCTCAAAAGAGCCGTATATCTATATAAGGTCTTAGGTAATATTAGTTTGCCCTCAGGTCATTCCCAGAAATTTTGCTTATTTTGCAGTTTTGTTTTATCCAATAGGTTTTTTATTCTTGCTCTGCAGCATTTGTTTGCATGAGTATGCATAGTCACTATCTGTATCGATAGTGATGACCTTGTCTTTTCTCAGTTTGCCTCTGTGAGAGTAATTAGTTCTGCAGCTTTGTGCTGAAAAAAATGTTTGAGACTCAAATTTGAACACTTTATTATTTGTCACTACTACATATCCCGTTGCATTTTACCATCTAATTTCTTCTTACACGAATCATCAACAAACATAGTCAGATCTGCATCTTCAAATGGAATGTAAACCCCCTCTGCAGTCTACTGTTTGTGTAAATGACTTGTCATAATTTGGCAGTCCCAACACTGATGGACTTGTTAACATCTTATTTTAATACCATTAAAGCTTCGGCTGCTTCAAGAGTCCAGCACATTTTGTTGTGTGCTGCCCTAGGTTTATCATAAATCAATTTTGATAAAGGTTTAGCTAATTCAGCGTAATTAGGAACCCAACATTTCCAGAAATTAGTCATTCCTAAGAATGACATCATTTGTCTTTTTGATTGCTTTGAGAATGGCTTCTTTTCTTTTGTATCGGCCATTCTTATATAAATCATAACCCAAATATTTTACTTTTTCTTTCCACAGCTGGAGTTTGTTCTTGCTTACTTTATGATCATGTTCATCCATACACAGTAAGAGTTTTCCCCTTATGGGTCGAATTTAGCTATTTTAGTTGCATTAATTGTTTTCAAAGCCTCTTCCTCAGCAGAGGAGAGAGAAAATGTCTCACTTAGTTTGTTTAAATTTAGATAAGAGCACGGCCTTTGCTGTGACCGTGACCTAGTTTATCAACACTGCAGTAATAATTTGGTGAGTTAGAAACCTCTTGCACATAACAGTCAATCGTTTATTCAAACCACTTTCATTCTCTTAATGGTACCGATAGATATTCTGTTTGTACCTGCCCCAAAATCACCCAAAAAATACTACTTCACACCCTTCAATAGCTCTAACCCCACAATTGTATTTGATATAGTTCTAATATTTCTATCTATTATTCTTTACCGTCAGTTTGTGTCTGTGCATCAGTTGGATTCTGGCTCGTAGAGCGGTCTGCCAAAAGTCTCGCTCATGACTTTTCTCAGCACCGTCGCGAGCTCAGTTGTTGTTTCCTTGTTTTGTCTGAGAGCCTCCGGGACAGTGGGAGGCGGGAGATAGAGGAGAGGAGTCTTCGGATGGTTGGGAGAGTGAAGTCTGAGCAAGCTCCGCCGCCTGTGGAAGATCTGGGGGAGAAGCAGAGGGTGGGGGAACATCCGGAGGAGGCCGTCTCCCTCACACCACTTCACAAAGATGTACGCTTGGATACAAATCAGGAGAATTAGTCACGTTATCTTCACATTCTTTGTCATTTTCTTGTTTTCTGTCATTGTCTTGTCTCTTGTATATTGTCTTGTCTCTTGTCATTGTAGTCGTTTCAGTCTTTGTCTTTTCTGTTCCCTTTTTGCGCTCTTGCGCCTCTGATAACTACATTTTTGCTTCGGTTAAACCTTCTTTTCTTTCCTTTATTTTCTTTCCCTTGCTTTTTCGCTCTATCTGATCAACCAAGAGTTGGCGTCCCGCGACTGTCAACTTCTCGTTGAAGCCATATTGCTCTTTCCATCTCTTTATATATTTAATGCTGTCCGCATTTTTCATCTTCATGTACTTAGTCTCTCCCTTATAAGTCTCATCTTCACTGTCTTTGCTAGCCCCTGACCCCATTTTTCTCAAAATCTTTAATTATTATTATTTTTTAATTTTTGTAAGAAGAATCTCAAATCTTATCCTCCCCCCTTTTATTTTTATTTATTTTGTAGTAAAAAGAAGAAGGAGAAGAAGCATTCATCCTTAGACCTCCCTTTGTTTACTAATATTTAAAAAAATGTATTTGATTTTTGTAGTATAAAGAAGAAGGAGAAGAAGCATTCATCCTTAGACCTCCCTTATTTTACTAATTTTTGTGTAAAAATTGAGTAAAAAGAAGGAGAAGCATTCATCCTTAGACCTCCCCCAGTTTTACTCATTTTATAGCACTCTCTTTTTAGTAAAAAAGAATACCTCTCTTTTAGTTCTAATGGCTTAAAGGAGGTCCTCTCCCCTCGGTTCTGCAGCTTAAAGGAGGTATAAACCCTCTCCCTTAGTTCTTATGGCTTAAGGGAGGTACGTCGCTCCCTTAGTTCTAATGGCTTAAGGGAGGACCAATTCCGGATTTCCCAAAGTAAATGATTCTCACCAGTCTGGTTCACCAAAAAGGATCTCGTCACTCCGTTCTCTTCAGCAAAATCCTGGCCTCTCAATTTACCAAAGGATTCTCGTGTGAGAATCTGGCAGAGGTCTTTGTCAAGAGTCCTGGACTCTCCCGTGCACGGTTTCAGGTTCAAAGCTGAAGAGAAGTGGAGGTATTGGAGGGTTGATTCACATACAGAATGTACATCAAGACCGCTCGGAGATCTGTCTCCGAGCCTCTGGTATTTATACTAAGTAAACAACATGCAGTGGGCTGGCACAAGGTAACACACACACATTTCGCGTTTCACACAGGCGTCTACGTATCTGGACACTTTAACTATTTGTTCTAGTACAAAGGTCACTTTCTCGTAAGTCATGATCGCAAATCAGCCCTGCGTAAGTATAGACGCTTTCTACACGTTTGTTATCATTCTTATTCTGGACAAACAGCTGCAGTGTTCTTGAGGCAATCAACTGCTTCTTAATAGATTAAACATTTTGCTGAAGACCTAGTGTCAGTGAAAGTCCGCACAAGGACATAGGCCTTAAACACTACAGAGGAGATGAGCTTCTGTTAAATGTATAACATTCTTTAATCATTTAAACGCATACTAATTAGTCATTTCGATTTTTCCCAACATCTTTGATCACAGTTAGTGTGGAAGTTTGAGTCTGTTCCACAGCGAGGAGGCCAGCGCACGTGTCTGGCTGCTTTTTACAGTCCACACGCTGCAATAAGAAATCTACCAAGACTGGTTTACAATTAAAAGGAATTTAATCCCACTGATGCAAGCACATTATTTACAGTGAAGTACACTATTTCATGAAATATTAAATCAATAAAACCCCGTTTGCAAAAAACTCAACTCAGCTCCTCAGATATAAAACCCGTCCGTCCTCTGAGAGCCATCACGCGAGAGAGCAAAAGACTTGAAATGAAACCACCCACATCCGTTCGAAAAACCTCCTCTTCCTGTTTATCCCGATTCCGTATAGTCCGATTCAGTATAACTGTTAAACTTCTGCAACTTTGGCAGAAGCTTCATGTCTTATTAGCTACTAATCCTACAACACTTTATGCTGATCTTAATTATGCATTTCCAATAAACGTATGATTATGACTAATTATGAATTCTTAATTCTTAATTATTAAACACTTATTATATCTACTAAACACAGTTCTATGCTCAAATTTCTTACATTAGTTAGTATCATTACCATTTACTCGCGCTTGCTAGCTTACGTTACGTGTCCACATGGGACCGCGGATGCACCAACAGCCCTTCATACACCTGCTGCTGCTTCTCAGTGGGAAACAAAAGGACATGTTTTAGTTGCATACAGCAGGAAACCTGACCCTCAGGGATACACCAGTCTAACTTTCCTTCTCCAGATATATTGTGTTGATCTTATTCAATGTTAAAAAGTCTGTTCTGGCGCAAATATCGATCCAGTGTATCAGAAAAAACACCTTCAAATGGGGACAGACTGACAGACAGACGCATGCTGTCACAAACCGCAACGTAAATCAGTGAGTTTTACCAGTGTTGTAATTGCCATCACCACATCTGGGCCTATAAAATAGAGTAATGCTTGATAATGAACAAAACAATGAGTGACTAAGTATTGCACGGCTTTTGAAGCCGTGCAATACGAAAAGCAACTGTGTAATTCTCAAGGCACCATAAAGCACCATAAAGGGTGAAATGCAGCCCCAACTGTGCTGCCAAGCAAACAGCATCTCGGTGCTCCTGTTATATTTGCATGACTTGAATGACTGAATTCTGTGACTTCATGAAAACTGTGCTAGTTATCAAAATGTCCATTTGGCTGAATAAAGTGCAGCGTTTTGTCTACGTTTTAAACTTTGAATCATGTTTCTACGTTAATGTATGGCTAGTCAAAGAAATTACTTGTTAAAGTAAGTGCCTTTGTAATTATAGAAATTATGGGAGCGTTTAACAAATAAAATGTGTAATCACTTTGTTAGAACAATGCAAATAAAGTTATATCTGTGCAAAAAATAACTACAATTTGGCAAAAAATAGCGTCAGACATAAAACACAGACTGGTCTCTCCTCATCTCCTACCGCGTTCACTGTGAAACCCAGAGCAAGATAGGCGTCATCATATGTTCTTCTTGGCTGCTTGCTGTTCATCTCGGATGCATCGCTTGCGGTTGCTTTTCTGTTCCCGCCTGCCAAATGTCTCTTCATTTTGAACACTAAGCCACACATATGAGTCGCCATGGATCATGGCCGTCGCGCATGCGCAAGCGTAACCTGTTAACAGCGTAACGTGCCCCACAGTTTGAGAACCACTGCTCTATAGAATGTACCTTAAACCGGTAAAGGTGTGTAAGCATCAAGCTTCTCATGAAAACATCATGAAACTGTGAAATCAACTGTTCCGAGGCACTTTTTTGAAGAAAATCTTTGAAACTATGTTTACTTTCAGAAAATCCACTTTTGGCCTCTTCCCAGCCTGAAAAGTCTTTAAAGAGCATAAAAAGTTAAAATGCATCTTTTAGGCAGTAAAGTCGTGAAAGCATCAGTCCTGAGGCACTTTGTTGAGAAGGTCTGAAACTGTGTTTATTTTCAGAAAATCCACTTTTGGCCTCTTTCCAGCCTGACACGTCTTTTAAGAGCATACAAAGTGAAAATGCATATTTTGGCCATAAAGTGGTGAAGCCATCAGCCCTGAGGCACTTCGTTGAAGAAAATCAAGTAAACCATGCAAATTTGTTTTAGTAAAACGTAGTTTTCAGCTATACGCCAGCTTGACAATATATTTCCCAGCACTGTATCCTCCAAGGAACAGACAGGTTGTTGTATTTGGCAAGGTTTAATGGTGGAAAATATGTAATATTTTTGTAAAACTGAAAAAGAGCACAAACAATACAAAAAGTAAGTGCCTTTGTAAGTAATCCCTTTCTTCAAATGGTTATCAAAATCTTGATGTATCATCAAAGCATAGAAGAACACCACTATACTAATACAATTAGTGTAGTATAAATGTTTTAGAACATGTAACACCTTTTTATACTATATCAAATTGTCATGAAAACATGATGAAGGTCTGGCACGTTTCCTCATCACCTCTTAGCACAGGCAGCAGAGCTGGTTGCACTCACTGAGACAAAGGTAAAGGACTTCAGGACAAGGCACTGGCAAGATAAGCGGTGGCATAGACAGTTGTAGATTCTCCTCACCACCCACACGACTGTAAAAGTGCCAGAACAAGCTATCTGAAAACACACAAGTTACTTAAGTAGGTGAAAATCTACTTTAACTTACTGTACCTTTTGACAGTGATACACACCTACAAGAGCGTGAAAAGCAAATTCACCACCGTTGGATGACGATAGGACACCCATCAAATGTGTTGTCTACTGAACAGTAAAAAATGCTCTTCAAATGTACTAGCCTCATGAATTGTTAATGCAGATGTTCCAAGTGGGCACTAGTGTATTTAATATACTTATGAGTGATCTATTTGATAATGATCAAAATGGGGGATTGTGACAGAGAATTTTCCCTGTGCTAGTACATTTCTACTGTGATTTAGTTTTTGTGCCTTACTCACTAACAAAACTATGTGACATATGATTGTGTACCTAGGAGAGTGGTAACAGTTATCTGTTAATATGGGTTATCTCTGCCTTTGCTTTGATAAGAGGGAGTAACTCAATGGGGGTGCAGTTTAACCAGAGAATGTTCCCAGGGGTAATCAAGGGTAATGTCATTGATTTGTGTTGAGAAAAGCCTTTGGAGGTACTTCATAACAGAGATGAGTGCAACAGGCCTGCAGTCATTCATAGATAACATAATAGATAACAGCTGTCTTATTCAGTGGTTTTGAGGCAGGTGGGAACATCTGATTAAAAAATATGAATCAAATTGCTCATTAAATACACAGTGTTTCATGGCCAGTTGGATGGTTTCACACTGGTTCAGTGCTGGTCAGTGTCACCAAAGGCTTTAACTTAACTCAAAGGTCACAGTCTTCCAGCAGCAGAGAGGAGACTCACTGACTCACACACAATACAGAAACACCAAGAGGCAAATCCATACACTGTAGACATTGATTGACATTGACATATGTCTAAAAACTGCATGAAGGGTGTCTTATCATCATATATTATCAAGTCAATCAATTTATGAGTTCTTTACCACATATACGAAATAAAGAGTAAAATCAATATCATAGCAAATAGTGTAAGAAAATATTTAGTGTAAAGAAATCTACATTATTGAGTGGGTTTCAGTAAACACAAACAATAATAAAATAATGGTGCTGCAACTTCATTCAGTCACACCACAGGACTGTGATAATACATACTGCCATTGTTGTTTTTTATGAAAAAATATACATATTCTGTGTACTAAAGGAAGTTAGGATTTTATTGTCATATACACAAAATTTGACTTCTGCATTTGACCCATCCCTGTATATAGGTAGCAGTGGTGCCATTGATCGGCACCCGGGGAGCAATGTTCAGTGTATTACTCAGGTACACTTCGACACGTGACACTTCCCAGTCAGGGATCGAACCGTTGACCTTCCGGTTCCCAGACGACCCTCTTAACCCAGTGAGCCACGGTCGCCCCTTGACTAAATGTTAAGGATAATTTTTATTGTTTTAAGATATGTCAAAGATTAGCGATGACATTGTTTTTGATGCACTGCACATAATTCAGCAGCAATCTGCTCGTGGACACCAGGAAAATAGCATGTATTTGCTTCATAGGGCAAACATGAGAAAATGACTCAATCTGGTGGAAAACAGTAAAAACTGCAATTTTAAAGCCGGGGACCTAAATTAAAGTCCTGAAGTAACAGAATGTATGCTTATATGCCGTAATGGCTGTGGGATACATTGGGACATTTTTCTAAGTGTCTAAGTGTCTGTATTTTGGCTACACAGTTTATTATAGACTTATTATAGGAGCTGCAAATAGGAGGTTCAAATTTGGTGGTCAAAGGTCAAACTAACATCTGTCCCATTCTCATGAAAGTGATATCGCCTTGAGGGAATTTCTTCAAATCATCCACTTGGACTCATAGATGACCGATTAGAATTTGGTGGTCAAAAGTCACTTTGACCTCACAAATCGCGTTTTTTTTGGCCAAAACTCAAGAATTCTTATGCCAATTATGAGAATTTCACAAACACCATTTTGTTGGCAACCCTGACGATAAATAAAAGACAATAAATTAACCTTGTAACTTGTAATTGTCTGACAGGATAAAATTATGAAGTGATAACATTTTGGACAGACATTGAACAGGCAACGTTACTGGCTAGCGGAGGCAGACAACCGTGAGAAACATTCTAATGAAAGTATTAGAAAAGGGATAAACTTAAGATCTCACGTGTTTAAAATGAATGAGAGGGAGTCAAAACAAAATATCAGAGTCCCCTCCTGCATGGTCCTCCTTTTTCTTGCTCTGTAATGAACTAAAATTATTAAAAGCAAAGCTTTCTATGAGCAGTAACAGTAATTATTTTAACAATTATATCAGACAAGGCAATTTAGTGATTACCGGCAGGTGTGGATTTGACCAGTCTTGAAATAAAATCCACAGTTCTCTTGGAACTAAGGCCGAGTAAAAATGCGGTCGATTCCGAGGTTGACTGAGACCTTGAAAAAGTTGTATTGAGGCCGGTCCAAGACCGATCTCAAGTACTTTGTTATTATTTTTCGGACTTTTATTGCTTTTATTAGAGCAGCTAAGAGTGATGGAAAAGAGAGAGGCATGCAGCAAAGGGTCAGAATCATACCACCCTGATAATTCCGGGTTTTAAATAAAACACTGAGGGAATATAGTTTTCAAAAATTCTTACTATAAATGAGTCAGTTATACATGTAATTGAGTTGTATAAGATCAAGTTGCACAATAGATTTGACATGGATACTGTGCTACAGTCTACAAGGGTCACAGCAGGTTTGCTTGCATGAAAAGTTTGGAATAATTTGAACTCAGTGTTGAGTAGCAACAAAAGAACTTATGTCATCATATCATATGATTAAGTAGTACTAAGATGTACAACAGCAAGAAAAAGTTAACGTATGAACGTTTTAAAGTGATATCAGACATTACATGCTAGAATTTGGTATCTTAGGTAGTGCATAATGTGTGATAGGAATATTTCAGTAATATCATACAGGGCTTCAAATGAAACAGTGAAAAACTGTGAAATAGTGTTCTTATTTTAGTATGGTTCAGTAGGCATACTTTCAGTAATGTATATACTGTGTTTGTGAAATATTTCAGTTTTGGGTCGTCATATTATTCTTGCCTTTTTTGTTTTCCAAGGTATTAAACCTCAGCAAGTACAGGTCATCAACATTAGCTCTAGTCTAGTGGGCATCGTTCCCCAAATACCTGTGAAACTGTTTTTTAAACACTCTTTTTATAACAAAGACAATGTAAGATTTGACTTAAAGTCACAGGCTCTTTTCAGTGACATGACGCCAGACAAGAAACTTAAGCTTGCATCTGTATCTGGGAACACTGAAGAAATGTAACCTCTTCTGCATTCAGATTTCAATTCACTGACAGAAAATATGACAGAAATGTGTACAAGATTATGCTGTTAAATGACTCCAATGCACAGCTCGTAGCCAGTGCTGCGGTTGAGTCTTGTGTCATCTGGTGGGGAATGTGTGGAAAGTCTACATGTCCCACCAACTTTTCTTTCTCTACTCAGCAGGTATAATGTACTGTAAGTGTGAGAGACATATTTTTTGTTTTGGGTACAAATCATATTTTCTAAATTTGCTAATATATTTGTGTGATCGAAATGCATTCCTTTGACTGATGAATGGATGTTAAATTTGTATTCTGAATAATTATTTTTTCTTTGGTAACTGTTGTTATTTATCAGATGAGGATCAGCTGTGATAAGAGGAAGGGGTGGGACTGAGTCTTGGGTTGTTTCCTTCGTGTAGAACGGGCCATCGGCACAGTCTTTGACCTCACGTTAGACTTATGTGTTTGTTAAGTTTGTCGAAAGTGAAAATAAATCGATCAAATGATGGCAATGGAGTCAGCGTCTGCAGAGTTATCATTTGGACTGTTTAACATGTGAGTCGAGAAACGGAGCCCCGTAACGTGGCCCAGTATGTAAGAAGAACAAAGAACAGGCCACCACAGTAAGAGTGATGTTTATCCTGACCAAGTGTGCTGCTGTCACATACATCTTAAGTAGAGAAGCATATGTTCGAGTCATTCCTGTTATCAAGATGTAGACAAAAAGATCAAAAAGAAATGTATCACTTTCAAGTTGCGCAAAAGTGCAGTCACTCTGTAGAGCCCATACAACACGGAAGATCGAAAAATGAAATAAGTTACAAGTTTTAATTTTTTTTTCCTTCTTTTAATCAATCTTGTTGAAAAAAAGTAGTCTCAAGTTTCTTTGAAGACATCTATAAAACAATCTTTAAAGCTACAAGGAAATGACATTTTGTGTTGACGCCGACACCCCCCAGCCGACCCAGTCCAGCTCCGCACCCCATCGCTGCTCTCACAACAACTACAATGTTAATATCAGTTTCAGTCAGAAAAAAAATTGAATTGGAGTATTTTTTTCATTGTGGTATTACATTGACTTCAGTAAACGATCTCAGTTCTTCCTCCCCCACTGAACATAGAGGTGTTGTCAAATGTATGCTCACTGAGATAGAAAATGAAATATCTGCTCCATGTTTCAGAACTCATGAGACTATGAAAATATTGTATGACCATATTTCATTTTCAGGAAACACTCCATGTCGCGTTTGTATCACAGATGGCCCGAGCGTGTCTACTTTGGAGTTTACCAAGTTCATTACGCAAATTAACTTCCTATTTAGCTTTTGGCTTTATGCACACTTTCATCTCCTTTTTTCAGGGACTTTTAAGTAATGGCCGGCACACATGAGCCCAAACAAAGCTGTGTGTAAATACAAGAGGGGCAGGGGAATGGGCCACTTACAAATCAGATCTAATCAAAATCCCAGCATGAACAGAGGGACACTTGGTGTGTGACGGCTGAAGGAGGTTTTTTTCCCAGTTTATTTTGTTTGTTTTGTATTTGCATCAGGTAAAACGAGAGGAAATGACCTCCACTTTCAGTAGTTGAAGGGATTGTTCTTCATCAAGAACTCCGCCTGGAACAAGTCAAACCAAAAGAGATGATTGTGATCAAAACCAAGAAGACAGATGATAAGGATGAGTTAATACCAGTGCTGAGGGTAATACCAGGAAGTCCACGGGGTCCTGTGGTCCAGCTGTGCAGCATTCCATCAGGCCCTGAGTCAGAGTGGGCATGACATGCTCCATCAGGTAGTTCCTCATGGGGAGCGACTTGGCCTCCAGCACCTCCTCCTCCTGCTTCATCACCTCCTCCAAACTCTTAGTCTGACACATATTAATGCATCATTAATCACCTCAACAATTCCAGCAGAATACATTATCAGCCTCTGTTAACATGTCTCCCCCTATTATGAGCCACAACCTCCCTTAAATGGATATAGATGAGGACAGAGACTCAAACTGCAAACGCTTAACGTGACATGGACACTGCTGCTCTGTCTGGTGAATACACATTGTGAACATCTAGACCCAAGTTCACAACAGAGCAAACTCCATCCAATGAGGAAGACCACGCCTTGGTAAAACCTAATAAGTTGAGAGTCCTTTTATACGACACGCGGCCTGACTTGCATCTAATGCCTGCAACTTGTGTAATATCAGCTTTGGTATGTTTCTTTATGTGGAAGTAAACGAGTTGAAACACACACTGGGCTGGCGGGTACTGGGTGTCACTCGGAGACTTACACTGAACGTAGCGGTCTGAAATGCTTTTCCTCAGGTCATCAATGTCTCTCCTGAGCTGGCTGACCTCTAGCAGCTTGAACCTCACTTCTCCTGACTCCACTGTCCTCTGCCGAAACATGCTTCAAACAACATCCCAATAACCAGACCCCAGCTCTCCTCCCAGTACCTACCCACTCCTCCCAGTATGCAGCCCTGTGTTTGGCCTCCTCTGCCTCCTTCCTCTCCTCAGCTTTCTCCTGGGCCTCTCTCCTCATCTTCTCCTCAGCCCTTCTCCTCTCCTCTTCCTCCACCTCCTGACTGGCGAGGCCGTAGTTCCTGGGCTGGCCCACCATGTCGAAGATCTTCTGCATCAGCAGCAGGCAGTCAGGTTCATCGCTACTGGTGATCTCTGGAGAGGACGACAAGGAAAACAGTGGGGTTTGATGATATAATGAAAATAGGCTTTTCTGATGATTTACTTCAAACGTGTTTTATTTGGTCTCATCACGGTTAAGGTCGAGCTGGTCGATATGGCATATAAATACTGTCTCGAGATTTTTAAACAATGCTGTAAGATATTATATCTCACTATTTTCTCTAAAATAACATGACAACTTGATTTAACCATTTAATGCTTATGTTCATACACATTCAGCTGATCTGTGTAGTAAACTCATCTGAATTTAGAGGGAACAAAGCATGTGTATGACATTTTAGACAATTTGATATTGTCTGAGTGACTCTCTGAGGTTGTCTGCTATCATTTTAAAGTGAAATTATAATTGAAATATGAAAATATGAAAATATGAAAATATGAAAATGTGAAAATATGATCTAATATTTCTTCATTGTGTATTATTTATTTATTGACATAACTTATTAATAAGTGACTGGTAGGAGATATGAAAGCTCAGGTGGCTCACGGTGTTGTGCAAAGGCCCAAGAAAATGTGCTGTTTTGCTCTTGTGACATTGAATCCAGCTCAACACGATTTTTCGTAGGTGGCTTTAATGTAGTGCTCACATTTACAATCATATTGGCAGCAGTTGATATGAGATGCATTCAAGGCTTCAAAAATGCAAAACGTAGTCATGCGTCATGGATTACCCAGGTACAGAGGGGTGATGTCCAGCTCATCAAAGTAGTTTACAACACTTTCCTCCTCCTCGTTGTTCCCTCTGTATCTGGCCAGTCGTCGCAGGAAGTGCTCCTGCTCGTAGTTGTGCTCCTGTACCAGCCTCTCAGGCAGCATCATCACCCGATCCTTCAGGAAGACGTCCGATGCGTCCAGGCACAACACAAACTCTGTGGTACACACAAGGAAACCATTTAAAATACTACAACTCTGGACACTTTGTATCAATATCGCAAAGAGCACCTTGGTCTTTGTTTGCAGTGACATATTCGTAGCTTGTCCTTGTGTTTGCTACATGGTCTACAAGCTTCAATCTCACGTTCAAAATGGAAAATACCACCACACAGACCTGGCATCATCTTCTTGCCATATGAAGACATCTGGGATGCTCCGTCTTCTGATTCATGTTCTTCAGCTAAACATGAAAACACACAGATGTTTATGTATGTATAGTAATACTGAGTATATGCAGTACTGTAGTAGGAGCTATGTGTCAGTGTCTCACCATAGAAGAGCTCTTGAGCTTGTTCATATGTCTTGGGGAAGCCGTCCAGAACAAAACCTTGTTTTCTGCATGGATTAGACACCAGCTTGTTCTTCACCACCTTCATCAACAGCTGGTCATCCAAAAAACCTAAAGGACAAAGAAGTTGACATTACACATGAAGAATAATTAAAGTGGCATTCCAATGATTTAGTATTGCACTTTCATAAAGTTGGGAGACTTGTTAAAGACAGTAAAAAAGAAAAAGAAAAAAAAAGACCAAAGCAAACACTTCCCATAATGAAACTAAGATATCATAAGAGAACTTTCTCCCCTCAAATACAACTAAGTTCAGCTCAGGTTGTCTCTGCACTGCTCTCTGCAAACTGACACTGTAGATAAAGACGGTGATTGAACGCTGACGTGAACCAATGACTAATCAGTGAGGACAGCAGACAAAGTGATTTTTTCTGGGGGTGTATGCAGTTGGTACCGGGCGGGTGAACCCTGGTTGTCACAGTGTGTACCTCCGTTCTGCTCCATACTGTCCATCAAGCTGTTCAGAAGCTCCTTGGCCTCTGCTGCAGAGTCCTCATTCTCTGCATCTGGATCAGCATTCCTCACATTATCTTCCTAGAGATGGAATTGTTAGGACATTGAAAGACATGTACAGGAAATGTATAGTTTGGTGTTTAGTTAACAATAGCCACTGTAAATTTTGTTAACAAATTTTCTTTGTTCATAACTAAGACGAGACGATGAGGAGATGGCACAAATTGTGATATCAACATGCAAAACTGTTGATGAAAAAAGTTGACGAGACTAAAATTACATTTTAAGATCTCTCTATGAGCTCTTTATTTTCGTCATCAGCCACCTTCTCTTCCCCTCTTTCTGTCACTCTCTCTCTCTCAAACACAGACACATGCACGTACACAAGCTCTGTCATTCTTGTCTCAGTCCACAGTACTGACTATTATGCTAGTGTAATGCATAAATTCTGCGGGTTGGATCTGTTTCGGGTGGTTGATTTCAGCATGTTGGCTGATTGGCTGTCATAACAGCCAGGTGGGTGCGACTGAACCGCCCATCACTACTGAGCACAGTCAGGAGGACTGCATTCTTAATAACTGAAAAGTTGACGAAAATGTAATTACTTTTTGTCTGCTAAAATTGCACTAAAACGTTTTAGGGATGAAAATGACCAAACTTAGCATTTTGGTCTAAAGACTAAGGCAACTTAAAATAACTGCCAAAGTTAACACCGACACTAGTGCATGTGTGTGTGTGTGTGTATGTGCCTTGGAGAAGCTCACCAGTTGTGAGATGGTTTCAGAGATGGTCTCCTTCAGTGTGATGTATTGGAGTTTATAGTATTCACTGATCTGTCTAGACACCGTGCTTTTCCCCACTGCAGGAGGCCCCAATACACACAGGCGGATGGGCTAGAGAGAACACAGACGGGTTATCTAGAACAAGTAGCAACTGTATATCTATGAAGTTTTGATGTAGTTTATCCATTTCATTATGATTTAAACAGTTCATATGTTTAACACTTGTGAATTCTTGGGACTGGGACATGTGTCTGCTTTACCAGTAGTCCCCTGGCTTTCTGGTATTCCTCTCCCACCAGCTCTATGTTGTCCACCAGACCAGTCTCACACAACCAGTTGATAGAGAACAGTTCCTTGATATGGACAGCCTCCATGCGTAGGTTGACAAGCAAGGAATCAATTTGCATTGTCTGTCAGGGGAAGACATACGTCAAGAGAGCTTAAAGGAATAATTCAACATTTTTGGAAATAAGCTCATTCCCTATTTATTTGTCATAGTGAGATGACAAGATGTATATCAACCTAGTGTCTGTGTGTTTAGTCCGGAGTCAGGAAGAGGTTAGCCTAGCTTAGCATAAAGATTGAAACAAGCAGCCTCCAGCAACATGTAAACATGAGATATATATCCATCTTCTCATCTCGCTACCAGAAAAACAAAAGCAAATACTTGTATCTCTATAAATGCTGCACTGTTTTTTTAAGGCTTTATACAAGTTTGAGCTGGGAAGAAGTCAGCTCTCATTTCTAGGTCAATAGCAATCAAACATTACATAAAAACAAAATCTCCTGAGCATTGCAGTAAAGTGTATTTTAAATTAGTATGACATACACTCAAGTCCTTAGTGAGAAAGGCCTCCTCAAATGGCCTTTTCTGGACCTTCCCTGGTCTAATTATTGAGGCAACTTCCTGTT
Source organism: Melanostigma gelatinosum (assembly GCF_949748355.1). Classification (NCBI taxonomy): domain Eukaryota; kingdom Metazoa; phylum Chordata; class Actinopteri; order Perciformes; family Zoarcidae; genus Melanostigma; species Melanostigma gelatinosum. The sequence continues at coordinate 295,349 of NC_136652.1, forward strand.
GGAGAGAAAACTCACATATCATTATATCACCATGAAGTCAGATCAAGCGTTTGAGTTTACTCTATCACTGTCACAAATGTAATAAAACCTGATATTTGTGTAAAATAGATTTGTCATATGTGTAAAACAATAAAGTTTATTGTAAACTAATTCGCACTGTCACCTCACAGCAAGAGGGGCCAGGGTTCGATCCCCGATCCCGGGTGGTCCTTCTGTGTGGAGTTTGCACGTTCTCCCCATGGGTTCCCTCTAGCTTCCTCCCACAGTCCAAAGACATGCAGCTTAGGTTATTTGGACACTCGAAATTGCCCATAGGTGTGAAAGTGAGCGTGAATGTTTGTCTGTCTCTACATGTGCCCTGCGATAAACTGGCGACCTGTCCAGGGTGAACCCTGCCTTCGCTCAATGTCAGCTGGGATCGGCTCCAGCGCCCCGCGACCCTGAATAGGATAAGCGGTTTGGATAATGGAATGGAATAAACTAATTCTGTTTTTACATAACCAGCTTTTAATCCGTGTCTAATCAGTTGCTATACACACCTTCACAATGTCCTCCAAGGTATTGTTGGAAGAATCCACAGCTAGAAGGTAATACGGCTCGGGCTGATGTTCAATCACATTCTGAATCACACTTAAACAGAAATAAATCACATTGTATAAATATTTACTTTATATCTAATGTATATGTCACCGAATTAAGTCAATAAGGATCAGAGTTATTCAAACTTTTTGCAAAGCAGGGCTCTGTGGAATCTATACATAATTTTTCAAAGCTGTCAAGAAAAAAAACGTATATGTCCAACCTTGCCAGGTCACTGATGTGAATCGTGGGGACAATGTTCGTCCCGTCTCCAAAGACAGGTATTTCATATTCTTGCCATAGCCATGATGCCTAATAATACAGATTGTTATAATTAGTTACACATATGAAGCCAATTCACACATATCACATTGTTTGTGATGGGGCCTGCTAGTTGGTATTCAGGCTCAAAGTCTTCACGGGACAAACATTTGCGATGAAAATACTGAGGTTAGGTCGACCCTCCATGTCGTGAGATAAAGCAATTAACAACATTTTAAAAGTTGTTCCCACCTGGAATAAACACCAGCATCTGGTTTTTCATTTTCCTTGCCCCACTTTGATCCAACATTACAATGGTAACGTGCCCTGGATGTAGCTCCCTATGCAGTTTGTCAGGATCCAGGATCCCTGTCTGACCCGGTGATCTCCTCTCCTCATGTGTCCTGTCATTCCCCTGTTTGTTATTGTGTGCCATGTGCTCTGTTTGTCCTCTGCCTCCAGACACCTCCCATGGCCGCACCCGTGATTGTGCACAGCTGAGGACACTCCAGCCGATCACCTCCTGCAGCCTGACACACCAGACTCAGGGCCCACTAATGAGTCTCATGTCACTACATAAGCTCTGGTCCTGCAGTCTGGGGTTGTCAGGTCGTACCGTCTTTCACCCGCTGAAACCCCGTGGCATCCTCTGCCCTCCTTGTGGTCCACGGATTACACTCCGCCGCTCTACCCGCCGTGTGTTAAACGGACTACACTCGCCGTCAAGCTGCCAGGCCTCCGGTGTCGAGCCACGGGACTCACACCGTCGATCTGGCTACTCTCTGGTATCGAGCCACGGGACTTCACGCCGTCAACCCACCAGCCCTCCAGTGTCGAGCCACGGGCCTCACACCGTCGATCTGCCGCTCGGGTGTCGGACCACGGGCTCCACACCTGCACGCACAGTCTAAATAAAACCTGTTAATATTCACTTCTGTCTCCTGTGGTCTTGCGTTTGGGTCCTACCTGTGAACTCCCGTGACACAGTTAGCCATAATGAGCATTCCAGCGGGCTTCTTTCGGTATTTACTTTTGGTCAGACTCAGAGACAAACGTTCGTAATGATTTGGGAAATGAATCATGTAAAAGTCAGGTTAATGCTGTAGGAGGCTTGCACAGGTCTCCCCGATGTACGTTGTTTTGCGTGAGAGGCTTCCCCGTACTTCAACAATGGAGGTGGTGAGTGCAAAGTCAGCACAATAACCCTATAGAGTCACAATAGCCATATTTATGGAAAACATGTTCGGTGTAAATGTACCGAATTTTCAAAAATGATAATGGAGGTGATTATTTACTCTCAGATCAAGTCTGGAATTTGTCTTGAATCCAAGCACCTCCATTTGCAACATCAACTTAGAGAAAAAGACCGAATCTGAAAGGGACCCGCTGCTAATTAGATCCCGATCCAAAATAAACCTGAACAGTTTTAGGTTTGCCAACACTGGCAGCAACATGAAAGAGCAGCAGAACACGTTTTCACCACTGTTTGTGTCTACTCTCATTATATTTGAGTCACACAGCTAAGCCTGTTTTTATGAAACATAAATAGCCAGCAGTATACTGCTGTTCTGAAGGTATTTCAAAGACTCTTCTCACCATCTGAGTAAAGAATATTCTGTCTCTTGCACCATTAGGAAATGTTGTGACTTTAATTCCTAATCAGAACAAAGACGATAGCCAGAAATGAAGTTCTAGTGTAAGTACAGTCAAGAAGACTATCCTTGCATGCTTAGACTTGTAATCCTCTCTCTCTCTCTCAATACGACTCCATCACTAGCTGCACTTTTTCAATTCCGGCTGTCACTGTCAGAGGCATCATACACGCTATCAGCTGTTTAACAGCTGGGCGCTCCCTCAAGCCTATCAGCTTGCTGCTGTCTCCTTTTTCAGTTGTCCAGCTGCAGTTTTGTGCAACCCTCCTCCTCTCCAGCACCATCTGTCTTCGCAGATTCAGCACTCCATCAGCATCTCCAGCCAACTCCACCAGAACCCTCAGCCACCCCAACCAGTGTCTGGACTCCTCGGGGGCATTCATATTGTTGCCGCTCAGGGCAATCACAACTCGATCTCAAATCTCCCCGTCGAATTCAAGCGCCAAAGAATTTATGTGTAACTCATGAACGCATCATCTATCATAATAAATGTTAACTACTAATCATTCACATGTCTCTCCTGATTGAAATGATATATGTCACACTGCTTATCAAAATCGAAAGTTTTATTTTCAGTTTTATTTTTCTATCTTGACTAAATGAAAGATTGCTGCCCTTTGTAGCACTATGGCAAAATGAAAAGAACGAAAAGGATTGGAGCCATAAGATCCAGCTCCCTTCATAGAGCCGTAGTTCCCATCACTAGTGGCTTTTTCATATTAGACGTACTGACAACAGACCTGAGGAAATACAACGGGACCCTACTTGACGAGTGTTGAGCCTCGGTTAGGTTATACATCCAAACGGACACCACGGGCACGTAGTTGTTCTGTTGACACTGTCGGCTTAGTTGCAGGACGTAAATTAAAAAGATTAGAAAAATGACATCACATTGTCACAGACAAAAAATAACTAAAATGTGAGGAAAGCTAAATTTTCATCAAAAGACTAAATCTAAATTAAAATCAGTTCTCAGTTAACAATGTACTTGACTCAATAAGGCTAAGTATAATTTGGATCTGGTCAGACTCAGCTCCCTGATTGTGTTTCAGTTTCAGTGATAAATAGACAGACACGTCTGTATAATGAGGAGATAAAACAAATCTTGTTGATAACTAAAGCAACAGTCTACAGCTGTCTTCTAATCTCACCTTGAATAAGTAGTGGAAGACATGCTCTCCCATCCCGTACTGAAGTCCTGACGCCACCACGTATGTAGAGAACAATGTCCTGTTCTAAAAGCAACAGCCATATATGTGACAGTCAGAGCCATACCTGTCAATCACATGTGTCTCCTGCACAAAATGCCAAGGAAGTTGATGCTCACAGTTTTTCCTATTTTGACCACCTTCTTCTCCAGGTCAATGTGTGGTTTGAAGTTGGGATGTGCTTTTCTTCCCCAGAAAATCTCATCAGTGAAAGGGACATCCTGCAGCACAACGCAGACAACAACAATGATGCTGCTAAAAACCAAAAGTATCCAACTTCAACATACATCTGATTTTACCAGCGCTAGTGAGTAAACAGAGCTGGGACATTGTTAAAAGGAACTGTAATGCATTCATTGGGGTTGCTGTAAAAATAATAGATATATAAAAAACATATTGAAGTTACTCAGATGTTACAGCCCACAAGAGACCTGTTAGCGTCTGTATGGGGCGCACTGGGCTTTCAAGTAACTATGATGTAAACCCATCCGGGTCATTATTAGACGTGGAGATAAAAATGCGCCGGGAGTGTGATGACGTAGTATAAAGACCAAAAAAGCCACACAGGGTGGGAGGATCAAACAAACACAGGACTTTCAATCAGGAGACATCTGTTTGTGTCCCATGTGAAACCAACAACCTGTTGTTTGTCTTTGTGTTCACATCACGTAGTTTCACTTTCACTTTGCAGACTTAGTATTTTTAACACAAATTGTTGCAAAATAATCATGCGTTTTATTGACAGAAAAACATATGAATGTATTTAACAATTTATCAAATACAAATACCAAACACTAGCTGTTATAGCATGAGAAATCAGATCTGCTGCTATAATTAAATAAGGTGAACATTTTTTGGCTGTTTGATCAGAAACAAATGTGAGGAAAATACTCTGTGGTGTCTCTTACATGTTTAAAGACGACATGCTACATGATATGGAACTGGAGATAATAGCACAATTTTAATCAAGAGGAATAAAACCAAATAAATGCATGAATGCACAAATACCTCCATTACAATCTGTAAAGAGGAATAAAACGTGATTCATGTTACACAAACAGATACGATTTTAGAGTAGCTCGAGGTGCTGTATGTGTCCACTTACAGGATCGACTGGCTTGCTGCAAGCCCAGGTCATCACTGTGGAGACGAGGATGAACATCTTTGATCCAGAAAAACGGCCCATTTCATTGTGGAGTGCTACAAATACAACACAAGAGGTCATTACCGAAATAATTAATTATGGAACTATTCTGTCACGACATGCAGATATGCATGTCATGTAGCACTATGGGCAAATAAAAAAGAGAGTAGCTACCATGCCTGCAGTTCCTACTATTGATGACACTGTACAGGTATGAGAGTTATTTAATTCAGACAGTTTAGTAAGTATCAAAATATAAACTAAGAACTTTAAAAAAGTCAAAGTCAAAGAAATTTCACTCTCATAAAGACAAACAGTACCTCAATGAATCATGAAAGGATAGATAATATTAATTTTGATTGAATATTAAAGACCAAACCTATGTTGGCCTACATACTGTAGGTGCAGTTGTAGTCACCCATTGAAAAAGTGTGAACATTCGTAAGATAACGAACAATGACGAGCCTGTAAACCCAGACTGAGAACTGACCTGAAACGGCCCAGAGGGCTTCGTCCACCTGCTCAGCATACTGGGTAATGTTGTAGATGACAACGTCGCAGTCCATCAGCTTTGCAAGTAGCTCATCCCTGTTCGGTTGCTTGAATGCAAACAAGACAGTCAAGGCAATTTTATTTCTGAAGCCCACCATCACAAAGCACACATTTTGAATGGTTTTACTTGTTGGAAAGCTGTTAAGCATTCCAACTATTGTTCTTCAAATCTTTATTCAACTTCCGACTATTTCTTCCGTACATATTTGGGCACTCTTCTCCTTCCACATTTTTTAAGCTACAGAAACCGTTCAAATATCAAAATGTTCAGCTCTTTCAGCTCATGCCGGCTACGTTATATATCTTCATATTTCTAATCTTTTAACTTTTTGAATTATTAAGCTTTTTGCACATTGTTTTTTTAATGGGTTTCTATGGAGAAAATGTTCAAATCCTTCTACTTCCTCATACTTTCAGGTACAGACACCATTTCAACTTTAAAATGTTGAGAAAACCCTGAGCTATTGCCACATGATTCAGCTTTTTGATATATTTTAAAGTTTTTGAAATGTCCCATTTGAACTTCTATGATTTTTTCAGTCCTTTTCTGACTTTATAATGGGTGTGTATTGCGCAGCTTAGAGTGCGTGATGTCACCGCTAGAGTGAAGGGGAGCTTGAGATCCTTGTGAAAAAATATTTGTCTTTTGCCACTGACTCCACAATCGTCACTCTTCATGCATAATTTGTGGATGGAAAAGTAGCTAATCTTGTCCTTGTCGTAGACAAATGACTGTCGAATCCCACAGACTTACACATTTGGCTCAAGGAGTCGCAGAGCGACATGAACTCCAACCAACTGCTCCATTAGACTCCATGTTAAATCTGACCACTCAAAGAAAGCAGACGGTACCAGTTTTGTATATTGCTCTGGAGCTCAGATTTTTAATAACACAAACATAAAAACCACATTACCGCATTTGGCAGAGTCTTATCTCTCTCACAGTATCCATATTTTATTGATGAGTCTCATGGTTTTGGTATTTAGGCATATGTTTGACAGGTAGTTTTGTTGAAAATCACTGTTCACTCTAATCTCTCTTAAATTAGCCTCTAACACACATGTGCTCCAATCACCAACCAGTGACACACGTGCACCCAAGCACACAGGTGTTTATATGAGCTCATTAGTGATGTTGATAAACACAGACACACACGCACATACACTCCTCTCCCTCTATCTCTCTGTCTGTCTCTCTCTCACTGTGTGTGTGTGTCTCTCTCTCATACAGTCATTCAGGTCTTGGAGACTTTTAGAGGACTCTAAAATGTGATGAAGCCTGTCATTTAATAACCTCCCCCCCCCCCCAACCTTCTCCCCCCCACCCCCTTTCAAGGTGCGACCGTGGCTCCCTGAGTTAAGAGGTTCGTCTGGGAACCGGAAGGTCAACGGTTCGATCCCCGACTGGGACGTGTCATGTGTCGAAGTGTACCTGAGCAATACACTGAACCCCCGGCTCCCCGGCTGCCGATCAATGGCAGCCCACTGCTCCCTTTATACAGGGATGGGTCAAATGTCGTGTAAATGTATTTGACAATAAAAGCCCCATGGGTTAACTGTATTTAAACATTAAGCTCAAAATTTGTTTTTTTGTTGAAAAAATGAATGATCTTACTGCGACAACTACTACTGCTGCAAATATAGTATTACTACTACTGCTACTGCTATTACTGCTACCATCAATATTATTACTACTACTACTGCTATTACTACCACTACCACTATTACTTATACTACAATTGCTACTACTACTACTGCTAGTCATGCTACTACCAGTAGTAATACTACTACAGCTATCAGTATGACTGCTACTAGTACTACTACTACTGCTATTACTGCTACTTATTCTACTGCCATTACTATTACTACCACTGCTACTTCTTCTACTACTACTACTGTTATATTAACTACTACGACCAATACTACAGCTATCACTACGACTATGAATACTACTACTTCTACTTCTTCTTCTAATTACTAATACTTCTACTACAACTACAACTTCTACGACTACTACTACTACTACAAATATCACTACTGCTACAACTAGTACTTATTCAAATGCTACTAATAGTTCTACTACTAATAATACTTCTACTACAATTACTACTTCTACGACTACAAATATCACTACTGATGAAATTTTTTAAGCCACAGAAACCGTTCGAATATCAAAATGTTCCGCTCTTTCAGGAGAGGTGTGATATGACTTGTCATATTTGTAATCTTTCAACTTTTTAAATTATTAAGCTTTTTGCAATTTTTTTAATTGGATATCTATTTTCAGCAATGTTTTTGCAATTTATTTCAGCTTTCAGCATTTCAACGCATTTTCAGCAGGAAATGCATTTTCTAGTTGTTGTTTACATTCAAAAACACATGTTTTGTCATGTTTTTCGTTCTGCATCTCGCTGTGCGCCCCTGTGTTTCAAAATGACATATTATTACTTCTATCATCAACAATATTGATTGGCAGTGACTAGTGGACAGACGTACACAGTTTATAAGAAGGGACAGGCCTAACTGTTACTTACTAAATACTCCTCCAGGACATATGGAATGTCCACGTCATATTTACCAGAAACAGTTCCTACAACGTGAAAAGCTCGCGTTTTCACCCTCTCATCCTCTTCCTCAGTCTCCGTCTGTCCGGCCACACGTTCAGACAAACACTACAGAGAAAGACAAATACGTGAACTAATCAGTGCTGCTGGCCAAAGTTGTCCACAAACGTGTGTGCTACGTGAATTACATGGCTACACACCATGTTAAAGTTAGCGTTAACTGCTGAATTCATCTAACGCTAGATAACGTTCCCAGCTTGACTAACTCCACATTGAATATATTCACCTGAGCAATACATTTGGACGCGTACGAGTCTATGTTGTTGATAAAAACTCTTCTAACGTGAGGTGACACTTTGAGTTTTTCCATCCTGGGCTCCGCCATATTAGCCTGTCTCAAAAGTGTTGTTGGTGGACTGTTGCCATGGAGAAGGCCCTCTTGCGCCAGCGACTGGGGTCCGTGTACGTTTTGGTCATTTGTTTTACCGTTAATTCGGAAAACCTAAAATACAGAAATACCATGGTATTCTCGTTTTTCGTTTCAAACCAAGAACGGGAAAACTGAAATGGTCGGTCGTATTTCCGTTTTTCGTTCTGAATTCAAAAACGGAAAAACCAAGAACCAAAGTCCCCCAAGGTCCGTGTACGTTTAAATCATCTGTTTTACCATTCAGTCGGAAATACGGAAATACCATGGTATTCTCGTTTTTCGTTTTTGCAAATCCCTTTTTTGTTTTTTCCTTTAAAACGAGACGCAGATCACAGCAGGTCACCCGAAAGAAGAATATTTCAAAATAAAAGTGAAGTATGCAAGAAATTAATACATTCATTAATTAATCTGGGCCGATGGGAGTGTGTTGGCATCAGTAGTTGACTAACTTATATGCTGTTTAATATTCATTTATCTATGTACACAGCAATAATCAACTCTTAACGTTAGATTAATCGGTGCATTGATGCAGTGTTTGATGCTCAGTTCGTGCACTGCTGTCTGTCCACAGGTCTCAGTTTTCGGTAAGTAGGCAATTTAACGGAATTGTACCCCAAACCGGACAGTTTTTAGCTAATGTTTCAATACAATTCACTTACAATGTTGATAAAAATGATCGTGTAATGTTTTCAGTTGATTTAATGGTGTTAAACTGAAGTTAAACTTCGTACCTTTCAAACGAAATATTGTTGTAATTATTACAGTTAGCTTTGCCTTTACCAGAGTCGTTAAAACGATGCTAACACGGGTGAATTAGCCGTGCACTGCTCTTGGCCTAATCCGTACGGACTTCTATCCTCGTTGTAAACACTGGCTGCTGCTGGTTTTTCGGGGATATTCTCATGTTACAGGGTCGCAAAAATGACCATCAATGCTGTCAACACATCCGGGACCGTAGTTCTGTCCTTCACAATAAGATATCACGCTTCAACAACTCCAAATGATGCAATAAAAGCTCCTTAATTTCCGTTTGAGCGTATACCACCACCTGCTGGATGTTTTGTTAAACTCTTCTCATGTCAATCACTGGCAAAACACCAGCTGATGTCTGGAATTTAACAATTATGTACACATATTGTATATAACAATTATTATCATAACACACAGTGCAGAGTAAGAGTTATATTACAACTAAAAACACGAGTATTCATGATTAAAAAGCTACATTGTTAAAGTGAAAGACAAATAACTTGTGCAAATGATTGAAAAGTTCTGTGCAAACATTTATTGAAAAACAAACCAATCAAAAATGAAATTATAAATCAGGACACACATGGCATTTGAAATAATCATCTTCATCATCCAGCTCCTCGTGTGATACCATGTGTGGCAGCTGTCACACTGGACCCACGACACCAATCCCTCCGAGCTCTCTGGAGGGTCAGGTTCCTGGCACCGGCCACACTCCCAAACTGTCTGCTCCATCTCTTCAGAAATGTGACCTATTAAAATAAAAATAAAATGACTTTGAATTAAAGACAATGATCAGATTTTCATGGGTTGGCATACAATGCAAGTTAACATGAAGTACCGGTGGATGTCGTAGGTCCAGCAGACGAGGAGCTGGATGAAGGTCGGGTCTCTGCAGGTTGGGAGGCTGTATAAATAACAGAAAAAGCATAACCATGCTTTGTTTACTCTTCATCATGGCTAATGTCACCATCGTGTTATAATATTGTGGTTTTTTTCAGATTATTTAAAGGATTTACAGTGGGAGGGAGAGGAAGGAGTTTGGGACCCATAGAGGCCACGTCCCGCAGCCGATGTTGAAGGCTCTGAAATAATAATCATATTTTATTATTACAACTCTAAAATACATACTTATAAGAATGTTTATGCGTAACAATAGTTAATAAATTCTGATTTATACGTGAATTCAAATGCAAAATAGGTATGCGCTGACCAGGAGACGGGGGAAGGTGGCGGTGTTCCTCAGCAGGCAGGTTCAGTGGTGGTGATGTGCTGCTGGCAGGCAGCCGGGGACCGTGGGAGGCACAAGAGGGGGCAGAGCGGGATGAGGGACCGGCGATGGAAAGTCCGGAGGTGGTGGCTGTAGTAGCCCCGAGGGACACTGGTCTTCTGCGGCTGGGGCGAGAGCCGCCAGACAGGGTAGAGGAAGTGGCTGCCGGGCCGGTGTCTCCGGCCCGCTGCTGCTCTCTGTCTCTTCTGGCCAGAGCTTGGGCCTCCCGTCTTGCAGCACGGTCCTCTGCCTCCACGATGACGTCAGACATCTCCTGAGCTGTCAGTAACCTGGCCTTGGTGATGTTCCTCCTGACCTTGCCGGTGTTGCGGTTGTAGTTTATTTCGGCCAGGAGGTGGGCCAGGTCTGCTGTTATCCGGCCTGATGTTACCAGGGGATGGGTCATGTAGGGATTGGGAGGAGGGGCAGGTGGGGGTTGGTTCTGGGGATTGGGGATAGGGGCTGGAGAAAGGGGATGCTGGGAGGGGAGGGCAACATCAGGCGCAGCCCAGGAAGATGCCGATGAGGTTGGCGGAGGTGGTGAGGAGGCCCCACGCCGCGGCCCGGACGGCATGACCCGTGACCAGTCGATAGCCATTGGGTCCAGAGGGTAGAGGCCACACCTCCTGAACCCAGCCACCACCAGTCTCCGATCCTTCACCCTCTGGTAGGAGTCTCTTAGGACCCTTGAAAACTCCTTCTTAGAAACCAAGAAGGAGTGGCTCACTGCCGACAGATCTCCTGTAACACCAGAGAAATCTGCCTTCAAGGGTCCGAAGAAACTCATATCCAGAGGTTGAAGGATGTGAGACGTATGTGGTGGCAGGCACAAGAGAATGACCCCCTCCCTCTGTGCCGCCCGGACCAGCTCTGGATCCAGGTGGGATTGATGTCTGTCCATGATGAGCAGCAGTGGGCGCTCCTGCACGGCGAACTTCAGGAAATGCCCGACAAACCACTTCCTAAACAGCTCACTGTCAATGTACCCTGCTGGCGACTTCCCGTAGAGGGCATCGGGAACCCCTTCCTTGTTATAGGGGCCCCCAGGATATCCCCCCTTGTAGATGATGAATGGGGGGACATCCTCCCCAGCCGCGTTGAGGCAGGCCAGGACGGTGATGTGGTCTCTGGTTCCCTGGGCCTGCCTGTAAGCATGTTTAGTCCCCCGGGGCACGATGACCTTCCTTTTTGTAGAGTCCAGCTGAAACCCCGTCTCATCGCAGTTGTATATCTGACGAGGTTTCTCCCTCAACCCGTGCTCCTCCAGGGTTGAGGGTGAGGAGCCCGAAATACTCCTCAATTGGCCCCCTCTTGGCGCAGGATGCCCTCCCACGGTCAATGATGTCTGGGGTCCGGGCAGTAAGGCGATGGTGTTGCCGCTCCCGGAAGTTTATCCACCACGTCTGGCCAAGCACGGTTCTTTGTGCGTCCCGGTGGCGGAGGTTATAGATGGCCAGAGCGTGGGCCAGGACCTGAGGCTTCGTCAGTGGAAACCCGTGACTGGCAGAATACAAACAGTACTCCACCAGGGAATCCTCATCTTCAGGGGTGAGGAGTGTCCTCTGACCATAGACACAGTCAGAGGACACCCTTCCACTGACTCGGTCACTCAGGCTGGACTTAGGGACCCCAAACTGCTGGGCTGCCTGCCGTAGAGAAAGCCTGCCTGCTTTCACCTCCAGTAGGGCCTGTGTCATGGCCTCCTGGGTCCACTTCCTCGTCTTCCTCTCCCTCTTCCTGACTTGCCGCATGTTTGGCATCTGCAAGTACACATTTACAGTAAGAAATTAAATACAAAATTTGTTTTAAAGCCACAGTACATGTCTCAATGAATTGAATAGTTCTATAAATTGCCAGATTACCATGTATAGACTCATGCATATTTAACACATGCATAGACATACATATATTTACCTTAAACCATTGTAGATTTACAATTTCTATATCCATCTCTTATTTTCTTGATCCTCCTGTAAAGAAAAAAAACTCTCATACAGACACACATTACCTACCTTTCTTACTTTAAAGGTTCTTCCTGTCTTTTCTACTCTTTTTCTGCTTATTGCTGTCTTCTTTCTGTTCTTTTCTGCTTCTTTGAGTCTGCTTTCTACTGTTCTTCTGCTTATTGCGGTCTCCCTTTGCCTGTCTTCTCTTCCTTCTCTCTGTCGCTGTTCTCTGTTCTTTTCAGGCAGGAACATAAACCACAAGAGAGACATTTAAGTCAAAAACATTACATTTTGGTTAACCTTATATACTGTATAACAGCACTGTGTTATATTGGAGGCTTATCTAGATAAATAGTTCTAATCATAAGAGCCACTGCTGGCTTTCAATAAATGTACAGACTCTTTCACTCTCAAACACACACACACACACACACACACCAACATTATTTGCATAATTGATCAGATCATTGTGCATCATTATACTTGATGTAGCCTGGCTTATGATAAACAAGAAAAGCATTTTATTTGACATGTATGCTGTTATGTTTTAGAGCTAAGACCAAACAAACAGCAGCCTACCTTTAACTCGCGCTATGATTCTTTGATCGTTTTTTTCCGCGGCCACAACTGTTTTTTTCAGACACAACATTTCTGCCTCCCTCCCCTCGACGACAGATTATGTCACACATCAATGCTATAGTTTCATTGGCTAGACAAAGTAGTGTAAAGCTAGCTACAAACTACACTCGTATGCTAACTTATATTAGCAATACGGAGAAAATACAGAGACACTTCTCAGAGTAAAGAGCGTCGCCCGAGCGTTCTTTCTGCTTCCTCTCATCAAAGTCACTTTCCTATAGTATTTAGACATATAAACGTCCATATATATTCATGAAATTTGGCACGTAGATTATTTGATATTGTTGATAAAACTAGCTTATATGCAGCTTTAATTAGCAGCTAGCTTATATACAGTTTAATTAGCAGCTAGCTTATATACAGCTTAATCAGCCACTAGCTTATATATAGCTTTAATTAATCACTAGCTTATTTGCAGTTTTAATAACCATTAGCTTATGCAGCTCTATTAACCACTCATACAATACACACAGTACACGCTAGGGCAAGGAAGAAGCAGGAGGGAGACTACTGATTTAACTGCGCCACAAGGAATAGGCCGCCATCTTTAGATAGATAAGGGAGGAACAATAGACAGTGAGATACAGGGACAACGCCCCAGCAGACTCCCCTCTTCACACTTTTCCCAGGTCCTCTCGCCTCAACATCTCATTACACACTGACAGAAGAAACGCCTTCTGGGAGGGGCCAATGTGAACGGACGTTCAGGCCTCCAACCAGGTGTCATACACGTACAAACGTGCCACGCCTGCATCTTTGAATTTGACCAATGGGCTTCCATAAGGGGTGACTATATGAATTATCACGCTGCAATGTTCAAGCGTTTTTATGGCTGATCTCAATGCGAGTGAAGCTCTATTAACCCATGCATGTTTGATTGCTGGGCTGAATAACTCTGTTGATAAATAAACTATTGCTTTTGATATAACTATACGCCTCTTGAGAGCTTCTGTTTCATTCTTAAATCCGCTCTAAGTGTGAAAGATAGCTTTATTTTCACAACAAATTGGTGGAGAATGCGGGCAACTTGATACAGAGCACATCGGATTGGAATGATAACAGGCCTCTCTCTGTGATTTCAGACAAAGGTGTATCTCTCCCCTGGGGCTGGGAGCCCGATATTTGCCATCGGTGCGTGCCTGCAGTTCGGGGGAGTCTGATTGTACCGGTACATACATCATCTAAAGGTGAGCAGAAGCCTATTTAACTGAATTCTGCATATTGTATTCATAGACATAATCCAAATTTGATCAGACTGTCCGAACTGTGAGTATTGCATAGTCATAGAGTACTTGTAAAGAGTAATCACACTGCAACAGAGTTGTTATACAGCCATTTGGGGGGTCTGTACACATGCGTGAATGAGTCCAGCAGAAAACGTAAAATAAAGACGAAAGATTGCGCTCCTGTGACAACGTAGATGTGAAGTAATGTGAGCCGTGCCACGCGCCTCTTCTGTCGCGGTCACGCGCTTCGCACGAAGCACTCGAATTCATGCCACAAATAGCGTAATCTTTAACGAAATTTATAAGACGTTTTGGGCTACGAAGACATTGTATAACATGACGGGGATATATGTATATGTCATTGATGTCATTGATAAACTGTATTGAGAGAGTTGACCGTGAAGTATTACCGTATCAAGACGTCAAGTCTCAGGACACTAAATCCGTGTGTTACGTGTGGTGTAAAACCAAGTTAACTCTGCGTAGAGTAACCTTTAGATAGTTTCTGCACGGGAGCACAGGTTTTAAGTTAACAGATGTATCGTTGATAGCAGACGAAGAGAGAAAATTACCGTATTGAGACCATCAAATCCCAGGACACTAAATTCGTGAGTGGCGTGCAGTGTAAAAACATGATATCTCTGCTTAGAGTATCCTAGACGTAGTTTCTGTACGAGAGCGCAGAATTTAAGTTAATCGATGTGTCGTTGATAACGGACGTTGTGTAATGAAGTAACCAGAGAACAGGTCCAGAGCAGAGGCCTTGGTTACTTAACTGTGTTAAATTGTGTTGTTGATGTACTGCGCTTGTGGTGTAGTGGCTAGTATATAGGCCTTCCACGCGGTAGCGCTGGGTTCGATCCCCAGCTGTACTTGTATTTTACAATACGCAGCGGTTGTGTTGATGCATTAAAAGTAGCGCTGTTTGTTTTGTGTGTAGGATAGGGAAAGAATTGATTATTATTTGACTGTATTTGTTTGCTGAAAAAGCAGTTTGTCATTTGTGTCGTGGTCAAGAGGTCAGCGATACGACAGTCTGTTTGCTGAGTTTGAGAAAGTGGATTAACTGTCGCGTGTTCAGAGCCGGCAGTGTATGTTTCAATTTTGTTTGAATGAAAGTGAATGTTTGAAGCGTACATATGAGAGAGAGACAGTTGAGAGCTGGAGTCGAGTTGTTACACAGGTTCGTGTGTTTTCCAGAGCTGAGTTGATACACATGTTCGTGTGCCTTTCAAAATTGACGGTCAGTTGAGCAGAAAACACGCATTAGACACACAAGCGTTGCACTTACACACAAACATAAAACACTAGAATAGACTGAGAGACAGCTGAGAGTTCATATAAGTGTCTGTTTCACTGGTGTAGTTACAAAGACTACAGATTTATTGGAAATTGTGTTCCATAGGGACCGTCAGCAAAGTTTAAAGCGGAAACAGAGCAGGCATTCATTCAGCCAGACAGACGCTGAGAAAATTAAGGAGTGTGAGCTTTCCTGATAAGAAGAACAGGTGCGGCCTTGGATTGTGTCCACTGCGAGGTGGATTGTGTCCACTGCGAGGTCAGAGAGCTGAAGAAAATTTGGGAGAAGCTTTGGCTCCCTCTGTTGGTACTTCACGAACTGCACACAGAACATTTGACAGGAGCTTTGGCTCCATCTGGTGGACATTTGGGAATACTACCTCCAAACATCACATATTTCAAATCAGTGAAGACATTGCAGAGGAGGAAGTCATGGCAACAAAAGTGAGCACTTATCTGTGCAATTTGGAGAATGATGTCCAGGATCAGAGCAGGATGAATGGAAGAAGCAAGCATTGGCCGGTGGAACAACAAGCGTACAAAAGAATGATAAAAAGATGGAAGGCTAAAGATATTTGGGATGGAGAACGGCTGAACTGTCCTCCCACTGAAGAGGAGCTGCAACAGATAAGCAAAGAAGTGGTGAAACACTATGAAGAGAAGAAGAAAGACTGGGAGGACAGAAATCCTAAATGTGTAAACATGGGAAAACGAAAGGCGTCGAATCAAGCGGCTGAAGAAAAAGGGGTGTGGCCATACATCAAAAGGTGCTTCGACTATGACAACAAAAGGATGGACAGGAAGCTGATTCCCATTGAAAAACAGAAGGAATGGATGGAGCAGGCTGGCAAAGATGCATGGGACAAGATGAAGCTGGAAGCTGAAGCAGCAAGTTCACCACTAGAGGCCGCCAAACACAGCAGAGGCATGTTTCCGGCCCTAGCACCTTCACCCTCTGCCCCTCCCCCATATGACAACAATCCGTTCGCCCCAATCGACAAAGACAAGCATGAGCATGAACAAAGCAAACTGTACCCTGACCTGCCACCTCCACACAAAGACAAGCATGAGCATGAACAAAGCAAACTGTACCCTGACCTGCCACCTCCACCTCCAGATTATGTGCCCACGAACCCTTTCGTGCAGGCTCCAGTAAGACCAGTAACAAAGGGGTTCCTGAAAGGAATCTTCGCAGTAGAAGGAGGAGAGCTGCAGATACCTGTCTCAGTAGAGGAAAAGGAGAGAAGAAAAAGGGCGAAGCAAGTCGAGAAGACTGTGGGACACCTGATGACTCACCTTGGCGCCCTAGTACTGGCAAACACACCCGGACCCGCAACTACACCTAGACCAACTGTCGAAGCACACATCGGGCCAAACAACGATGGTTTCGAATTGACAGAAACACTCGAAACTCTGCACAGAGTGAGCAACTCAATCAGAGACCGTCAACAACAAAGACAAGAAGAAGACACACAAGGCGAAATTGAAATCCTGGAACAACAACTGGAGGAGCTCACAAAGCTGGAAAGAGAGCGTGCAGCAGCAGCGCCCTATGCGCCTTACAAGGAGGCTAGGGGACGTGCTATACCAGAAACGAACCTGTGGGTTCCTGGTTCAGAGGAAGAGGAGGAGCGGATCGAACTAGCTGCACAGACAGCCCACGAACACGCATGGCCACAAACACATGAAGTACAGAGGCTAACGCTGAATGGAGATTTCACAGGATATGCCACAGACCCATCAACAACGCGCAGTGGAAAACAATATCGGCCTGCATCACGTCAGATGCCCCTCAGAGCAGCTCCAACAGCTGCAGCCCCTCGCCAGATGGCATTTACTCCCTTCTCCTTCATGGACATGACAACACTGCTGGCCGCACTGCCTTCACTGACTTCAGGAGCAGAGCCATGGCTAGACGAGCTAGATAAATACACATCGACCTACGAACTGGCACTTGGTGACTACAGAGGCCTGCTGGCCAGAGCATCAGACCCGCACACACTGCTAAAGCTTGAAGCCGTAGCAGGAACCACAAACGTGCCGGACCCCACGCCCATAGGCGGTGTCAGGCAGGCACTACATCTGGCCATAAGGAGAGAGTACCCTACCCCAATAGACCACAGCCAAATGTCAACCTTCATGGCCAAGCCTGGGGAGGCTGCAGCAGATCTCCTAGCTCGCGCTGAGCAAGTATGGAGAACAACATTTAGAGAATCCCCAGATGCATCTCAGACATCATTGGCACTCTGGAGGAGCATGGTGACCAAAGGGTTGCCTGCAAAGGTAAGAGAGGCGATTGAAAACACCGTGGCCATCGCCTCCTTCACTCAACCTGCATGGAGAGAACATGTACTGCATCACTATGATAAACACAGAGCAGCAGTAGAAGGATCAGATGTGGAGCTCAAGGCACTGCAAGTGGCACTAATGAAGAGACAGCTGGCTGACCTGGACTCGGCTCAAAAGACTGCTAAAGACAAAAAGAAGCAGATGGCTCAACAGGAAACACAGGCAGAACAAGTGGTCCCTGTAATGATGGTGCAGCAACCATGGCAACAAAACCAACGAGGAGGACAAAGAGGAGGCGCCCAAGGGGGTGGCCAAGGAGGAACTTTCTACTGCTACAACTGTGGAAAACCAGGTCACTACTCACGTGACTGCCGCTCACGTGGTCAGCCGCAACAACAGGGCCCACCACGTGGAAGAGGAGGAGGACCCAGAGGAAGAGGAAATTATCAGAGAGGGAGAGGCTATCAGGATCCAAGAAGCCAGAATCAAGCTGGGCAGGCATATCAGCCGCCACTGGGAAGCACTGAGCCATGGACGCCTAATGATCCTCACTCTGAAGAACATGTCAACCAGGCACTACAAGCTCAGTGGGAGAATAACAATCAACCCTACTAGGACACCCCACAACCACCTGGCACCGGCATCATGAAATTTGGACTAGCGAGTGAGCCAACTCTCACTTGCACAATAAATGGACAGGAACACACATTTTTGGTGGACACAGGGGCAACATATTCTAGCCTCACGTCTCCACAGGTCCTGTCATCTAAATATGTGTCAGTGGTTGGGGTCTCAGGCGCGCCAGAACGCCAGTGGTGCACTAAACCTCTAAATGTCCAAATAGGAAGTCAACAATGGTCACACAGCTTCCTATCAGCTCCAAACTGCCCAGTAAACCTACTGGGCCGAGATCTGATGTCAAAATTAGGCCTAACAATATGGCTAAACAACGACGGGGTCCAGGTCTCACTGGACCCTCCCCCTGCGAGCACACTATCAATGCCTGTGCGAATACTATCAATGCCACAAACATCCATTAATGTGGAATCATTGGATGAAGAAGTGTACTGGCTGAGATGTCTAGTCACAGGACCAAGCACACCAACAATTCAATTCTGGTTCAACATACACAGAGAACAAATTCAAAGACTGCATCCATATAAAACTCCTCTGCCATATGTGCACTGCACTATGAATGTCACGGACGATCCAGACTGCCCATATGCTGAAGATTGGGACAACAATATGGCACACCTAACTCCAATAATCATATGTCATGATGTGTATTGTGGAAAAGAAGGAGTGGCTGCAGCAGTGATATTGGATGATTATCAGACCAAGTGGTATGGTCTCAGCAAAGAATCGGCTCCACATGTCACCCTAGCGGTTGGATTTGGACAAGAGGCCAGAGGACTCGGCCCTATGATAAAAAGAGCACATACTTTGTCATGGATACACACAGATACAGCAGGACTGCTGAAGGCAACAGAAGAAGATATGTGGCGATGGGTCATCACTACCAAAGAACACACACTGCCTGAGCATTTACCACTGCCACGACATCATGGTAAACCATGCACTGACCATCCAGCAACTCAAGCTCTATTGGACGGCGTACCTAAGAAGCTATGGACGACAGGCCCTTATGATGTGGGAAAATTGGCAACGGTCAAACCTGTGAAGGTGGCGCTGCTGGATCCATTTGCACCTCCTATCTGGCATCCACAGTACAAACTAAAGCCAGAACAAATTGCAGGCATCGCCCCGACCATAGCAGGTCTGCTACAAGCTGGAGTGTTGGTGAAAACTCAATCACCATACAATACAGCAATATTGCCAGTGCAGAAGGCCGGAAACAACACAGGCTGGCGGATGGTACAAGATTTTCGACCAATCAATGATGCCACTATACCTGCGTCATATCCAGTTCCAGACCCACATATTGCCTTGACAAATCTCAGCCCACAGCACTCATATTTCACAGTGATTGACCTCGCTAACGCCTTCTTCAGCATCCCTCTGGACAAAAATTCACAGACACTGTTTGCATTCACATTCAACGACCAGCAATACACCTATTCTCGCCTACCACAAGGCTATCGTTGTTCTCCAGGTTTGTTCAACCATCATCTCAGACTACACTTGTCTGACATAGAGGTGCCGGATGGTGTCGTCCTCATACAATATGTGGATGACCTCCTGATTGCTGCCCCATCAGCAGCCACCTGCCTGGAGGCAACTGAGACTCTGCTGCGGCTGTTAGCCTCAAAAGGCTACAAAGTTAAGAAAACCAAGGTCCAAACATGTAGGAGACAAGTCACTTTCCTGGGTCGCACTCTCTCATCAAGCGGCCTAGCTGTAAGCACAGCCCACAGAGAAAGCATTCTCCATCATGACAGACCTAGCACCGTGGGCCATATGCTGTCATTCCTGGGTCTAACAGGCTACTCTCGCAGTCACATTCCGGACTACGCGGACCTCACCACCTGTCTCAGAAGCCTGCTTAAGGAACCAGGAACTAGAAACACCTCAGCCCCACTAGTTTGGACACAAGAAGCAGAAGAAGCGTTCACCACTCTCAAGCAGACTCTGGCACATGCATCGGCACTTCAAGCTCCAGACTATTCACTCCCTTTCCACCTAGATGTTTCTGAACAAAAAGGAGGGATGGTAAATGCAGTTTTGTATCAGAAAAAAGGGGGAGAAAGAGAGGTACTCATGTATCACTCATCAAAGCTGGACCCAGTTGAAGTTGGCCAATCCACCTGTACAAGACACATGGCGGCAATTGCAAAGGCGATCGAGAAAACATCCCACATTGTCATGTGCCACCCTCTGAAAATCCACACACATCATGGGGTGGCTGCATTCCTCCTAAGCAAAGAATTCACGTTCGGAGCTGCAAGAAAATCGAAAATTCAAAAAGAATGCACAAGAGCACATATTGTCTATGAAACAGGAGGAATCAATATGCGTCATCACTACAACAGGGAGATCAACCACACAGCTGCGAAGCAAGGGCAATCATTGAAAACAAACTAAGGCCAGACTTAGGAAACACACCAATCCTAGGAGCAGAAATGTGGTTATACACGGACGGATGTTGCTACAAAGGAGATGAAGGAAACACAGCATCCTATGCTGTGGTGAGACAATCCGAAGATATGGAACACTCAATAGTAGCATCAGGTATCCTACCTCAACCAGCATCAGCGCAACTGGCAGAAGTCGAAGCGCTCATACAAGCCTTGATAATAGCAGAAGGAAAATCAGTAAACATCTTCACAGATTCGGCTTACGCACATGGAGCAGCTCACGTTGATGGGCCCATGTGGCGTGGAAGAGGATACACGACATCAATGGACGCACCCATCAAACACAAGCAAGAAATCATGGCACTGGTGGAAGCTATGAGCCTACCAAACAGAGTGGCAATCATGAAATGCAAAGGACATGATGGTAAAGCAAGGACCAGAATAAGTGCGGGAAACGACATGGCAGATGAAGCTGCTAAAGAAGAAGGAGGATACAGACGAAAACAGATGGTTCTGAAAACAGCCATACAAGAACCAGAAATCACTGAAGAAACACTGATTGAGATACAGAAGAAGGCTGGACCATACGAATGGTCCGTATGGCAAGGGAAAGGAGCAACAAAAGGAGAAAGTGGACTTTGGAGATCCCATGATGGTAGAGTGGTAGCACCAGCAGAATTGTGTGTCTCACTGATACCAGAGGCACATGGACCAACGCATGAAGGAAAGAAAGGAACATTACAAAGGATGCAAGCACTGTGGTGGCACCCACACATGGAAAGTATGGTGTCCCTCTTCTGCGACGAATGCACCACCTGTGGGGATCACAATGTGAAGAAACTGTACAAAACACCTATGGGCTCTTATCCTGTACCATCAGCCTGCTTCCAGGACATCAGCATAGACTTTACTGACATGGGACATGAAAACAGAGTGCAAGGAAAAAGGTACATCTTGGTAATGGTGGACAGATTCTCAAAGTGGGTGGAGGCAATCCCAACTAACCGAGAAGACGCACAGACAGTAATAAAGTGGCTGCAAACAGAACTGATACCTCGCTATGGGGTTCCTAGATGCATAAGGTCCGATAATGGTTCACATTTCAGTAATAAGCATTTGCAGGAAGTGGAAGCCAGACTAGGAATCAGACATAGGTATGGATCAGTGTATCATCCACAGTCACAAGGTTTGGTAGAAAGGGCAAATCAGACGCTAAAATCAAAAATAGCGAAGACATGTGCAGCATCAAAGCTGACATGGGTTGAAGCTTTACCACTAGCTCTAATGGCAATGAGGAGCGCAAAAGGAAATGAGACGCATCTTTCACCACATGAGTTAATGACAGGGAGGCAAATGCCTGGTCCTCCAAGAGACGGTAGTCATATACCGGCCTTAGATGTGCAGCAAGTTGAAATGAAGGCATATATGACTGCTTTAATCACTCTCACGGAGGCTCTCTCCAAACAGGTCCAGCGGACCAGTGCAGCTGACCAGGAGGAAGTAAAAAATCTCATCCGAGTGGGTGACTGGGTCAGGGTCAAAGTTCATAAGAGAAAGTGGACTGACCCCAGGTGGACAGGGCCGTACGAAGTGAAGGAGGTTACTTCACACTCGGTCCAGGTCAAACGTAAATCAGGAGCACCTTGGCACCACCTGTCACATTGTGCCCCAGTACCTGACCCTTCCAGAACCTTAGCAGAGGTCCGACGTAATCTGACGCAAAATGCCGGTTTATCTGTTTGGGAGAACGGACATCCAGCCACTGGGGATTCATCCCCCAGTCACCTGGAAAGACATGGGTATAGGTAAAAGAACCAGATGGATCCTAATGGGTTTGAGTGTGTCATTTGTTATACTCTTGATTTGGGGATTGAAAATGGGGGACAAAACAGTGAACAAACCAACTAGCGGAAACAATGGTAGTCTGCCAGAGGCAGTGAAAAATCTGACAGAGTTTGAGCTTCATCCAAGCTGCAATCTGACAACAAGCAGCGAGGATGTGAACAAAACTCAAAACGACCTCGAGAGAGGGAAGAGTAGGCAAAAAAGAGATGCCTCAGAACCGGCATACAAGCCACCACCAAAAGCGTGTGGTGCATATCTGACCTTAAACTACACCAAGGGGAGCAAGACCGTTTTTACCTTTGACTTGTGTGATGTGATTAACTGTGGAGGAAGACCAGAAGCATGGAGAGGTTATGATGTGTATTTGTGTGCTGACCATTCCATAGTCCAGAGATGTGAGAATTACGTCAACGTCGCGGCGTATGCGTATTGTTATTCCTGGGGCGAGGTAACAAAATACACAGGGCGGTGGAAGCCACAGACGAGAATACCATGGGAACGTCCGGGAAAGACCTTATGGGACAAAATAGAATTCCAACGAGACTTTTCAGCAACAACCAATCCCTTATCTCTGTCTCTAAACAACGTCACCAAAAGCAGCACAGGAAAAAACATAATATGGTTCGCCCTATTAGTGGACGTCTCCGGCAAAGACCCGAGAGTAGGAATTCAGATAAACATAATTCCACCAGCAGTGAACAAAACTCTGACCCTAGAGAGACCACCACCACCACCGGACCCACCAATTGTCTTGTCAGAAGATTTCTCTAAATGGACTCCCCAACAGGTGATCCAATTAGCTACAGGACATGGAAACGACAATGTTTGGTTAAATTGGATTGTTGATAATGCTATAAAAAACAAAATGAGTGGCTGTGTAGCTTGTGCTGCAGCTAGACCAGCCATGTTCACCGAACCAGCACCACTATATCCTGAATCTGACCCAACAGGATACGCATGCATGACAAATATGACTAAAATGGCTACTCCACCAAATTGCACGACTCTGGCATCCATATTTCCACCAATTGACAACCAAACTGCAGTAGGTTATTTCAAAGCTTACAAAGGACTAGGATCCAGATATGTCTGTTACCATTTCACCAACGATAGAGCTCAAACCAACCTAGGCAGAGTGCCAGAAGACTGGTGCAATATGACACGACCAGGCTCAGAGATAGGTTCTTGGGCTAGGGGAGGACTATTCTACTACTGTGGGGGTCTGCGCTTATTCTCTAACATACCAGCATCTACAATGGGAGTGTGTGCTATGGTGAGGCTAGCAATGCCACTTACCTTAGTGGGAGACAAAA
Source organism: Melanostigma gelatinosum (assembly GCF_949748355.1). NCBI lineage: Eukaryota > Metazoa > Chordata > Actinopteri > Perciformes > Zoarcidae > Melanostigma > Melanostigma gelatinosum. The sequence goes on from NC_136652.1 coordinate 319,351, forward strand.
TACTACAGGAGCAAAACAAAGTACAAAGCCTGACCCAATGCAGACGCAGACATATCTTAGCAAAAAGAGCAGCTGGAACTGAGTTCAGTCTGGACAAAGGTCCAACCTACATAGATGCAATCGGAGTGCCCAGAGGAGTGCCTAATGAATACAAATTGGTAGACCAAATTGCAGCAGGTTTTGAGAGTATCGTGAGTATAATTCCATGGATAACAGTGAATAAAAATGTTGATCGTATCAATTATGTGCATTACAATGTTCTTCGTTTGGCTAATCATATGAGGGATGCAATAGAGGGTCTGGCTGAGCAGCTGGCCCCAACTTCTTTGATTGCTATGCAAAACAGAATGGCTTTGGACATGTTGCTTGCTGAAAAAGGGGGTGTTTGCTCAATGTTTGGAGACCTGTGTTGCACTATCATCCCCAACAACACTGCGCCGGACGGTTCAGTCACAAAAGCACTGAATAGTCTGAAGGCACTGTCAAAAGAAATGCAGGAAGCATCAGGTGTAAACAATCCATTTGGAGATTGGATGGAAAACATGTTTGGAAAATGGAAGCACCTGATCTTGTCAATAGCAGTGTCAGCGGGAGTGTTCGTTGCAATACTGGTGTCATGTGGATGTTGTATAATACCCTGTATTCGTTCTTTGGTTGGCCGTCTTATCACCACTGCCCTCTCCAAGGAACCACCACCACCCCCTCCTTATGGAGCTTACCCAGTATGGGAAGAGCAGACCAGCCTGGTAGGGTCAGGTGAGGCAGAGCCAGACACAAGCGTGTGAACAGGGCAGGAAGGTTAAGAAAGTGACGTCCTTCAGACGTCAAGAGAGGGATTTGTTGATAAAACTAGCTTATATGCAGCTTTAATTAGCAGCTAGCTTATATACAGTTTAATTAGCAGCTAGCTTATATACAGCTTAATCAGCCACTAGCTTATATATAGCTTTAATTAATCACTAGCTTATTTGCAGTTTTAATAACCATTAGCTTATGCAGCTCTATTAACCACTCATACAATACACACAGTACACGCTAGGGCAAGGAAGAAGCAGGAGGGAGACTACTGATTTAACTGCGCCACAAGGAATAGGCCGCCATCTTTAGATAGATAAGGGAGGAACAATAGACAGTGAGATACAGGGACAACGCCCCAGCAGACTCCCCTCTTCACACTTTTCCCAGGTCCTCTCGCCTCAACATCTCATTACACACTGACATAAGAAACGCCTTCTGGGAGGGGCCAATGTGAACGGACGTTCAGGCCTCCAACCAGGTGTCATACACGTACAAACGTGCCACGCCTGCATCTTTGAATTTGACCAATGGGCTTCCATAAGGGGTGACTATATGAATTATCACGCTGCAATGTTCAAGCGTTTTTATGGCTGATCTCAATGCGAGTGAAGCTCTATTAACCCATGCATGTTTGATTGCTGGGCTGAATAACTCTGTTGATAAATAAACTATTGCTTTTGATATAACTATACGCCTCTTGAGAGCTTCTGTTTCATTCTTAAATCCGCTCTAAGTGTGAAAGATAGCTTAATTTTCACAACAATATGTATGAATTAATATTACTTACGTTTGGTTGGCGATTGCCGAAGAAAATGACAGCGTAATGAGCGGAAAGTGCGTGACGACGGAATCGTTCGAGACAGGCCAATAGTAGCTAGCGCCGACCGAGGCAGGCCATCGTTACGCTATAACCATAGGTGTGTTGTATTTGTTCTAAAGCAGTTTTCTTTACACTTTAAAACAGTGTTTGATAGTAAAAATCATTTAGCTGTGTTTGCTACTTTAGCTAACGCCACAACAGCTAACGTTAGCTTAGTTGCTACTTTAGCTAACGTTACAAGCGCTAACGTTAGCTTAGTTATGTGGTAACATAATGTGAAGGTGATATGTATGTTAACATTAAGCTAACATGGTATTGCTCTCAATTGTAATGCTAGGTGAATTCAATTTGAGTAGCTTTTAGACTGTTTTAGTGGCGTGTGGACTTCACAAACATGCAAATATTAATGGACTATTTAATAAGTTGTAGACTGGCCATGCTGATTGCCAACTGTATATTCCTGACTGGTTGCAAGTGTGTTTTCAAGTCTTTTCAGTATGGTAGAATTAGACAAAGCTAACTGAAATCACGTTAGTAAATGGTGTTGAAGATGTTCTCAAACAGCAAGGGGTTAATGTTACCGTCGCTCATAACGTAACGCAAGCTGCCGTTCAGTCAATTCAATGACGCTGAGTCATTACAGAGCAACAGCAGCTCACTTTGTGTAAGTCTAGTCTGAGTTCACCAGAAGCAGGCTTCAGTAAAGAGAAAGTAATCACCAGGTTGTGCTTTATGAGAATAACTATAAGTAAAGGTAGTAGGGTCATGTAAGCAGAACTAAGATAATTCATTATTCCATGAAGAGAATGTATAATGAAGTCAGTGTATTTTTTACGGTTGCCATAGGTCCTACATATATTCTAGACATTTTTTGTAATTATTGATGTTTTGAGGGATATTTCAACAACTGTAATCCTTTTATACAGGCGACAAGTGCTTTCAACCCTTAAAGGGCGGCCATCCTCCGGGCTGCCATCCTCCGGGCATCCAACTTGAGGAAGATGATGGGCATCTCATTCTGAAGTATATGGTAAGTCAATGTAACCAGCCACATGTACTGTTTTGTATAACAGAAAATGTTTTAAGATCCTAATATCACTAATAGTTATAACAAGTCATTGCGACAGCACAAAATACTCAGTTCACGCCTGTTGAATAGAACATGTCTGTGATTTTGAGAAAGTAAAACAATGCTGAACTTTTTTGCTTTAACTTGTCATTGTGAAGTAAATGTTGATTGCACAGTGTAAGGGCTATAGAAAAATGACACCACGTTCCTTTTGTCTTCCCCAACATCATCTGCTGTTCAAGTTAAAATGTGTCAGAAATGAAGTGATGGGATTTACTAGGTTACACGTGTCATGATCAGAGAGTGCAAGGACACCTACAGGAGGAAGCTGGAGGCCAAACTCCAGCAGAACAATGTGAAGGAGGTGTGGACGGGGATGAAGCAGATTACTGGCTTCAAGGTTGGGGGCAGACAACTAGTGGTGTCACGGACACGGATCGATCCGTGATCCGTTCGGATCACCCCTCACGGTTTGGATCACTCGTGAACCGCGGATCAATCGAGTATTTTTGTGACTGAAGGAGCTGTGCAGAGCTGCCAGAGTGTCCTGCATGGGGTGGGAGGCGTGGCTCATCAGGGATGAGAGCTTCGCCATCATTCTGCACTCCCTACACTGGCTCCCTGTCTCATTCCGGATTGACTACAAAGTCCTACTACTCACACATAAATGCATAAATGGACATGCACCTCCCTACCTACAAGATCTCATTACTCCCCAAATCTCCACCCACACCCTCAGATCATCAAACAGCTCGCTCCTCCGGGTCCCCAGCATCAAGCTCCGCACCATGGGCGACCGGGCCTTTGGCTCGGCAGCTCCACGCCTATGAAACAGTCTCCCTGACCACCTAAGGGCAACACAGACACTGGTCTCTTTTAAGACTGGCCTAAAAACCTTTTTATTCAGGAAAGCCTTTCTGACCTAAATCAGTGTCAGTTATTTCTTTTGTGTTTCTGTTCATGCACTGGTTTTTATTTTATTATAGTTTTTTTTTAAACTATGTTTTAACTATGCTTTTTACTATGTGTTTACTATGTACTGGCTCTGTGGCACTCTGAGATTTTTTTTTAAATGAAAAGTGCGTTACAAATAAAATACATTATTATTCATTATTATTATTATTATTATCATCCTCCTGTCTCCCACCACCTCCACAGTATCCAGTGGACACCCCAGCTGGCCTTCCTCACCAGTTTGTCCAGTCTCCTCCTGTCAGCTGCCGCGATACTGCTGCTCCAGAAGACCACTCCATAGAAGATGGCTGATGCCACCACGGAGTCGAAGAAGGTCTTCAGGAGTGCTCCCTGCACCCCAAAATACATCAGTCTCCTCAGCAGAGAGTCTGCTCTGTCCTTTTTTATAAAGAGCGTGAGCATGGTCAGTCCAGTCCAGTTTATTGTTCAAGTGAACACCCAGGTACTTATACAACTTCACGACCTCAATGTCCAGTCCCTGGATGCTCACCGGTGTCGGAGGAGGGCGTTTATCCCGGCGGAAGTCCACCACCAGCTCCTTGGTCTTGCTGGAGTTGATGTGGAGGCGATTCCGCTGGCACCATCCTAAAAAGTCCTGGTTTAGTTCCCTGTATTCTCTGTCATCATCGGCGGAGATGAGGCCGACGATTGCAGAGAACTTTTGCAGGTGGCAGTTGGCAGAGTTATGTTTAGGTGTAAATGGAGAAGAGGAATGGAGCCAGAACGGTTCCCTGTGGGGCCCCTGTGCTGCAGGACACCCGATCTGACTCACAGTCCCGTATCCGCACATACTGTGGACGGTTGGTGAGGTAGTCCAGGATCCATGCAGTGAGGTGGTGGTCCACCCCGGTCTGCTCCAGCTTGTCCCTCAGAAGCAAAGGCTGGATGGTGTTGAAGGCACTGGAGAAGTCGTAGAACATGACTCTCACAGTGCTTCCAGCCTTTTCCAGGTGAGAGAGGCATCTCTGCAGCAGGAAGATGACGGCGTCATCCACCCCGATGCCGGACTGGTAGGCGAACTGAAGTGGGTCCAGGGATGAACTCACCAGAGGGCGGAGATGGGCAAGGACCAGCCTCTCCAGGGTCTTCATCAGGTGGGATGTCAACGCCACCGGCCTGTAGCTGTTGAGGTCCTTGGGCCGCAGGTTCTTTGGTACCGGTACCACGCAGGATGTCTTCCATAACTGTGGTACTTTCCCCAGCCTCAAGCTCAAGTTGAATACGTGCTCCGCTATCCCGCACAGCTGGTCTGCGCAGGATTTGAGGAGCCTTGAGCTGATGCCGTCTGGACCCGTGGCCTTCCTCGCCTTGATCCTCCTCAGTTCCTTCCTCACTTGGTTGCGGGACACGCTGGGGGGTGGGGTGCTGTGTGTTGGAGTGGGGGTGGGTTGCTGGTCGTAGAGTGCTGAGTATGAGAGGTGTGGAGGGGAGCCGAGTGCTGTGGGAAGGGGGGAGGTGGAGGGGGAGGGGGGTAATAATCCACAGGGAATGCAGATGATGGGGGTTGCAGCAGCAGGGAGGTCTGGGTGGGGGAGGGGTGGATGGCTGGTCAAATCTGTTAAAAAATAAGTTCAGCTCATTCACCCACTTTTGGTCCCCCTCAGGCTGTTGGTTGGGCCCCTTGAACCCAGAAATCGCCTTGAGGCCCTTCCAGACCCCAACGGTGTTATTCTGCTGCAGCTGGTCCTCCATCTTCATCCTGTAGACATCTTTCCCCTCCCTGATCTTCATCCTCAGCTCCCTCTGCACAGTCCTCAGCTCCTCTTTGTTGCCAGATCTAAAAACCCTCTTCTTCTCCTTGAGGAGGGCCTTTATCTCCGGAGAGATCCAGGGTTTGCCATTTGAGAAACACCGTACAGTCCTGGTGGGTACGGTGTTCTCGACACAGAAGTTAATATAGTCCGTGATGCAGTCGGTGAGACCGTCGATGTCTTCCCCATGGGCATCACTGAATACCTCCCACACAGTTGTCTCAAAACAGTCCTTCAGAGCCTCCTCGGCTCCATCGGTCCATCGTTTAACTGTGCGGGTCACAGCTGGCTGCTTCTGTGCAAGAGTTGTGTACACAGGCAGGAGGTGCACCAGGTTGTGGTCAGATCTGCCCAGGGGAGGGAGAGGTGATGATATGTATGCAGGCACGTGCACAGATAGACCCCTAGTGGTGCTCAAGCACCTGCCCTTTTGCCCTGGATGAGAAAAGTGCCCTTTCTGCTGGTGCCCAATTTTTTATAAATATAATAAAATAAAAATTACTTTTTCTGTCATCAATTCCCCCCAAATGTGTTTCGATATCTGACGGGGCATTTATTTGAGCTCTTGTGAGAATTTCGCCCCGACATGCACCGCGGCGCCCACAAGCGTCCCACGCGCCCCTCCCTCCTCCTCCTTCACTTACTGCCTACTGCGCGTGCAGTGCTGAGCGTCAGGCTAAACGGCTGAAGCCAACTTCTTCTCTGACCCGGAGCATCAGACAGACAGGTAATGACAGTGCAATACCCCGACGTTGTTTGGTGATAAATTAACAACAACAATTAGCGCCGCTGAAAACATTACGTCGCAACTGGTCCGACGTTTGCTAAAAAACAAACAAAAAAAACCCTCACGAAATCCATGATTTAAAAGCCTTGCCCAGTTGTTTTACTGACGTTTGTCATGTTTAATGAAGAGAGAGGGGAGAGAGGCAGGCAGACATTAATTATTTTAATTATTAAAAAGAAAGGTAGGTCTTAAGTTGAGCTACATGACAGTCTGGTGAGGTATTGTGGTAGGCTATAGGCTATTATTAGTGTAATGCTGCTTATGCTTCAACTGTCAGAAAACAGTAAAAACATGGGTGTGTACTGTGTTGTCAGCTTTAGAGAGATATGTAATGTCTTGATTATTATGCACAACATTGATTTATGTCATTTAAAAAAAATTGCAGCATAATGCCAAGAAAAGAGAGACTACAAAAACAGAAGGACAGGGAAAAGCAGCAAGCAGAGAAATCTGGAAGCTATAATGATGCTCCTCAATGAGATCTGCGAAAGACATCCACCTGACCTGGCCCTAGGGGATGCAAAAATGTACAAAAATGCGATTAACTTCGCATTCATTCTCTGCATGGAAATCACCACCCCAGCATTTGAAGTCACTGCTCTTGCATCAAATGCCATCAGCCCGTCTTTGTTTTGTCTTTGTTTTTGTCTGGCCTTGTTTTTGCCTATTATTCATTTATTTATTCAATTTGATAATTTGAGTTAGTATTGGTTGCGTTAACAAAAATAAATATATACGTTGAAAATATCCGACTGTGTTATTTATTTATTTATCATTATTTTAATTTCATGTATAATTTTGGCGATGGGTGCCCTTTTTTTTGCTTGAGCACCTGCCCCCCAAAATGTCTGTGCACGTGCCTGTATGTATGCCTCCTTGGTGTTGGCATAAAGAAGGTCCAGTGTGTTATTGTCTCTGGTGTGGCATTTGACATACTGGGTGAATGTGGGCAGAGTGGAGGACGGGGGGAATGATTAAAGTCCCCAGAGAGAAGGAGGAGGGCATTGGGGTGTTGTGTCAACAGCCTGCTTGTCGCCAAGTGGATGACGTCACAGGCCGCTTCAGCGTCAGCAGAGGGGGGGGATATACGCAGCCACCACAATAACGTGCGAAAATTCCCTAGGCAGATAGTGTGGCCTCATGCTAACCGCTAACAGTTCAATGTCCGCTGTGCAGGTCTGCTCCTTAACAGTGATGTGCCCAGAGTTACACCATCTATCATTAACAAACACTGCCAGGCCTCCTCCCTTCCTCTTACCGCTCTCCGTTGTCCTGTCCGCCCGTATGATGCGGAACCCGTCCAGAGTAGCGTGCGTGTCCGGAGTTAGCTCGATTAGCCACGTCTCCGTAAACACCATGAGGCTAGACTCCCGGTATTCCCTCTGATGGCGAGTTAGCGCCTCTAACTCGTCCATCTTGTTGGGCAGAGACCTCACGTTTCCCATGATGATGGAGGGGAGGACGGGTGTGTAGCGTCGTCTCCTGGCGCGACGTTCCGCCCCCGCACGGCATCCCCGTTTCTTCCTCCTCAGCTCGCGGGGAACAGCGGGTCTCTCGTCGGGTAGCACCGCCGCGTCCCGGAATGCTAACAGCTGGTCCCTAGCGTAGACAACTGGACCATGGCTGCACGCTGGATCCCCAGACATGGAGGTGCAAATTGCAATAAACAGCAGATAGACTACGACAAGCTCGACGTGTCTAGCTGCCATAATGCACCGATTAAGAACGGTAGTTAGTATGAGAAAAAAAGAAGCGAAAAGAAGTAACAAAATAACATAATATAAGAAAAAAGCTAAGTAGTGAGCGGGAGCTACTGTAAAAGGCAGCCACTCGTGCGGCGCCGGTCAAGGTACTTAAGGTATGGAGTGGTCTCGTGTGACGTCACAGTTTAGCTGTCGGCCATGTTGGAGTACACACAAAGCCACTGGCATGCACGGCTGAGTCGCATAACCTATCGATCATGGTGAACTTTTGTGCTGTCTTTGGTTGGGGCAGCAGAGCTGATAGACAAGAAATCATTCTTTCGTTTGCCAGCGGTCATTACACATCAAGGAAATGACACGAAGGAGCTATCCAAGCGACGTCGCGAGAAATGGCTGTCACGCATCTCTCGAGATATAAAGGAATGGAATTTGGCGCACACTAGAGTATGTGCGGATCACTTTATAAGTGGTCAGTGATTTTATTTACAAATTCGTTTGTGAACAGTATTTAATAAAGGAAATATAAATTAAACTTGGACATGAGAAGGTTACCGAAGCTTCATCGGCCCGTGACAGCAGTCGGTGCCAGAGACGTGTCGAGCGTGTACAACAGGCGAAACACAGAGATGCAGCCTCAGCATTGCTTGATATGAGTTTAACGTCAGATCATATATATATATATATATATATATATATATATATATATATATATATATATATATATATATATATATATATATATATATATGTATATATATATATATATATATATGTATATATATATATATATATATATATATATATATATATATGTATATATATATATATATATATATATATATATATACGTATATATATATATATATGTATATATATATACGTATATATATATATATATATATACGTATATATATATATATATATATACGTATATATATATATATATGTATATATATATATATATATATATATATATGTGTGGGGGGGGGATGAAGTTAGGAGTTAGTTGAAAGTGAATTCCTACACACACGCACACAATGACATGCACGTACAATGTAAACAAACACACGTGTCTGTTTGCGCTGAGTAAACATTGAATATTGCTAAATATCTGACCAGATCTGTATATATTTACCCTTCAAATGACGAGATGAGAATTCTCGACGACCGTTGCTTTGACGTCTCGGACCCATCCACTGACAAACTGATTATAAGCGTCGAGCCCTTTCTAGCACTCCAGCTCGTCTTTCGTGTAAGGACTGGGGGTGTTCACGAGATACGCGTAGATGTTGGTGTAGTTTACCGATGGAAGATAAGTAGGATCGGCACTGAAACCATCTGCACTCATCGTATAGGGATCCAAGTTACCAATAACCTTCAATTTGGCCAGGTAGCGAACCTTTGATGCACTATCCAGTGATTCAAAGTATGGTATTTTCGCCGCACTTCCTTGTTTACGCGCCGCCATGTAGGATCTGTATGTACTCCAACATGGCCGACCGACCTCGTAACTAAGGAGATCGTGACGTCGGTGAGACCACTCCATTAGACTTTATAATAAATCACCTCTGGCCAGATCATCCTCCACGTAACTACACACTGATACACTGTTGTTTGCTGGGGTTGACTTTTGCACTACTGTTATTCACCTAGCTAGTTCATTTAACACTATTCTATTTCATTGTATATACTGTGCATTTTAGTTGTTTTATCTTATATATTCTATATTCTGATATTTAATTTGTCATACTCTGTTATTCTATTGTATATATTGAGCATTTTTTAACACTTAATATTTTGGTTACTCTGTTACTTTGCTTCTTGGTGTGTCTTGCTGCTGTAACATACTAATTTCCCCCTGGGGATGAATAAAGTACATATCTATCTATCTATCTATCTATCTATCTATCTATCTATCTATCTATCTATATATATCGTCTCATCTCGGCCCTTTGATCTCTTCTGTTTAACCATTCAAATCAGGATTTAAGTGTGACAATTAAATCAATGAGGTAGGTAAATTAGGCTTAATGTTCAATAACAATAAACCAAATATCTTTATTTTTTCAATTGTCAATATTTATTGCCTCATGATCATGAACACATGCTCGCTCTTCCTTGTATGTTGAGTTCTTAAATTACACAAATATAACATGATGTATACAACTAATGCAAATTAACCATAAACATCAAATATCAGATGACATAATCAGCATTAAATACATCTGTATCAATAACCTAGAGGCACAGGTAAATATGACAATCTATGGTTTAAATACACTTATACTGTCATCTACTGGTAAAAATGGTAAACACTTTGACTTTGCATCTACTTTACGTTCACTAAACACTAAATCAACAGCACAATACGGTGGAAAAATAAATATCAGTGCCTACAACTCACGAAAATGACTTTGATTAAACTATATCACGAATTGTATTGCATCAAACAATGCACCGATTAATCGAAAAGTTGATTATTGCTGTGTACATAGATAAATGAATATTAAACAGCATATAGTCAACTACTGATGCTAACGCACTCCCATCGGCCCAGATTAATTAATTAATGTATTAATTTCTTGCATACGGTCATTATGTTGCCTTCACTTTTATTTTGAAATATTCTTCTTTCGGGTTACCTGCTGTGCTCTGCGTCTCGTTTTAAAGGAAAAAACAAAAAAGGGATTTGCAAAAACGAAAAACGAGAATACCATGGTATTTTCGTATTTCCGATTGAACAGTAAAACTGATGACTAAAACGTACACGGGACTTGGTTTTTCCGTTTTTGAATTCAGAACGAAAAACGGAAATACGACCGACCATTTCCGTTTTCCCGTTCTTGGTTTGAACCGAAAAACGAGAATACCATGGTATTTCCGTATTTTGGTTTTTCCGAATTAACGGTAAAACAAATGACCAAAACGTACACGGACCGAGGAAATATGTTAAGAGACATGAGACGTCCTTTCCTCAGTTGCGTCACGTGAAGCGACGTCTGTTTCTGATGACGGAGGATCAGCTGATCACAGCTGGATCAGCTGTCAGTCGGCTTTAGCAGCTGGAGAGACTTGAGAACTTTGTCTGTTCACATGATCACTGTACTTAATAATAGTAACTAATAATACTAATGTAAGCTATTATGTTGAGCAGGTTAAGAAGCAGGGTTCCTGTATATGTGTTCTGTGCTTTTATTGTGAAGGAGGAGACGGAAGGAGAGGAAAAGAGGTTCGGGGAGAGTTTGTTGAGGAGACGAATAAAGTGGCGGCTGCCGTCTTGGCGCTGAATGCAGAGCCCCGTCTCTCGCTCTCTCGCGCTCTCTCTCTCTATATACATATATATATATATACATATATATATATACATATATATATATATATATATATATATATATACATATATATATACATATATATATATATATATATATATATATACATATATATATACATATATATATATATATATATATACATATATATATATATATATATACATATATATACATATATATATATATATACATATATATATATATACATATATATATATATATATATACATATATATATATATATATATATATATATATATATATATATATATATATATATATATATATATATATATATATATATATATATATATATATATATATATATATATATATATATATATATGTTTCGTCTCTCCAGGTCCCTCTGACTTTAATTGTTTCCAGAATAAAAGTTCAGATCATGAAAACACAAATCTTTCTAATAAATGAAGAAAGTTGTTTGTGGTCCTTTTGTTGTTCAGTCTACAATGAACATTTATTTAAACCAGATGTTGAATCAGAAAACGAATCAAATATAAAGCTTGAGTTTAATCTGTGATCCGTCTTCACTGTTTACATGTTGAACAAAATCTCATCAGTCCGATCGGCTGCAGCGTCCAATCACATGACAGATAAACAATGAGGGGGCGTGTCGGCCGTTAAGAGACTTCCTGTAAGTCTGTTCTCGTGGGTCCTCGCTCATGGCTCCTCAGAGATCCTCCTCCCTCCTCCATCCTCGCTCCTCAGAGCTAAATAAGAGCTTTGGGACGGCCGTCAATATGGTGGCGCAGAACAACTTCCGGTTCAATCGAGGAGCGAGGAAATGAGAATTACAGTTTTTCTCAATTGCTAAAACACTAAAACCCATTGGCTGAACAAAGTTCCCAGTTGCCTGAACTCATTTAGCTAATTGTGCAGTCTGTTGCCAATACCTTAAACTGTGTCACATGGTAAAACACAATTTGCAGATCTCACTTAGACTTTTCAGCAAAACTCTAAACACATTCTCAGTCTCAAAACACATTCTGCACTCTAATGCACATGTCATCCATACTGGTAAACACAAGTGGCAACAATCAAATACAAATAGAGAACACATGTCATTGATTAAACACAATCACTCAAAATTGATTTCACTTGTATCAAATGATGTGACACAACCAATATAAGCCAGTTTAGAGAGCAAACAGGTGGTTGAAGGTGGGAAGGAGAAAGTCTGAGAATGGATAGAAGAAACAATGTGAGAGGACATCGTGCTTTCTATTTGTTACAGTAACAGTACTGACTGCTCAATAGATTTTGACTGGTTGCAGGTTCATATCAACAAAGAACAAGAATTACAGTATCACAGAGACAAAGGACACGTTTGTGAGATGCAGGGTACAGTACTGTAAAAATAGGGGTACAAGGAGGAGGAAGAACAAAAGAAATTGCAAAGAGCAAAGCACAGTAGTCATTTCTGATCAATTTTGAGCTACTGTAATAGAACATGTTTTCATTCATATGAAATTCGTTTTGAGATTAAAAATCTACTTCTCCCTGAGAACTATATGGTTTGAACAATGTGTTTTCTATTTATTGGTGTATTGTTTACTGACTGCTTGATAGTGTATATTATTTTGATCACTTTGTTTATGATTTTGAGCACAGGTAAAACTGTTTTGAGGCGAAAGTTTCATTTTGCAAGAGGATTCAGAGGTTTTGTAAATAGTGCTTGAAGATGAGGTTTTGTGTTTACAGTTTTGAGAGAATGGGTGACCGTTTCAAGAAATGTGTCTTAGCAATCGAGAAAAACTGTAAAAGACATTTCAGGCAGAGAGGAGGCCAAAAGTGGATTTTGTGAAAGTAAACATAGTTTCAAAGATTTTCTTCAGAAAAGTGGCTCAGGACAGTTGATTTCACAGTCTGATGTCATTTTCATGAATATCTGCAGCTTTCAGCACTTTACTGCCGAGAGATGCATGTTCACTTTTTATGCTCTTAAAAGACGTTTCAGGCAGAGAGGAGGCCAAAAGTTGATTTTGTGAAAGTACACATATATACAGCAGCGGTGAAAGCTTAAGGCTTAAGACCCAAATGTTTTAACTATAGCCCCTCATATAATTTTAAATGTAAGCCTGTGGTAATCGACAAAAATGGAACATGTGTGATAGTGTTAGTGTAATATAACAGGCTGTCAAAGTAAAGTGCAGGTCTCCAAACCAACTGAGAGTGTGTGCTGGGGGCATAAGCCTAAGTGACACGCAGCGGGAGGAAGAGAGGAGAAATGGCAGAGCGTACAGTTCCAGGAGGAAAAAACAAGGCTAAGAGATGATTCTTTGTAATATAATTTATAGATAGTATGCTACATTTCTCTTCATCATAATTCTAGGTACCATGACATACTTTTCGGCGTGGCTCGAAAATGAAATGGTGAACGCCTCTATTTCTAGTGTGCGAATGCACTTCTGTAAAGTCACAGCGACGAGAGAAAGACACAGACACAGCAGCATATGAGAGAGGTAAACATTGCATGCATTACACAAACTGTATCTCAAACAGGCGGCAACCTCTTATGAAAAGTGAGGCTAATGTTGAAGTGCCTTAAACTTGCATTCTCTCTACTGGCCATCAGGCTACTCCTCTGGTTGCAAAAAGAAGTCAGATTGTGTAGAAGAAAAAATTACCCTAGTTCTCACTTGATTTATTACCTCGGTAAACATTGTAAACATGAGTTTATGGTCTCAATCACTGGTTTCAAGTCTTCTTCAATACAGCAGGATGTTATGTAGTAAATGATGGTCCATTTAGAGTAAAATAGCCCATAAAGCAGAGGCAGCTACTTTATCATTGACAGGTCACTCCCAGAGTCGTATACGCCGTCTCTACCATGGCATCACTCCTCAGCAGTCCAAATATGGTAATTTGCTTTGCAAAAAACAAGATGGTGAAGGCCAAAACGCCAAACTCAATCACACATCAATGGGCGACGTCCCAACGCCTATCCACTTCTTACCGACAGTCTGTGATCTGAAAATTATTGGTGTGTAAAAGAAAACCAGAGTGCATAAAAAAGCATAACAATATCACTTGTTAATGAAAATAAAACAGACTTCGGGGCTAAGCCCTGAATGTCGCAGGTTTCCACAATAATATATATGTTGTCCGATAAATCCCCCCGAAAAAAACATTAATCAAAGGGCCACTGATGCACCATGGGTTTGTGGTTTACGCAGGCAAACAAGTTTATTGTCCATACAGACTTCCGTTTTTGTCATTATTTATTTCGCAAACCAAAACAAACAAGCAAACAAACTCCTAAAAAAGAAACTCCTCTCGTTACCTCTCCTGCTCTGGTAAAACACCATGGCCAACCCCGGTGCATGCTGGTCCTATACCTGCTTACTCATTTAAATAACTACAGGTTCCCACAGTGTTACCCAATTCATGAGCAAACCAACTAACCTAAAAACTAAGTATACTTAAACAACAAAAAAGAATTCAACTAAACGAATGAGAATCTTAATATATAAAACAAACAATCTAACCTAAATAAGCAAACATCTAGAATAATTAAACTATACTACTTATGAATAAAATAACTTAAATACTAGCTAATACTAACTAATAAATAGCTCCTACAATATATTTACAAACGCATATGAATACATCCGAGCGAGAAAAACTACAAGTAGCCTACAGATCTAACAGGATATAACTATTTCTGTGACTTCCTGTTTATTTATTTTATGTCACTCAGCAGACTTGTTATCGTTACAGATCTGCACACTGTAGCAAAGAGTCAGGGACGGGGCGGACACTGTTGTGACGCGGCAGTTTCCCAGCATACAGTGGGGCATCATGGCGGACACAAGGGAGAAGGCACTGCAAGACTACAGGAAAAAATTACTCGAACACAAAGAAATTGACGGGAGGTTAAAAGAATGTAAGAGGCTATTTTATTTTCACGTTTGTGGAGTTACAGAAATGCATCTTGTATGTTTCGATAACATAAATATGATTGGGTAGCCATCATCAGCTAGCTGGCCAGCTAGCTAGTGCTTTGTCATGCAGTTAGCATGCTCATAGAAATGAATGTAGTGCTAAGCCGGTTAACGCTAGTAGTGCTATCTTAGCTAAGAAGTAACGTTAACTGTAAGTAGACTAACAATTGTAAGAAAAATGCTATGCCGAGCAGTAACTAACGTTAGGTTAATAACTTCTAAAATTAAGTGAACCATAGCCTTTGTAGCCATTATTTCGATACACATAATGTATGTAACTTATGTCCTAATTATCTGTTAACGTAATTACGACATTTACGTGAAGCTAACTTTGACCAGCTAACGTTAACTTCCATTATCAGGCATGTTTGTTTGACAGTGTGACCACAACTTCCACCCTTAGCTGTAACGAACAGTTTCATTCTTGACTGAATTTTGGTGTTTGATAACAAAAAACTAGAATCAACATATTCTGGCCTCCTTTGTTTTCTAGTAAGAGAACAACTGAGAGAACAAACTAAACAGTACGAGAAATCAGAAAATGACCTGAAGGCTCTGCAAAGTGTTGGTCAGGTAAGAATATTTATTGTTTGTAACTCGTTAACATTTTAGCCTCTGGGATCTCAATGAAGGGATTAATTCAAGTTGTTTCAACAATAGACTGAAATTTTATTTTGTATATCAACACAATGACAGGCAGTCACTGGCATAAATTAAATTTTGGAGACATGACCATTTAGAAAAGAATTGTTAAATTCATCATTAGTAAAAAATAATCACTATGGTAGCAATTTCTTGTCTCAGAATCTGAAGTGATTGATTCTGTGTTTTTGTGAAGTTCCTCACACAATACTGCTTTCATTTTCATTGACATTGAAAAGGATTATTATATTCTGCTGCCAGATAAGCAGCTTCACGATTATAAATGCGTTGACCAAGCCCCCTTAAATTCTATCTGGCCTATCAGGATTAACCGTGCTGTTAAAGACCAATCAAATCCTTCTTTATAGTCTAGAGCAGGGATTCCCAAAGTGGGGTGCGCGCACCCCTGGGGGTGCGCGAGCTGCCTCTAGGGGGTGCGCGAGAGGAAAAATGTAATGGCGGTGCAGTCCTGTCTCCTAAAAATTACGTTCCCCCAAAACTAAAATGCATTCTCAATTACGTTTTACCACGAACGTATTTTCTCCCTGATTACGTTTGTGTTTGACGTACAAATACGTTTCTCATCAACATATCTTTGCTGTACTCTAGTCTTTATTATTTTTCTGTGATCTGCCTCGCGTCTACCCCGCTACCCACAAGTTATTGACCCGCGGCCTGTTCCGAGGGCTGAAGACCTGACGATCGGGTGCCTCACGGCGGGGGCGGCTGGAGACCTCGCGTCCCAGCGCCAACGAGTGAGCGCCGCCACTCGGAACCATAAAACCAAGTCCCGGATTTCACCCGGGGGACATTCTGGAGGTATTGTGACCGGGTGATGTGCCTCGTTGCTGGGGAGGTATGAGCCGAGAGTGGCGGGGTGTTATGGAGGTATATATTACAACTCGGTGTTGTTCCCGTGCGTGGATGAGCGCATTTCTGCCGGAGACAGGCGGCGTGTTGTGGTCGTATTCTGACCGCGTAATAGGGAGGAGAGGCGGTGGTGGAGAGGGAAAAATGTTAAAGAGATGGTGGAATGTATGATTGGAGAGAGAGAAGCGAAAAAGTTGGACGTGATCCCGGTGTCCAACAACACTGTCGCGCGCATCGATGCTTTGTCCGAAGACATCCTGGCTACATTGGTCGGTCGCGTGAAGAAGAGTGAGTTTTACTCTCTGCAAGTAGACGAGCCTACAGATGTGGCCAATCTGGCCAATCGTCCGTTACCTTCGTAACGTTACGTCCGTTACCTTTTCGAAGGCACGAAAACAAACGCCACGCGCGAGCAAACTGTTCTCTCATTCGTCCGATTTTTATGCGGCTCTGTTGCTTTTTTTTTTTTAAGGTGTGTGTGTGTGTGGGGGGGGGGGGGGGGGTTGGGGGTGCGTGAAGCCGGTCGGGATGTAGAAGGGGGTGCGTGGCCTAAAAAGTTTGGGAACCGCTGGTCTAGAGCAGAGGTCCCCACCCTTTTTTGTGTCACGGACAGGTTTCATATAAGACAATGTGAAGCGAGCAAGAAGGATCGTAGCCGACCCCTCACCCTTGTCAAAAACTGTTAGTGCCCCTTCCATCTGGTAGGAGGCTGAGGTCCATCAGGACCAAGACCTCACGACACATCAACAGTTTCTTCCTGTCGGCAGTTGGGCTCATTAACAGAGCCCGGGACCCCCACTGACTCTGTCATCCCCAGGACAAACTCCTACCGGTCACTCCCCTGCACATCCCTTCTATTACACTCAACACTTTCACACTACACTTACATCTCACTGGTTTATAGTCCTGTTATCTGTTCATTTGTGCACTTTATTTTATTTTATATTTCACTTTATTTTATATTTTACTTTATATTTTCTGTAAATTGAATGTATTTCTACTTTGCACTGTTGATTGTTGTCAAATGTTATGCACCTCCCGTCATGTCAAATTCCTTGTATGTTCAACATACCATGGCAATAAACGGTTCTGATTCTGATATTTTCACAGACCGGCCTTCAAGGTGTGGCGGATAAACACGACTAAATTAAATGATATGATCGGCATGAAAACAAATATAAAATGCATAAATAAATACAACTCACAACGCTGAATCAGTGGGAGCCCTGAGCGTGTTTCTCTGCAACGAGACGGTCCCATCTGGGGGTAATGGGCGACGATGACACCCGAAGTGTGTTCCTTATGTCCAGTCTACTCTGTAATTTTGTTTTGGTTGCTGTCACTGCAGAACATCCCGCTTCACAAAGAGGATGTTGGAAATGGAAGCAGGGTTTTCAGTGCTTTAGTGGCGATCTCAGGATATTCAGCCTTGATTTTAATCCAAAACACCAGCAGAGTTGTTGTCTCAAACATACTTTTAAGGCCACCGTCATTTACAATCTTCAGCAGCTGATCTTCTGTCACCACATATTCTGCAGAGCGGGCTTGGCACGTCAGAATTACTCCTGATATTTAATTAGACTCCTGATATTGTCTGTTAAATGAAGCTTTCATTTTCTTGGAAGTTGTAGGCTCTTCTTCTGTCTCCTTAGTGGGCCTTTCCCCCATTGCAAAGAAGCTCTCCACAAGTTATTTACTAATTTTCGCTAGTTTGCGGGCTTACTTTTTGAGGTCACGTGACCGAGACAAGCGTCTTGACATGTATCAAGAGCCACAGGAGGAGGAAATTGCGAGAGAATCCGGTCATTTTTCAAAATAAAACTTCTTTCAGACTGATAATCAATAAAACAGAAATAATATAATATTTACTCTCTGTGCGGCCCGGTACCAAATGACACGCGGCCCGGTGGTTGGGGACCACTTGTCTAGAGGAGACACGAAGTTGGCTTTATAACTTTTCTGACAATAGTGAGAACAGATTTCTATAAAACAGGATATTATTGAAAACATATGTGGTATGTAATGCATATTTTTATCTGAATGTTTATCACACATCTTTCATCCAGCCTTACACTTGTGGGTCTATGAGATCTACGAGATGTCGGTCAGAGTGTCTCAGTAAAGAGAAAGGAGAGGGTTCAGTGTGTGAAGACAGTGGAAAGGACCTAATTAGAAAAACAGGAGGGAGTGAATCAAATCTGCCTCTACTAACTACATCTGTGCCTCGTTCCCTGCAGATTGTTGGAGAAGTGCTCAAACAGCTGACTGAGGAGAAATGTAAGTTTATTGGAACATTTACAATTGTCACAGTACAGCAGGTAGTACCAGCAAAATAATTTCAACAAAATATTGCTCTGTGTTCATCTGCAAAATGTATCGGTGCAACGTATCTTAAAACACATGGTTAAGATCGTATCACGGATAGGGTTGGGTACCGAAACTCGGTGCCAATATGGCACCGGTTCCTATACGGCCGGTATCTCCCGGACTGAAACGCAACGCAGATTTCAGTGCTTCCTTTCGGTGCCTGAGCCGATTGAAATACTTTTTTTTACACTACTCTGATGACTCCGTCC
Organism: Melanostigma gelatinosum; assembly: GCF_949748355.1. Classification (NCBI taxonomy): domain Eukaryota; kingdom Metazoa; phylum Chordata; class Actinopteri; order Perciformes; family Zoarcidae; genus Melanostigma; species Melanostigma gelatinosum. The sequence goes on from NC_136652.1 coordinate 338,642, forward strand.
TGGCAGCAGGACTCGGTCCTCCGCTCCTCACTCATAGTATTATTGCAACGGGGTACTTGCGGCTCATAAGCACAGGCACAAACACAAACACAGGCACGTGAAAGCTTCTTCTTCTTCTTTGAGACAACTGGCGGTTGGCAAACGACGAATTGGCGCATTACCGCCACCAACTGATAAAATAAGTCATGAGACGTGTCGTATTTTGCCAGAGAAGGAAAATATGCTCATATTTCTGCAAAATAATTGCTGAAGTTTGAAGCTGTAGTGTGTGTACAGAGTGTGTTTTGTATTTATTTAAGTAAACTGTTAACAGTTAACATATTGTTCATAGTTAAAAAGTTTGAAGCCAAGTGTTTTGTATTCATTTATATTTATAGTATACTTATAGTGTAGTTTGTAGTATACAGTTAAGGTTCAGGCACCGTTTAGGCACCGGCATCGTTTTAAAAGTATCGTTTTAGCACCGTTATCGGAAAAAACGTAAACGATACCCAACCCTAATCACGGATCGGATTAGCACCAAAGAAAAAACGGGGTAAATGTAACCTTTTTAGATCCCTGATCATTTTTTTCCCCCACCGATGATCCATATTGGCAGATACAGATCCCTTTGTTGTTTGATTATAACAGCTGGTCTACAAGGCTCCAGACAATTTTTAAGACTAAATGTTGTCCTTTTACTTTGTTAAAGTAATTTTTGATGGGGTTTTTTCTTCATAAAAACACACAATTCAAATAATAAGGAAATTAAAGATAAAAATAAAAGATTTTTGATTAATGTAAATCATGTCACTAGTGGTTTTAATGATGTATAATAATCTGCTTAGAACTAATGTAAACGGCTCATAATTCCTTCTCGTATCTATTAATGTTGTGAAAACATCTTTAAAAAAACTGCATTTATTCAAGTTTCTCACTAACACCACATTTTATAAGAGTACATGATAACGTTATAATTTACATTCGCCCAATACTCTTATTCACTGTAGCCTTTAGCGGTGCGCCCACCTACCTGTTCATGTTAAACACGGATTGGTTGTTTACAAAGAGATCGGCAACTTGAAAAGCATAATTATGCGAATAACGATTCTCAGTAAAATGTTTTTTCACACTGTTATGGTTAACGTTAAACGGAGTAATTCATCCGCGGCTTACATGCGTGCCAAACCGTGAGGGGGGATCCTGTACGGATCAAGAATGGTCCGTGGCACCGCTAGCAACACGCCACTCTCCTGTTTCCACTCTGTCCACACTTTTTCCTCCATTTTGGCTTCGCTCCTTCAACTGCTCTGTGGCAGGCTCATGTTACGCAAGATCCACCCTCTTGAAGCTTGGCAGCCAATGGAAAATGACTAATGACAGCCTCTAACTGTGACACGTCAGACTGATTAGCCCAGACCTGTAAAGCTAATGTATTTTTTTTTTTTTATTCCAGTCATTGTCAAGGCCACCAACGGCCCCAGATATGTGGTTGGATGCCGCAGACAGGTAGGTGGTGAACACATGCCAATGTGTATTAGCTTCTCTTATTTGTGTGTTGCCGGCTTTTATGGTTACATATTTGGTTGTCATTTTCAGAAGACTGATAGACATTTATGCAAACAAAATTAATACAAACTTGCCTGCAAATATTTGTGTCTGGACCCAAAGGTTCAGTAAAGCATCATGCTCAATCGCAAGTTACAAGTCTTCAGTAAAGCATGATGATCATTTTGTAAATGATGGTCCCTTTTAGAGTCAAATAGACCATAAAGCGGAGTATGCTTTGGAGCGGGGCTACCTTGTGATTGACAGGTCTCTACCAGCGCCATGAACAGCGTCTCCACGACAGTCTGCATTCTAAATATGGTCACTTTCTGTTACTTGTTGCAACAAAATCCAAGATGGCGACAGCCAAAATGCCAGACTTGAGGCTTCGAAACCAGCTGTTCACAAACTACTTGTGTGATGTCACAACAACTACGTCCACTTCTTATACACATCCATGTATGACACCTTTAGTGTCCCACAGCTGTGAGAAGTCTGATAAATGTCCCCAATTGTTTTTCACCTGCTGTAGGCACCAGGTTTTAACAATACAGAGGAATATATGCAAAAAATACAGACAGTATCTATGTTTCTGCATCATAGATTTAATACTTTGTTTTTAACTGTCCATCATAATTCTGACCATGGTTGACTTAAGGTGGAACCTGGAATATAAGGTTATATATGTGGATTTTATGTAATGGACCGACACAAAATTAATAAAATTGGTTTCCGATTCTTAGATGCATCGGGATCCTCATGAACGATTATGACTCGATGTAGAAAACTCAATAATCGGAAATGTCAAACTCAATTCACGTTATGATGGGCTGTAACAATTCTGTGACACCGGGCTGTCCATTCCTTACAGCTGCCCCTGAACATGCATCTTGTTCGCATTCTAAACTAGACTAAATACTGGCGGAGTTTTGGTGAGAGCGGCTGAGCTTGAGCCACCGATTATGAATAATGTCTCGAAAAAGTTTGATGCATCAAGAAGAATCAATTGTTTTATAATCGCATCGTAGCCCTTTGAAATCAAATCGTGAGGTGCCTAGAGATTCCCATCCCGACCAACTATCTTCAAAAAATCATATAATTAGTTAATGAAGTCCACCTGTGTACAATTGGGGGGGGGGGGGGGGGTCACCATTCTCTAAATCTATGTTTCTAACATTTTTTCAGCACGTAGGGCTATGCTAATGTTAGGCGATGGAGTCTTGATTCGGTAAGATCAACAGATCATTGATTCATGCCCTGACAGCTTTCAGTTAATAAATCTTCTGCAGCCTACAAACTGTAGTTTTTCTGTCAACGACCCGTTTGTTGTTTACTTAACTCGAAATGTTTCCATTTCGTGGAAGCAGGATGTTTATATTTATTTTTATATATTTTTTCCGCTTAACTTTACCAATTTTGACCATTTAGTAAAGGTCCATGGCATGAATCCAATAAGAATCAATTTAAATTCTAGGTTGTAATAAAATATAGAAATTCAGTGGAAAACTCTTTCATGTACTGAGAGACATTGACTTGAAAATGAGCAGGACTGTAATGCAATCAAAGTACCTCTACTATTGTGTCTGTTTTTGGCCCATTCAAAAATTTACATATCTGCCGCATCTGCATATACATTTACAGACGCATTGTTTTGTCCATCAGTTTTTTTTTATAGCATTTATTTATTTTTACAAATCAAAATTGTTGATTGATGGTGTTTTTTCTGGATAGAACAAAAATAACTAAATTTTAACTCATTTTCAACCTCAGTCTTAAGAAGGTGAACACTAATCTATGGTGGCTTTCATTGCAGTTGGACAAGTCCCAGCTGAAGCCAGGCACCAGAGTGGCGTTGGACATGACCACACTCACTATAATGAGGTAGGCTGGATTTACTTACTTTAACCTTCAGGCTACATAGAAGACTGAACGGATGCGATCCGTTAGCGGAGCGGATATGCCACACAGTGTATTTTTTACTTTACCGTCTACACCTCTAACCACACTGGGCTCATAGTTGTGTTAGTCATTCAGGCTGCTATTTCAATCTCTCTTGTCAGCTATTATCAAAGGACATGGGTGCAGTGTTTCCCACAGGATTTAGTTAGACTATGATTGGTGGACCAGCCACACTCTATGTAATTCATAGGAAACAATAAAAAGATATTATGTTCCTTGTAGTCAGTAAGTCATTTATTTTATATGGATATGGAAAAATACCTTTTATGACCTTTTCCTGTGTAAAAGCTTTGGTAAGTTAAATGCATTTGTTTTTACATCTGCAGTAGCTTTAACATGTTTATATATTATTATTTGTACAACTTGATTTTATGAAGATGGATTTTGTTTGGTTTTATATGTGATGGGAACCATTGTTATGTCCAATGTTGCTCTGGAGACATATTTAGTCGGTGCCAGTGTTGCCAACTTGGCGACTTTCTCACTAAATCTGGCGACTTTACGAACCTTCTTGGAGACTCTTTTTGTCAAAAGCTACTAGCGACAAATCTAGCGACTTGTTCTGGTGTTGGAGACTTCTGGTGGTTTGACTCTGACGTGAAAGCACGTACCGTTCTGCACTGTCGTGAACGAGCAGCGGGAGCTGCCGTGAGCTGCCCCAAACCACTCACAGGCGGACTCTCTCTCGTGCAGCAGTCCCAGCTGCAGTCAGAGCAGAGAGGAGACGCACTTTAGGTGTATTCGTGTATCTGCACTCTGCAGTTAGTGTATTCATAGGTGTTGAGCTTAATTTTTACACGAAACAAATAATAACCGTAGCTGTGGCGTCATAATCAGGTGTTTCAGCTGCAGGACAGCAGTGAAGGCCCAGGTATAAAATGCACGGCCAGCCACTGCATTATAGTCAATATGGGGTTGAAGCATCTACTCAGTTTCCTGTCATAATTATCCTTCATGGATGTCAGGGTTTGCTCCAGGAAATAATTAAGCTGAGGTGGTAAGCCACCCAGATCCTGACTCCTTCCTGATCAGTGTAAAATACTGCTACTGCTCCTTTCCCTGGAGGACAATGTTTTAATTAATTATTTATTTACGCGCTACAGAAAAGGGAAAGTATTGAAGTAATACTTTCTTATCTTTGTGTAGGCTACTTATTGAGCATCTGCAAGTTTTTGCGTGCCTTGCAGAAAGAATTGCAGCTTATGAACCATTTTTTTAGTGTAAATATTTGTATGTTTTTCTCGCCACACCAAAAGAATATCAAGAAGTGACTTCCAAGAATGCAAGATATAATGAACCATCCATTTTTTGCATTTTTGCACTCGTAAAGCTGTAAACGTTCCTCAAAATATGGAAGTAAAAGTGGCATGATGAAGAGTAAACCATATACATACACAGCTGGTGATGGGTGTGTGCTAGAGCGGCCACGTATAGGAATTTCCCTGCAGTGATAAAGATTAGCTCAACAGCGAGATATGTGGTATTATTGCCTTTTTATTTGCAAATAATTTTATTCATCCTGATTTCAGATTTATTTCATAAATAAGCTTTATTGTTGGTCAATTATTAGCTGTATCGTTGTTTTTAAATGAAAAAATATGGCAGTTTTCAAAGTTGAGTTAACTTATTGCATAACTTAATGCAGAACACAGAAGGGCAATCAGGCCCAGTGGTTTTATCAGCCGAGATGCTTTGGTTGCATCTAGTTGCTATGCTACTGAATATCCGCAGAAGTTAAAACATTGGCACATGGTAGAGTACCTGCTCTGGATGAAGGGAAGGCTAACGAGTTTTTAAATTCTCAGTGTCCAGAAAAACCCCACACGCTCAGCGCCTCTTCACACTGTTGTGGTTGTAGCATAGTGGAAATATGCAGCGCTTCCATTACAAAGAATTAAAAAAAAGAAGAATGTGAACATAGCCCTTGTTGACACATGTCAATAGTGCGTTTATTCTGACAGCCCTGCCGTCTGCTCATAATGTGTATCCTGTTCTGTCCAAGGTACCTGCCCAGAGAGGTGGACCCTCTGGTCTACAACATGTCCCACGAGGACCCGGGCAGCGTCTCCTACTCTGAGATTGGAGGCTTGTCTGAACAGATCCGTGAGCTGAGAGAGGTACAACAAAGCCAGCAATTCAAATTTTTTCATTATTATTATCTTTTGTTCTTTTAAAAAAAATATATTATGTTACTCACATTGTGAAATGTGATGTGTGTGTTTTAAATTGAACAGAGGCTCCCATATGTGTTAGGAGTTAACAGTTGTGTGTTGGTTGGAGGGATACTGTTGTGAAGGCATTAAGACAAGATGATATATTTAGATTTAAATTTCTGTCAATTGAATCCAAAACAATGCTGCTGTTATCTGGTGACAGGTGATTGAGCTGCCTCTGACCAACCCTGAGCTCTTCCAGAGAGTGGGCATCATCCCCCCTAAAGGCTGCCTGCTCTACGGGCCTCCAGGTCAGTGGTCCAGCGAAATAACACCCGTCTTTAAGCTTGATATTCTCCGAAACACCAGAGGGTGTACAAACGCATGTACTGCGAAGAAGCAAGAAGACAACAAGTGTAACTGGCAGAAAGCCATAAACCAACCTCCACAATGCAGCAGAGGATTGTAATTATTTTATATATTTATATATAATATTTCATATTTATGGACTACTTTTATCACCTTTATACAAGGCCTTTGAAGAAAAAAGTATGAAATGCATTATAAAGACACAAAGGTTGAAAATTCTGTAAACAATTTGATTTGGCTGCAAAATATTTACTCAAATATAGATTTTTTTTTAAGTCCTCCTATTTCTAAAGCTGCTAAAAACAAAATTGGCCTACTTTGTAAAATCTGACATGTTTTATAGTGTTTTTATCAGTGAATATTTGTCTGTCATGTCTGACAGTTCCAATCGAGTGCGCCTAGATACTAAAGTTCAGAGGTGCACGACCAAGCGCAGCAACCACTGGCAGAGCCTTTGCTGTGATTGCATTATTTACTTCACCACGGCGACCATGAACTAGAAAAGCGCGATAGAAAATTGATTTATTATTACTTAGAAGGCTAACAATCGGTGACTATTTGTTTCTGAGACACTAAGCCCTTTGTGAACCTATTTGCATATGAATTTTATGACACAAATATCTTTTAAGTGTTGTATAGTTTTAGATCATGCGTTTGGATCTGTATCTGGTGTTGATGACAGATTCCGTCTGTAACAGGTACTGGGAAGACTCTTCTTGCCAGAGCGGTGGCCAGTCAGCTGGACTGTAACTTCCTCAAGGTGAGTGTCAGCGCCGTGTCAGGTCGGACTGCTACGCTGTAGTCAGTCAGCTGATGCTGCGTGTGTGTGCGCTACAGGTGGTGTCCAGCTCCATCGTGGACAAGTACATCGGTGAGAGCGCCAGGCTGATCAGAGAGATGTTCAACTATGCCAGAGACCACCAGCCCTGCATCATCTTTATGGATGAGATTGATGCCATCGGTGAGTAACACTGAGGATCTGGTGTAGTTTTTGTCTTTCCTAGGGCTTTAGAATTTTCGGTTAGGGTTTGTTCTTTTAAGGGTATATGTATTTTCTCATCTACTCTGCATAAAGTTACAATCAAAGCTCTACAAATCTGCTTTTATTGTGAAGCAGCTGAATCTTGTAGGCAGCCTTTGTTGCTGATGTTAGCTCATGCTAACGCCTCGTCAAGATGGAAAAATGGATATCAAGATACGAAACCTGTGTTTTTCTTCATTGAATTTGAATTCCCTCGAAGCCCAGGATCCAATTAGACCCATTACTAGAATATACAACATAACAACACGAATAAAATAGAACAAATGGAACAATATAAACACTGAATACACACTAGAAATAGGATATTGCAGTCCTATTTGCACTGCATATACATACAGTGGTTCAGATTCTTCTCTTGGGGTTTAAATACTTCAGTTGGGACCTGCCAGCCTGTGTGTTGGGAATCATCACCGAATGCTCGTCATGTTTGTGTGTTCCCTGTAGGCGGCCGTCGTTTCTCTGAGGGAACTTCTGCTGACAGAGAGATCCAGAGGACTTTGATGGAGGTACCGTACTTTCCGGACTATAAGTCGCAACGGTATATAGGCCCCACCTGCTAATTTTGAGAAGAAAACTGAATATTTCCTAATATATGCCACATCGGACTATAAGCCGAAATGCTACCCGCGATTAGCATTAGCGATTAGCATTAGAGAATATAATATAGCTTTGTATCCACCTTTGTACCGTATATCTTTTCATGCTTCATACAGACATACCTACCGGTTCATGATGTGGTGTGTTCAAGGACCCAAATGCAGACTCAGGACAGCAGAGTTATATTGCAAACCAAGATGATTTATTTCTCTCACTCAAAAACACGCACACAAAAACACGCACACTAAAAAACTCTTGAACAAGTTTTGTAGAACTGTAGAAGTTTTGTAGAACTGGAAAAAACGGTAATAAGTCAACTAGGAGGCGTCTCCACGTGCTCCGCACAGGTCCAAGCCGGGAAGTGGCTTACGGTACCGGTAATCCCTCTGATCCGAGCCGGAAAGTGGCTGGATCGCGATTGATCGCTATCGCCTTCGTCCTCCTGTGCACTAAAACCATTGAAGTCCTCTTCTTCAGTGTCGGAATTAAACAGCCTCAGAATTGCTTCGTTCGTGCTTGCAGTCCGTCTTTCGCCTGCACCCTCAGTGTCACTTTGCTCCCGAGGCAAATCCGCCCTTGAGCTTGCGCTGTCCTCATCTCGCAGCAGTCCAGCCTTTCGGAACCCGTTGGTGATGGTGGATTCTTTCACACTGCTCCACGCTGTTAGGATCCACTGGCAGACTTGAGAAAAAGTTGCTCTTCTCATGTGGCCAGTTTTTGTGAAGGATTTCTCTCCGTCCGTCATCCAAGCCTCCCACTGAACTCGGAGTGCCACCTTAAATGAACGGTTCACACTAATGTCAAGGGGCTGCAAATACTTTGTTGTGCCCCCATGAATCACAACTGGAATAGAGTTTGTCGTCTTGATGGCTGCTTTAACAGAATCTGTTATGTGGGCTCTCATGCTGTCCAAAGCTAGCAATGCCTTTTTTCTGTGAAAAAATCCCCCTGTTCGCTTCGCGTAGCATTCCGTCAGCCATTCCTTCATTACGCTTTCTATCATCCACCCTTTCTTGTTCACTTTCACGGCGATTCCTTTCGGGAATTTTTCTTTCCCGGCATTGTCATCCACTTAAAAATCACCATGGTTGGAAGCTTTTGTCAGGATGCCGTGCAGCCCAGAACACACGTGAAATGCGTTCTCTCATGGCCAGTTGTTTTGAGCGTGATGGAAGACTCACCCTTTTTGTTAACAGTCCTAGTGAGAGGTAGGTCAAATGTCAAAGGTACTTCGTCCATATTTATGATGTCGTCTGGTCCAATGGAATTTTCGGTTATATGTCTTCGCGTGAATTCGCTGAAGTTTGTCATTTTTTCCTTTAAGTCGGGAGGGAGTTGCTGACCAGCGGTCGTCCGTGTTCTAATCGACAGGCCCTTTCGTTGCATGAATCTGAAACACCAAGACGGTCCACCTCTGAAATCTCCAATGTTCTTTTCGGTGGCGAGGGCTTTAGCCTTCAGTCGGATTTGCACGGTGGAAACACCTCGACCGTCTGCTCTGTGTGTTTACCCAATCCTCAAGAGTTTTTTTCAAGATCAGACCACCTGCTTTTCCTGCCTCTGAAAGCTTTTGTCGTCTTTTTGCAGCAGCTCAGTTCTTCGGTCTGGCGTCTCCAGCGTCTCACCATCGATTCAATGACGCCGAGCGAATGTGCAGAAGCTCTATTTATTATTTATATCTAGCATCATACGCATTTCTTCGTGTACCGGTTTTCTCCATGGCGAGCGAGGCGAGGTGCGTGCAATGAATGAAACTCACAGTGGCTGGACACTCTTTTATCCGTCCGGGGTCTAATCATGAGCATGCATTCATCCGCTGTGTGCGATCGACTCCGCCCAGTGCGAATACAGGTGTGTCATGTATTCATCCGCCACATGCTCCGTGGTGAGAGCGCCAAACAGCGATCATAGTTCGTCGATTGTTTGCCACAATTGTGGCAAATCTTCTAGATATCTTCCAGATATGATCTTAGTTCATGTATAATTGTGTTTGCAGTGTTTACAATGGCTGGTATGATGATGTTGCGCAGACTTTATTTTAATATGTCTGGCCTATTTCCGGTATTTTTCTCCGTGACAAATGCTTTCTACGACACGCTGAATGCTACACTTTTCTAAACATTGTCCTAACTGTAGCCTCTTTGATTTGATTAAAATAAAAGCTAAAGTGAGAGGTAGGTCAAAGGTACTTCATCCATATTGTAGCGACCCTGTCAGTAACAGCTGGTAGCAGAGGGGTTGCTGGTAGTTGCTGGTAGCAACTGTTCTGTGTCGGGAGCTAGTAAATGTTGTGTTAGACCGGAACCGGAAGTTGTGGTTGTTGTCGTTGTGGAAAACACACTTTACGGATAATGTTCGAGGGAGTTGCTCGGCAATAAGAGCGACTGTTTCTGTGAATAAACCCCTTGCAAGGACCCTGTCTCCGACTCGTAAGTGGAACATTACAATATTCATGTTAAATGTGTTGGCGGAGGAAAGCTACGGAAAAATCCGTATATAAATCGCACCGGACTATAAGCCGACGCCTCAAAGCGTGGGGTAAAAGGTATCGGCTTATATTCCGAAAAGTACGGTAACTGAGTCACTGAAGTGATGTCTTTTTCTAGAACACTGTCCTTTAGAAAGTAACTCACAGGAATCTCTAGACGGATCTTTCTCTGCTGCCTTTTTATAGAGATCTTTCAGCTTCATTAAGGTGGCTTCTAATTCCTTGGAGTCAACAACTTTAACCTCAGTTGAGAGAGAGGGAGAAAATTTGGAGATTGTACTATGTTTTATCTTTTGCAGCTTACATGACTATTGTCCTGCTCTGCCATGTCTTTCCTCGCCTCTTCCTCTTGTGTGTGTAAATGTCACTCGAATCAGGAAACTTATCAGAATACCCATATTTGATTGGCTGAGCTGCAACACGTAACCGCTGCAACAAATCGTGTGTGTATATATTAAGCCACAGAAACTGTTCAAATATCAAAATGTTCAGCTCTTTGTAGTAGTAGGAGAGGTGTCATATGACTTTGCATATTTGTAATCTTTAAACTTTTTGAATGATTAAGCTTTTTGCAATTTGTTTTTGAATTGGATATCTATTTTCAGCAATGTTTTTACGATTCATTTCAGTTTTCAGCATTCCAACGCATTTTCAGCAGGAAATGCTTTTTCTAGTTCAACTTCTATTTCTTCCATCCCACCTCTTCTTCTCCTTCATATTTTAAGCTACAGAAACCGTTCAACTGTTAAAATGTCCAGCTCTTTCACCAGAGGGGTGCTATGACTTTTCATATTTCTAACCTTTAAACTTTTTGAATTATTAAACTTTTTATTTTCAATGGGATCTCTATGGAGAATATTTTCAAATCCTCTTAAACTTCTTCAACTTTCAGCTACAGACACCATTTCAACTTTACAATGTTGAGAAAACCCTTAACTATTGCCACGTGATTCAGCTTTTTGATATCTTTTAAACTTTTTGAATTGCAGCAATTTAACTTTTATGATTTTTCAGCCCTTTTCTGACTTTATAATGGGTGTGTATTGCACAGCTTAGAGTGCGTGATGTCACCGCTAGAGTGAAGAGCAGCTTGAGATTCTTGTGAAAAAAACATTTGTATTTTGCCACTGTGTCCACAATCTTCACTCTTCATGCATAATTTCTGGATGTAGAAGTAGCTAATATTGTCCTTGTCGTAGAAAAATTACTGTGGAATCCCACAGATTTCCACATTTGACACAGAAGCCGTTAATTGAGAGGAAAACCAACTTTCTGCTCCATAGAGACCAATGTTAAATTTTGCTTCAAAAACATCTTCCACAGAACACGGTACCCCATTTCTAGATCGCCATTTAAGCCACATTTTTTACACTACAGACACAATTTTTACACGATCTGTTTCTCAAGTCATCCTTCCTCTCAATTATTAATATCGGAGCAATAGGAGCTACGGTTATGGGAGTTTTGATGATTTGTTTGAGAGGTGTTTCCCTGTTTTATCTCCATGAAATGTGTTGGGAACGCAAAGGAGCGTGTTTGGGTTATCAGCATTTAAGAAACTGAATTCTTGACATCAATAGAATTATTACTGTATGTAACAATTATTAATGATTATTAACAACGGGGCATACATCTCTCATACAGTCATTCAGGTCTTAGGAATCTTTAGAGGTCTTTCCCGCCTCCTCCACCCCCCCCCCCCACACACATACCCACATCCCATTTCAAAATAAAAGCCCCAGAGAGTGAATTCCAACTGAACTGCTTGTGATGAAGCCTGTCATTTAATAACCTCCGTTTATGTGTCAAACATGATGATTATGTCTCCTCTCCCCCTCCCTCCCCCACCCAGTCCCACCCTTTCAAAATAAAAGCCTCATGGATTGACTGTATTTAAACGTTTAGCTCAAAATTAGGCTTTTTTGTTGAAATAATGAATGCTCTTACTAATACTGCGACAACTACTACTACTGCTAATATTTCTAGTATTACTACTACTACTACTTCAACTTTTGCTGTTGCTACTATTACTACTACTGCTACTGCTATTGCTGCTACCATAAATATTATTACTCCCACTACTGCTATTACTACCAGTACTATTATTACTTATACCACAACTGCTAATACTGCTATTCCTGCTACTACCAGTACTAATACTACTACAGCTATTAGTACGACTGCTACTAGAACTACTACTACTGCTACTTCAAAAACTGACTTTACTATTACTACTACTACTACCACTTATTCTACTACTACTACTGTTATATTAAATACTACGACCACTACTACAGCTATTACAACTACTGATACTACTACTACTTCTAATTACTAATACCTCGACTACAACTTATACTACTACTGCTACTACAAATGTCACTCCTGCTACAACTAGTACTTATTCAAATGCTACTAATACTTATACTGCTAATAATACTTCTACTACAACTTCTACTACTACTACAACAAATATCACTACCGTTGGAATTCTTTTAAGCTACAGAAACCGTTCGAATATCAAAATGTTCAGCTCTTTCAGGAGAGGGGTGATATAACTTCATATTTGTAATCTTTCAACTTTTTGAATAATTAAGCTTTTTGCAATTACTTTTAAATTGGATATCTATTTTCAGCAATGTTTTTGAGATTAATTTCAGCTTTCAGCATTCCAACGCATTTTCAGCAGGAAATGCATTTTCTAGTTTCCAAAGATCTCCTGCTGCAGAGAAACCCTAAACTGCTCCAGTAAAATGAGCTCTTCATTTTTTCGTTAAGTGCTTCTCCCACAAAGCCAGATAAGATTCACAAAACCTTCTTCAGTAGGTTTCTGAACGCAACCGTATGGTCCCAGCACTGCTTTCTCCAATTCATGAGTCTAAACCTCTGCAGTTGTCTAGAACTGCTCTCTGATCTGTATTAAGCTGAGGCACTTTGAAAATAGGCCTGTTTTCTTTAGGCCACTTACTTCCCAAGGTTACAGAAACATTTAAACATGCTGAATGCTCTGCGGAAATACTGTACGGCAACCACCAAACGCACACTGCAACAGGCCTATTACAAACTACACACCACACAGTCCCACCACCTGTTAACTGATAACAAAGAGTCCAATCACTGACGACTCACTCAATCTTATCCCAAAACGCTATAGATCCTGCAGTCAATGCTAACACTAACATTACAGACAGTGGGCTCACCTTTCCCAGTCTCTCACACAGTTAGTATGATCATTTTAAAGATGAACAAAACCAAACACCAAACTCCCTCTCGTGGATGATAGTACTGTTCAAATGAATGGTTTCAGGTCTAGAGGACTAAAAGGAAGTGTGTAACATTTAAGGGGATTTATTGGCAGAAATGGAATCGAATATTCATAACTGTTTTTCATTAGTGTAATCACTTGTTACCTTCGAATGAGCCTTTCATATCTACATGGGGAGCAGGTCCTCTTCACAGAGTCCACCATATTGCACGTCTGTTGCTACAGTAGCCCAAAACGGACAAACTAAACTCTAGAGAAACTTTTTCCTGTTTTTACGTTACCTAGAGCAGGGGTTCTTAACCTTTTTGACCTCGGGGCCCAACTTTTCAAGTACAAAGTGTCCCGGGGCCCATTCAAATATTAACACTGTATTAGTTGAACTAATTGATCTCACTCTTGGGTTGATTTGTATTCAATAACTATATTAAATCCACTTACAGTTTAACAAGCAAAACCCTTGTCAAATAAATGAGATGATACAATGTGATGATCACAAAGACATTTCTTTATCATGTGTATGTAAACCTGCATACACAACAAGAAGCCCAACAGGCTTTCCCACGAGCGTTTGATGTTTCGTCGCTAAGTGTCTCTTTATTTTTGAAGGCTTCAAATAAAACCAAATAAAATGTGTCTGGACCCGCAAAAGCTATTTGATATCACAGCTTATAAAGTTGTATATATCGTTATAGTATATATACACAAAAACTATAGTTTGTTGTATTTATGAAAATATAGAACAAGAATAAAGACAATTCTTGACATTTTATTGCAATTTTACCTGATATAACGATATCAAACTCTTATGAAGAGGAGAGTTTTCTGCAGCAGCTGCTCTTTGTCGCTCATCTCCAGCGTGACACTTCAGCACATGCTGTGTGCTTGTTGTGGGAGCATACAGGTAAGCCAGCATCGTTGGCAGTGAAAGCAAATGAAGACGTCCACGCAGAGTCAAACTTTCTATTTTCCTCCGTGACTTTTCTTTTTTTGGATTTATCCATTGATAGTTTCCAGAGGGCGGGGGTCTGAAAATCATGATTTCGCGTTCACAGGGAAAAGCGCTTGATAGGGGTAGATGATTTAACTGCCTGTGGGAATAATTAACATAAGATTCTGTTCATTCTTGCTTATAAATTATGTTCTCTCTGAACACATTTCTCTTTTGGAGAGTCATGTGAGATATCTTCTTCGATCGGCGCAATTTCCCTGCTCTTCTATTTCCTCGTCTCTCCCCCGTGTGTCACGGTGTGTGTAAACCTCGCTCGAGTCAGGAAACATGTCAGAATACTCCTATTGAGCTGCCTCACCTGATGTGATTTAGACGCATTGGTCGGTGTGTTTCCTGCACCTGAACAAGTGCCGTAACGGCTGGATAAGACGCGCCGGTTAAAGTATAAACTCAGTGCCTAATGTGTATATAATTCCTAATTATCTATCGGATTTAGGGCCTGGGTCCGGTCCGGTCCGCCAGTTGGGGACCCCTGATGTAGACGCTTATTGTAGCTTGTTAAACAACTGACTGACGCATTACCGCCACCAGGTGGTGGGAAGCTATATTTAACTGAGCATCTCATGGATAACAGTAATATCTCTGGTGTCTTCAATTGATAACCTATGCGGCCCCGCAGCCCACAGGTGCAAAACTGAACGTTTTTTGCGCCCAAAACACCTGGCAACAAAGAGTGTGCCGTCTTGGTTCAGAGTAGGTGTCAATATTTTCTCACCATAAGTACAGACTGCACTGGTCTTTGTGCCCTGAATGGAGCCTTGCTACCTGATGGATGACAGAATTACACAGTGAGAGACGGGTTCAGAGGAAACAAGTCTAAATGCAGATGGTGTCCTTTTGCTGTTGCCATTACAATGTGCAATCAACAATTACGTCATAATACGATAAAGCGAAAACAAAATCTTGTGACTCGATGAGCTACTAACAGGCCACACGAGAGCTGCACCATGCTTTCCACCCTTAATGAAGTCCAGTTTAAATATCTATAAACAATATGGTGCTCTAGTCAAGAAATGGTGCCGCTGAAAGTGTAGAAATGAAACCGAGGCTCGAAGTAGTGGTAACACTGGTGAGAATTTTCTTTTAGGATCAAGGCGCAAACAAGTCGTACCCTGACGTAGTGGTGCAACGGAACACACAACTCACAGTTCGGATCGAATCACGGATCGGATCAGCACAAAAGAAAAAAACGGGGCAAATATAATTTTCACAGATCCCTAAACACATTTGATTTTTTGCCGCTGATACTAATTTCCGATTATTGATGATCCATATTGATTAGTTGACCAAGCCCCCTTAAATGATATCAGCTGGTCTACAAGACTGCAGACTATTTTGTTTTTTGCCACCGTCCCAAAAATCATTTCAACTGCTCTGAAGTCAGTGAAAACTAAGTCTCCTTTGACTTTGTTATAGTAATTATTGATTTTTTCGTCATAAAACCACCCAATTGAAATGGCCAAGTCATAATTCCCTTTCTAATATCTATTTATGTTGTTGTGAAAACATCTCCTTCAAACAACTGGATTTATTCAAGTTTCTCACTAACACTACATTTTACAGATAACATGTGAACACATAACGTTATAATTTTATCACGATCATTTTAACGCATCGTAATTGAAGTGAACCTCCGTTCTCGTGTAGATTTAAACGCGGATTAGTTGTTGATAGTGTAACATTATCTAAGCTAAGCGACTAGAAAACTATAAATATAAATGCTGATGGCATATTTTACTGAATATTGACGCATAACGATCGTCAGTGAAACTTAATTTCACACTGTGATGATTAACGTTAAACTCAAATTATTCCACGGTTCACATGCATGCCGAACCGTGAGGGGGATCAGTACGGATGGACAGTGGTCTGTTACACCACTAGCAGGATGTGTACTGCATGACTGCATGTGGATACTGAGACAGTATATGGTGCAGCCTTAAGCCATACATGTGAGAAATGCCTTTGGTTGCTAATCAACAGGAAAAGGAAATGGGCCTAAAAAAAATCATATCCATTAGTTCTGTTTTTACTGAAGTATGGGTAATAGTTCTGCCTGAACATGAATCCTGAATGTGTTTGATATGATGGCGTCATATAGAGCAGCAAACCACAGTGCTGTCATACAGTTAACAATAAGCATATTCACAATGACACAGGTGATGCAGTACAGCACAGTCCGTCTGCAGTGGGACAGCTCTGGTCATCTGAGTGAATGAACTTCACTTTACTATCATTGTATTCAAGACATGATTAACTTGTTTTAGTTGTCATAAGTGCAACCATGTGAATAGAGGATAAAACACTGGGGTGTGTCTGTCCTGTCAGCTGCTGAACCAGATGGACGGCTTTGACACGCTGCACAGAGTCAAGATGATCATGGCCACCAACAGACCTGATACTCTGGACCCGGCCCTGCTGCGTCCCGGCAGGCTGGATCGTAAAATTCGTAAGATCTCTGTTCCTGTTGCTCATTGGTGTGTCGGTTATCTGACGGCACACGCAGCCAAGCTAACGTCCTTTTCTCCTCTTCAGACATTGAACTGCCAAATGAACAGGCTCGCCTGGACATCCTCAAAATCCACTCCAGTCCCATCACCAAGCACGGAGAAATGGGTGAGTGAGCAGAACGGCTACCTCAGGGGTGTCCAAACTTTTTTCAAAGAGGGCCAAATTTGATAATGTGAAAATGCCCAAGGGCCAACAGTCCCTGCTGACATTATTTTAAACAATACACATACATTGTTATTTTATCATTTTATTTTCAATGACAGCAAATAGCAATGTAACCAAATGTAAGCATTCATGTGTGAACACATCTCAACAACTATTCTGCCTTTCTTTCACATCTTGAAAGTCAGATAACAAAGAACAAGCCATCTAAAAGCTAATTACATAGGAACCGATCAATATTCTCACCTCAAGACAATCTTAAATATGACTTAGTGAGGGTGATGAAAAGTTGTCTAACATTTAAATTCAACACACATGAAACAGGCTCACGAAAAAAATCAAGTTGTCTCTTCGTATCTGATGATAGCTCTTCAGTGTTACGAGCCAGGCAAACATTAGCAAACTCTGTCTTCTTCTCGGGGCAATTATGTTTTCTGCTATTTTCATAACACAGTCTTTGATAACCTCACATTCCGTAAAAAGGTTTGTCATGTTTAGCAATTACCACGGCCACTCCGCAGCTTACTTTGATGATGTTTTCATGTGAAAGGGACCGCTGCTGTGTGGCAAAGTTATCTTGGAGTTGCTTCACTTTTCTAGCACGGACGCTCTCTGATAGCTTGTTGTAGCATTAGCACGTTTGGTCTCGTCGTGTCTCTTTACATTATATTCCTTAAACAAGGCAACAGTCTCATGACAAATTAGGGAGACACAGTTGTTTCGGTTTTCGGTGAAAAAAATATTGCGATCTCCACCTCTCCTGGAAGCGGCGGCCCTCATTATCGACTTTCCTTTTTTTACTTGCCGTAGCCATGACAGTTCAAGGGTCAGAGCCAATTTCAAACAGCCAGACAGTTACAGAGTGGTGCTGCCACCATGAGGTAAAAATAGGAATTGCATGTTGAATTTGTATGATTTATTCATTCCGTTTTGACTGTGCTGGCGGGCCATAAATAATGCATTTTAAGACAGAAGGCACGGGCCGTATAAAATCTGACCTCGGGCCGTGATTGGCCCCCGGGCCGGACTTTGGACATGCCTGGGCTACCTGAAGGAGTCCTCGTACTGGACACATCTGGCTTCCTTTGTCAGTTGTTCTCTCCTACTTCAACATTAGGTCACATTTGTTGGATCTGTGTCAGAGTTTTGCAGTTGTAATGCTGGTTGCTTGTAATTTCCTCATCTTGGACTCTACAGTGTTGTTGCACTTGACTCCCAAGCGGAGCATAGTGACACTTTGAGCTCGTGAATAACTGTGAAGCAACACCGGTCTACTTGATGGCAGCAATAATGGTCCTCTAAGCTGTTTTGGCAGCCACCAATCAACACTACATAAGCAATGCTGCCTGCAGGCATTGACTGCAAGGGGGCGGGGCTGCCCAGCGTTCACACACGCAACAGGCAGCCTCACTCACAGCGAGTGATCGCAGGGGAGACGTGCATCAAGGGCCGTGTACGTTTTGATAGTCTGTTTTACCGTTCAGTCGAAAAAACGACAATACGGAAATATTCTCGTTTTTCGTTTCACACCAAACATGGAAATAGGGGTCCGTGTACGGTCCCCACTGACATACAGAGAGCCGTCTGCGAAACGTGTTTCAAAGCCACACAGACCAAGGGAGGCAACGCGTCTAACATGGCAAAGCACCTTTCAGACAGACACCCCGAACTTTTCAAAGAGTTCAAAGAATGACTGGTAAGCAAATGTGATTATAAACATGAACACCCCCAAGCTCACCCATATACAGCTAACACGAGTAGCCTTAGCCTAGTTCAGGGGTCGGCAACCTTTTCTATCCAAAGAGCCATTTTGCCCTATTGTCCACCAAATAAACTTTGTCTGGAGCCGCAAAAGCTATTTGATATCACAGCTTATAAAGTTTTACATATAGTTATATTATATATACAAAAACTATAGAACAAGACTAGAGACAATTCTTGACATTTATTTGCAATTGTACCTGTTATAACAATATCAAACTCTTATGAAGAGGAGAGTTTTCTGCAGCAGCTGAGAAATCGCTCTTTTTCGCTCATCTCCAGCGTGACACGTCATGTGAAACGCTGTGTGCTTGTTGTGGGAGCATGCAGTAAGTCAGCATCGTTGTCAGTGAAAGCAAATGAAGACGTCCACGCAGAGTTACTCTATTTTCCTTCCTGACTTTTCTTTTTTTGGATTTATCCATTGATGGTTGACAGAGGGCGGGGGTCTGAAAATCATGATTAGCCACCTGCAGGGAAAAGCACTTGACAGGGGTAGAGGATTTAACTGCCTGTGGGAATAATTAACGTATAATATTCTGTTCATTCTTGCTTATAAATTATATTCTCTCTGAACATGTTTCTCTTTTTGGAGAGTCATGTGAGATAACTTCTTCGATTAGCGCAATTTCCCTGCTCTTTCTATTTCCTCGTCTCTCCCCCCTTTGTCACGGTGTGTGTAAACCTCGCTCGAGTCTTGTCAGAATACCCATATTTGACCCATATTTGATTTGATTTGGCTGAGCTGCATCATGTAATGTGATTTGCAATGCATTGGTCGGTGTGTTTCCTGCACCGCCAAACAAGTGCCGTAATGGCTGAATAAGACGCGCCGGTTCAAGTTTAAACTCTGTGCCCAATATGTATAATTCCGAATTATCTATCGGGTTTTTAGTTCCTGGCTCCGGATCCGGTGCGCCAGTTGGGGACCTCAGGGAGCCGCAACAGAGAGGCCAAAGAGCCGCAGGTTGCCGTGGATCTTGAGCTAATTATTTTTATTTTTAGTTAAGGAAAAATAATTATTCCATGAATTACATTTAAATGTGAAGTGAAAATATCAAACTCACTATGCAAGTAAATTAAGCATTGTTTATCCACCCACTCCCACAGACAGACAGACAGACAGTCAGACAGATGCCAGCAGAGTCAGCAGCAACACAGAGACCAGCTGTGTTTGAAAGCCAGCGGAAATATGAGAGGCTCAAAAGATGCGAAGAGGTTAAACATTAATATTAATGCCATTTGTTAAGTGTTCAAAAAGCTGGGCAGGAACAAGCTGGTAAAAAAGGGAACCGTGCAGATGTTTGATTTATTACTAGTATAGATAAATATACCAGTATCGTATTTGTGGTATTGTATCGTGATACTTATGGCAGGTATCGTATCGAAGTCATAATTTTGGTATCGTGATAACCCTACACTTAAGTAAGGTATACAAACCTACTGCTGTGTACTACCATGGTCAGTCTTTTAAATACTTTGGGTTCGGGTTGATATTGTCTTTGACATCTCATAAACATGTAACAGAACAATACGTTGTTTTCTCTTCTGTTTGAGCACACATGGGTGACGTGATCTGGCTGACCCCATACACTTTGTGAGACTTTTTCTGTCTTGAGAGGGGCGGGGCTTCCACTTTGTCATGATAAGACATTATGAGCAGTGAGAACAAAATTCCTGAACAGAGAGACGATACATTTCTTGTGATGGTCTTTGGTTCGTTTCAGATTATGAAGCCATCGTGAAGCTGTCAGACGGTTTCAACGGAGCTGATCTGAGAAACGTGTGCACAGAAGCAGGTTGGACATCAGTCGTTCAGTTTCCTCATTAGATTAATTTCCTCAATCCATGTTATTCACGTGTTTATTTGTTGCAGGTTTGTTTGCCATCCGCGCTGACCGAGAGTACGTCACACAGGAGGACTTCATGAAAGCGGTGCGGAAGGTGGCGGATTCAAAGAAGCTTGAGTCCAAGCTGGACTACAAGCCTATATAAATCTGTCATAGCCCTCTTCCCATATTTTTCATTGCATTTTTATGGATTTGCTGTGTTCCTCATCCTCGCAAGTTGCCAACAAAGTGACTTTTACTCAGTAACCCGTTTCCACTAGTTAGCGTGACCTGCATCATAGAGGCTGATCATTCTGCCATCCCACAGAACACCTGATAAAATAACTTGTACTGAAAATACACCGTTATATGGAAAGTTGTTTTTCAATTCATCACCAGTCTTTCCTCTCAACCTTAAAGTGTGATTGACATTCAGCATCTCACTGACTACATGATCCCAAACTCATTAAAGGGACAGTTCAGCCCAATATCAAACATTTGTCCTCTTACCTGTAGTGCTTCTTTTCACTGTTAGTTGTGGTGTGAGTTGCCGAGTGTTGAGGTCCCGGCCGTAGAGATGTGTGCATTCTCTCCAATGTAATGGGACCAGATGGTACTCTGCTTGTGGAGCTCATTTAAAATAACTTCAGCAATGTCGTTCCAGACATTATGGCTCAATATTATCCATATACCTTGTTGTGAGCAGTATGTGTATATATTATACATATACACATTTGAATTATATTGCAGTTAAACAATAGGCCGACAGAGAATGCAGAGGGTGGTGCAGATAATCTCCAAATAACCATGTTAGAATGTAGGAGCCCAACACTCCGTGAGTAGCAGACCGCTACGGTCCCTTGTCATGGCCTTTAAGATTCTTCTTCAGGATGATGTTTGATTGGGACTGCAGATGTCTGTACAGGCTGCATGTGTTTACAGAACAAAGTGATGACTTACCAGTACTGGAGCTAAAAATGTAAAGTCAGCCTGTGTAGTGGAGCTCTCTTGACTTTATGTAGACGCAGTTGGTAACAGCCTCTGTTATGTGCTGATAGTAGTGAAAAGCAGCGGCGTTTGATGGCTGACATTTACAGTCGCACTCACCCGGGGGATACATGTCCCCCCCATTGATTTTACAGCTGCATCGTTACCTTGTATCAAATATAAAATAACACAAATATGTACACCGTACAAATATCAAATAAAGGTCAAATTACTGACAAAATCAATTCTATATTACAAGGGTTTTTGATTGGACAGTAATTTAAAGATGAAATGTAATGTTCGCAAGAGGCAAATGTTACATCGGTGCGGTGGCACCATGAGGTTGTGAAGATCCTGACCATTTAACACACAAGCTTTGAAATACACAAAACATGTTCATGATCCTTCAAAAAGCCAATGTCAAAGAAATCTTTAAACTTGAAATATTCCTTACAGTTCATGAGTCATTTAGTAAATGAGACTTTAATCGGACTCTGTAAATGACATACAGAGTCCGATTAAAGCTTAGACACGATTGGCTGTGGTCAATAAATACTGTACTGGTCAGATAAATAATTTGTACACTTTTTCTACATCCTTTGCAATTATAAAAACAACTTCAATTTCACAGAAGTTTTTGGTCATATCAAAGCGGATACATCTGTGGCTGGAGTTGACAGCCTATGAACATGATTTGTTTATAATACACCTATCAACCAAAGCCATCAGTCATCACGTAAATTTCATGTTTCACAAGCCTTCACAGTTCAGCTGAGTTTCTGAGAATGTACTGTAACCATAGAAACACCCATTAAACATCAGCAGTGGCCAGTGCTGAGCTAGGATGCCTGTCTAACTTTTTGGAGAAGGTTTCTCTGCAGTTGACTTCTACATTCCAGTTCAACAAAGAACTCAGCTTCATTATGTTACATGATACGTTTTACATGGTCAGTGCTCAAATATCATATTCACTATCTGCTGTGTTCATGAAAGCAGACACATTCATGCTGAAAACAAATGATACATGCTTATAGTATTTTAAATGAAACTAATAATGAAAGGTCAACAGCAGAGATGTGGGAAAAAGCAAGATCACTACCTCTCCATCCCAAATCCACACTCTACCAACTAAGTATTCAGTGTACAGACTAAAAACACTGATGTCCTCTAACAAAGGCAACAAATGTAACATTCATTGTTTGAAAGCTCCAGAAATATCTTGTTAGAGAAAAAAAACAACCTCTGGGAATTATCGACTGAGCATTCATCGGATCATTAAGTATAAAGTAATGTATTCAGTTCCAAGAAACAGGGGACTTCTTGGATTTCACAGCATTTTTTGATAATATAATAACAAAATGTACATGCTTCACTTAAAGGATTTGCTGTGCTTTAATACAACAAAACAGTATTGTGTGACGATAGTAATACTATACTATAGTACGTTTAGTTTGAGATGTACAGTCCATGAGCACCATTGTCGCTGTTCTTTTTGCTGAGACTGGTCCTGAACTGTAACCCAGTTTGCTGTGAGGGAGTTGCAGGAATCACTTTGCAATGATGCCCATCTTGCTGCATATGTTCTCTTAAATAACATTGAGCGGTTCAGTATGGACTCATTGTTCTGCAGCTGGTCCCTGTGTCAGGGTGAAGGACTCCTGGACGAAGGCCCTGCACATGGGGCAGTGCTGGAAGTGTGACACACAGCTGTCGCACACACAGGCGTGTCTGCAGGGCAGCAGCACCTTGCTCACGGCTGCGTTCTGACAGACCACACAGTCTCTGCCCCGCCACTCCTCCTCGGCCACCGGACTCGGCTCCACTCTACAGGCCTCGTTGGGTTCACTGGGTTGGGTTCTCTGCTCTGAGTCAGGAGGCTCAGATACCCCCCCACTGTCAGCTGACATGAAGAGAGGCTGCGAAGACATGAGGCATAAAGGTGGTGTTAGCTGTTCACAGGGACTACTGCTAAAACATAATCACGGTAATGTCATGGTGATGTATGACTTCCAGGTTATCTCAGGTCAGGCCTGGAGAAGACATTTCTAACAGAAAGCCTGCTTTACAAACTAGAAGTGTGGAGTTTAAATGATGTGGCTGCTTATCAAACAGAGTCTAATCAAAAGAGGCTGTACAGTTGTATTATGGGAAATGTAGGACCCAGTGTTTTTGAGAGTGGAGCATCACATCGGTCATGTTGTCAGTTATCATCGCCATGATGTGTTTTTGTTTTTTTTAGCAGAGGAGCAAAGGGTTTCAGCCTTTTCAGCAGCGTGGACAGTTCCAGACACTTTATATGGAGGAATGGGGGATTCTTTCATTTCCAACTAACTACTGGGACTTGCACATCCGACCAAATCTAGAGAGGGACTGTTTACACTGATATGTGTGACTCCTGGAACCCCTGACGAAGGAACACGGGGACCTTTTCCAGTTTGCCAAGTCTGTATGCAGTGAGGAAGGGACGGTCAGCGGTCGCCTTTTGTGTCGAACTGGATGGAGATCACAAAACCACTCTGTGGGGCGCGATGTGTGACAACAGATAGTTAGGGCATCCAGCTTTGCTCTCATTGTGAGTGAGTTTATATCCACACCCAGGTAAATTAAAAGACAGAGAGATCTTCTGCCAGTGTCCGGTGAAAACGGGCAAACTGAAGCATGTAGCCGCTTGAAATTAGCCTCGACATCCATGTAATCAGGGATAGCAGACTGCCACCCTGAGCTGTGCTTCTTCACTACGTCCCACTACAGATGGGATATCTTCCTTCTAAAGGGCCGTGGCTAGCCGAGAGGCTGAAAACACACAACAGCTTCAGTGTTCCACACTGTGTCCAAAACCTGAGTCTGGAATATCACCACTAACTCGCCCTGACAGGTGGGAGGTGGTTGATAATTCTTAAGGTCAGTAATGCACGTTTAAAATTAGGAAGAGACTGGGCTTTGCCTGCTGCATTGGTGAGCCTTTGATCTGTGTTAGGGGAGCTGGAAAATGCTCAGTGGGAGCATAAGCAGACTGGCTTAGAGGAAAAAGTTTAAAAGGGCTTATGTTTTCCTGTTGCGCAGCTGGAACCAGTTCACATCCCATTACTGCCACTAACGCAACTGTTTCCCGGGCAGCAGGGCGGCCGGGTTGGACCAAGTCGGGACCAGCCGCTGACTCTTACAGCAATGGCGTGGAGCCACCGGAGTGGGATAACTCAGAGGTGGAGGAGGAGCCAGAGCGTATTGAGGCACAGCAGTAGCTGGAGGGAGCTTCATCTTCGAGCAAGTGTCTTACTCTCTGGTGCTGCGGCTGAAGCGCAGCTTTGCTCCAGAAGGTGTGTTTCCTCACATTCTTGTGCAGATGAGCAGCGGCGTTCAGTAAGAGTGGTCCAAACAGCCCACAGGGGGGATATGGGACCATCCAGTAGCTCCTGCTGATCTAAAGGGTAAAGCTGCCACCGTACAGGCCGAGGTCAGGTTCAGGACAGCCATCGCAACCTTCTTGAGGTCCCTGGCCAGCTGCGGGGAGAGAGCCCCGGCCTTAGTGGCCATGGCGAAGACAGCAGCGAGACATTGTTTGTGCTGCAGCCACCTGAGCGGCACACTGGTGCGAGCAGTCAGTGAGGGGAGCTTAGTTTGGTCCCGATGAGATGGGTGTGAAAAAAAACTTTATGAATCTTCATGGGAATCGAACTTTGATACGTTGTGCGGCCTGTTTATAATGTCCGACATGCATTATCATTGAACGATGGGCATGAAAGTGGGACTTTAGTTTGAAGGGGACACATCATGCTTCTTTTCAGTTTACTGATCGAGGCAGCCCACAACAAAGTGAGTCATCTTATTTCACAGTGTGAGGGTTGGTAGCCTCCAGGTACCAAGATGGATGTGCACAAGCACTGAAAAGAGGACTTTTTTTTCACAATTTGTCAACTTTTATTTTTTTTGCTCACTCACTCAGTGTTTTGCTCGATAATCATATATTCAAACATAGGGTTAAGCCTAACCCTGAAGATATAAAGAATTGTCTGTTATTGTCCTATTTGGTGGCTGATCCAAACAATACAACCACAAAACAGGACAGGAACAGACTACAGTGTCAGGACTGCATCGCCATGCAGTCAGGACTGCAGAGAACATCATTGGTGGCAGTTTGCCCTTCATTCCAGGACCGATACTCCCCCCAGAGTCAGGAAACTTCACTGCAGACCTTCAGACCATGGACCCCTCTGGGAGGCTACGATCATAAAATTTGGTCTACAAATGTTCCCAGTGTGGTTGTTTGGTCAGTGTTCTCTGAACACTGTTTTTGGAAGTCATAGTGTGGTTACCTTGATAAATAACTTGTTCGTCCGGAACAATCTGCTTGAACCAAAATGTGACATACCTTTAACTCGAACATGTTCCCTTGTGAGGTGAGAAGGTACTGAAAGAGAACCCGTGCAGAAAGACTGTATTTGTCATCAGGAACATGAATAACTGTCAAACTGGCCACCTGAAAGAGGAAAGACACAATGAGTGTCTTTAAGTTTGGATTATGGAATCACTTGAAGTCTCTCCTTTTCTTTTCTCGCTAGAGAGTTTGGCTTGGTCAGAGTAGTTGTGACACTCGCGTGATGGGAACTCTCCACTTTGTGCTAAGCTGAGATGAATGAACGAGCTCTGTAGTGAAAATACAGTCTGGCCATCTGAGTCGAACAGTAAATAACCACACTTCTCAAAATGTCTGAATGTGCAATGGACTCACGATGTTGTAGGTGTCTCTAGCTTCCGGCTCTGCCAGCGTCAGCACAGCCACAAGAGGGTAGCGTTCCCTAGGCAACGGCCCAAAGTCTGCGATGCCCTGGTCAGCAGGAATCTGTGTGCGGCGTTCCTCTCTGTCCTCACTGCCGATGCTGGGGGGGGGGGGGGGGGGGCGGGGTCAAAGAGCTAATAACTAACAGAAATACTTTGATTTTCTTGGTGCATTTTGTCATTGTGTGTCTTTATGTATTTATCCCCACAGAAAAATGGCCAAATATAAACGTGACATTGTCTCAGAACATTTCCATTTTCAGTGAGGAGACATCTGTGGTTCAGAGGGAGGAGCAGGTCCTCCTTTAACCATAAGGTACACCAGCTCCTCCATATGTCAAAGTGTCCATGAGCGAGACACTGAATCCCAAGATACTCTGCGGCTGCTTTACAGCAACTGCTGCTGATGCTTAGGGTGGGTTACATGCAATACTACATACATAAGAATGAATCACCTTTACTGAATGCTTTTCTGTAAACTCAAAGATACTTTACAAGAAAAACAGAAAACAAGAATAAAAGATTAAAAATATATAAGATTAAATATATTAAAAGCAAGTCAGAGCAAATGAGTTCAATCACATTAATAAAATAACCTTGGTACACATGTAAAGGATACTGGAAGCTGTGGCAGTCGTGGTAGCGGAGCTGCAGTGCCTCCTGCAGACATTGGGGGGTGCTGAGCGGGTGGTGCTTCAGTGCGGCTTGCAAGGCGCTGACCTCACAGCCCCAGAAACAGCTCAGGACACAGGGCTCCAGACAGCAGGGCCTCAGGGACACACCGTCTGCAAGGAGTGTCCTCTACGGTTATGATGGCCTGGGCCAAAACACACAAGGCTACCACTCCATGCTCATACTGGATATATAGCGGCTGGAACATTCATAACCTGCATATTTATAGTTGGACACGTGCTTTGTTGGTCAAATTAATATTATCCCATGAAAGCTTCCAACTCCACAACAGACACAGAACAGGAAGGATATCTGCATAAACAGGAAACCATTTCCTCCGCTGTACTACCTGTAGCTTGACATTATACAGATTCAGGTGGAGACATCCACAGTCTTTCCCTGTAGCACTCTGGAACAGGAGCTGTTGTCATTCCCATGTTATCCTTCACTGTATTTGTTGGCCGGAGGAAGCCTCTAACATCCCCACATACTAAAACTCCTCATGAGGCCATCTCTTCATCTCGCGTTCTCCACGGAGGATGACTGTTCTCACCAGCGACTGATGCCGGCCCAGGACCCATCTCCAGGATGAACGGGTTGGTCATCTGAACCATTTGCTTCTCCGGGGTTGGCAGGAGAGACTCTGTCTCATCAGAGCTGCGAAGGATCACTGGGACATCGAAGCCGAACCTGCAGGACAAGAGACAGAGTGGACGAAGTCATTATGTCCTGCATGGCTCTCTTAATCTCCTAACAAAGAATATGAATAAAAAAACGAATCAAATCAAACTTCCACTCTGTCCAACACTAAATCCCAGAGCAACTGCAACCTCTCTACAACTGCTCTTTACATGATTGTGGATATTCATAAATATTTCTGTGTTCCTCTGACCCAGACTTTTACACAAGGCATATCTAACTACCATGCCTGTATTAGTTTTTACTGCACACTTCAATAAACACTTGTGTATTTTCTTAATTTCACTTCAGACAGTTCGAAACCGTGTGCGTGTGTCTAATAACGTTACTTTCATGTATTTGGGAAACGATGGGAAGAATCTACAGACACTACAGAAGTGACAGCTGTCTTCATTACATTGTGTATTATTATGTCATGCTTATATTAGAGGTAATTATGTAGTCCACGTAACAATACAACAATATACAACAGTTGCATAAATCGATCAAATCCGAGGGAAACGTGAGGGGCTAATATGTAAAAATACATATTATAAAAAAGTAAACTGTCAGAGGCTAAGCTAACGTTCATTTTCATAAATATCACTTACCAGCCCAGCACCATGGCGGCGGTAACAACGAAACACAGAAAAACCACACCAATGTAGAACAATGGGGAGTACTCATACATGGTCACAAGAAAAACCGCTGCCATGTTATATGATTTATAATCCAAACGATCACAAAAACCGGAGGTAAACACTTCCCATGACTGCGAGGACAGGGACCTCAGAGAGAACTACGGTGGCCTAGAGGGTAACATTATTGCGTATACACAGCAACTAGGCTATTTTAAATCATTTTTACGTTTACATTTTAACTGTAAGGTAAATTCCTAGCCACTTAAAAAGTACATGTTCATTTAGAATATTTTATTGCTTAGTCTTAGATGCAATTTTAGATGCTCTTGTTAAAAATAATCTGTCAAGACAGCGAAAGCTAGAACACATTTATTTAACATAATGGTGAATTTATCTCCAAATTAAAAGCTCAAACTATGTTTGAATATTACGCAATGATAAAATAATAAAGAAAACGACTTATATTATTATAGTTGTATAAAGATGTATTGTAATATACGCTTATAGGTGTTGATACTATAAAATCAGTTTATTCTTCCTCGTGCATTGTGTTTATTTTGAATGTTTCAACAGGAAATGAGTAGTTTGTTAACATTAACTTGACATTATGGAGCAACTGAGATTGCCAGCAAGTACCGTTCATTGACTATTCCAGCAGTTGTGTTTCAATGTACAGGCAGGAACGTAGGAGGTCGATTGAATGTGATGTGTCGTTTAAACAGCCGGGGTAAATATGTTTGAACCTGTAGCTATGATGCGAAGAGATAGTGTCGGGATCAGAACAGTTGGGCATACAGATGTTACCAGCTGGGGAGAAAGACACTGTTAACCTGGTAGTCTAACGGTAGGGACATGAATTTTGGATTACTCTATTTTCATGTATGAGGAGTCTAATCATTTGCGGCCAAATCATGAGCAGTATGAATGATAAACCGACTATCCGACAACAGAGCTCGGAAAATAACTCTGTCAGCAGTAGTGAATGGGATATGGCAAATGATGTGTTTGTGTCCGGCTACGACGACATTCCGGTGGGAGACAGTGATGTCGATGTGGACAGGGAGCCCGGCTTGGACAGACACCTGCCGCTGTTGTCCCAGGATGGCATGATGCTGGGCCTGGCTGGGGAGGAATATTCGGGTTCATCGTATCTGGAAATTGATCCAAACTACACTGAAAGTGACGGGAATGTCACAACCAAGAAGCGCATACGGTCCAATAGCTCCAGGCACCGCGGTGAGGTCGTCACGGAGCTGGGACCAGAGGAGGTCCGGTGGTTTTACAAAGAGGACAAGCGGACGTGGAAGCCATTCGTCGGACACGACTCTTTAAAAATCGAGGTTGTCAACAGGAGATTCAGTGAACAGAACCCTCACAAGGTCAAACACCCCGTTGATCCCGCCGAGGCCGAGGAGAAGGAGGCAGCCAAGTCCGATGAGATCCACTCGGAGAGCGGAGCGGTGGACAGTGGAAGTGTCCGGGCGGAGTCGACGGTGCCGCGCGGCGGAGGACAAGGGCTCTCGGTGTCAGAGGAGATGAGGGACCCGGACGACATGAGCATCAGCGTGGAGGCAGTGTGTGTCCGAGGGGGGCTCTATGAAGTGGATATCAGGGAGAAGGAATGCTACCCTGTTTACTGGAACCGTGAGCATGTCAATGATTTATGTCCATAATGATAATGCTCTAAAACTATATTGCTACTATTAACTACTGCTATATTCGTAGGCTACTACTAGTATCACCAGCCTAAAGTTACCGCTACTAACGTGTTACTCCCTTACCTTTGGCTGATAAGTAACGTTAGCATTGCTACCACAGAGTACTAACGCTGTTTTACTACCACATCACTATCGCATACTACTACTAGCACAGGGGTCGGCAACCTTTACTGTCCAAAGAGCCATTTTGCTCTATTTTCCACCAAATAAAATGTGTCTGGAGCCGCAAAAGCTATTTGATATTACAGCTTATAAAGTTGTATATATAGTTATATTATATCTACAAAAACTATAGTTTGTTGTGTTTATGAAAATATAGAACAAGAATAAAGACAATTCTTGACATTTTATTGCAATTTTACCTGTTATAACAATATCAAACTCTTATGAAGAGGAGAGTTTGCTGCAGCAGCTGATAATTCGCTCTTTGTCGCTCATCTCCAGCGTGACACTTCATGAAACGCTGTGTGCTTGTTGTGGGAGCATACAGGTAAGCCAGCATCGTTGGCAGTGAAAGCAAATGAAGACGTCCACGCAGAGTTAAACTCTCTATTTTCCTCCGTGACTTTTATTTATTTGGATTTATCCATTGATAGTTTAGGGCGGGGGTCTGGAGGATTTGACTGCCTGTGGGAATAATTAACATACTGTTTTAACATTAACATTCTGTTCCTTCTTGCTCACAAATTATATTCTCTCTGAACACATTTCTGTTTTTGGAGAACGTCATGTGAGATAACTTCTTCGAAAAGCGCAATTTCCCTGCTCTTCTTTCTATTTCCTCGTCTCTCTCCCGTGTGTCATGGTGTGTAAACCTCGCTCGAGTCGGGAAACTTGTCAGAATACTCATATTTGATTGGCTGAGCTGCATCACAGGATGTGATTTGCAACGCATTGGTCGGTGTGTTTCCTGCACTGCCGAACAAGTGGCGTAACGGCTGAATAAGACACGCCGGTTAAAGTTTGAACTTGGTGCCCAATATATATAATTCCGAATTATCTATCGGTTTTTAGTTCCTGGATCCAGTGCGCCAGAGAGAGGCCAAAGAGCCGCAGGTTGCCGACCCCTGTACTAGCATGACTATTAGCTCCACTGTTTCAACGTTTTCTGCCACAAGTGCAACCTCTAATCTTTAGTGCTGAAGTTACACATTAGTCGATTCATCAGTTACTTGATTAGCTGTCAAAAAGCATCAGTTGAGTTTACAAAGATATAAAACAGAGAATCTACAGCCAGAGATATTTTATATTTTATATTTTGCCTGATAACACACATGCGCACAAAGAACCTCCCACTGTTTTTCTGTTTTCAATTCTTTTTTATTGCCAAACTAACTTAGATTGACTGATTTTCTCTTTCTTCTCTCAATCACTTTACATCCCTTTTTCTTTAAAGTGTTTGTGTTTCCTGTTAGGGAAGTACAAAAAGCAAGCACAGGCTACACAACCTTTCAAATAGTGTGTGAACTGATGTCCCTCAGAACAGGACCGTATTCCGGTGATGAGGGGTCAGTGGTTCATTGATGGAACCTGGCTTCCCCTTGAGGAAGACGAGAGTGACCACATCGAGATGGAGCACCTCGCCCGTTTCCGGGGGCAACAGATGAGGGACACCTATGAGATGGAGATGGTGACCACCACAGTGGACAGCAAGGATGGTAAGGAATGTTAGAGAGTGTGGAAGAAAGTAGACCTAGAAAGACATGATAGACAAAGATAGATGTGTGTGGAGATGAGTGCGAGCGTATAGCGGCTGCAGGTGTTGTGAAAAGGGTAACTGAGTGTGTGTGTGTGTGTGTGTGTGTGTGTGACTCTGCCATTCAGAACGGGGCCACGAAACAAGTCAGGTGATGTTACTTTAGCTGACTTCAGCTGAACCAATAAGAAGCTCACCCGAAGTATGTGTACAGTGTGTATCACGACATTAGTAAATGGTGTTCAATGCAATGGAGTTTCACACACATTCCACACACCATCATGGGGAATGGAGAATTAATTATGCCGGATGAAGTGTGTCACTTGCTGTTAATCACGGTGTGCCTGTCTCCCAGCCATCTACAGTCTGAAGCTGAGCAGGAGTCATGTGGACTGGCACAGTGTGGACGAGGTGTACCTGTACAGCGACGCCACCACCTCCAAGATCGCACGTTCTGTCACTCAGAAACTGGGATTCTCTAAAGGTATATGGAAAATGTCACAAGACATTCACAAGAGAAGATAGCTGATGGAATATTTTGTTGAGCCATTGACTTCTATGAGCAACTCTCTGAAGAATTTGACCTGGTCTCATTTCTATAACAACTGGAATGAAACACAGGGTCAAAGGTCACCAATGAACTTAAGATATGATGCAGACATGGAAGTATTGTATGGTCAGGTGAACAATCTCATAGAATTTGATACATGTTCTATCAGCCCATAAAATATTTGAGAGTTTAACAAATGAGTTGCTACAGGCATATACCAGAATGTGTTTGACGTCTTTCACACATTCGTTCCATCGAGGAGTAGTTCACCTCTGTTTTTTATTTAGTGGCATCTAGTAGTGATTTGCAGAATGCAACCAACTAAATACCCCTCCCTTCCCAAGCGTGTCAGAGAACTACGTTGGCCTTCAGGTAGATCTTTAGGCTTTTATTTCCACTAGGAGCTGCTCTTATCAATACGCTGTTCTTTTTCATGATTAAATAATTGCTTTCATAAATATATATAAGAATTTGAACAACAAATCGATTGAGAACACGATTAGAATGTATTCATGCTTGAAATATAACTAAATATAATTTCTAATGCAGCAAGAGTTATGTCTACAGCATCAAAGTCACTACATAAATTCATTAATATCTCCCTGGAAACAAACGTTAAATTGAATAAAATATATAATTGGAACACATACATCTTCTGTTTAATAAGCTTGTTTGGAAAAAAACATTTTCGCCGATCGTGCGTGCTGTGCTTGTATAAACATGGAGCCGCTGATGAGAGACTGTAGACAGAGCCGATTGAATTAGGTTTCACGTTCGTTTACATGTTCATGCTTGTTGAAAAGATGAATTGATAAAGTATTGGCTTTTTACTGGAAAATACTTTATTGTACAAACAGTAAGGAGCGTAATTGCCATCGACTCAAGTAATCTTCACTCCACCTAGTTCACTTCAGTGTCTCCACTTCAGCTTCTCTGCTATGTTTGTTTCATGTGTCTGTGTGTGTTTGTTTGTGTGCTCAGAGAGAGCAGAAGAGATGTTTGCTGCAACGTGATAATAAATGACACCAAAACATTAAAACATACTATTAAAAAGTACAAGTAACATCAGGGCTTACCAATTCTACGATCTTTAATAATTAGCACAGGGCCCCTTTATTCCGGCTTTTGATAGCCATCCCTCCCTTTAGATAACGTAACAAACACGAAAGGTTCTCTCTCGAGCCAGTGTTCAGTTGTCTGTTCTGGGCTGCTATAGAATGCAACATGGTGGACTCCATGGAAGAGGACCTGGTCGATATAAACGCCACAATTCTTACTTTCAGGTGATTATACACTGATTAAAACAGGTATGAATATGACATTTACTTTCTGCCATTTAATCCGCCAAAATGTTACACACTGTTCCTTTAAAGCGTGACTTCTATTTGTAGGTTACAGAACGGACTTAGATATAGATATTTATTAAAACCTCAGGGAACTTTACATTCATGGTGCGCTCTCAAAACCATGATGCACAAAACTACTAAAGGGGTTGTTCTGTGCACTTTGACCTACATTAATGGCCTATCTCAAGATCAGGGTCATAATAAATGAACATGTCACGTGGTTTCTTGACTAAAGAGGCAAAGTCAAAGTATCCTTATGTGAGACATTGAGCCCCAAGTTGCATTTGGGTGCTTGACAGCAGCCCACTGCTCTGAATGATGAGGATGGGTTAAATGCAGAGGTTGAATTTCATCTATGTATGTCACGATAGAAATTCAGTTTTAGAAAAAATGTAAAGTTTGCTTTGTTGTGCGGGAAAATGGTTTGACCACTTTAGGTAATTCGTTGTAGTTGTTAGTTGTCAGTGTCACATAAATGACTAAACACTGAAACACATCAATTCAGGTAGTAATGAACACTCTCATCTCCTCAGCCTCCAGCAGCGGGACGCGTCTCCATCGGGGTTATGTAGAAGAGGCAGCACCTGAGGACACCCCACCTGAAACCACGCACATCGTCTTTGTGGTGCATGGTATTGGCCAGAAGATGGACCAGGGCCGCATTATCAGGAACACCAGCATGTGAGATATCGAGAGGTTGCCAGTGGGAGCACAGATAATTGGAAAAGAATCAGAATGATTCTTGAAGTAATTGTTTTGACTTATAGGATAAGAGACGCTGCCAGAAAGATGGAGGAGAAGCACTTCTCTGATCGCACCACAGAGCATGTAGAGTTCCTTCCTGTGGAGTGGAGGTCAAAACTGGCTCTGGATGGAGGTATGCTGCACCTCAGCTCACAAACATCCAAAACAAAAGTTGTTGTAAGTGCTGTATAGTGTTGAAGGGAATGTACAAGAAATTGACAATTAAGCTAATTATGCTCAAAATGTTGTTTAGATGTTTAGACATCTAAACATGTAGAATGTTAAAGTGGTACTTTCAGAAAAGGTAATTGGATTATAAAAATGAAAAATTACTTATCCTCTTAGGGCTGGCCTGCCTTCAGGGGGGGTCAAAGGGGGGATCCTCCGGCCGGAGGATCAGGGGTGCCCATGCTATGAAAAGGATGTGGTTAAAGTATTCTGAGAGGGGATAACCACAACAATGAAACAGGAACTATGTGCTGAGTGAAATGATGCCTCCCACTAGTGTCTGCAACAAATGATTCCTCTTTCCTAATGGGGCTGGGTTTAAGCATAGGGGTGGAGTTACATTAGACTTGCTACATTAGACTTAAGGCCTGTAGACTTGTTCAGGCCTTATGTCTAATTTTTCATGAACAATTTTGGGCAGATAGAAGGATCATTCAGGTCTAGAGAATAAATTGCCAAACTTTTAAGTCGATGTGATTATGTCTGTAGGAGTAGTTCCTTGAAGAACACCAACAATATGCCTAAAAGGGCACCTAAAATTCTAAATGGTCAACGTCCTATTGGCCTTATTATGGTATACCTCCAAGAGAGTATTTTGTATGTCTCCACACAGATTTGGAAGGCAGATGTAACATCTGCCTTCCAAATCTCATACATGTAGGTGAAACATATCGCAAGGCTTCCTTCTTCATAATATTCTCGTGGGTGAGCCACATTTGTGATGACCTTGCAAGACCCATATCATCTCTTCTGACACATGTGCAAAGTTCCATGAGTTTAGAGCATCTCAAAGCAACTTCCTGTTTCATAGCTATTAATGTGTGGGTCGACAGAGGCAGGCTTGTGACGGGACAGGAAATCCGCCGCCTGGCTCCATTCTCCTGGTAGATAAATTTGCATGCAGGCTTCCCTCTTAGGAATGGCAGGAACCTGTAGCTCTGAGGGATCTAAACAGGGCTTTAATAAAAAGTGATAAACAGCAGCATGTTTAAAATTACAGGAGAAAATACCAGTTGACAAAGACCAGTTTAATAATAGCTAAAATGCAGTGGCGGGCCGTGGATTTTATACCTGGGCCTTCAGTGCTGTCCTACTACAGGTGAATTACCTCCTAATAACCTCATTATGACGCATCAATCCAGCAAACCTGCAGCGGATCCACGCATTCCACCACACAAGAGCACGAGCGATTCAAATACTATTCATAAAAACGACACGATAGACAAATGAACAGTCATAATGTTACTATGTAAAAAACAAACGCAGTTTGTCACTTACCGAAACTTAAAGAGTTTAAGGTTGAGTTTAACTTAAAGAGTCCTCAGGTTAGCGTAGCACCAAACACCAACAGCTCACTTAAAATGAAACACATTCCCAGCCATACAATGTGCAACGCTTCCCCGACGCTGTCAGCAAGAAATACCGTTCATACAAATCCTTTTCCTGCTGAGTCAGGCTGCCAGCTGCAGCGTTGACTGACCATTTCTTACGATGTCCAGCTTTTCCTGAAATGCCCTTCTTTCTTGAGAAAGGCGTTGTCAGTAACTCCGCCACTAAATCCGTTTCTCCTCCTTATTCAGCCATTGAGGTAAAAAAACAAAGCTAGGTAAAAAAATAAGTAATCTACACCAAGCAAAACCCTAAAGATGTTATAATTTCTTCCATATCTTTCAATTTGAACTCTTACTTCTCCAACTAAGCTCTGCTGGCAAGTTAAGTTTCGTTTCACGATAGTCACGTGCTCGCCCACTGACCAATCACAGCACACTGCATCTCACTGCAGCGCTCCTCCTGAAAACTGAGCTGCCCGTTCATGCTGACGTAGTTGTATGCCAGCTAGCAGGTGCTGACACGTCAAAGAATACACCCAACATGTAAAACTAAAGATCTGATTGGTTGAACACTGTGACAATCAACAATATCGTCCACATTCACTTAAACTGCAAAGGGATTCACTTGAGAGTCTGCAGGCCTCGGGCCTCTCTCCTTACCTAGAGACACAGAGGTGAGATCTGATTGGATAAAAGCTCTACTTAAAACAAGCTGCACTGGAAGCAGAGCATCTGAGGAACACAGTAGCTGTGCAATGAGAAAATAAGATAATGGGAAAAATATTTTTATAAATTATAATACATGTAGTGTATTTAAGAACAAATATTAAATTATAAAATAGCTATAACTTTGTGATTCTGTTTAGGCCAGCAGAGAAGGCCTTGCAGACCCTGATGGCCCACCACTGCTAAAATGTCTGAACCAACCATCTGAAATACCGTTTTTAAAAACCAAGTGCTAATGCAGTCTGAAGGGCAAGTGGATGATTTAGAAAGTGCAACAGATTCCAAGATTGAGAGATTAAGCTAAAATGGGATAGTGTTGAAGGTGGGCAGGAGTCGACATCAGGCTCCATATGTTCAGTATTAAACTGTTGCCAAATTTCCATTATTTTATTATAAAAGTAATTAAGAAACTCCTCACATCTCTCTGGGGTTGAATCAACTGGCCGCCTAGACGGGGGACAGTTGGGGGCATTGGTTTACTCAACAGTGTGATATTTTGGCTTGTGGATATCCCGAACTAGAAAGGGCTAGAGCATCTAAAAAAAACAGATTCATCCTCTGGGGACCACGGATATCCGCATCTGATTTCACTGAAATTTGGTTATTAGTTTTTGTGATACCTTGTCATGGACAAAAATATTGCTCAAGGTGACATTCTTACTGAACAGAGGTGCTTGACGAGATATCTCAGCGTCACCAGAATAATTCGGACTCATCTTCTGTGAATATGAAATGTAATTTCCAAATTTCATGATAGAGACCAATGGGTTGGACAGATGCTATTTACTTCGGATCATTGTCAAACATGAAAATACATATGTATGTATGTATGTATGTATGGCAGATCAGAATCACTTTTTTCAGCGGAATATGAAACAGTATTGAAAAAGTAATTTTTCTCCGGGAGCGTCTGACAGTTGTGTTAGATGTATTTGTATGATCTCCCTGCAGACACGGTGGACTCCATCACGCCAGACAAAGTGAGAGGTCTCAGAGAGATGCTAAACAGCAGCGCCATGGACATCATGTACTACACCAGCCCTCTGTACAGAGATGAGGTGGGACGGAAACTATTGTACACTACAAATGTTCAGTTCCCTTTAAGGAACAAATCCATCCTGAAGTTTAGCCTTGTTATGTTTCCTCACAGCTGTGTGGCTGCATTTTGTCACAGTGCTGACAGTTTGGGACTGTTAGTCGCATGAGCTCAAATCAACTCCACTCAGGCAAAACTAAATCCTGGCTAAACTGTTCCAACATCCAACATGGCTCTATAGCACTAAATGATGATCTACTTCCTGAATATGAAAGAATTAGAAATAGCAATAGAAGCAAATACCTCATAAATTTGTATATGTGTGTTGTTGTGCTTTGTGTGTATGTAGATTACCAGGGGTTTGACTCTGGAGCTGAATCGTCTGTACTCACTCTTCTGCTTGCGAAATCCAGACTTTGAGAAAAATGGGAAGGTGTCCATAGTATCACACTCTCTGGGCTGCGTCATCACCTTTGATATTATGACGGGCTGGGACCCCGTGCGCTTTCATCATCAAGAAGCACCAGACCTGGAGGAAACAAAGGTTTGCTGGCCGAGTGATGAAGAGCGTCACCTTCAGGAGCAGCTGAGACTCACACGCCTCAGGTACTGCACAAGTTATTCTTCTTGAACGGGTCGATTCCACATCTGTTTTGGCATAAAATGTACCCTATGTTGCAGAAGATTTCAGTGATATTGCCAATCCTTGTCCACTTTTGTGTTGCATAAGCAGAGTTAGTATTTACTAGTACATACACATAAACAGTGAGAACTTCAATTCTTGTTTACAGTCGATACATTTTTGCATGTCATGTCATTGGTAGCATTTTTGCATTGCAAGAAAAATAGGAGAGATTAAAAGCATGGAGAAGTTTGATGAATCTGTCTTGCCTTTCCTGCCAAAACAGATCTACACTGACACTCCTCTCTATAGATGTTGCACAAAACAGCATCCTGTTATGAGTAGGGATTGGTATCGTTTGGGTTTTTTCCGATACCGGTGCTAAAACGGTGCCTGAACAGATACTTTTTTCTTCAAATTGAACAATATATTAACTGTTTAAAGCAATGATTCTTAACCATGGGGTTAAGAAGGGGGCGCAAAAAACTTTCAGTTTTGCACCTGTGGGCCGCGAGGGCCGCGGGACCGCATAGGTTATCAATTGAAGACACCAGAGATATTACTGTTATCCATGAGACGCTGTTACAATATAGCTTCCCACCACCTGGTGGCGGTAATGCGTCAGTCAGTTGTTGAACAAGCTACAATAAGCAGAAGAAGACACTCAGCTAGCCGCTAGCCTGTAGCGAAAGTTATTGGTAGCAGAAGATGTTGGTTCTCTTTGGATCGACCTACATACACACGTGGACAAAATAGTTGGTACCCTTCCGTTAAAGAACGAAAAACCCACAATGGTCACTAAAATAACTTGAAACTGACAAAAGTAATAACAAATAAAAATGTACTGAAAATTAACTGATGAAAATCAGACATTGCTTTTGAATTGTGGTTCAACAGAATCATTAAAAAAAAAAAGAATGAAAATGGCCTGGACAAAAATGATAGTACCCTAAACTTAATATTTTGTTGCACAACCTTTTGAGGCAATAACTGCAATCAAGCAATTTCTGTAACTCCCAATGAGACTTCTGCACCTGTATAAAGCCATTATTCCTGCTGCAGCTCAGTTTAACTCCTTTATACACTGTTGTTCGGTTTGGGTAGTTAGGAAGGGTTTGAAAAATTGTAATGTGCAAAGTAACTAGTAACTAAAGCTGGCAGACAAATGTAGTGGAGTAAAAAGTACAATATTTACCTCTGAGATGTACAAAGTTCAATAAAATGGAAATACTCAGGTAAAGTACATTGAGCTTGTACTTAAGTACAGTACTTAAGCAAATATACTGAGTTACATTCCACCACTGATCATGATATTTACTCTTACACACTCTTACACAGCTTATCAAAACCATACAATTTACTGCTTTTAGTAAAGAGGTGGAATAATATAGAGCAGGATTGAGTTCAGTCTGTTGGTCCAGCCCTCAACAACAGTCCCTGTTTCTAATTGCCCACCCCTGGCTTAGAGGATTTGGAGTAGTTCATATGATATTCCTTCAACTAATAATGTATGTCAGAATTTCCCTTCCTGACTTCACCAAAATTGCAGTATTCGGTTGCAGGGAGCAGCACCTCGGACCAAATGGAAATCTCTTTTGGCTGATAAAATAACATTTGATAGGGTTTGTTTTGAGTTTACACATACCTTAGGCCTTGCATAAGGTTTTTAGGAAAACAGGTCCCTTGCTATATTTTCAATGGAAGCCACCGTCATAAAGCTACAAACTGACGTTGAACACTTGCTGTACGCTTTTTTCAGCGGTCCAATGAAGCGGTGAAGCGTCAACCTCATATGTTTCTGTTTCAACCTGTTTTATTCCATTGAAAATGCTATTAGCCAGTTGCTAGTGCTATTTAACAATATAATTATGCAAACGAGTGCTTGAGCCATTTTCTTGCTTGTAGTTTGAACATAGCGTAAGACTGCTCAATAAACATGCAACCTGCATTGGAGTCATTTTAATCTATTTTACACTATTCATCATCCCAGGTTGAGGGACTTGGAGGATCAGTTCCAGGGTCTGCGTACCTCGATTTGCGCAGTGCCAGCCTTGAAATTCAAGGTAAAGTTGACACTTGACTGTACTGTATCTGTAATCAGTTGTCATCAGCTGCTGCAAGACATTTCCTTTTCAGCATGTGTCCTAGATTTGGTTCAAACCAAAAAACCCTCTGAATCAAACAAAGAGACTGATTCAAATTACAAACGTTCTTACAGTTTTTCTCGATTGCTAAGACACATTTCTTGAAACGGTCACCCATTCTCTCAAAACTGTAAACACAAAACCTCATCTTCAAGCACTATTTACAAAACCTCTGAATCCTCTTGCAAAATGAAACTTTTGCCTCAAAACAGTTTTACCTGTGCTCAAAATCAAACACTGCTCTCAAATCATAAACAAAGTGATCAAAATAATATACACCATCAAGCAGTCAGTAAACAATACACCAATAAATAGAAAACACATTGTTCAAAACATATAGTTCTCAGGGAGAAGTAGATTTTTAATCTCAAAACAAATTTCATATGAACGAAAACATGTTCTATTACAGTAGCTCAAAATTGATCAGAAATGACGACTGTGCTTTGCTCTTTGCAATTTCTTTTGTTCTTCCTCCTCCTTGTACCCCTATTTTTACAGTACTGTACCCTGCAGCTCACAAACGTGTACTTTGTCTCTGTGATAATGTAATTGTTGTTCTTTGTTGATATGAACCTGCAACCAGTCAAAATATATTGAGCAGTCAGTACTGTTACTGTAACAAATAGAAAGCACGATGTTCAAGGCCATACAATTTGTTTATTGTACATTATACAGCCTACAATGCACTGTAGGCCTACTACAGTATACAATACATACAGTGATGAACTTTACAAATGTCTATTGAAACAGCTGCATAGAGTGTAGTACAGTAAATTTGCAATTACAAAAATACAGTAGCATACTGTACCTGTTCTCTTCTCTGAATGTCCTTACTATGGTGGACACAGAAAATCAGCTCAAATTGGGGTGCATTCTAAGTCCTGCTTCCCTCATTGTCAGTCCGTGGACTATAACATGGTCTATGACTGTTGCTCGAATTTCATCAGATATTTCCACTCTTTGTCTTCCTCTTCCTATTCGCCCACCTCGCATACGCACTTGTCCTCGTCCTCTCACATTGTTTCTTCTATCCATTCTCAGACTTTCTCCTTCCCACCTTTAACCACCTGTTTGCTCTCTGAACTGGCTTATATTGGTTGTGTCACATCATTTGATACGAGTGAAATCAATGTTGAGTGATTGTGTTCAATCAATGACATGTGTTCTCTATTTGTATTTGATTGTTGCCACTTGTGTTTACCAGTATGGATGACATTATAAACCCTCAGATTCATTCTTATTTAACCTATAAAACCCTCTGATTTAAAACCTTCTGATTCAAACTACAAACCTCCTTGGTCAAACTACAAACTTATGGAGTCATATCAGTCAGAAGACAGAAGGATCCACAAATGTATTATGTGATTTATATAAAAACGACTCCACACAAATAAGCACACCAAAAAAGTTATTGTGATATATAAATGTAAAATAAATCCAATCTTTCAATCAGAAGATCGTCTGTTTGATCCCGAGCTCCTCCAGTCCATGTCGATGTGTCCTTGGGTAAGACACTTAACCCCAAATTGCTTCCGAAAAGCTGTGCCTTTGGTGTATGAATGGGTGTGAATGAATAGCCCTGATGGGGAGGTGACACCTTGCATGGTAGCTCCTGC
This sequence comes from Melanostigma gelatinosum, assembly GCF_949748355.1. Lineage (NCBI taxonomy): Eukaryota > Metazoa > Chordata > Actinopteri > Perciformes > Zoarcidae > Melanostigma > Melanostigma gelatinosum. Next base: position 380,825 of record NC_136652.1, read on the forward strand.
CATCAGTGTATGAATGATCAGTTGTAATGTTAAACTGCCTTCAGTGGTCGAAAGACTAGAAAAGCGCTATACAAGTACCAGTCCATTTACCGTCATTAGCTTACTGTTACTTTAACTATTGTAGCTAAATCCATTAGCCATCTCATACAGTGAGTACTGTACCCAACAGCCTGCTAAGGTTGGCTGAGGTTGTCTCTATAGCAACGCAAAACTGCAGCTCGCGCACCCCTGGGGGTGCGCGAGCTGCCTCTAGGGGGTGCGCGAGAGGAAAAGTGTAATGGCGGTCTGATGGTGTAATAATATTAAATATTAAAAAAAAATGTAATTTTTATTTAAAAACTGTCAGGTGGGACATCTGAAGCTATCAGTCATAAAAGAGGAGAGGGACAGAGAGAGAGAGAGAGGAATCGGAGGCGAGGGGAACGGAGAGGTGCAGCACAGACAAATCGGGAGCACATCGGCCCATCGCGGAGTCAAGGTGAAAAAGAGGAAACGAGGGTGAGCATCAGACTGGGAAAAAAAGAGGAAATATGATGAAAAGTATCTGTGTCTGGGCTTCACTTGGATTGGCAACGCAGATTCCCCAAAGCCACAGTGCGTGGTGTGCAGTGAGGTTCTGGCTAACAGTCTGAAGCTCTTATTTACGTCGCCACCTGAACACCAAGCATGCCAGTGCAAGTCAAAAGCCCCTTACATTGTTTATATCGAAATTGGAGTAGTTACAAAACAGCCAAAAACAACTGCAGTCTCATTCATGTGTTGGGTCTATAAATGACGCACTACGGGCTTCATATCTGGTTACAGAATAGCGAGAAAGGGGCTACCGCACACAATCGCCGAAGACGTGAGCTTGCCAGCTGCCAGAGAGATGGTGGAATGTATGATTGGGGGGAAAGAAGCAAAAAAGTTGGACATAATCCCGGTGTCCAACAACACTGTGTCGCGCCGCATCGATGCTTTGTCCGAAGACATCCTGGCTACATTAGTCGCTCATTAATTGTAAATTAAATGTGATAATCTGCCTCTGAGCCTGTGCGTGTGTGCTCGCATCCGTATTGCTCTTTAAAAGTGACGCCTTGTGTCACTGAAAGATATTGAAACTTTGTTGCAGTGTTTCAGGGCGTTTTCACACCTTCAGTTCGTTTGCTTTGTTGCAGTTGCTCCTTTGTTCGGTTTGTGTTCACACTGCAACATTTAACAGCGGACGAAATCTTGTAAACAAATGCCACGCGCGAGCAAACTGTACTCTCATTGGTCCGATTCGCTTAAAAGGCTCTGTTGCTTCTTTTTTTAAATTGTTTATTAAGGGGGGGGGGGGGGGGGGTGCGCGAACCCAGTCGGGATGTAGAAGGGGGTGCGCGGCCTAAAAAGTTTGGGAACCGCTGATTTAGAGCATCACTGCCAGACGCCATTTTGAGGTTTGAGGTTGACTTCAAGATAATTCCTTGTTGACAGAAATGCATTTGTGAATCTCTTGTGTAAGGGGAGCCTCGAAAGAACACAACTGCAGTGATATTCACACATGACAAACAGTTTTTAAATTTAAGGTTTAACAGATTATATATAAATGCAACAACATCCAGATATGTTTTTGATGAAAATTGCAAATACGTTTGCATACATATATTTGTGGATTTCTCTTACTTTTATTTAAAACAAGAAATATTTTTGTGTGGATCAGAAATATACTTTGTGGAATTTGTTTTACATTAATACAAATATACTATACTATAACAATATATATAGATAATATATGTACATAACAAACTACTTTTTGTGTACATTAAAAATTATTTTGTGGTGTGTCATTTTTATATAAATCACAAAATACATTTGTGATCCTTAAGTGAGCATTCATTCATTTTGAGACGAGTCTGACTCCATACAAATTCTCTGATTCATACTACAAACTCTATGACTCAAATAAGAAACTCACTGATTTAAAATACAAACCTCAGACTCAAACCACAAACTCAATATTTCATACTACAAAGCCACTGATTCAAACTACAAATCCACTGGGTTCTCTTATTCTCTCATCTGAAGTTGGACTGTTTTTTGTGTGGTAGGTAGAAAATTTCTTCTGCATGGGCTCTCCTCTGGCTGTTTTCTTGGCGTTGCGAGGGATCCGGCCGGGAAACAATGGTGTGCAGGGCCGCATCCTCCCCACATCTATCTGCAAACGCCTCTTCAACATATTCCATCCGACAGACCCTGTGGTGAGCTACATTACCCACAACTGAGTGTGCCTAGATTGCGATTGTCACCAACATTTATGATGTTTATGAGTAATGGCTAACAAACCTTTTGATGGATGCTGTGTAAGTTTGTGGTGTTGTTATTAGATTATACAGCAAAAAACAAGAAAACTAACTATATTCAAATAAAATTCGCTAAAAAAAATAGTGAGAAACCCTCATCTGCTCTGTTTTTCTTTGTTTGTTTCAGGCATACAGATTGGAGCCTCTAATCTTAAAGCACTACAGTAACATTGCACCTGTTCAAATCCACTGGTAAGATGTGGAAGTGGTAGTATATATGACAGATATAATTCTGGTTATTTATGAAATCTCCTGTGAATTTATCAAAACAGTGGATGCTGTGATCTAATGAAATGTTTGATCCGCAGTTTTTGTCTCTCTCTTTATTGTCAAACTGTTATTTGTGTAATAATTTTGTTAATGTGATGTGAGGTTAATGTGAATGTGATGTGCAGGTACAACACCACCAGCCCAACACCGTACGATCAGATCCGGCTCACACTGCTCAACCTTCCAAAGGAGGCCGCATCTGTCTCCGACTCAGAGAGCATCCCCAGCCCCTGCACCTCCCCACCCCAGGCCAGACGCCACTATGGAGAGTCCATCACCAGCCTTGGCAAAGCCAGCATCATGGGTAAGCACACAGCAAAGTAAAACAAAACTAGAAAATGCATTTCCTGCTGAAAATGCGTTGGAATGCTGAAAGCTGAAATGAATTGTAAAAAAATTGCTGAAAATTAAGAAATGGGAGACTCCCCGTCTGGAAAATGTGGAAGCCCGAAAGCATTTAAACTGCAGTGCTGAAAACCCTTCTAGTTGAAATGTCTCACTATGGTGTCTGTAGCTGAAAGTATGAGAAGAAGAATGCTTTGAAAGTTGAAGAAGTTTAACAGGATTTGAAGATTTTCTCCATAGAGATCCCATTAAAAAGAAAATTGCAAATAGCTTAATATTTCAAAGAATTTAAAGATTACAAATATGAAAAGTCATTTCACCCCTCTCCTGAAAGAGCTGAACATTTTGATATTCGAATGGTTTCTGTAGCTTAAAGAAATGTCAGCGGTAGTGATATTTGTAGGAGTAGTACTAGAAGTTGTAGTTGTAGTAGAAGTATCATTAGTAGTCGAAGTATTAGTATTTAGAAGAAGTAGTAGTATCAGTAGTAGTAGTAATAGCTGTAGTAGTGGTCGTAGTATTTAATATAACAGTAGTAGTAGTAGAAATAGTAGTAGTAGGAATAGATTACTATTCCTGGCGGGACTGTCTACCAATATTATTTGGACAATTTAAAAATGTAATTGTTTTCCAATCTGCATATGTAGTATTTGAAGTAGCAGTAATAGCAGTAGTAGTAGTAGTACTAGTAGCAGTCGTACTAATAGCTGTAGTAGTATTAGTACTGGTAGTAGCATGAATATCAGTAGTTGTAGGAGCCAAATTCAATGTGATGTTAAATATTCACTTGTATTTACATGTTTAACTGTAATCACATCTTTTTCTACTTTGAATGTTACAAGGATGTCGTTATAATTTGTTATAGTAAGAAATACATGTAAGTGACAGACAACTGTCACTTTATGGAAGAAGAAGAGTTTGTCATAGGGAAAAGGCAAGTGATAATGACAGAGAAGGCTGTAGATGAAACAAGGAATAAGCTAATACAGCAAAGACGGACTAAGCTAGCTCAGCTAACGAGCAAAACCAGGGAAATAGAGCGACTACGGGAGGAGGATCCTGATTTTAGCACTATAAAACGAAAACTGAGAGTTGACTATGAAGGGTTACTCAGAGACTTTGAATAGAAGAACGATGCTCTGAAACAGTTCCTTACTGAGGAGGAATATATGAATGATCAGCTTTGTTGGTTAGAACCTAAAGCACATGAGGCCAATGTTTTCATTGCTAAAACTGAAAGATGGATAGAGTTATTTAATGAACGTGCTGAGCAAGCAAAGCTATGTGATGATGAAATCAAGCCCTCGGATAGCATATCCACAATACTGTCTACCACGAGTAGAAATAGTAAGAAACATGGATCAGAAAGTGGGAGTTCTGTGTCATCCACAGCATTATCTATTCGCCTTAAAGCAGAAGTGGAGAGAGCTACATTGCTAGCTAAGGTTGCCACATTAAAGCGAAAACAAGAATTGGAAAGGCAGGAAGCTGAATTAAAGGCTAAAAGAGAGGAGTTGGAGTTGAACATTGCTTTAGCAACTTCAGATGCTAAGCTTAAAGTGTTGGAAGATTTTGGCATTGGACGCATGTCGATAGTACATTCAACGCCAGGAATAAACAATGTCAGAGAAAACTTAGCATCAAGAGAAAGGCACGAGCATCGCAGCCATGTGGAAACTGGTCCAGTTCATCTTCCTAACCCACAGCCAAGCGATTATGGTCATTCAGTGCAGCCACCCAGGAACACTGAAATCAGTGGCAATGTTGTGGAGACATTGTGCAGTGTTATGCAGCAGCAAGCTAACATCTCAGAACTAATGATGAAGCAGCAAAAAGGATCAACTTTGCCGTCGTTGGACATTCCCACCTTTAAAGAAGACCTGCTCGATTACCATCTGTTCATAAGGGCCTTCGAGCATGGAGTAGAGGACCGTACTGATAATGCCAAGGATAGGCTCTACTATATGGAGCAGTTTACTAGTAGTCAGCCCTGAGAGCTAATTAGAAGCTGCCTCCACATGGATCCTGAGAGAGGATACAACAAAGCCAAGCAGCTTCTCAAGGAACAGTTCGGAAATGAGCACAAACTTGCTGTGGCCTACATCGATAAAGCCTTAAATTGGGCTCCCATCATCCCTGAGGATGTCTTTAAACGCCGACTCACTTTTCCTTACTGGATGCTGCAATGCCATGATGGACATTAGCTACCTGGAAGAAATGAACAATGCTGCCAACATGAAAGCTGTTGTCACAAAGCTACCTTACAAGTTGAGAGAAAGATGGAGGGGAATCGCATGTGACATTGAGGAACAGCAGGACAGGAAAGTCAACTTTAAAGACCAATCTGCCAATCCGTTAAATCAGCTACAAAGGTGCATGCAGAGGCAAAGACACAGGATTGGAGATGCAAGAAAACATTCACTACAAGCGCAATGCACATGGACCACAAGGTTAAAGACTTTGAACCAAGCATGCAAAAGGGTCCCACAGACATTGTTGCAACAAACTCATGCATGTTTTGTAAAGGACAACACAGCATAGACTCATGTAAAAAGATGAGAGGGAGGCCACACAAAGAAAAAATAGAATTTTTGCATCGCAAAGGACTGTGTTTCAGCTGTTTAAGGCATGGCCATATGAGCAGGAGCTGCAGTGAAAAGCTTTGCTGTCAGTTGTGTTCTTTAACACATCCCACACTCCTGCATATGAAAAGACGAGACGATGCAACTGAACAGGAAAGCAAAGCTACTGACAATACAGAGAGAAGTGGTGGTCTTCCAGTCACTAGTGCATTGGTATGTGCTGGAAATAAAGTATGTGGAGTCACTGGGGCCGGCGAAGAAGAGTGCATACTCTCAATAGTTCCTGTCCGAGTCAAAACAACAAAAGGAAATAAAACAGTGGAAACGTATGCCTTCCTTGATCCAGGAAGTACGGACTGCTTCTGCACAGAAAAGTTAATGAACCAACTTAAAGTCAGTGGAAGGAGAACAAGCATCTTACTGAGAACGATGGGTGATGAAAGACCTGTTGACACTTATGAGGTGTCCGGCATAGAAGTCAGTGATCTGTCTGAAGACAACTTCTTTGAGCTCCCAAATGCCTTCAGTAGAAAAAACATTCCTGTAAACAAAGAGAACTTTCCACATCAAGAGGATTTGAAAGGATGGTCTCATCTTAAAGACGTGAGCATTCCTGTAATCAATGCAGACGTGGGACTGCTCATCGGAGCTAATGCGCACAAGGCCATGGAGCCATGGCAGGTTGTGAACAGCATCAACGATGGACCCTACGCCACAAGAACTAGGCTAGGATGGACTGTAAATGGACCATTAAGAGAAAGTACCGCTCACCAGCAGGGAAAACCATGCAAGGTTTCATCAAACCGCATCTCAGTAACAAGACTTGATGACCTGTGGCAGCAGCAATTTAAGGTGGATTTCCCTGAGAGGGAAAAAGATGAACAGGTCGAGATGTCCAGAGATGATCATTGCTTCATGGACATGGTCACCAGATCAGCAAAGCTTCTGGATGGGCATTACAGCCTGTGTCTACCACTAAAGAACCAGATGGTCAACATGCCAAACAACCGTAAAGTTGCTGAGCAGAGAGCACTTAACCTACGGAGGAAGTGTGCTGAAGATCATAGGAAAGAGTTTGATCCAGAAGTGGCCGACACAGTGCTTCAGAACTTTTATGTGGATGATTGTCTCAAGTATGTGGCAACAGAAGAGAAGGCAGTTGTGCTGTGTCAGGATCTAAGAGAAATCTGTTCCAAGGGAGGTTTCCGTCTCACAAAATGGGTCAGCAACGGCCGTAAAGCCCTAAACTCAATTCCAGGTGGTGAGTTGGCCAAAGAGGTGAAGAACCTGGATCTCGAACAAGACCAACTCCCAATTGAGAGAGCCCTGGGTGCACACTGGTGTGTTGAGTCAGATACCTTTCAGTTTAAGATTACTGTCAAAGACTGTCCTTTTACCAGAAGAGGCCTCCTTTCAGTTGTTAGTTCAATCTATGACCCCTTAGGAGTTCTCGCACCAGTGGTGTTGCCAGCAAAGAAAATCCTTCAGGAACTGAGTCGGATGAAAATGAGCTGGGATGACGACTTACCAGAAAAGGTCAAACAACAATGGACAGATTGGTTGACAAGACTTCCCAATCTAAAGGACTTCAAAGTCAACCGGTGCATCAAGCCACCAGGATTTGGAAATCCTACATACACACAGTTGCACCACTTTGCGGATGCAAGTGAGGAAGCTTACGGCACGGCTAGCTACTTACTGTTGCGGAACGAGAGAAATCAAGTTCACTGCACATTCATCATGGGGAAGGCCAGAGTGGCGCCTTTAAAGCAACCTACCATCCCACGGATGGAGCTGACGGCAGCAACAGTCGCTGTGAAAATGGACAAGCTGCTGAGAAAGGAGCTACAGTTGGAGTTATCCAATTCTGCATGTTGGACCAGGGAATACTTGCCACAGCTCCAGGAACGGCAAAGATGGTCAAGAGCATCGAGAAACTTCACTCTGGGAGACATCGTTCTTCTAGTGGATGACTCTGCTCCAAGAAACTCTTGGGTCATAGGGAAGGTCATTAAGGCACTTCCAGACCACAAAGGACTTGTTCGTCAGGTCTGCATAAAGACGAAGACTACTGTACTTTTCGGACTATAAGCCGCTACTTTTTACCCCACGCTTTGAGGCGTCGGCTTATAGTCCGGTGCGCTTTATATACAGATTTTTCCGTAGCTTTTCTCCGCCACAACAACAACCGCAACTTCCGGTTCCGGTCTAACAGCAGCAAGCCAGTTAGCCGTAAATGCTATTCAGAGCTATGAGCAGAGAAGATCAGCTTTTTCTCAAGTCTGCCAGTGGATCCTAACAGCTCAGAACAGTGTGACAGAATCCACCTTCACCAACGGGTTCTGAAAGTCTGGGATAGTACGAGATTACGGGGACAGCGTAATGAGGACGACAACGCAAGCTCAGGCGCGGATTTGCCCCGGTTCATGATGTGGTGTGTTCAAGGACCCAAATGCAGACTCCTTTTTTACAGTTTTTTTTTTATAGTTCTACAAAACTTGTTCTACAAAAAAAAAAATGCAGACTCCGGACAGCAGAGTTATATTGCAAACCTCAAAAACAGCACACAAAAACACGCATTACGCTGTCCCCTTAATCTAGTACTATCCCAGACTTTCAGAAGCCCTTGGTGATGGTGGATTCTGTCACACTGTTCCGCGCTGTTAGGATCCACTGGCAGACTTGAGAAAAAGCTGATCTTCTCATGCAGCGTGTCGACGTTGCTCATAGCTCTGAATAGCATTTACGGCTAACTGGCTTGGCAACAACAGCTATTCAGAGCTATGAGCAACAACAGTTACCGGTATTGCCTCATTGCTTTTCGTTTGGTAGCCGTGAGAGACCTTAGTCTGTAATGCAAGTATGTCTGCATGAAAAGATGTACAAAGTGTTAGATCCTGGGGTACTTCTGGCCCGATACGGGGCTACTTACTGACTTAGCTCTCTATTAAAAGATTGTCAAGCTGGTGTTCTTGCGAGGGAACTCGCCTGGCTCTTCTAACTGCCGTTACTCCCGACGTCTACCCTGCTTCCTCCGGTCTGAGTGCGCTCCGCTGAGGGGCCAGCCTCGCCCCGGGCGCTCCTACCAATCGCGTCGGTTCTGGCAGCTTCCCTCTTCTGGATCCGTGCTCTTGGTAAATGCCAGGTTAGGTTTTAACGGCTAGGATTACTTCTAAAACCGTAAGGCAGCGGTTCCCAAACTTTTTAGGCCGCGCACCCCCTTCTACAGCCCGACTGGGTTCGCGCACCCCCCCCCCCCCCCTTAATAAAAAAAAAAAAAAAGAAGCAACAGAGCCTTTTAAGCCTTCATAGCCGCATAAGAATCGGACCAATGAGAGAACAGTTTGCTCGCGCGTGGCATTTGTTTACAAGATTTAGTCCGCTGTTAAATGTTGCAGTGTGAACACGAACCGAACAAAGGAGCAACTGCAACAAAGCAAACGAACTGAAGGTGTGAAAACGCCCTGAAACACTGCAACAAAGTTTCAATAACTTTCAGTGACACAAGGCTTCACTTTTAAAGAGCAATACGGATGCGAGCACACACGCACAGGCTCAGAGGCAGATTATCACATTTCATTTACAATTAATGAGCGACTAATGTAGCCAGGATGTCTTCGGACAAAGCATCGATGCGGCGCGACACAGTGTTGTTGGACACCGGGATCATGTCCAACTTTTTTACTTCTTTCTCCCCAATCATACATTCCACCATCTCTCTGGCAGCTATCAAGCTCACGTCTTCGGCGATTGTGTGCGGTAGCCCCTTTCTCGCTATTCTGTAACCAGATATGAAGCCCGTAGTGCGTCATTTATAGACCCAACACATGAATGAGACTGCAGTTGTTTTGGGCTGTTTTGTAACTCCTCCAATTTCGATATAAACAATGTAAGGAGCTTTTGACTTGCACTGGCATGCTTGGTGTTCAGGTGGCGACGTAAATAAGAGCTTCAGACTGTTAGCCAGAACCTCACTGCACACCACGCACTGTGGCTTTGGGCAATCTGCGTTCCCAATCCAAGTGAAGCCCAGACACAGATACTTTTCATCATATTTCCTCTTTTTTTTCCCAGTCTGATGCTCTCTCTCGTTTCCTCTTTTTCACCTTGACTCCGCGATGAGCCGATGTGCTCCCGATTTGTCTGTGCTGCACCTCTCCGTTCCCCTCGCCTCCGATTCCGCTCTCTCTCTCTGTCCCTCTCCTCTTTTACGACTGATAGCTTCAGATGTCCCACCTGACAGTTTTTAAATTAAAATTACATTTTTTTTAAATATTTAATATTATTACACCATCAGACCGCCATTACACTTTTCCTCTCGCGCACCCCCTAGAGGCAGCTCGCGCACCCCCAGGGGTGCGCGCACCCCACTTTGGGAATCCCTGCCGTAAGGGATTGTTAAGTGGATTCGGTCTCTAGGATAACCTTACAGAACTCAGTTGTTAGACATACAATGGATTTAACTTTTTACTGCCACGAGGAACTTTTACTACTTGAGCAAATAAATGCACTTGAGAAATTTACTTTAAATGCAGATTAGATATTTATTGCAGGTTATATTCAGTTAGTTAGCAAGGGTTAAGCTACAGCGCACATAAAATGTTACTACACTTGATTCGTTACTTTAATTTTCTTCTTAGATTATACTCATTGGTTTTAGATGCCGAGACGGCTCGGTTGGAGCTGGATTTCCAAAGGTGCGATGAAAAGGTTCTTTTGGAGTTGTTAGGAGCGAAGGTCTGGCCAGACCCTCGGATTCCTCCTGCTCTCGCAGCGGAGTTCGGCCAACAGTCCTCAAGGCTCAGTACAAAGTCTTTCTAGGGCTGCTGTGTTCCTCCATTGTTCAGTTGTTAAAGTCGAGCAGTGGGGAGAGGAAAATCTCCATCTTTCAATTCTTTGTCCACGAACAGCGGTCTTCTTTCCGTGAACCGAGACGAAGTCCTCGAATACTTCAGTTGCAATCGTCCGTATCTTCTTCTCAGAGCGTCTGGACGGCCCGTGCAGAAATCCCGTCTTGCTGTTTGCAAGTTACTTCTTTTATAACACTTTTGGGCTGCCTCTCGCGTCTCTCCCCCCTCTTCCCCAACACGTCCTCCCTCAGCCCATGATTAACATGACATCATTGATTTGGTGCAAGTGCTTCGAAAAGTACCTACATTTTGTGTGTGTGTGCATGACGAAATCACCCCAACTTCCCTGTCTGGGCGCTTACTTAATCAAGCTCTGCGCATGTCTGGGTGTTCAACATCTGTTGCACTTCCCCTTTTCCTACACTCACACATTTCTAACACAGATTAGTTATCATAATCACAGTTACAGTTGTTATAATCAGTTACTTAGTACCCATTTGCTTATAAAATGATTGTTGATCTCATCCTTCATCATTATTGTGCTTTGTCTTTTCTTCTCAACCACCGTTATTTCCCCATCCCTTGAAGCTAACACCCTGCTGACTTCCTCTTTCTCCGTACTTTCTACACCCAGACTACACTATACTCAGATACACATATTATTATTATTATCAGGTTTACATTTGTTAAAATCACTTTACATTTGTTATGTAATACATGCTTGCTTTAAAATGATTATTAGATTTCATCCGTTAAACTATAATTATACGCTCTATGTCCCTTTAGCCTAATTTACATACCGAACATGTATTCCCTCATTTAAAGCAGCTTCCCTGGGATCTCAACTATTTTGACAAAAGATATATTATATATTCGCTAATGCTAATCGCGGTTAGCATTTCCCCATTGGCCGTAATGTTAAAATTAGCTTAGAAGCTAGCAACATGTTATGATGTTCATAGAAGAAGACAACTTTAGTACGGTACTGTTAAAAGCATCTTGCTGTTCAACAGGGACACCTGCGGCTTATAGACCAGTGCGGCTTATCTATGTACACATTCTTTATTCTGTTAAAATCAGCTGGTGCGGCCTATATACAGGTGCGCTCTATAGTCCGGAAAGTACGGTAGTGTTTACACAGGCCCATTACAAAGCTGTGTCTGCTTTTGGAAGACGAACAGTGCTAAAGACTGAGCAACAGTGAGGAGTCTGTTATCTGCCTCCGGCTCTTATATCGTTATTTTGTGAGAATGTTCCTCTACAGTACATGGCTCTCTTATTTTAAGTTAGATAATTGTTTCAAATGTTAAATCTTGAGAACAATTAGGGGCCGGTGTGTTGGAGCCAAATTCAATGTGATGTTAAATATTCACTTGTATTTACATGTTTAACTGTAATCACATCTGTTTCTACTTTGAATGTTACAAGGATGTTATATTCAGTTAGTTAGCAAGGGTTAAGCTACAGCGCACATAAAATGTTACTACACTTGATTCGTTACTTTAATTTTCTTCTTAGATTATACTCATTGGTTTTAGATGCCGAGACGGCTCGGTTGGAGCTGGATCTTCAATGGTGCGATGAAAAGGTTCTTTTGGAGTTGTTAGGAGCGAAGGTCCGGCCGGACCCTCGGCCCTCCTGCTCTGCAGCAGAGTTCGTTCAGCGATCTTTGATCTTGTTAAAGTTGAGCAGGGAGGATAGGTGGTTCTTCGTCTTTCAATCTCTGCTCATAGAAGGGCCGTGTTCTGCTTTCGTCTTTTCCTCTTTCTTCATTCTTCTTTTCTTCTTCTTTCTTTTCTCGTCTTTCTTTGTTCTCGCTTCTTTCTCGCTTCTCGATTATTTTCTTCTTTCTTTTCTTGATTCTTGAGCAAAGACGAAGTCCACCGCTGCGTCTGTAGAGCGAAGTCCAGGGTCCTCTCAGATGGAGCACTAGGATGGCTCTTACGACGTTATCCTCTCGTCTGTTAGTGTGTTACTTCTTTTATAACACTTTTGGGCTGCCTCTCGCGTCTCTCCCCCCTCTTCCTCAACACGGGGTCCCTCAGCCCGTGATTAACATGACATCATTGATTTGGTGCATGTGCTTCGCAAAGTACCTAACTTTTGTGTGTGTGTGCATGAGGAAATCACCCCAACTTCCCTGTCTGGGCGCTTACTCAATCAAGCTCTGCGCGTGTCTGGGTGTTCAACATCTGTTGCACTTCCCCTTTTCCTACACTCACACATTTCTACCACAGATTAGTTATCATAATCACAGTTTACAGTTCAATCAGGAGAGACTTGTTTCATAAGTTAACAATGATTTATTATACAAGCGTCAAATATGAAAAGTGCAAAGTCTTTGGCGATTGGACTCCATCCTGAAGTACTATCACTGAGGGTAGGGATACTGAGGTCCAACAGGCCTAATCCCCCCTGGAGTCCAGACACTGGTGGTGGTGATGAAAGGAGTTGCTGCAATCTGATGATGAATCAGGAGCATGACTGTGATGCTGACTGGAGGCGACTGGGGTGGAGGAGGGTTGCATCTGCTTAGCTGAAATGACAACTGCCAGCAGCAGAGAGGAGAACACTATTTAAAGATTGACAGCAACGATATGATTAGCTTGAGGAACCGGTGTGCCGACATTTGTTATAGTTAGTATAGTTAGTTATATAGTTACAGTTGTTATCAGTTTACTTAGTACACATTTGCTTATAAAATGATTATTGATCTCATCCTTCATCATTATTGTGCTTTGTGTCTTTTCTTCTCAACCATCATTATTTCCCCATCCCTTGAAGCCAACACCCTGCTTACTTCCTCTTTCTCCGTACTTTCTACACAAAGACTGCACTATACTCAGATACACATATTATTATTATTATCAGGTTTACATTTGTTAAATCACTCTATGTATTAAACATTCGTTATGTAACGATCATACACTTTATCTTTCGATTACACTTTAACAATTGATTTCTGAGTATATGCTTTATGCTTTTTATATCCTGACCTTCCCCTGATCGTGCATGCATGTTTTCGAGGCAGCTCTCGTGAGCTCAACTCTTCTCGACACTGTGGATACGTATAGTATGTCGAAGTAATCAGCGTACTTTTAGGAAGAAAGGAAGTTGATTGACTGACTTGTACGAAGGAAATGGATCAATAAAACACGTATTGCTTTCATCTACGAGCGGCGTCGGTGTGAGCTATGTGCTAAGGACTAGAAACACGCGTCAACTAAAGGTTACTTTAGTAAAGGTACTTACTGCTAAAGATTTGGACGCTACAGTAGTAGTAGTAGCAGTATAAGTAATAGTAGTAGTCCGAGTAATAGCAGTAGTGGTAGTAATAATATTGATGGTAGCAGTAATAGCAGTCGTAATAGTAGCAACAGCAAACGTTGTAGTAGAAGTAGTTGTAGCAGTAGTAGTAGTAATACTAGAAATACTAGCAGCAGTATTAGTAAGAGCATTCATTATTTCAACAAAAAAGCCAAATTTTGAGCTTGATGTTTAAATACAGTTCATCCATGGGGCTTTTATTTTGAAAGGGTGGGGCTGGGTGGGGGAGAGAGTGGGAGAGGAGACATAATCATAATGTTTGACACATAAACAGAGGTTATTAAATTACAGGCTTCATCACAAGCATTTCAGTTAGAATTCACTCTGTGGGGCTTTTATTTTGAAATGGGGTTGGGGGGAGAAGAGATGGACTCATAATGTTAGATAAACACAAACAGGTTATTAAATGTCAGGCTTCATCGTAAGCATTTCAGTTAGAATTTATTCTGTGGGGCTTTTATTTTAAAATGGGGGGTGTGTGTGGGGGGATCCTCTAAAGATCTCGAAGAACCTGAATGACTGTATGAGAGAGAGACAGAGAGAGAGAGAGAGGGAGGGAGAGGAGTGCATGTGTGTCTGTGAGTCTGTGTTTATCAACATCACTGTTGGGATCTGACTATATGGCTTCGACATGTGCTGTGGAACAAAGAGAGTCAGGTCTTCCCTTTTGCAAGCAAAGGTTTCATCCTGATTGTAGTTTGATAAGCACCAAACCCCCTCTGAAGGAATTTCACATTAGGTTGTGAGTTTCCTCCCCCCCCCAAAAAACTATGCGTTCCTGAAGTTACCTGAAAGCACCGCTGCAATCTCATTGGCCAAGGGCCAAGACACCCCAGGACCCCTGTGGTTCAGCAACTGTTCTACAAAACTCCTGCAGCCCCCACCTCAATGCTTTTTCCACCGATCCCTACGGGGTAGCAGGAGGCACACCAACGTTGTTCCTCTTTTTAACCAAAATCCTAGGTTTCACAGTTATATTCGCTGGCCGAATTCACCAAACTGTCTATTTTATCTTTGTTCGTATCCACGAAGCGAACCCTTTTAATCCTGCAGAAGTGAAGAAGCAAGACTTCTTCAGAAAGAGAGACAGAGAACTTCCACTCTCCACTCTCCACCAAGCGCCTCGTCCGCTCCGGCCATAAGGACGCGAAAGTCCCTTATCCAGACGACAGCGATTCTCTCCCACCGAGAGCATACCTCCCGCGGCCCGCAGCCTGAGCCCACTGAAGCTCAGAAGAACCCCTCAGAAGAACCCCCCTCAATCACCACGATTGCATCGTACCGTAAGGCGAAATAGATTCTGGGCAGAGTTAGAGAGAGTTTAATTTGTGTTTATTTTATCTTGTTTGTGTGCTTACAGTTTTTCTCGATTGCTAAGACACATTTCTTGAAACGGTCACCCATTCTCTCAAAACTGTAAACACAAAACCTCATCTTCAAGCACTATTTACAAAACCTCTGAATCCTCTTGCAAAATGAAACTTTCGCCTCAAAACAGTTTTACCTGTGCTCAAAATCAAACACTGCTCTCAAATCATAAACAAAGTGATCAAAAGAATATACACTATCAAGCAGTCAGTAAACAATACACCAATAAATAGAAAGCGCATTGTTCAAAACATATAGTTCTCAGGGAGAAGTAGATTTTTAATCTCAAAACTAATTTCATATGAACGAAAACATGTTCTATTACAGTCGCTCAAAATTGATCAGAAATGACTACTGTGCTTTGCTCTTTGCAATTTCTTTTGTTCTTCCTCCTCCTTGGACCCCTATTTTTACAGTACTGTACCCTGCATCTCACAAACGTGTCCTTTGTCTCTGTGGTACTGTAATTCTTGTTCTTTGTTGATATGAACCTGCAACCAGTCAACATCTATTGAGCAGTCAGTACTGTGACTGTAACAAATAGAAAGCACCATGTTCAAGGCCATACAATTTGTTTATTGTACACTGTCGATTCCCTGGAAGTTTGTGTTGTCTTGTATCACTCGTTCCTGGATTTCTCTGAGTCGTATTACAGTAAAATATCTTGAAGGACCATGCCCACTATAACAGTCTCTTGCTCCTGAGTGAATATAGCTCTCCTTCCACCTGCATGTGGCAGCCTTGCAGTTCTACAAAAAGTAGATGTGAAGTTACAAAAAATATTCATGCAGTACAATACATACAGTGATGAACTTTACAAATGTCTATTGAAACAGCTGCATATAGTGTCGTACAGTCAATTTGCAATTACAAAAATACAGTAGCATACTGTACCTGTTCTCTTCTCTGAATGTCCTTACTATGGTGGACACAGAAAATCGGCTCAAATTGGGGTGCAGTCTAAGTCCTGCTTCCCTCATTGTCAGTCCGTGGACTATAACATGGTCTATGACTGTTGCTTGAATTTCATCAGATACTCTTTCCACTCTTTGTCTTCCTCTTCCTATTCGTCCTCCTCTTCCTCGTCCTCTCACATTGTTTCTTCTATCCATTCTCAGACTTTCTCCTTCCCACCTTCAACCACCTGTTTGCTCTCTAAACTGGCTTATATTGGTTGTGTCACATCATTTGATACAAGTGAAATCAATTTTGAGTGATTGTGTTGAATCAATGACATGTGTTCTCTATTTGTATTTGATTGTTGCCACTTGTGTTTACCAGTATGGATGACATGTGCATTAGAGTGCAGAATGTGTTTTGAGACTGAGAATGTGTTTAGAGTTTTGCTGAAAAGTCTAAGTGAGATCTGCAAATTGTGTTTTACCATGTGACACAGTTTAAGGTATTGACAACAGACTGCACAATTAGCTAAATGAGTTCAGGCAACTGAGAACTTTGTTCAGCCAATGGGTTTTAGTGTTTTAGCAATTGAGAAATACTGTAAAGTACTGTTCATTTTTATAACGTGGTGTAGAGAATCGCCGACACTAACGATCGCTGAGATCGTTGGGGTTGTGTAGAAGTAGCGTGTATTCCATGCTACTGTGATTTATGGTGAGACAGCCGCCTAGTGAGGTCGAAGTTGCTTCTCATCAGTTCAGGAGGTCAGAACCGCCGGCTGAGACAAAGAGTCGCGGTTCTTGCTCCCCTGGCTGAGAGAGCAATCTTCCGTACTCCCGCGCGGTGCAGAGGATCGTAATCGCTTATTTAATTAAATTTTGTTTTGTTCCTTTCCCTTCTCTTTTACTAACCCACACACACACATATATCTTTGAGCTAATGTAGCTACGTGCTTAACAACTACCGGCACGTGTAGACGCCGGGTCTCCTGTTGGCTATCCGCCATTTTGGGTCTCGCGCATGAGAGACGTCACCACGTCCCAACTACGCCACTGAGCTGTTCCCTCGCTCCTCCCCCTTTCCACACACACACACACACACACTCCCCCCCTCTTTTCAATAGTCTGTTGATTTTAGATAGCGTGCCCATGAATGTATAGTTGTTGTTAGTTCAGATATTAGTTGATGAGATCATTAGTATTAGAATGTAATAAACTCTGTTATATTTTAAAGAGCAGCTGTCTGTGATTACTTTGTGCATGTATTGTGATAATAGCTGTATATGTGGTCTGTGCTCGAACTTAAACCTTCACTTTCACTCTGAATGTGTAATAGTACTCAGACCATTGACACTGTGAGTGAACACTAATTATGAGACTAGTTTTATCATTTGGTTATTGGTCCCTGTTCGCAGGGTGGTGCCCCGTTATTATTAATAATCATTAATAATTGTTACTGTAGAAGCGTGAAATGAGGATGGAGTCAGGACGAATCGGAGTTTGCAATCCAGCGGGAATCGTTTAATGCACAGTCGAACATGCGAGGTGGCATATGGAGACAGATTCCAAATCTAACTGTCTGACCAACTCTTTTATAAACCTAACACACGCCTTTTTCAGCTGTGGTTCATCAATCAAACCTGTCTGTTCAATTCAAACAGGACACATCTGGGCTTCTAATCTGGGAGGGTTCCATTTCGTTTTTACAGAGAACAACTCTATGTATGGTGTTGTTTTCGTCCTTTTGAGAGATTAATCACACTATCTGTCTGAGGGAGGCATTTCCCGAAAGCTAACAGACAGAACAATTTCCCGATATCTCCTTCGAATTCACAATAACACGTTACGTAACTTGTTTTTAGTTCAAGTCCAGTTCAGTTATAATGCAGATTTTCTCCTACACATCCCTCCTCTGAGGGTTTCTTAACCCTCATCCTAACTTTTTATAACTTTTGTCAATTTGCGAAACTGGAACCTAAAATTTTGATCCCTGCCTTCATTGCAACAACACAAGTGATTTTTGTAAATTATATGTGATTGATTATATACCAATACAGTAACAATACAATACAGAACATTTGAGTTCGTAAGATAATTCAAATAACATCATTCAATGCTCAGATTCACCTTCATATAAGGGCGAAAAAACCCACAGATTGCATTGCAGGAAAAACTCCCTTATGGTCCTTCCCCGCCAAGCGACCACCTTTTTGGTATGAAGTGAATCTGTTCTTGCTTACAACCATGTATTAACAGATACATCACACATTTAATTTCTGCTAACTATTGAACAATATATCAGTATTCATTAGATGCAACGTCTGTGATAAACCTATATGCTATAATACTTGTGCACTGATTATATAAATCATGACTATGAATATACGTGAATATAGAAATATCTGATTACAATACATTCAAATTTATAGTGAAACAGTTTGAACAGATGATAAAACATGTGACGTGGTGTTTCTTGGACGTGTGTACTTTCAACAAAGTTCGGGCTCTCGTTCTTATGGTGAGTTGCCCCCAAGTCCTGTTTCCCCCATGTCCTCTGAGTCCTCCAGATAATCCGGAATGGGAAACAGGTCCGGAAACAGGTCCGGTCGTCCAACCACCATTTGAGCGAACTGGGCCTTTGTCCCTTGCTCCATCGTCATCATGTTCATCATCTGAGCCAGTTGGAGATTTGCCATGACACCCATCTGTTTGTCCATGCTCCTCTGGCACTGTCTCCTCAGGATGGGTACGATGCAACATGCCAATAGAAAAGCCACAATTAAAACTATTAGTGCGCCAATTCCTGCTTTTACCAACACAGACCCCCATTGTCCCAAAATTTGGTCTAACCAATCCCATGACCACCCCCCCTTGCCAGCGTTGTCCTTAACTTCCTGTCTCAAACCCCGAATTTTCCCCATTGCAACAGCAAATGTCCCATCAGGTGCAGTGTTATTGGGAATGAATGTACAACACTGTTTCCCAAACATTTGACATACCCCACCTTTTTCAGCTAGAATCCAATCTAATGCTTGTCTGTTTTGCCATGCCATTGTACTGGTCTGGTGTA
The DNA here is from genome assembly GCF_949748355.1 of Melanostigma gelatinosum. Lineage (NCBI taxonomy): Eukaryota > Metazoa > Chordata > Actinopteri > Perciformes > Zoarcidae > Melanostigma > Melanostigma gelatinosum. The sequence goes on from NC_136652.1 coordinate 399,857, forward strand.
GCTGCTCACCCAACCCCTTAAAGGCCTCATTACTGTAATTCAGGTACCTCTGCTGATTGTAGTAGATATAATTGATCCAGTTAACGTTTTTGTTGATAGTAATCCAGGGTAATATAGATTCAAATCCTGCCTTAATCTCATCTTGTGCTTTAAATTCCTTTGGAATCCCTTTAGGCTGTCCTATAGCGTCTAACTGGATACTTTGGTCCAGCGTGGATTGTCTCTTATACCTACGCTTCTCGTCGGGCACTTCCATCATTTTAATTGTTTCCCCTGCCCCGTTATATATTACCACTACCGGTAATCTCATTCGAACTAACGCGCACAGCCCTACCCATCTGGGCGGCAGAATATTTAGTAAAACATTTTCACCACACATCCAATAGCTGTCGGCTATTCCTGTTGTCTGTTCACTCAACAAATGAAGAGTGGGAATGGTCATAGTTATGTTATCACAGTTTTGGTCAAGTGGTATTTCGTTCTCATACCATACTGGTCTCCTGATAAACAAAGAAGTCATATTAGCCTGTGGGAACCAGGACACCACCCAAGTTACTTTACAGTACACGGTAGTATTACCTAAGTCAACCCTTCTTTTGTCTGACGCAAATCCACCACTGGCAAAACATTCATATTCTTGTAATTGATCTACTTTATAATTAGTGGGAGGCTCGTTCTGCGTTGTGGAAATCATAAATTCTGCACATGCATTTCGTAGTTGATATTCAGGATACAGATCTAAATAGTTGTGCTTCTTTTGGGATCCAAACAAGAGTCTACATTGAACACCACACATAGGAAGTCTGAAGATTGAAGCCAACCCTTCTCTGGGGATGAATCTTCCCTCTCTGCATTCATGCTGTTGTGTCTTTGCGCACTCTTTGAAAGTATGCTTTTCTGCGACTACTACAGGCAATGTTGTTGGAGCTTCTGAGCACATTATGCATTCAATCGAGGTCATCTCTTTTACTGAGTACCATGCCCATCTATACCACCCATTCTGATTAGCATGCTCCCAGTCTTCATCTTCTGTTATTCTAACACTTCTCTGCATTGGCTTGAATTTTCTCCCTGAGTCTTCTACATCATCTACCGTTCTGTTCCATCCCTCCTCTGGGTCATGACTGTCATAATTATCATAATCATAACTCATGTTTTTACCTATTTTTGTAGCTCCTTCGGCTCTCTTTACCGTTGGAACAATAGTCGAGTTCGTTACCACTACATTAGGAATTACTGTCGTGTTCATCGTGTCTACTTGTTTTCCAGTTGTTGTTACTAATGAATGGCTTGGTTTTGTGCTAACCTCACTTGGCACTGTCACGTGCACAGGAGTGCTTGGAACTTTGATTGGCCATGGTTTTGGAGTAGTTGTAACGGCGGTTGTACCGCTGCTCAAATTAACTCTTAAGGTTGTAGTGATAACGGTTGTTACCTTTATCTCACTCTCAGACTTAACTGGCTTGGGGGTAACTGTATGGTTATCATTATTGTCGATAGGGTTCATCAATGGTATAACTGTTGGATTGGTTTTGGTTATTTCAGCAGATGGAGTTGTACCTTTTGTTTCCTTATTTATCAATTTGGCAGTTACATTTTGGTCTTCTATCACCTCTTCCCATCCCCACATGGGGTGAAGTTGTCTCTTTCTACGTATTTTAGCATGCAACTGTCTAAACACTTGATGTGCTGGTTTGAGCTTTAATGACAATGCTGGCATAGGTCTCGGTCTAACATGGGATGGAATATATGTGGTTGCATCGTACTCAACTGATTCATGGTATCTGGCTCTCTTCCAGGATGGCTGAGTCATCATTTGGCCGCTGTCCTGCATGCTCTTTGACGTCATCGCAGGTTTCTCCATCGTCAGCGTCTCCTGTCCCATGCTTCCCGACAGCATCCATATCAGAAAGCTGATTAGTTTCAACATTTGTTCCAGGCTCACCTTGTTTGTCATTTTCTTCTGACTTTACACCGTCCTTATTTTTGTCTTGGACTTTCGTGCAATGACTCAGGTGATACCACGTTGTACTTCCCTCGACTTGGACAGCTGTTGGCGTCGCTCGCACCACTCTGTAGGGACCTTCTCGTCTTGGCTCGTGCCACTTTCGTCTGAAGACTTTAATGTACACGTGGTCCCCTGGAACCACTGGTTTCTCTGGTTTCTGGTCAGCCCCCGGCTCCTTTCCTTTCTCCTGTAAATAGATGGATCTATGTATGGCAGTTAGTTGCTTCATATAGTCCTTTAACTCTATTTGCAGTTGCTCAAGTGGGGGCCCCTTGTAGGGTCCCCTCAGTTGAGGTGCTGGCATAGGTCTGCCTGTTAGCATTTCATGCGGCGTTAAGTGCGTGCTTCTGTGAGTTTGCATGCGATAGCTCATTAGCGCAAGTGGCAATGCATCTACCCAGTTTAGCGTAGTACTAGCACAGATCTTATTCAACTTTGCCTTTAGCGTTCCGTTAATCCGTTCCACTAACCCTTGGCTTTGTGGATGATACACGGCGCCCAATCTCTGTTTGATTCTCAACTGTTGTAAAATCCCCTTGGCTATTTTCTGCACAAATGCTGAACCATTATCTGAGCTTATTTCTGATGGTATGCCAAATCGTGGTATGACTTCCTTAGTCAGAAATTTAATAACTGTGTCAGCTCCTAGGTTCTTTGATGGAGTTGCTTCCACCCAGCGACTGAATCGGTCAATTACCACTAGCATATATCTCTTTCCATATGCTGATTTTATCATGTCCACATAGTCTATGACTAAGTGTTTAAATGGCCCTTCTGGGACAGGAATGTGTCCCACAGGTGTTTTTATGCTTTTGCGCACATTATTTTGGGCACATATTTCACATTGGTTCAACACTTCATCCACCATTGCTTGCATAAATGGTGACCAATATCCTTGTCTCCTCAATCTTTTCAGGACTTCCCCCCTCGAACAGTGATCATCACTGTGCGATTCTGAAATGAGAATGGTCAACAATGCAACAGGTGCTACCAACAATCCTTGATGTGTTCTCCACAACCCCATATCATCAATTGTTGCCCCCCTTTGCATCCACATGTTATGTTCACTTTGGTCTGCTTTTTGTTGTATCTGGATAATGTCTTCGGGCGTGACTACAGGCTCTAGTGACACCACTGGTGATAGAATAGCTACTTTACACTTGGAAGCTGCTTTTGCAGCCTCATCTGCAGCATTATTTCCTGTTATAATGTCATCATTCCCTTTCCGGTGTGCCTGACATTTAATGATCGCAAGCCTCGTCGGGCCCATCATTGCTGATATCAGGTCCATTATCTGTTTTTCATGCTGTATTGGACTTCCATCTGTTTTTCTGAAACCTCTCTGTTTCCACAATGCTCCAAAGAGTTGTGTGACGCCTAGTGCATACTGGCTGTCAGTGTAAACGTTTGCGACTCTGCCTTTAGCGAGTCTGCACGCCTCAGTCAATGCTTTTAATTCGGCTAGCTGTGCTGAACATGGCTGATCACAACCTTCAGCTTTCACTGTCACAAAGTCACTGCCTATTTGCTCAATCACGGCAAATCCGGCATGATTACCTAAGTAGTCCCTGTAGCAGGACCCATCCACAAAGTACGTCACATCTGCGTTTATTAACGGAGTAGACTCTAGGTCAGGTCGCAACTTGGTATACTTCATTGTCTCTGCCACACACTCATGTGGCTCTCCTTCAAATTCAAATGGAATAACATTTGCTGGATTTGTAGTTATACATTTCTTTATTGTCACATCAGGATATGTCAAGAGCGGCATGTACTGCAAACACCTTGCTTGTGTCACCACAAACTTTCCTTGGTTTATCAACTCAGTGATTTTGTGATGTGTGTGTATGACTACAGGATACCCCATCGTTACCGTTGCTGCTTTCTCATATGCATAATGCACTGCTGCCAGCCCTTGATAACATGGAGGCCACCCTTGTGCTACATTGTCCAGTTTTGTACTGTAATATGCAATCGGTTGTTTTGGACGACCACTACACGTCTCCTGCATCAATACTGCTGAAACGTACATGTCCTGTCGATTAGATACATAAAGCAGAAATGGTTTGTCATAATCAGGTGTTGCAAGAGCCGGAGCTCTCTGCATCTCTTGTTTGATTGTTTCAAATGCTACCAAGGACTTGTCTGTCCATTGTAACGGAGCTCTTAACGTCTGGGTTCCTGCGTCCTTCATGATTTCTCTTAGTGGAGCAGTTTTTTCAGCATAGCTTTCAATCCACTCGGAACAAAATCCAGTCATTCCTAGAAATGTCATTAACTGGCCCACTGTTCGAGGACGTGGCGCTTTACTCACTCCCTCTAGCTGGGAGGGTGACATTGCAATGGCTCCATGGGAGATCATTCTCCCCAGATACTCTACTTGCGGTTGGCAGTACTGTAGTTTTGTCTGAGAGGCTTTATGTCCTCCTTCTGCTAAACTCTGGAGTACTTTGATTGAGTCTCGATGACAATCATCGATTGTAGATGAGCAGATCAACAAATCATCAACATACTGTATTAATGTGCTATTAATAACAATATTTTCAAGATCCTGTCTCAAAATCTGATTAAACACGTGAGGGCTATGCTTGAAGCCCTGTGGAATACGTGTGTAACTGAGTTTTCGTCCTCTGTATGTAAAGGCAAACAGATGTCGAGAGTCTTCAGCCAATGGAATGCTGAAGAATGCTGAGCACAAATCAATTACTGTAAAAAATTTAGCATTATGTGGCACATTCGTGAGGAGTGTATGTGGATTTGGCACCTCGGCTGGCCAATCTTGTACTACATCATTTACTGCTCGCAAGTCATGCACAAGTCGATATTTTGATTTGTCGTTTTTTGGCACTGGTAGTATGGGAGTGTTGCAGTTGCTGTATGTCTCAACCAACACTCCTGCGTTTATCAGACCTTCAATTGTCTTACTTATCCCTTCTTCAGCTTCAGGCTTTAAAGGATATTGTGGGCGATACGGCAGTTTCACGTTTGGTTTTAATTCAATTTTTACAGGATTGGCAGACTTTACCAACCCTACATCACTGTCATGTTTTGACCACACTTGATCTGGCACGTGCGTCAACATGTCTTCCATAAAAGTGTTTCTGCTTTCTTCACTTTTAGTTGCTGTTTTTAGTATTTTTCGCGTTGGTATCGTTACTACCTGCGGTTTTGCCATCATTGATGTTCCACAAAGGATTTTGATCATCTTTTTATCTTGTGATGAAAAAATTAGTGGGTTGTCTGTTTCTTGCCACTCAATCTGTGTAGCAACATGCATCATTGGACCGAGGTCTTTTGATTCAAACGGTTCATTCACCAATAGGGTGATATGTGGAACCGACTCTGGTACAGCGTACCACTCTGAAATGAATGAATTTGGTTGCACGCTCAGTGCTGCTCCCTGTTGGCCTACTACAATATCCTGTGTTACCAACTCAACAGTCACATTTTTCGTTTTCTCATCCCATTTCTTCTCAAATACCGAACTGCATGATGCATCATAGAACATTGTGCAATGATAGTCAGATAATGGTTGCTTTGCTTCTGGGATTTGGGCTCGAATTAGTTTTTCCCATTGGCTGAATACCTTTGTTATAGGTTCCATAACATCACCTAGCCAATAAACTTTTGCACATTCAGATTGTGTGTACATTTGAAAATCCAATCCGGATCTATCAACAAATACTCCATCAGGTGAACACCAGACTTTTATTTGTAATTTACACAGTGCATCCCTTCCTAACAAGTTGATTGGAGTTTGATCAGATACTAAAATTGGAATTTTAGTTTCACCACCTTCAGTTGTTAATCTCACTGGAGCTGTTATTGGAATCATTTGTGTCATTCCCGAGAATCCTACTGTTTTAACAAATTTTCCTGACAAGGGGAGGTGTGTGGCATATTCTGGACTTACACATGTATAAGTAGCTCCAGTGTCAACCATCATCGGTGTTGGCTTGCCTTCTAATTGAACCTGTAGCATGGGTTCTTTATCAGCTCCTATGGTGATAATTGGATGCTGACCCTCCCCGTTAGGATTCTCTGGGCACCCCTAGTAACCATATTTCGGACCTGCCCATGGATTGACAGGACCTCTACCTCCACGTTGCATGGACTGAGACCCGCGACCCCCCTCTCTCCACTCTGTGCCTGGCTGTGGTCTCGGACAGTTGGCTCGGAAATGGCCTGTGTCTCCACACCCCCAGCACTCCCTCTGTGGCGGACGTCGTTGTCCATTCTGGAAAGAAGGTGGTCCTCTTTGACCTTCCCAGCGAGGGCGAGTGAACGGAGGTCTCATTGCTCCATTTCGTTGTTGTGGATTTGGCTGTTGTGAATAAACATTGACAACAGCGGGTGGCTGCACAGGTGATGGTTGTGCCTCAGGTGCAGTTGGCATTGCATGGTTAATAGTGTCATTTACCATTGGAGCTTGCGTCTTTATTTTACTTTTATTTTGCAAGTCAGTGAGTTGCAGCTGTGTTAACTTTCGCTGCAAATTCCTCTCTTGTTCTTTAGTTTTCTCCTCATCCTTCCTGTATTTTTCAATCGCGTGTACCACGTGGTCACGGAATTGTCTGTGAGGCATTGAAGTCAGTCCCACCACATCCTCCAGTCTGCTCTGCACCGGAGTTGGCAGGGCTTCAATAACTGCATTCCTGAACAAAGTCATTAGGACGGGGCTGCTCTCAGCCTCTTCCTCTGTCTCCTGCTTCCATCTCTTCAGCTGTTTGTTAATATATCCAGCTGCATTCTCAGTCTCTGCCAGAGGTTCCCCCTTTAATGATTTGGGATCTATTTTGGTAGGGTATTCCCCCCTCAGGGCCATCCATAACTCAGCTCTGTATGCATTGAGCTCAGTTCCATCTGCCATCGGATTGGCCATCCAAGTATTTCCGCTATTGCGCAAAATATTCTCCATCGTGGATACTCCAAGACTTTGTGCCCACACTGCCTTAATGTCTCCCAAGGCTAACATTTTACCGACTGTTTCCTCCTCAAAAGCCTTGATCCACTTACCAGCCCCCTCATGAATGTCAGGCAGCCTGGAAATCAGTCCTGCAAGGTCGAGTGTTTGCCAAGGTGTATAATGCCCCTGAGATCCTCTTATCAAAATTGGCCATTGCCCATACCTGTCTGGTGGGTGTATGCCAGGTCTGTATCTCAGATCATAAGGTCTGTCCTTTGTTACCCCTCCCCTTTTGTTTAACCCTGGTTGTCCTCTTAACGCTCCTTCCACTCCTTCTTCTTCCCCCTGTTCCCCACATATCAGCCTGTGGCTTTTGTCTATCTCTCTCTCTAGTTCTCCAATCGTGGCGTGTGCCTGTTTGCGACAGTGCTCTGCGTCCTCCTCCATTTCTTGAATTACGGTCCGAATTACATCGCCTCTCGAGTCTCTCTCTCTTCCTCTTACATGTTGTTCCACACCCAGCCAGTAAGACTCTCCTCTGTCTCTCCCTACGGTCTCATTTCGTTCTGCATAGCAATCTAGTATTTCTGATCCTTTTGCTTCTCTTTGTTTTCGGCCAGTGCTGCAGTATTTTGGGGGTTTATCTCCTATTTGTGATGCTGGGGTCGCATCGAGTCTTGGGCTGGTTGACCTGCTCGGGTCACCCTGTGGGGGAGTTTGGTGCGTCATTAAAGATCTGTTGTTGTTTTCAACTTCGAAGTCTCCTTTAATGTTAACAGTTCCTGCAATTGATGGATAAATTCCTGCAGTTTTCGAAAAGTCCTGCAGCTGTTCCTTTTGATCTGCTTTTGCTTTTCTTTCTTTCAGTTCAACGAACCCGTCTCTTACATTTTTCCTGTAGCGATGACCTTCAACCTTAAACAATTTAATTGTTTCTAATTCTAGTTCTCTTTTCGTCAAACGTTTCTTGCTTTTATCTTTTGGTTTGTAATCCTTGATTCTCAGTTCCATATCCTCACACAAACCCACATCAAATGTGCCCTCTTTAGGCCAAGATGGATCGAGTCCTTTAGTGCGTTTTGCCCATTTCTCTGAAAGTCTCTGGACATCCTTTGCATGCTCTAAGTTTTTGATCGCCACGAGAGCTACTGGTGTCACACTCATGTTTAGTTTATTTTATTTAAACTCACAACCTCGCAAATTTTCAAATCAAGAAGTCAAAACTAGTTCTGGTTTAAATGATTATGCTACTGATACATTTATACCGGTTACACTTGTAATGTTTATTGTGACAAATAATAAGATTGCTTTTATTAACTCGAAATATTATTGTTCGATACTGTAGAATATTAAGATTCTTTACTTTAGGTTATTTAGACACCTACTCTGACCAATGTTTGTATCATGCCGTTACTTCTCCTCTTGCAGCCTGTGTCACTCAACAATTTCTGGGCGTTTGGCCAAGGCTCTCACTCAACAATTTCTGGGCGTTCGGCCAAGGCTCTCACTCAACAATTTCTGGGCGTTCGGCCAAGGCTATCACTACGGAGCCAAACTGTTTGGCAGTCCTGCCAAGACACAGCAAACGGAGCGAGAAAGGGAGGGCTATTTTCGACACAGAGAGAAAAAAGGAAGAATAGAGAGGAATAGCCTTAATCTATACAACTACACAACACTATGACACTAATACTATAAACTTTATACGCTTTAAGTGACAATTTTAACTACAATGTTTAGACGCTTGTGTACTGCCAAGATTCTCTTTGTACTAGAACAAATTAATAAACTCACAAAGAAACTGCCAAAATCACAACTCACTTATTTGCTATACGCACTTATCCAATGATGTATATTTCTTATGAGGGGTTTCACAGAGGCTCGATTGAACATTTGCAAAAGCGTTATCACTGGGAGAGCATGCCAAAAAAACATACAAAGCCAATATTTCATATACATGCAAAGCCACCCAGGTGTTTATCACATCAAAAGTCAGCGGTCCCAGTCTGTCAGTCCGTTTTTTGTCCAGGTATTTTTATTTCTCTTTCTAATGTCAGACTTTGACTATGTGGGAGTTTTTTAACAGTATTGCTTGTACTCAAGGCTTTGTTAAGGAGAGATTCTTATTGTTGGGCTGTTTCACAGTTTACAAATGTCCTCTTTATTTCACCAGAGGCTCATATTGTTTTATCTTCTTGGGGGTTTAACAGGGAGTATTGTCTCTTCCCTTTATTCGTCTATGAATCACTCCTTTATAGTATTACTTTATCAGTAATGTCAATAAGTTACAGTCGTGTGCACACCTTTTCAAACCGTACTATTAATCTTATTGTCTAGTTAGATATTACTTTTCCTGCTCATTTAGATTTCTGCACAAAATTTCTGAGTCTCGTCAGCGCAGTGTCCTGCCTTAAACAGCGCTCACTCGTGACAGACCCACATTATAGGATTATTATTTAAATCTAAGCCAGTCTTTTCGTCTCTTCCTTCTCGAGAAAGGATTTGTTTCCAGACCTACGTATCTCACACTGGAACTCACAATGGAGCTCCTTACACTTATTTGCAGAAATTGCTTTATCAATAGCACCCAGTCGCTTTGTCATCAGCGTACAAAAAGTCTCTTGAGCTTGAGAGATCACGGAGCGCTCCGCATTTGAGTTTATCTTGGCCACAACCAGGCGTCACGCCAACAAAATGCTGCGTACGCTGTTCCACACGAGAGAGCTCTCTTTTTACAGCTGGAGATCAAATTGAATCATATCAACATCTTTTTTTGCATTTTTCCAGCACACACCAATCCGCCTCTCTCCTCCTCCCGCTAAACAGCGCGGATCCTGTCGAGGGGACCCCAAACACTCCCTCTCTATCACTCAAGCGAGAATCACGCTGTACAGAAATATACTATGGTGAGATATGAAGATCTCACCTGTCGGCGCCTGAAGCGTGATTGTCGGTTGGCTGGCGTAGAGGAGATGTCGAAGGTCTCGACCCGAACCACGTTGAGGCGCCAATTATGTAGAAGCGTGAAATGAGGATGGAGTCAGGACGAATCGGAGTTTGCAATCCAGCGGGAATCGTTTAATGCACAGTCGAACATGCGAGGTGGCATATGGAGACAGATTCCAAATCTAACTGTCTGACCAACTCTTTTATAAACCTAACACACGCCTTTTTCAGCTGTGGTTCATCAATCAAACCTGTCTGTTCAATTCAAACAGGACACATCTGGGCTTCTAATCTGGGAGGGTTCCATTTCGTTTTTACAGAGAACAACTCTATGTATGGTGTTGTTTTCGTCCTTTTGAGAGATTAATCACACTATCTGTCTGAGGGAGGCATTTCCCGAAAGCTAACAGAGACAGAACAATTTCCCGATATCTCCTTCGAATTCACAATAACACGTTACGTAACTTGTTTTTAGTTCAAGTCCAGTTCAGTTATAATGCAGATTTTCTCCTACATTACTGACATTAATAATTCTATTGATGTCAATAATTTAGTTTCTTAGATGCTGATAACCCAAACACGCTCCTTTACGTTCCCAACATCACTAATTAGCTTAATCAGAAACACCTGTGTCCTTGCAGCATTTTCATGGAGATAAAACAGGGAAACACCTCTCAAACAAATCCTCAAAACTCCCATAACCGTAGCTCCTATTGCTCATATATTAATAAATGAGAGGAAGGATGAGTTGAAGAACAGATCCTGTAAAAATTGTGTCTGTAGTGTACAAAATGTGGCTGAACTGGCGATCTAGAAATGGGGTACCGTGTTCCGTGGAAGATGTTTTTGAAGCAAAATGTAACATTGGTCTCTATGGAGCAGAAAGTTGGTTTTCCTCTCAATTAAAGGCTTCTGTGCCAAATGTGTAAAGAAAATTATGCATGAAGAGTGAAGATTGTGGACACAGTGGCAAAACACAAATCTTTTTTTCACAAGAATCTCAAGCTGCTCTTCACTCTGCTCTTCACTCTAGCGGTGACATCAGTTTAAAATATATCAATGTGGGAATAGCTCAGGGGTTTCTCAACATTTTAAAGTTGAAATGGTGTCTGTAGCTGAAAGTATGAGGAAGTAGAAGGATTTGAAAGTTCAAGAGGATTTGAACATTTTCTCCATAGAAAGCAGGGGTGACCTTAAAGAGCTGAACATTTTGATAGTTGAACGGTTTCTGTAGCTTAAGAAATGAAGAAGAAGAAGAATTTCAAAAAACGTATGGAAGAAATAGAAGAAGTTGAAGAAGTTGAAGAAAGATCAACAGCATTCCAACAATAAAGAAACAGGATAACAATAGTTGGAATGCTTAACAGCATTCCAACAATAACACAGGAAAATACCTGTGATGGATTTGAAACCAACTGAAAATCAGCCCTTTCAGTCATTACAGCTGCACACTCAGTGAGTACCTGATCTGAGCTGAGAGAAACTGGAGCTGCTTACACTACACTACTGAACAAGTGTTCAGTAGTTTAGAGCAGTGGCGGGCATCAGGGCCTGCAAGGCCTTCTCTGCTGGCCGAAACAGAATCACAAAGCTATATATATTAAAAAAAAAAAAAAAAATCTATTTTATAATTTAATAATTTTTCTTAAATACACTACATGTATTATAATTGATAAAAATATTTTTCCCATTATCATATTTTCTCATTGCACAGCTACTGTCTTCCTCAGTTGCTCTGCTTCCAGTGCAGCTTGTTCCAGTAGAGCTTTTATCCAATCAGATCTCACCTCTGTATCTCTCGGTAAGAACAGAGGCAGAGGCCTGCAGACTCTCACCTGTAGCCAGTGCAGATTAAAGTAAATGGGGACGATATTGTTGATTGTCATAGTGTTCAACCAATCAGATCTTTAGTTTGACATGTTGGGCGTATTCTTTGACGTGTCAGCACCTGCTAGCCGGCCTATAATGACGTCAGCATTACATGCCGCTCAGTGTTCATCTGTAGCTTTCCCGCTAGGTGCAGAGTGTTCTGTGATTGGTCAGTGGGCGAGCACGTGACTATCGTGAAACGAAACTTATGTAATAGCCAGCAGAGGCTGATGGGTAGTGAATCACATCACGTGATGCAGTTCAGCCAATCAAAATGCATTCTGACTGAGTTGAGCTGCACCATGACACAGAGTGCTGAGAGGAGGAAAGACACTACAGAGCAGTACGTTCAGCGTTCAAGTTGTGAAACGAAAATCCTATGTAATCTCTTTGGGTCGTGGCTTGTCATTAAGACAGTGGATCCCACAGCCAGACCAGCTGAGAACATTATATTTTTTGCATTAGGCTTTTGCACAGAGTTGTTTTCTGGTGAGGTCAGTAAAGGTCCCGGGTCAGTGTGATTGGTAGGAAGTTGGTCAAAACAAAGAGAGACATCTGGCCTCACAACGGGGTTGTAGCCGGCTCATGAAAAGAGTGCAGCGCATAACTGTCTCTCTGCCCTCGACGTCCACGCATCACAAGTTATACTGAGTTTTATAACTCTAATATCCTACTTATATAAGTTATAGTTCATATACTGAGTCCACACGTTTGCATTCAGTTAAGTTGGACTATGTAGTAATACAAACAGTTCAGTTTGTCAGGTTCATGCAACATGTATGACATTGTTGGTCAGTCTGTCTGCTTGACAATCCTATTTTGCTGCAATAAAAATGATTGAAGTGAGATGAACAGACTGAAAACTTCATCTTATTAGATAAAACATGTTGACACAGTTTTCCTTTGGGGACATAATTTGACGTTTAAAAAGTAATAAATCACAATATAGGCCTATGTTATCGCAATACTCAGAATATCGCAGCATCGTGATAATATCGCAGTATCGTGATAATATCGTATCGTGACCTAAGTATCGTGATAATATCGTATCGCGGGACCTCTGGTGATTCCCAACCCTACTAAATACGTCCTCTTTATTAAGCTTCTACTCGGCATATCAGTTACTGTAAATATGGAAAAACGATGAGTGTGTCAAAGTACTAAAGTGAGGCACTGAATTCATGAGAACTATTCTGTGGCATTCATTTTTTAAGAGAGCAACATGGCTGGAACGAGAAGCAGGGTATTCTCTGGACTAGGAGTCAGTTCATTACAATCCTGTAATCAATAATATCGCAGGATTAACAGACAAAGACAGCTGTAACCACCGTGTTTCCCCAAGAGTTATTTTGAGACAAATCTTTGCGTTTAGGAAGTTATAACTCCAGGTTATAACTAAAGGTTAGTGACTGGGGCAACAACAGGTAAATCCAGAACTTCTGGTAACTCGTGAAGGGTATGGTGTGTTGCTTGTTATGATGATGTAGCTGAAGAGGCTTGGCTGGTTTGTTTGGTTGATTGACCAGCTTGCTTCTGATTGCTGGATGACTGCATGCTAGACAGGCTGACATGCTAATAATGTTAGTCAGAGGTGCATACTATGTTGATTGCCAACATGGGAAAGCTGTGACATAGTGGCTTAGGCAGCATGCCAGTTTGCATATTAGTTAGCAGGCTAGTTACTTGTTAGACAGCCTAAAATGGATGATAGATAAATGTAGCATCGTGCCACAGGTCAGATTAGAACCATCCGCCTGGGGGGCGCAATATAGGGCCCTATATATGAGCTACCAGAGCTGGTGGTCTGGCCCATTTGGTGGCTCAATAGACATGCTAGTTGTCCTATCACATTGTTTGAACACTGTTAGGTTAACATGATACAGTATATATGATGGGAGATAGCTGAGGGCGATTAGCTATTTGGCTATTGCTTAGTCGGTTTCTCTAGCTGATAATGACATGCTGGCTTGACATGGTGTTTTTCATGCGTTGAAAACTCCAACAGGGTTGGACCCAAATGCAGAGAGTTGAGGAGGCACCAGGTTTACTTACGTGAATTATTGTAGATTTAGCTTACATGTGGCAAGAGTCCAAATCATAGAAGAAGTGGATTTACTCACCGTGACGTCACCCGTTGGTTTGAATTTTACTCTAAATGGGCCATAATTCACTGAATGAACATCCTTGTATACAGTCTCCACCATGTTTGCTCAAGTCAGCAGGAGCAATCCTACGATCTCTAAAAATTACTGCAACAACTAAAATGTGTGAGGTCATCCTATTCAAACACTACATTTGTCCTGAAAGAGAGAGATGGAAAATGGTTAGACACACTTGTATAGGCATGGATGGGAAATTAAGATTAGGTGTTAAGGTTGGTCCTTGTTCCCCAACTTAAGTTATTAAGGTAGTTAAATGTCATTAGTTTTGAAAATCTATTTAATAAAGTATGACAAATATGAATTGATGTAAAGTTATCTCATGTTCTTGGCTGTCATTTAGTTAAGTAATGAGTGTGTGTGTGTGTGTACTGTGCATTCAACCACTATGGGATATGATTTTGGGGAGACAAAACCGAGTTGTTGGGTATGTGAAGTAACCTTGAGTTATCATTGCTGTATGATCCTTAAAATGATTAGAATATATATTACATACACAATATTAATACTTATATAATAAATAAAAAATGTTGAGTATGATCCCTTATCATGGAAGTATAATACACATGTATTCCTTATTCCTGGCTTATTTGAAATTTCAATGTTTTCAATGTTTTCATTGTCCACTCAGCATTCCTGACCTGCATCATACCTGATGCTCTTACCATTTAGAAGTCTTCAATATGCATTCTAAATTCATATCAGTCGCGATGTATCACCAATTTGTTATTGTTGTGTAACATTAACTTTATGAGCTCTGTAAGTTAGCTTGTATTGGATATCCTCATTTCACCACCTCTATCCACCACTCTACACTCACATGCCCTAATGGAATATTTACATTTAAATACCCACACCCCACAACCATTTTTCTATAATTTCACACCATTAGATGAAATGAGCTGTTTGTGGTTAACATTGTGTATAGCTAACCAGCATCCTAACCTAATCTGTTATCTGTTAATGCTCCGTTACTGTCTACAAATTGAGTAGGGGATAAGACACTAACATGCTTGAATACACGTTAATTGGATTCGGATGTGTTGATAATATACAGTCCCTTTCTTTAAATGTCTTATGTTTAAATGTAATTGAATTCAAATGTAACTTTTATAGCCCAATATCACAAATTTGCCTTAGAGGGCTTTACAATCCGTACAACATAAGACATCCTCTGTCCTTGGACCCTTGCATCAGAAAAGGAAAAACTCAGGATCCCCCTCCCAGGATGGACAGATGTGCAATAGATGTGTAAAGAATACGATACAATAAAATGACAACAGTCAGTTCGTATTACAGAAATGATAGTAGTGCTCCTGAGTGAGAGTAGTAATAGCAGTAGACAGATTAATCATGGCAGAATAATAATAGAACAATTATTACTACTAATAACAACAGCAGCAGTGGATATATTAGAATAATAATGATCGTAAAAGCAGTAATAGTAAAATATATTCGATAAGTAATATCTATTTGGCTGCAATTCTATGACGCTGTCTATCTGCTGCTAAATTCCAGAAACTATTAAGAGGCTCCATGAGCCGCCATTACTGAAACAAATAGTCCATTGGAGTGAATGGAGATTCCGCTCCTCTCATTAAACGGCTCACACTGTGAACCGTCAACCAAACACCAGCTATTGAGAGGGTCATCCTGATGACCCTGTAGATTTGCCTGTAATCTTTCACTCACACAAAAATGAATTTCGATGTTTCTTGATTTTAAAGTTTAACGGACAACTGTGGAAGGAGATATACAGTGACGTTACCTGCTCTTTACTTGGGCAAGGATAGAATTCAAGGACGCTTTGAAGGTCAGAGAATGGTGTCACTAGTCACGATTTGTAAGACTAGTGGAGCTAAATTAGATGAGGTTAAATGAAACTTTACTGTCATTACACAGAGTACAGGTACAACAAAATGGTAAATGGACTGTATTAACACTCTAGTCTTAGATGTTCATGCACACTCACACATCGTGCGGTAATGAGCAATTTGGGTTCAGTAACTTTTACATATAGACTGCAGAGGCCGGGGATCTAACCGCCGATCTTCTGATCAGTGAGCCACCCAAGAAGGTGCAAAAAAAGCAGAAAAGTCTGTATCGTCAAGTATCTGTTCTTTGCTTGGGTGAGAGTAGGATCTTATTACAGCTTAAAGGTCAGTTAGGGAGGTGGTGATGCCTGTCAGAGAACTCAGTAGATGTATGGCAACACAGCTCTGGTGATAGGTCCAAACATTTAACAATTTAACATGAATACTGGGCTTCCATAGAAATGCTCACCCAGATTTTGTCACATTTTACTCCACTGTTGACTGAAATGAATGAAGTATATGCAGCATGAATCTTACTGCCCCTCAGGTGCTGCCAATCTTGGAAAGGGAATCGGAGGAATCCTGTTTTCCCGCTTTTCCCGTTCTAGTGGCCAGGTGGGCGGAGTGGAGGAAGACCCATCAGATTCTGAGGGGGGGGCCTCTGAAGTTGAAAATGTGGCATCAGGAGTTGAAGTGGCAGAGACCGAAGAAAAGGACAAAGAACTAGAGGAGGGGAGGACAGAGGTGGAGCCTGCCATGTACCAGTCCGCCTCAGCTGTCATGTACAACACCTCCTGTAAGTACTGTAGGTCAGAAACTTACCTGCAGCTGGATTTGAGTGGTCGGCTATATAAGCTCTACAGTACAAGTCTAATTACCGTTACCATTTGACCATTGCTGTCAATGTCAATGCTCAAGGTGATCACAGACCATAGGATCAGTGGCTAAATACAAACGTTTAGACTTCAGTGCCCTTAATAGGGCAATATGATCTCTGGCGACAGCGGCTTAGTTTTCGATGTATTGGCGTGGATGAGTGTTTCAGTGCTGGAGGAGGAGAGGGAGGGGCATAGACAGGCAATGTTTTTGAGATTAAATATAGTCTTTTTTGTAATGGGGTTGACGTGGCGTTCGAAAGAGAGGGTTTGATCAAAGATGACACCAAGGTTGCGGATGTGTGTGCAATCAGGAACAGTGGAGCTATCAATGCAGAATTTGTGACAGGATTTGTTGAGTTATTTCAGGCAACCGATGATTTGTCGCTGTTGAGTTTGAGTTAGCTTGTATCCAGGTTTTTATATCTGTGAGACAGTTTTTTAAGGTGGAGTGAGTGGTGGGAGAAATGGATTTGGTGGACATGTAGAGCAGGGTGTCACCAGCATAACAGGTGTAACTAGAGGCCATGTGGACATATGATGTTACCAAGGAGGGGCATGTAGAGGATGAAGAGGAGGGGACACCTTGAGACTGGCACTGCATTGTATATATTGATACTGAAAAGGTGTGCAGCCTAGCTGCATAACCGATACCCCTTCCCAGTGTGAGTGAAGCACTGGAAGATGGCTTTTTCAGTAACTTTTGACCTAGGTAACAAACGCACGCCCCCTTATTGAGACAAAACCAGGTTAACTTAATAACAGTAGCCACCACCATATCACTTATTTCAGGCTAAGAAGTTGGCCTCCCCGACAGCTGGATATCAACGGATTTAAGTGTGTGTGCAATAGGTGTAGGAGGACTGGAAGTACTCCAGGATGGACCCACTCTAAAGGGCCACCACTGGAGGAGGAACCCTGAGTGGTTGGGAACCTCGCTCGGGTATGAAGGGCAGCCTCAGGACCCTGGCCTTAACACCCTCAATTTAGATGCCAATCTGACCCCTATTGCTTCACTAAAAAACACAACTGGTAAGCATTACAATCACACTGCAACATCATATAAGATATACAAGCCGAGCATCAAAAACAATCTGAGCCAAAGTTAGTAAATCACATAATACCGAACAACATATTTTTAACCTTAACAGGAATGTCCTTCAAATTGATGTCCAATTATTGACTACTGTCAGCCAAGAGCTCTCTTACCTTTAGGAGACTACGAACGCACCCTCAGAGATCAACAACACTGGACTTTGGTTGGAATGTTCAAAATACAATCCATTTGGTTTTATTTGTTTTTTACAATAGAAAGAATATAAATGGTTACAAAAATGGATCAAGAAAAATAAGTAAAAGAAAAGACAAAATGTAAAAAATACAAAACCCTGATAAGACGTCAAGTCTCAAAAAGCCTTTAAAAAGCTTTAAGACCAAAACCCAAAGACCAAGAAAGACGCTGGTCCTTTGTTCTCTCCTCCTATATATACCTCTGTCTTTGGTGGTTCTTCAACCTCCTGGTCTGTCCTAGACAACAGATTATTCTTAAATTGTTGGACAAAATAGTTTACGTAGTCTTATCTTTTCACAGAGTTGTTCTTTAGGTTAACACTATCTGAAAATGAACCACTGTTAGGCGATAAAAGGTAATACATCGTAACTCATCAAAGAGAATGGAAAATTAAACGAGGATAAAACATGAATAAAAAAATGTTAGTTACACCATAACATAGCGCTTCCTGTTTAGCTATAGGTCACAATGTCATGTTTCATATGTCTCAGTCAGGCGTGAAAACCACAACATGCTTCCCGCTCCTCAGGAGGTAGAGGTGTTAGACTACATTGAAGTTCATCTGCAGTACACAGTGTTGGGATCTGGCAGGAGTGTGTTTGTTTATCAGCAAGTATGAAAACTAGATATATTAATTTCAATGAGATCATTAACCATTATTAATAATAACAGGTCACCACCCTGAGATCAGGGACCAAGAACCAAACTATAAATTGAGTCTCATAATTAGTGTTCACTCACAATGTCAACACTCAACGTATTATTCCACATTCAGAGTGAACAGCAAGACAACTACCCAAACAATGGTGGATGTAGTCTCGTATGTGACCACGCCACGCAAGACTACAAAATGGTGCGAGACTACGATAGAGAAGGCGTTTTTACACCACGTGTCTGAGATGGGTAGCAAAACTAAATGTGTGTGTGACTATGTGTGGGTATGTGACTATGTGTGTGTGTGTTATGTGTGTGTGTGTGTGTGTGTGTTAGTATAAGAAGAGAAAAAAAAGGAAACACTCAAAACAAGGCAGATCCTCACCACCGTAGTAAAAAATTCCCAGGAAACTGTTACTTTTACTGTTACACACAGAAACCCGACTAGCAAACTTAGATTCGGCCACCAACTTTAACTGATGAAGTCACAATTACCAACTTCACTAGCAGTGACTGATCTAACATAACACTACTGCAGCAGTATGGAACACAACAATAGTTCCTTCACAGCAGTAACAGAACTCGGTGGTCCGTGGGGATATACAATCACACGTTATAACAATACAGCAAACTTAAAATAAAACAAAACAAGGTAATAAACACACTATGACCAGACACAAGCCTCTTACTCTGAGACAACTTCGTAGCGGTCGATGTGGTTCTTCGAGTTTCTTGGTTAAACTTGGGTCTGGAGCTTTAAGCTGCGCGGCGATGAACCTCTGTATGGCAGAGAGGATTCCTCCGAAGTTCAGGGAATTTTTCTTCCTTATGACGGCAAAATGTATACGTTAACGGGGAGAGAACAGGGCAAAGAAGTTATCCATTCTCTTCCCTATATTGTACCCGCCGGAGCCATCAATTCCCATCCGCCATCCCCGTTTCCACACCCGTTACATCATTCCCCAAGTCAGTCGTATGTCAAACCTGATCATCCATGATCTTTTTGACCGGCTTAACAATAATTGTAAGGAGCCCTTGTGGGGCAGGGCTATCTGCAGTTGCCTTTCCCTGTACTACGTAAAGTCCACCGCTAGTCAATTTTGGGTTCGTTAAGGTAAGTCTTGAAGGATTACAACTACCCACTCCCTTTCTACACATGTGATAAGAAGATGAGGCATTTAACCTCTTTAGTCGGTCTTTAAGGCCTGGGTTGGGGTCTTTTTCAAAACCCTCGCCGCCTGTGTTCAAAGTTGCCCATTCCCATTCTTCACAATCAGTCATAATATGATAACAGCTTACCATACTTATTTGTGGCGGGTCCACACTGGTCAGTAATGATGCACAAAGTTTTGGTCATCCAACCGTAGGTGTGTTCATACTTGGGACAGGAAACTACTTCACAGAAGTCGAACTGGACCGTTGATGTTGTACCTTCTTTGAATGTAAGAGTGAGAGTAACATTTTCATTAGGTGAGTGTCGTCAGGGAAGCCTCTACGTGGTCGGGGATTGGTTTGATTAGTTACAGAGGCTAAATTTCAAATCTCGATGTAGTCATGCATATGTTCCTGTCTTTGTCTAATTCCCCATACTAAGAGGGAAACTACTGAAATCAGGAAGAAAATAATTACAGACTTCCATAACCCACTGAACCTAGAATCTCCAAATGGAAGCCATTGCTTAAACTGTGGGGGAAACGTCATTTTCAGTACTGTCTAACCCCTCTTTTGGGGTATCTTCAGCTTCAAATTTAGCCTGTTTGATGTTCAATCCTGTCTCTGCGAGTGTTTTACTCGTTACCTTAGCTTACCTTTACTTGTAGAAGAAAAAAAAAAAAAAAAGAGTCTGCATTTGGGTCTGTGATGGGAAAATATGTCAGTCTACTGTTTTAGGGTTAAGAAATGTGAGTTTTAGAAGAGCAGGCACTAAACCTTGTGTCTTCTAAATGATTCTCGTAAGTTTTGCATCCAGGTGTCTTATCTGTTATTTGTTGTTATGTTATCTTGCTATCTGTTATCCTGTGCATTGGTTTCTGTCTTCAAAGACGGCGACACACAGATGTCTTGATTACAGTATTTCCTTGATGAGCATCAGGAAGAGCATGACCCTCTTTAGGTATTTATGATGGGTGACGATTCACAGGCTTATTCTGTCTCTGCAATACTGTGACTTAACTCTTTGACCAGGTCACAGTGACATCAAAGGAAGCCGCGCAGAGTCGATCCTCGGGAATTCACCTGTGCGCAGAGGCCGATCCGAGTAGTACCACGGAGTTCACCGGTCGGCATCTCGTGTTTTCATCCCGGACCGTTTCCAGCCGTGAGTAAGGTTGAGTTTCCCTCCCGACTCCGGAGGCTGCATCATCCTTCCTCGGTTGAGTTTCCCTCCCGACTCAGGGAGAACGGACAGGCTTTGGCCACTGGACACGAGCCGTAGTCTGTTTGGATATTGTTGTCTGTTTAGGTCTGCAGCTATATATATATATAGATATAATAAAGATCTTGAAGGATTAATCTGCTGTGTGAGCGTGCGTTTGGGTCCATCTACTACACCACCACATAACAGAACGGACTGACCATGTCGGACCCAGCCGCCGCAGCAGATGTTCTTTCTGTGGATCAGCTGCAGAGGGCGATGGCCAACCAGAGCGCGCTCCTCGGGCAACACCATCAGGTTCTGCGGAACCTAGCAGACGCGCAGCGATCTATCGGGGCCCAGGTAGCGGAGATAGGCGGCCTGCTGCAGGACTTCACGCTACGCCATTCCCCTCCCTCGGAGCCGGCTCCTGAGGACGCATCCAGCACCCGTGAGTCCTTTGTTCCCTCACCGGTGCCCTATAATGGAGCGTCCGGGGAGTGTAGAGGGTTCATGCTCCAGTGTGGATTTGTGTTTAACCAGCAGCCCCGCACATTTGCTTCGGACAATGCAAGGGTGGCCTTTACGGTGGGGTTGCTGCGCGGCAAGGCGCTGGTCTGGGCGGAGGCTTGGCTCAACAGGCGCAGCGCAAGCCGGGTTCCCTACGAGCTCTTCGCGGAGGAGTTCAGGAGGGTATTTGACCACCCAGTTTACACCAGGGACGTTGCTCAGCGCCTGCTCAGTCTTCGTCAGGGTTCCACCAGCGCAGCGGAGTACACGGTGGACTTCCAGATTCTGGCCACGGAGTCCGGTTGGGACAAGGAGGCGCTTAAGGGGATATATCGCCACAGCCTTTCGGATCTGTTGAAGGATGAGCTCGCAGTCCGGGAGGAGCCAGAGTCTTTAGAGGAGCTCTACACTCTGGCCATCAATATAGGGAACCGTATCCGGGAACGCCGCCGGGAGAGCAACTTCCGGCCGTCCAATCCGGTGCGTCAGTTGGGTTTCCGTCCCAGCCTTCAGTTCCCGAGCCCGTCCGGACGGTACAGCTCTGCACGCCCCCGTTCTCCTACCTCGGCCCCTCCCCCTTTCGAGCCGGAGGAGCCAATGCAGCTCGGGGGGACTCATCTCTCTCCGGAGGAGAGAGAGCGACGCATCCGCTCAGGAGGCTGTCTGTACTGTGGTGAGTCGGGACACCGCAGGGCCGTCTGCCCTGTTCGACCAAAAGAGAGCGCTCGCCAGTAAGAGTGGGGATGCTGGCGAGCGATGCAGAGAGAATTCCCCCTTCTAAGCCTCGCACACTGTTTCCTGCCACCCTGAGTTTAGCTTCTGGGCCTGTGCACCTGTCGGCACTCATTGATTCAGGGGCGGAAGAGAACTTTTTGGACACTGAGTTTATTAGGAGTAATGGGATTCCCGTGGAGGCGTTGGAGTGCGCTCAGCTAGTGAGCGCACTGGATGGCAGTTCACTGGCAGAGATAACACACCAGACTCAGCCAATTTCCCTGCTCGTGTCCGGTAATCACAGCCAGAAGACCCGGTTCTACGTGTTTCCTACCCCTCAGACACCCCTGGTCCTGGGACTTCCCTGGCTTAAGGATCATAATCCACAAATCGATTGGGCTGGGGGTAGGATCACCGGCTGGAGCTCCACCTGTCACTCTCGCTGCCTCAGATCTGCAGTCCCCCGGCAAGCTCCTCCCCCCAGCAGACCTGACACCGGTCCTAGCCTCTCCGCCGTGCCCCGGGAGTATTGGGATTTAGGAGAGGCATTCAGCAAGGAGCGGGCTCTTTCACTCCCCCCTCATCGCCCCTACGATTGTGCTATTGACCTGCTCCCGGGCGCCCCACTTCCCACTAGTCGGCTATATAATCTCTCCCGGCCAGAACGCGAGTCTATGGAGAAATATATAACTGAGTCAGTCGCCGCAGGAATCATACGTCCCTCATCTTCACCTGTGGGAGCGGGTTTCTTCTTCGTCTCCAAGAAGGACAAGAGCCTCCGTCCCTGCATTGATTTCAGAGGTTTGAATCAAATTACTATCAAGAATAAATATCCTTTGCCACTCATCTCGTCTGTTTTCGACTCCTTAGCCTCAGCTAAGATATTCACCAAGCTGGACCTACGCAACGCGTATCATCTGGTCCGAATTCGCGAGGGAGACGAGTGGAAGACGGCCTTTAACACACCTTTGGGACACTTTGAATATCTGGTGATGCCGTTTGGATTGACCAATGCCCCTGCCGTCTTTCAGGCACTGGTTAATGATGTCCTCCGCGACTTCCTCAACCGTTTCGTGTTTGTGTATATTGACGACATTCTGATCTTCTCCCCGAATCCCCAGGAGCACACTAACCATGTCCGCCAGGTGCTGCAACGACTGTTGGAGAATCAGCTCTTCGTTAAGGCTGAGAAGTGTGAGTTCCACGTCTCCTCTGTGCAGTTCCTGGGCGTCTTCATTGAGGAGGGTCAGGTGAGAAAAGACCCCGAGAAGGTTAAGGCCGTAACGGAGTGGCCGGTGCCTACCTCACGAAAGAAGCTCCAGCAGTTTCTGGGGTTCGCGAACTTCTACAGACGGTTCATCCGGGACTACAGCCGAACGGCAGAACCGCTGACGCGACTCACCTCCTCCAAGGTGTTGTTTTCATGGACCCCAGAGGCCGACAGGGCTTTTTCTGCTCTCAAGGAGCGGTTCGCCTCGGCTCCAATCCTGGTCCACCCAGACGAGACACGGCAGTTTGTCGTCGAGGTGGATGCCTCCGACACCGGAGTCGGAGCCGTACTGTCTCAGCGGTCAGTTTCCGACTCTAAGCTTCATCCTTGTGCTTTCTTCTCTCGTAGACTTTCCCCTGCTGAGAGAAACTATGACGTGGGCAACCGAGAGCTGTTGGCTGTCAAGTTCGCGTTGGAGGAGTGGAGGCACTGGCTGGAGGGATCGGTGGTCCCCTTCATCGTTTGGACCGACCACCGAAATCTGGAGTATATCCACACGGCGAGACGCCTCAATTCTCGCCAGGCCCGTTGGGCTTTGTTCTTCGCCCGCTTCAATTTCACCATCACCTATCGGCCAGGTCACAAGAACACCAAGCCGGATGCACTCTCCCGTCAGTTTGCCCCGGAAGAGGGGAACTCTACTCCCGACACCATCCTGCCTGCTGCGTACGTGCTCGGTGCGGTCACCTGGGAGATAGAGAGGGTGGTACGTGAGGCCCAGCAGGCTCAACCTGACCCTGGAGGGGGCCCTCCGAATCGTCTGTTTGTCCCTCCGTCCGTCCGCTCCCAAGTCCTGCGGTGGGCCCACGACTCGCGTCTCTCTGGTCACCCCGGCATCCGGCGGACTATAGACTGGCTCCGCCGCACCTTTTGGTGGCCGTCCCTCGAAGAGGAGACCCGTACGTATGTGCGGGCCTGCACTACGTGCGCCCGGAACAAGGCCTCGCACCGACCCCCCATGGGGCTACTACGGCCACTCCCGGTTCCACAACGTCCATGGTCCCACATTGCAGTGGATTTCGTAACGGGTCTCTCCCCGTCAAACGGTAACACCGTCATTCTGACTGTGGTGGACCGGTTCTCAAAGGCGGCCCACTTCGTTCCCCTGCCCAAGCTTCCATCGGCCCGTGAGACCGCTGACCTACTAGTCCAACACGTCATTAGGCTTCATGGCATTCCTGCGGACATAGTCTCGGACCGTGGCCCGCAGTTCTCATCCCAGTTATGGAAGGCATTCTGTCACACCCTCGGCGCCACGGCCAGTCTCTCCTCGGGATTCCATCCGCAAACTAATGGCCAGACGGAGAGGCTGAACCAGGAGCTCGAGGCCATCCTCAGGTGTGTGACCGCCACTAATCCCTCCTCTTGGAGCCATCACCTCCCGTGGGTTGAGTACGCCCACAATTCCCACACGTCCACTGCCACCAGACTGTCTCCTTTTGAGGCCTCCTTGGGCTATCAGCCTCCCCTGTTCCCTAGCCAGGAGGTCGAGGTGGCAGTTCCATCAGTCCAACACAATGCCCGGCGTTGTAGACGGGTGTGGAGAGAGGCTCGGGTGGCTCTGCTCCGCACGGCTGAGCAGAATAAGACAAGCGTCCAACATGAGTTTCCTCCGAAGTGTGACTAGGCTCAGCCTTAGAGATAGGATTCGGAGCTCAGACATCTGGAGGGAGCTCGGAATAGAGCCACTCCTCCTTCGCGTTGAAAGGAGACGGTTCGGGCATCTGATTACGGTGCTTACCCGCCACCTTCCTTTGGAGCCTTTACGAAGGTAGGCAATGGTAAGATACCCAGAACACGCTGGAGAGATTATATATGTCATCTGTTGTAGGAACGCCCTAAGATCCCACAAGATGAGCTTAGAAATGTTTGGAGAGAGTCATCTGGACTACCTTGCTTAGCCTGCTGCTATGATGGATGGATGTTTTTGAAGAGATCTCTCATTTTTATGTATACGTTTTCTGACTTAGTCAGGTTTCATGTTTCACACATAAAGAATATGCATATCTTCTTCTGACACTGTATGCAGCTGTCAAAACCCGGCTCCTACGCTATTGCAAATACGGAAAAGGACATAATGGAGGACAGTAAATTAAAGGTATTTATTATAAAGAAGTAAAGAACCCATTGTGAAGTGTGTCAGTCAGTAGCGTCAGTAATGTAAACGTGACTGCGTGTGCATGATGAAGTGTGGGGTGTTGTTAGCGGAAACAAAAGAAGACATGGCATAGGCATAAACGGGCAGACGCTGCCAGGGATGAGTCCTTGTGTGCAGGAGAGCAACGCTGGAGTGGAGCTTTTATTCCCTAGGAGCTCCAGGACCAGGTGCTCTGCATCCACTACTCTGCCACAACCACGTTCCTGTGACACCCTCGGGGACACAGGGACACATAACTGGCAAAACCACACTTGTACACTTATAAGATAGGCAGGGGCTGTGACACTAATCTGTTTTTTTCTTTGGTCTAGTGGAACTAGAGAGACGCATCGACTTTGAGCTGCGGGAGGGCTTGGTGGAGAGCCGCTATTGGTCAGCAGTGACCTCACACACGGCATATTGGTGCTCTTATGATGTGGCACTGTTCCTCCTCACCTTCATGTACAGACCACAAGAGCCTCTTGAACCTGCAGAAGACAACCCAGAGACCTCATAACATGCAGACTGACACATGGAGCCATCACGTGTCATATCACTTTCTATTTACGCTATTCAGTCATTCATTTTTGAAAATCTTAATTCAGATACAAATATAATGTAAACAAACAATTTAATATATTATTTGGAAACGTGAACTATTGGAAAATATTCATATTTTAAATCATGTTTACATTAGTATATGTGACTATTAGTTGATTTGATTAGAAGACATTTTTTAAATACAAGAGTTAAAGTCTAAAGCCCTGCTAGCGGCCTAAATACTGCAATGTTCACCCTACTATGTTCACAAAACTATTTGTATCGTTTTTATTGCATTTTTTTTCATTTAAATTGGCCATGCATCATTCTCCCACAAATGGCTAATACTATTGCAATTTCATTGAAAGATTTCATTTCAGAATTGGCAGTACTCGCCAAGCAAACTAAAATGTTATAATCGAGTGAATTGAAAATTATTTGCAAGCGTACACACAAATCACTTACCTGTTTTACACATTACATATACATTCCTCCTAGTTTACACACTCCATAAAATAAGCTAAGATTATCCTTTATTAGTCCCGCAGTGTACATGTACAGGATCACAGCAACAAAGTGGACAGTACATGGACAAGGTACATGGTAAAGAAGAAACAAAAGCAGCAAGTATTATAACCTATTCTAACCTCGATTTGACTCTTGCTACACACTGAGTGGACATATAGTATACTGTGCCTGTCCTCTTTTTCCTGGTATTCTCTCAATGAAAACAGCTGTTTCCCATGCTCTACTCTGCTGTGTCCGGCTGCATCAGTGACGTCCTACGGTAATATACATAGTCACTGTTTTGTATAATTCCAATGCTGCTTCAGGGTGTCTGTATTTCATGCACTTAAGTAACCAGGTTGCAGTCTGTTTTCTTTTTGATATTTGATTTCTTACACTCTGAGAAGGGGAGCCATTGGGCACCATGATTTTTGTTAACAGTGAAGAACTGAATTCGGTTTAATTCAGTTCGTTTTCACTGTTTTTAATGCAAAAATAATTGCTGACAATCTGGAAAGAAAAATGTTGCCTGCATGTTTAAATGTAAACATATAAACATCACGTCATGATCCACAAATAAATTGGGATTCTTAAAGTAAGTGAGTCTTTTGTTTATTATAAAATGTAACCCAAACAATCTATCTCATTATGTTGTTCATCACAGCCACACATCCACCTGTATTGTAACACTGACACTTTGTCCAGACTCTTAAAACGATGGAGCATGCAGTAGTTGTTCCGGTTACCCAGTGTTTTGGATCATGGAGACACTGGGGGAAGACTGGCAGCAGGGAGTTATTAATAATGAGACAAGATTTAATTGATTTCATGAAACTCTGAACTGTTTTAAAGGAACAGTGTGTAGGATTTAGGGGGATTTATTGGCAGATGAAATATAACATTCATAATTTAAAATAATCACCTGAAACTAAGAATTATTTTGTTTTGGTAACCTTAGAATGAGCCCTTTCATATCTACATAGGGAGGAGGTCCTCTTCACAAAGTCCACCATGTTGCACCTCCATGTTTTTACAGTAGCCCAGAACAGACAAAGTACACAGAACACAGGCACTAGAGAGCCTTTTCTTTACGTTACCTGAAGGTCTCCATAGTTCTCTACAGACTTGGATTGTTCAGTTGGATGCAATCTGCAACCCCACCACTAAATGCTACTAAATCCTATATACTGGCCCTTTAATACATCTGTCCGTGTAGAATAATAGTCATAACAGACACATATGATGTGCACAGAGATGTTTGTGATTATTTGCACCAGTCTGATATACCAGTCTTTGTATACCAGTCTATGTAAAATGCATCCAGCGGATCTGTTGTGCATTATGACATATCATCATTCTAGAGACTGCAGATGGAACAGATGCCGGCTGCCTACAGAGGCCTGTTAAGAATCATCAGATAAAAGCAAAGGCCTTCAGTATAGAATACTGTTACAGAGCAATCTTTATTCTGTCTCGCTGGAATTGATGCCATTATCAGAATACAACTGTATAGTTTCTCTGTGATCACATGTCAGCTGGTTAAGGAATGTAGAATGAAAGTGGAAATACAAAAGAAAATATGAATACAATATTTTTTTGTGATTTCACAAAGGTTTATGTGGGTGTGACTTAACCAAATAGAGCAACTAGCTGCGCTGAGCTGTCGACCTATGTGACTCACAAATGGCTCCAATATTGTGCTGTTTGAATGGCATATCTGAGAAAGCTCACCAAATGATCCATATTTTTTCAGACCAGGATTGTTTGAAACAGTTTGAAACGTAAAATATTAAATAAAGCAAAGCTAGTTTCAAATTACTTTGCAGTGTTGACTACTGTGTGACCCAGGCTGGGTATCCATGAAAAAAATAATATATATATATATATATTGATCTTTTGGCATTTTAAATGTGTTTTAAGGAATTAAAGTCACAAACAAAGCATGATATGGATATGTGCCATGTACATAGATAATGGGCTTTCATGTATTTTGATTTACTCATGACTGGTATGCAGACCAATATTTAGAACCTGCTGATTCTACAAGGTGTACATTTTAAATACAAATGACTTTAATGACAAACTAAAAAGCACTCAAACCTGCCACGAATCAAGCTTGCAATGATATATTTAGAACTTATGTTCATTGCTTTGTTGTAATACATGTTTACAGTCTTTTGAATTTTCTTAAATTTGATGTATGTATTGTATTCTCTAGGAGGCGTAAAGAGTTTTACACCGCAAACATCTGTTGGAGATAGATAACTGGCTGGCTCATCACAGTGAGGTTAAATTAAGTTAAGAAATGATTTCTGACTCCAGTGCAGTTCTGCCTCCAAAATACTCTGATTCAACTTTTTCTCTCTGGCTACCAACTGCACTCAAAGTTAAGTCAACTTGTTGAAAGGCTGTTCTAGTGGTCAGCTATTAGAACAAATGTGAATCTTCTAATCGTGATTGCTTATTTAACTCCAACATCCTTTGAATTATGTTCATATCGTTCACATGGTGTAACGATGTGACAGTGGTTCTGCAGCTGTTATGATGTGGGGTGTTTCACGGACCCAAATGCAGACTCAGACAGCAAAGTTCTATTTCAAAACCAAGGTTCGTTTATTTCTCTCAGTCAAGGGAAAAAACTGGAAATGGACAAAGTCAATAGGAGGAGTCTTCACGCCTCCGGCCGGTTCCAAGCCGGAAAGTGGCTAATCCTGCGGAGCGGCAGACGAAGCAGACAGGAAAACTGTCAAACGTCAATACGGAGGCGCGTCCTCGCGCTCCGCTCGGATCTTAGCCGGGAAGTGGCCGGTCCGCGTCCGCGGCTGGCAGACAGGCTGGATCGTCTGTGTGACACCCGAGGCTCGACACAG
Source organism: Melanostigma gelatinosum (assembly GCF_949748355.1). Lineage (NCBI taxonomy): Eukaryota > Metazoa > Chordata > Actinopteri > Perciformes > Zoarcidae > Melanostigma > Melanostigma gelatinosum. Next base: position 429,277 of record NC_136652.1, read on the forward strand.
GAACGCCAAGACTACACAGTTGATCTCCGAGGAACGAACTGGAAGGCTTCCTCGTACAGGTGAAAACCCGAGGCTCGACACTGTACGGCAGGCAGGTCGGAAAAACGAGAGGCAACGTTAGTTTCAGATCTTCAGAGAGTAACAAATGGACTACTCACGGGTCGGAATACCAGGTAGGTAAACGGACGGACTGACAACTGGGATGAGAGTGACGGGAGTATTTATGTCAGCTGGAGGCGATCACCGGAGATGAGGCACAGCTGTGCCTACGGAGAGAGGCGCGGCAGTGGGCGGGACTGGAGGACACTACTGAGGGAAACACAGCAGAGATCGACATAAATCCTCACAGCAGCACTGTTCTCCTGATCTGGATTCTTTCTATCATAAACTACCCTTTTACTCCCCCCGTGAGTTTGCTTCATTCATACTGGTCGGTGTTTACATTCTATTTCATCCTTACTGACCGCCAGAGGCAGTGCTTAACACTGAATGTATTCCGTCTCGCGCATGCGCAGGTCGAATATTTATATCAACAAAGTCACGTGTGACCTCGGATGACCACCGTCATCTATAAGTTCCGGTGTCATCCTGAGCTCAGTCCTTTTTTCTTCTCGCGTCGCAGGTTAGCTACCATGGTAGCTTAAACAAGGATGTGTCTACGATCAAGACATATTAGAGCTCGTCGCTGTAGCCTTGTGACTACCGGTCGGAGTTGCGGTTCTCTCGCCCTCCAAAGGCTGCGACGAGCTGTCCCTCTTCGGAGGGAACGGTGTGTTCGCCGTTCGGACATCGAGCCCCGGACTGGTGGACGCCCCTATCATCGGTCGTCACCAGTCTGATAAGGGTCAGCTAAGTCGTGATGACAGCAATCGGTAAGATCGATTAACATTGTTTTCTATAACAGTTGTTTGTTCCACGGTTGGCAGAGCGCTTCCGCTCTAGTAATCGAGTGGCGCGCTAACGAGAGCGTAGAATTACGCTGTCGGCCCGCCCTTCACAGTGTTACGGCTATCACAGTTAGCAGAGTGTTCCTGCTCAGGCAAACTTTGTGAGACACTAGTCCGCATTGGCGTTGTGTACATGGAGATTTAATCTTTACATCTGACGTAATTCGCAGTTAGCAGTGTCTTCACTCAGGCTAACTTGGATGCTAGCTGGGACTGCGTCCATCAACTTTGTAAACCTTACGGCTGTCACAGTTAACAGAGCGTCCCCGCTCAGGTTAACTCAGTGGGAAACTAGCTAAACAATGCTGATACTGGGGCTGTAGCCATCAACTTTGTATCCTTACGGCTGTCACAGTTAACAGAGCGTCCCCGCTCAGGTTAACTCAGTGGGAAGCTAGCTAAACAAAGCTGATACTGGGACTGCGTCCATCAACTTTGTATCCTTACGGCTGTCACAGTTAACAGAGCTGTCACAGTTAACAGAGCGTCCTCGCTCAGGTTAACTCAGTGGGAAACTAGCTAAACAAAGCTGATACTGGGGCTGTAGCCATCAACTTTGTATCCTTACAGCTGTCACAGTTAACAGAGCGTCCCCGCTCAGGTTAACTCAGTGGAAAACTAGCTAAACAAAGCTGATACTGGGGCTGTAGCCATCAACTTTGTATCCTTACAGCTGTCACAGTTAACAGAGCGTCCTCGCTCAGGTTAACTCAGTGGGAAACTAGCTAAACAAAAGCTGATACTGGGACTGTAGCCATCAACTTTGTATCCTTACGGCTGTCACAGTTAACAGAGCGTCCCCGCTCAGGTTACCTCAGTGGAAAACTAGCTAAACAAAGCTGATACTGGGGCTGTAGCCATCAACTTTGTATCCTTACAGCTGTCACAGTTAACAGAGCGTCCTCGCTCAGGTTAACTCAGTGGGAAACTAGCTAAACAAAAGCTGATACTGGGACTGCGTCCATCAACTTTGTATTGGCCATCAACTTTGTAGCATTACAACGATCACAGTTAGCGGAATGTGCTCGCTCAGGCTAACTCGGTGAATGCTAGTTATACTAAATCAACATTGAGGTTGTGCCCATTGATGGTTTTTATGCATTACGGCTGTCGAGTTCGCTCCGGCTAACTAGACTAAGCTAATACTCGGTGGGTCCATTGATTGTTGTAAACATTATGGACATATCGGTAGCGGATATCAGTTAGCAGAGTGCCCTCGCTCAGGCTAACTGGTAGCACACCAAGAGTTACAGCACCTGTCCAAGTGGAGAGTGTCCTCGCACTGTAAGGACTGTGGTTTTTTTTGTGCCGTTTTCACAGTAGCAGAGTGCTCTCGCTCAAGCTAACTGGTGGGGCACCAATATCTGCAGCAACTATCCGAGTGAAGAGTGTCCTCGCTCCCCTCTCACTATGAGGACTGTTTTCCTGACCTGTTCCACAGTGGCAGAGTGCTCTCGCTCAAGCTAACTGGTGGGACACCAATATCTGCAGCAGCTGTCTTAGTGAAGAGTGTCCTCGCTCCCCTCTCACTGTAAGGACTGTGTTCTTTTTGTCAGTTTTTCACAGTAGCAGAGTGCTCTCGCTCAAGCTAACTGGTGGGACACCAATATCTGCAGCAACTAGCTTAGTGAAGAGTGTCCTCGCTCCCCTCTCACTATAAGGACTTGCCTGGCCTGTTTCCACAGGGGCAGAGTGCTCTCGCTCAAGCTAACTGGTGGGACACCAATATCTGCAGCAATTAGTTTAGTGAAGAGTGTCCTCGCCCCTCTCACTATAAGGACTTTGCCTGACCTGTTTCCACAGTGGCAGAGTGCTCTCGCTCAAGCTAACTGGTGGGACACCAATATCGGCAGCAACTATCTTAGTGAAGAGTGGCCTCGCTCCCCTCTCACTGTACGGACTGTGTTCTGTTTTGTCCGTTTTTTACGGTAACAGAGTGCTCTCGCTCAAGCTAACTGGGGGGACACTAATATCTGCAGCAACTATCTTAGTGAAGAGAGTGGGCTTAGAGAGTGCCCTCGCCCCTCTCACTATAAGGACTTTGCCTGACCTGTTTCCACAGTTGCAGAGTGCTCTCGCTCAGGCTAACTGGTGGGTCACCAATATCCGCAGCGGCTGGCTAAGGGAAGAGTGTCCGAAGGATCACTCGCCACTGACTGCCCCCTGCCTGTTCTCTTAACATTCAGCAGAGCGCTCCCGCTCGGACTGATTTGGAATTCCGCATAAACTAGTGGGACAAGGGTTCCACCAGAATCGCGGCCATGTTAAACTCTCCCGGCTGTAGGACCTGTATAGCTCCTCTTCAGCCGGAGGACGGCCCTGACCTCTTGCCCTGGCAGGGAGAACCCAGGCAGGACCTGCGGCATCACGCCTTGAGCAGTAAGGTCTGCTAGGCTGGCCGAAGTGGAACACCTGATGCGGGAGGGCTACCTCCCCCTGTCAGGGCAGCTGAATCCAGACCAACCTACCCTGGTCATTTGTATGGCGCTTGCACGCCGGGCATACACAGCAGCTGGAACATCCACCTGTGAGTGCCTTCTTCAGGACCTTCCCGCCCTCACCACCTTTTCTTCCTCCCTCCGAGGAATATCTGAGGGAGTTGCGTGCATGGTGGAGACACCAGGGCTCTCTCCCGCCTTACATCAGACCATGCAGGAGGTGGCAAATCTGGCCTTGCACGTATGCCAGCCAGTTAGACGACTATGGCGTCCATCAGTTTCCCCTGAGGAGACTCTGAGGCCCGATGCCAGGTGCCCTCGACCCAATGTCGGGTCAAAGATGACCTGCTATCCAGGGCTTAGGACACAGCAGCGCTGTGCACCGTATCGACAACTCCCTCTCCCACCTCATGCTTTCCCTCGCAGATTCTCTGCAGCGGGCTACTTCGACGCTTCTGCTCAGTGATGCTTCATTGCAGGCGTTTGCGCTCATATCGAGGGAACGTGGATGTATGATGTCCACCCTGGTTCAGACTCGCCGCCAGGTTTGGCTGGCGCAGTCACCCCTATCTGAGACATGTAGGAGGACCCTCCATACTGTCCCGGTGGAGCCTGGTGAGCTGTTCGAGTCAGCTGCTGTACAGGCGCTTCAGCGGACTGTTAGAGCTAGCCAGACCTGGCAGCAGTTCTCTGGTCTTTGCAGGGACATGCCTGCACCCCCAGACCTAGGGGCCCATTTTTGGCCCACAAGGCCGTTTCTCAGCCTCCAGCTTACCCTAGTAGCGCAACAGGCCTCGGCGTCCTGCTGAGAGGCCGGACCGCTACCTATACAACCCTACTTACGTCCCCGTCCCCCCCGGCAGGGGTGCCAGGAGATGTCTCCAGGCCGGCTGTCAGGGTTCTTTCTCCCATCAGCGGATTTCCAAGGGAGAGTGGTTCACGTCTATCGACGCCTGTTCCCATGGTGCGTCACCACAACTTTCAGTCCTGGGTGCTTCCATTCGGACTCTCCCATCTCCCCATGGGTGTCCACAGTGTGTTACTGCTGTCCTTTCCCCCTGCAATCGCAGGGCGTGAACATACTGCCGTACTTAGACGACTGGCTGACCTAGGCGCCGTCCCGGCTTCAGGCGCCACAGGACACTGCTCGCCTTCTCTCACGTGGCCCGGTAGGCCTCAAGGTGAACATGGAGAGGAGCTACCTGAGCCCTTCTCAGAGCATAACCTTCATTAGGGTGGCCCTATGAGGGCCTGTCTGTCGCCCCAGTGCGGATGGCTGAACAGCCTTCACTTGGATGCCAGGTGGCACAGATACAGGGCAATAATATTATCGAAACAGTGTCTATTCATCTATTCACTATCCCCATGGAGGGAGTGCATATCTGGCGAACAGTGTCCCAGGAACCGAGCCCCAGGGGCTCGGTTCCATTCCACCAGGAGATTGTCACAACAGTTACCTGCCTCTCAAGGCGGGTGCAGGGTGACAGAACGGGACAGCCTGGGGGCAGTTGTCTGCTGAAAGACCGCAGGTCCAGGTTCTAGACCTAGCGCTCGAGCACTTCCTTCCATGTTGAAGGGAAAGCATGTGCTTGTCCGGTGGACAGCACCTCTGCGGTGATTTCCCATGAACTATCGATGGGGCACCAGATCTGCAGAAGTTGCTACGGGGATCACCGTGGCCTTCTGACTTGGGAGGCCCCTCGCCTGACCAGCCTGTGGGCAATGTACCCACCAGGAGAATGGAACAAGGTTGTGGTTTTCCTGTTCCGTTACAAGCCTCCACCGGGAGAGTGGCGGCTGCATCCAGACGTGTCGACCCACTGCCCCCACTGGGTCTCCCTGACGGAGAGGACCAGCCCTCTGGGTCAAGATGCCCTGGCTCACACGTGGCCAGAGGATCTTCTTTATGCCTTTCCACCAGTCCCTCTGCTTTTGCTATAAGCTTGTCAGAGTTCTTCCCCGACAGGAGGGATCTCCTGTCGCAACTAGAGGGTCGGATTTGGCATTCCAATCCCTGCCGCCTTCAATTAGGGGTCACGGGAGGGCCCGACCGGATGCTGAGTGGCTGCATAGAACCAGTCTGACGGACTATTCTGAATGCCAGTGCGCGGTCTACCTGCCTGCAGTACAAGAAACAGGTGGAAGCTGTTCTCCGACTAGTGTGCGGCTCAGAACAAGGTCCCAGTACAGCGCCCCGTGCCTGCTGTACTGAGTTTCTACAGTCTCTCCTGGATAAGGGCCGGTCTCCCCTGCATGGGACCTACCCTTGGTACTGGACAGCTTATGCTTGTCCTTTTGAACCCCTGGCACAGGCGGAGCCTAGATGGCTATCAGCAAGACGGTTTTCTCCTTGCTGTCAATTCAGCTCAATGTGGGGGTGAGCTGCATGCCCTATCAGTGGAAGAATCATGTCTGAGGTGGAACTCAGATGGCTTGGGTGTCACTTTCTGGCCTAAGGCAGTGTTTCTCCCAAGGGGGTGGATACGTTCACATATAAACCGGCCTATCCAGCTGGCAAAGTTGACCCCCCCCTCCCCCATCGGGAGAGGAGAGGTCAAGGCTGCTGTGCCCAGTGTGGGCCCTCAGAGCTTATATGGAAGCCACCGCCTGCATAGTCAGTTATGGTGAGCCTAAGAAGGGCTGTGCTCCTTTTTAAGGAAAAAAAGGAAAAACGGCACCTGTCCCACTGGATAGTGGAGGCCATTGCCGATACATACAAGGCGAGCGGCTGCGCTCGGCCATCCGGGGTGAAGGGTCACTACCAAGAGTGTCTCCACACCGAGGGCAAGCCTGAGTGGTGTGCCTGTGGGGGATACATGTGCGGCGGCCTCATGGGCATCACCGAGCACATTCACCAAACACTACAGAGTTAACGTTGCCGACCCTCACCCACTGGGGAGGGTTCTTGGCCAATTTTCTCTGCCGGAGCTATAAGGGGTAGTTACTGTGCTTCCTCGTGACTCTTTTGGTATAAGTCATCCAGTGTTAAGCACTGCCTCTGGCGGTCAGTAAGGATGAAATAGAACGAAAGTTACGAACGTAACTACGGTTCTATGAATCCTGGATGACCGCCAGAGTTCTTGGTCACTCGGAATCCCGTGAACTCGCGAGAAGATTCCATAGGACTGAGCTCAGGATGACACCGGAACTTATAGATGACGGTGGTCATCCGAGGTCACACGTGACTTTGTTGATATAAATATTCGACCTGCGCATGCGCGAGACGGAATACATTCAGTGTTAAGCACTGCCTCTGGCGGTCATCCAGGATTCATAGAACCGTAGTTACGTTCGTAACTTTCGTTTGTATGTATTTATTTGTGGATCACACTGCATTTCTTTGCAGATCGCTACACATTTATTTGTGGGATTATTGAGACTCCCCTGATGTGGCTCGATTCACAAATGCGTTTTTTCAACATTCTCTTTTTCAACCAATCACATGAGCGCAGCTCCCCCCTCCCCTCCCCTCCCCACGAGGCTGCCAGGCATTAGAGTTACGCAATTTGCGGCGGCGACACAGGAAGCTTAAAGGCACTTCGTGTTGCAAGCGCCACCGTTTTGGTGCGGATTCCGCCGTAGTTTAGCCTTTATTTTGTCGTTCTTTGACATTATGTAACAATACATTAAGGTCCTTGAAGGTATGACTGTTGGTAGTTGTAATTAGTAGAAATGCAATGTGATCCACAAATAAATACATACAAATCCACAAACAAATATAAAAAATCCACACAGAAATAATAGATAAATAAATATAAATAGAAATAGATTTTTTTTTTACATTTATATAAATCGTAATTTATTTATTTGTGCATTGGAATGTATTTGTGAATCGTTCTGCGTGCATTTGAAATCGAATATATTTGTGAATTGTTCTGTGCGCATTTGTGAATCTTTCTGTGTGCATTTCTGATTATTGAGACTGATCTGACCCCATAGATGAGGGGAGCCCAAGTTATCGACTGCAACAGCGGCGGATGACCGGAAGCGGGACACGCATTTGATGTCAGGGGGTAGCTAAGGGAATCCCCGTCGCATTTATATTATGCCCACCCACCGTGATTGGCAAGTGATGGCCTTGTAATTAAAGGGATGACACCGAGGCTCAGCGAGTGATAAAAGCTCCCTTCTGCTACACCTGCACAGGTACCATCACATATGTAGGCATTCATATTTCACCCACGCTGTCAGATCTGTTCACACTCAACTTCACGCCACTACTCAAAACAATGAATAACAACCTCCTGCACTTGATTATACCACTATCACTTGTGGGCAGAATATTTAAATAAATTACCTATTTACAATGATCCCATCTCAACCCACCCTCTCCTGGTTAACATATCTATACTCAATCGTCACTAAATTTCACTGGAAAAATAAGAAACCAAGAATTAAGAATTCATTACACAAGGCAAACATTTTTGTTACGAGATTCACGCCAGAAATCCTTTTACATTGCAAATAAAATAGTACCGATAGCTAAGTTCACACCACCTAGCACTGCAGATCTGTTAAACTATTTTGGAAAGGAATCACTGAGTCACTGTCTTTGCCTCCCATTATTCCTCTCACTGTGCTTACTAGGAGACATATCCAGAAATAACCGGAACAAATCAAACAGTTGATTACTCCCCTCAGCCCTAAATATTGCCAAAAAATCTTTCCTCGTGAACTGGAAATCAAGAAAAAAAAAAGAATGTAGACTCATCTTTGGTTGGGATGAGTTCACACACAGTAGGGAGATTGACTATATCATGACCGGTGCAGACTAAACAAGTTCAAGCTCAACGCTCTAAAGACAGTGGAGATGGTTGTGGTTTTCCAGAAGAATGCAGAGGCACCTGCCCCCATCACCCTGTGTGACTCCCTGGTCGCCATTGTGGAGTCATTCTGCTTTCTGGGCACAATCATCACTCAGACCTCAAGTGGGAGCCGAAGATCAGCTCCATCACAAAGAAGACTTAAAAGAGGACGTACTTCCTGCGGCCCCTGCGGGACCGTCACTGACTCATCCCCCAGGACAATTACATACATTTACACAATCCTGCACTCAATTTTAATAGTCACGAAACACATTAATAACAGACCTATTTCAATGTCGTATATTGTTTGTTTGTTCATCATATTCTGTTGTCAATTTTCATATTATTTATCTTTTATCTATTGCACTGTGTTTACGATGCTGCACCAATCACCAAGTTATGTTCCTTGTATGTGCAACTTGGCAATAAATCGTTTCCGATTCTATAAGCGAGGGGGGGGGCGTGACATTGCTGGGTACACTGGCGCTCACATTCACACATGCAATTTAAACCTGCCAATCAACCTAACCTGCATGTTTGACATGTTTCTTAGCTTGCATTTGCATATTAGACAGCAACATAGCAGATCTAGCTTACTCAGGGAACATTTGAATCCCAGATTTAAAGGAAGTGCACAGATATCTACCCCTTCAGTGGAGGAACGTGGAAATACCTCTCTAGTGACAAACTTTGCACGCTTACAACCAGTGGTGTATAAAGTACTCAAAAGTCATACTTGAATAAAAGTAAAGATACCATACTGGAAAACTACTCTAGTAAAAGTAAAAAGTCACCTATTAGAATACTACTTGAGTAAGAGTCTTAAAGTATCTGATATTTATTGTACTTAAGTACAAAAGTACTTAAGTATCAAAATTAATTTTCTGATATTAAATGTACTTAAGTATTGAAAGTAAAAGTACAAGTAAATGCTGTTCATAAAAAAGCAAAGGATCAGAATTTTGAGAATTATGAAGTTTATTCTTCTAAGTGCTGTGGCCACCATGACCAAGGACATGGAGCTGTGTTGAACATAATTGGGTTGGCTGTGATCCATCCAGGAGCAACAATGTTCAACATAACATATTGTACATAAGTATACTTTTGCATCTACTATGAACATATCATCATAATTCTCCGAAAAGCAATATGACACTATGAAGGAGTTGTAACAGTGCGTTTATAAGTATGCTCATTAGACTAGAGGATGTAGAGGGCAAATGCATAATATTATGTTCAGCAGAAAATATCCACTTGATGCATCAGGTCAGTGTTTTGAGAAAGGACACCTGCCTTGTAAACTCCTATGGGCCTGATTTGAGCACAATGGGCAAAGGTTTTGCTCAAGCTGATTCTGCAATTGGGCGACTGCTACCATCATAACTCCATCTGATCATCCACAAAATGACTCAAATATCAAAACATGATCAATACTAAAGCAGCACCAAAAGGAACAACCCAGTCATGACTTGAAACTGAAAAATGTCCTGTTCATCTTCAAAAGAAGTTGGTTTTCAAAATTGCGAGAATTCAGTCTCGCTCTTCTTGGGCTGAAGACTAGTCCTGCGATGCTAAATAGCCTTTCACAGGCCGCTGAGGCAGGTAGAGGTGTGTTCAGCGTCACAGACAGCTTGCGCACAGCTGCGAAGGATTTCGCATGTCGCTGTTGCGTCAATCCTATGGTGTGGTGGCTAGCTAACGTTAAGTTAGCTGACGTTAAGTTAGCTAACGTTAGCTAGCTAGTGCTGCACAACTGTCAACACTTCCTCAGCTCACTAACTCGCTAGCGATCCACTGGTGTTGGTCTTCGTCACCACCGTCGTTTGTTGCGGGAGTAGCAGGTGCTTCCATTTCTGCTTCCATCATGAAATCAGTCATCGTAGAGTGGAATTCTACTCATGTTGTCGCTTGCTAGCTATAGCATGTAGCATCCTGGGCATCACTGGGAATCAAAACACTTTGAGAGCACTTGTTTGCAATTGCGCATTAACGTGATTAACCAATGATTTAACTTGCAAGCTAGGACCACTGATTCGCCAAACCTGCTTGTTTGCAGTCTGTGTTCCACCACAGTCCCCGACGCTGGTCTCATGATTCATTTTTTTTTCTAAAGATAGATTTGATTTTGTAGCGAGTAACAAAGGTTTCAGGGGAAATGTATCGGAGTAAAAGTATCAGTTATCTTTGCAGGGGGTCCGCGAAATCTTTGGTTGATTAGAAAAATATTTTTTTTTCCCCCCTCTAAACATGAATGTGTCCATTATTTTAATAGTTCAGTATTGTATGAAAGATAACAGGTATCTTTATGCATGGCAGTCATTTTTCATTTCCACCTTTAAAATGAAAACATCAATTTGAATAGCTTGTATGCATGATTATCATGCAATTGACAGACAATTGACAGACAATGTTGATATTGGCATTGGTATCAGTTGACAAGGTGTGTTTATGAATGGCAGTAGTACGGCCACCCTACTCACTGTACCTTGCACATGTTTAAAATAAAAACATGAATATATGAACCTGTGTATGATTTGAATAGCTTAGTATTGAATGCACAATAAAGAGGTATGTTTATACACGGTACTAGGCCCATTTAATATAAAACACAATTTTATACAATATATATATAGTCGGGGGTCCCTGCTCCATCTCTTTTGGGGAAACGTTGAAGACCTCTGCTCTAGTCGGAATGAGCATACTTATAAATGCACTGTTATGTCACACCAAACGCGTTGATTTTTTGACGCGCCGCAAAATCGCGACCAACGCGCCGCCGGTCGTGTTCACACCAAACGGCGCAACATCGCGTAGCGCCGGAGAGGGGGCGTGGTTTATCGACTGGAAGCCGTTCACCTGGCCGTTATTTCTTTCCGCTATCAACCATGAAAGGAATAAGGACAATTGCTGCTTGTACTTGTTGTGGAAGTTCCTCAAATGTCGGAATGCCAAACGCTGTCATGTCTGGTTCATAATATTGTTCAGAGGAGCTCCGTGGATTGTATCGAGCTGTATTCACTGTGTCGAGCAAGCCACAAGTCGCTGTTTACTACAGCTGTAGGAACACAAAATAAACTGATTTGGCTGTGATTTAACGGAAAATAAACAGACAAAAAGGAACTCCGAAATAACTACGTAATGATGCCGATTTGTAGGCTACTTGTCTTCTCAATGGAGCTCTGATGGATCGGTGCTAGGCTATGCTAACATCGTAGCAGCTCCACCAGCACTCAATAACTTTATGTAGACGTAAATACGGCAGCGTCTATTCATTGTTTGTACCATATGGTTTACACACACACACATGTATACACATTGTTTGGTCCGGTCTCTATTGATATGAGGTATCGTAGAGCTCTGGTGAACACAGACGGCTACAGTATTTATTTCCTGATTCAACAACGGCAGGAAGTCAGTGATGACAGGGGGAGCAACTCAACGCTGATAGGCTATCGCGCCACAGCGTCACGCGATTATTTCGCAGAAGTTGAAAAATTTCCGTCCGCCGCAAAAACGCGCCATCACAAAATCACGCCGCGCCAGTCTCATCGCGTCTGTGCATAGACTTTGTATGTAATATTTTCAACACGTCCTTGGTCATGGTGGCCACAGCTTAAAAGAATAAACTTCATAATTCTCTAAATTCTGACCCTTTGCTTTTTTTATCAACAGCATTTACTTGTACATTTACTTTCAATACTTAAGTACATTTAATATCAGAAAATTACTTTTGATACTTAAGTACAATAAATATCAGATACTTTAAGACTTTTACTCAAGTAGTATTCTAATAGGTGACTTTCACTTTTACTGGAGTCATTTTCCAGTAAGGTATCTTTACTTTTACTCAAGTATGGCTTTTGGGTACTTTATACACCACTGGTCTTTAACAATGAACAATTTGGATCTTCATAGAAGAGCAGCCACCCCCACCCCCCCCCCCCATGTTAAAGTGCTAGTCAGCCCTGGCTCTGTCTATGAGAGTCAGTGACAGCCAGTGACTGTTCTCTGACTTCCAGCCTTAAACCACGTGCATGTCAACCTCTTGAAATGGGATGGACTGTGTTTTATTGTGCCTTCACAGCAAGGCACGCCAATTGGTGTGTGCGCGTATACATTCATGACGGAATCCTGGAAAACATTTAACAATATAACAAGCTACTAACAAGGACATCTGGCTGTAGACTAGAGGCCACTACAAGACTTAGAAGAAACGGACAAGAACAGGTAGGCTAACCTGTTGGTCAAACCTTTTTGACATACAGTAGAAGCATGAATCAGAAATGTACTGTAGGAAATGAAAAGATGAATACGTCATTTTCTGCTTTAGCCTCTTTACTATTTGCTGTGATGACTGTTTAACTGTGGGCGAATCACTTGGTTTTTCATATACAACTATCCATATAATAAAGCTCTGCCTAACAGCAGCAGCTGAAAGTGTTGTAGAACAACTCTAATTCTTCATTTAGATTTGATTGGTGCTGAACTAACGATTGTTCTGTTGATTTGTTTTCAAATTGATTGATTAAATCTTAAGTCTTTGAAATAACAGAACGTAGTAAAATGACGAAAGTGACTTGTAGCTCTGTCATGTTTTCACTGATCAAAAGGCACAGACATTCAGCTTACTGTGATACTGTGACAACTGCAGCCAGAGATTAATTGGTGTTTGTGCTTGAGAAATTATTTTAACAATAATTTATCAAAGTTGTTGTTGATACATTTTTCTTTCAATCAAACAAATAATGTATTGACAAATCCTTTCAGCACTAGACTTTATGCATTTTAAATGTATTTTTATTTATCTCATATTTGTCATGTGGCCATGTCTTTGCATATGAAGGGATAAATAAAGTCGAGCGTGAAACTAAATAAAGTGTACAAAATGTACAAAGCATGTTCATCATAGAGACTTGTTGGCAGAAAACAGCTGATCGGATTTTGGAGCCTGTGGTTATTTTAGTCTGACTGTGACCTGCCAAGCAGTCATGTCCATCCATCACTTGTGCAGGTCTCAGGACTACAATGAACATTCAGTCTGCTATCAACAAAGAGGTCTTCATCCCTCGCGATGAGCGGCTGTTGGTGGCTGTGGAGGTGCATAGGAGGAAAAGGAAGAGAATGTCTTTCCTGCCTACTGGAGCCCAAGGAGACTACGCCACATTCATCTGTGTTTCAGGTTAAATCTGTCTTTTAAGACTTTCTTAATTTAGTGCAAATTAGCTAAGTATTGACAGTCTGTAAATTGTGTTTGTTATTTACAGACAGGCAGCACAATGAAAGTAGGTCCCTCAGATTAGTAAGAGAAACTGTGATTGGCCAGTCATTCATTTCATCTTGAAAGAAAGAGACTCTCTTGTCAGCAGACCAGCTTGAGGTTCAATTACTCCCCGATTCATTGGCTGATGTCATTCATTGGACCCTAACATTTAAAGTGTAGACAAAATAGAAACAGTGAAAAGCAAAGCTTTATTTGTTGTCACGGCTAATGGTCATTTCTGAACTGAAATGTTATGTTTTAATAGTATCATATGTACAACAATTTAAGTCTAGAGTAGTTTCATTAATTATGAGCAAAAATAGGCATCCGGTTGTTTGTTGCCTGACCTATGTTTATGTTTAACTTTCAAAGACAACTTGTGGCATGATGATCCTGTTACTATACAGAACCACAAAACCTGTTGGGGGGTAGGTTAGTGTGGACATATCAAATAAACATACCCAGGACATTTATATTGTCAAAATCAATTTCAGCAGTAAAAAAAATGAAGAAGAATTTTGCTCATTGAATGTACCATTGCATACCTTAAATATGTCATGGATGAACCTCAGAACCACAGGGAAACCTTTAAATGTTTTAAATGGGTTAGACAGTTATTATGGATGCATTTCTTTTCCCAAAAGAACTGTCCATACCCACGCCCTCGCTCTGAAAAAAGATGTTCATGAATAAAATAAATTCAGATAGTATCAATACAAATTCAATAGGGGACAGAATGCCTTCATAACGAGTACTCAAAGAGTGTGACTTTCAGTCCATCTCATAAGGGGTGCAGGTATAGCGGCTTTGCACATCTAAAATGGCTAAAATCCTTTTCGGTTCACAATCAAAAGTATAAATACATTTGAGGACATATGCTGTGTCTCCTAGATGGGAGGGAAGTTCGATCATCCATTTTTCATAAAAGAAATACACAAATTGAGACAAAGGTTCAGTTAGGCAATAGGGCAATAAAAACAATAGGGCAAAGAATGGGATTTTTGAGAGTATTTTAGGTAAGCCATGAAATACAGAACAAATGGGATACTTTCTCTTTCTCAGTAATCCAACCTCCTCAGAGCGCCAACACTTTATATTTTTATTTCTAGGTATTTGTTTATTTGTAAGGGACAAGTACAGAGAAACATTGACCATTGCAGAGGCAGAGTCCAATGTATTGTACATATTTATATGGCCGAAGCTAAGTTCCAACACCAGTCCCTTGATGGGCATTGATAGTTTTAGTGATCATTATAATTTCATGTTACACTTTAAAATCTTAAAATCAGTGCATATAATCAAACACACAAACATACCCAAACAAATACATGAAACAAACAAAACAGAATGCAAAACAAACATTATTTTAGTGCATAGGTAATGACTTGGTGTCATGGTTACAGTTCTGGCAAAGTTTAACCAGTACTGGAAAAATGTTTTAAAATCCTGAATCTGCTTTGAGCTGTCAGTTAGGGAATTCCAGAGGGCTGTGCCTTTAATTGAGAATGCAGTTTGTGCAAAGGAAGTCTTACAGTGTCTGGTTCTATAATTTCCTTTTGATATACTTTGGGTATTAGTGGCAGTATAGTGAAGTCCAATTCTGAAGTTGTCAAAACTGAGAAGATTATACTTCTTTAGGATGTTGCAATGATGAAATATTAGTGATGTCTTGTCCAGAACATTGTTATATTGGTGATAACAGGACAGTGGTTTAATGGAGGAGAGGTTATGTGGTATGAGTTTGTGCTGTATTAAAGGGTAAGCAGCATTTGATTTGCCTGAAGGTTTGATCAGCCCTAACAGTTCTCTATAATGTGGCAAACCTTAGTTGAGAGTACAAAACAATTTCAAGATACTTTCAATCCTGTACCCTCTCTAGTTCTCCAGTAAAAGTGTCTTTTATCTCCAATTTGAAAGTGTCTGTGTTTGAGAAATACATAGACTGTTGTTTTAGCATTGAGTGTTAGCCAGTATGTCACCTTGCCTAAACCGTCTGTTATTAGACCCATTCCCCTTGATGTTTGAAACATGCATTTCTTTGACCACTTTTTTTCTCATAGATTTAAAAGTGATGATGTCAGTGTTTTAGAATGTCTTTATTGTCAATGAATTAACGGCTTGGGCTAAGAAGCTGTTTTTCATCAGATTATGGATGAGATAAATCTGTGACTTCATTGCATTTTTTAATTACACAACATGGATTGTTTGAGAATATCAAGTCATTCAATGTCTCTGGGGAGTCTTGTTGGAGTAACTTTTTTTCAGATTGAAGTTTGAGGTTATCTCTTTCAGTTTTCCCTTGTTGTCTAACAAGTTTATATTGAAAGTACAAACATTTCTTTATGCTGTGCTTCAAAAATCATTATAGAAGGAAATTGCATGGCGATACATGACCAGCACATCAAAGGACATTTGGGGGGAGAGGGTAATACGTACAGCCAAATATTCCAGATGAGATGTTATTTCCATCTCACAGCTTTTAATGTTATCTTTAAATACATTATTACATATCCACCTTTCTTTTCTGTAGCAAGGCATTTCTACCAGCTCTATTACAATATTGGAGTTGAGACATGGTTGGGAAAGAGTCAGGAAGTCCAAGTTTGAATTAAAGGATGTGGGATTCTCTGTTTTCAGCCTCACTTCCTTCTGATTTATCCTTTTCGCTGGCCATAGAGAATCTAGTGTTACTTGCCTTTTTGAAGTGTGCAGTAGGGCATGGTTGACGATGTCTCCCATACTCTGCCTTCAGCATACAGTATTCCTTTGTGTTTCTTTCGTATTTCTTGAGTTTATAAGTCTACATTCCTTTTAAGGATCTAGTGATCTTGTTGGACAGCGTATTGAAAATGTTAATTTCCATTGTCTTTAATCTGTACTTCAAGCTGCATTAGTTTTGCAGTGATTGCAGTTTTCTGGTTGATTAAGAGGACAAGGTCGAGGGAACATTTATTCTGGATTTTTTTTGCATGAGTTTTTTATTATATACCACCTAGTTACACCAATATGTAGGAAAGTACGGCTGTGATAACCCCTCAAACTTTGTGCATGTTTGATGAAGGTTAAAATACTCATATTTAGAGTCAAGACCCGAGACATAATATCAGGTTTAAGGGTTAAGTAACATCGTGGGGAGCTTCACTGCTCGGACTAAATTATAAATTATCAAGGTAAAAAAAGATTTTTTCAGTACGGCATTCCTAGGGTCTTTTGTGCAGCTATTATGTAAACACGTTCATTTTTAAAAACTATTATTGAAGGCTTTCAATAAGGATATCATATTTTGTACATGATTTACCTAGTGACCAACACAAGACCACATCAGCTCCTCATTATAAAGGTGAAGCAGTTTGGTGGCTCCTCCTCCTTCACCAGAAGGTCCCAGTGGAGGGTGGAGCAGCTCCGACAGGTCAACGGCATCAACCCCAACAAGGTTAGCAGCATTCTGTTCTTACTAGTAGTGATCTATCAACATATCGACTTTGTTCTGCCTATATTCTGCTCTTCCAGGACAGCCCAGAGTTCGACCTGGTGTTTGACAATGCTGTGGACCAGTGGGTAGCCAGCTCATCAGCAGAGAAGTGTATCTTTGTCCAGGTCCTGTACCATGCCTGCCAGACCTACTGGGAGGGGAAAGCAGGAAGTCTGGGCAAGACGGGCCACCAAAAGGGAGCAAGTCAGTGCGCTCACAGTAAGTTCGGAGGTGGTCCCAGTGACTCCTCACCAGACTCTGCAATCAGAACCCCGCAGGCCCGACGGCAGAGCTTCATTCCTCCAAGACAGACAGAATTCATCAACTGCCAATCCAAACTAACAGGAGGTAGTGATTATTGAGGTTTATGATATGTTGGGAATCATTTAGTTGATATGTGAATGAGCCCGTTTTAATGTGTTCTTTCAGATGCCTGCACCATGAATCTGGTCATCTACCGCTGCAAAGCCTTCTTGAATCGTATGAAGAATATGATGGTTGCAAACCAAAGTCGATCACCCGCTCAAGGTAAGGCAGTGATGAAATGGGGGGCTAACGTGCATTTACAGGTCATACAGGTTAATTAGTTATGGTCAATACCATGAAAAGAGCCCTATAATTCCTTCTTGGGTTCTGGAGGAGCTATGTCAAGTCTGAGAAAATCAGAATCAAAAACACCTTTATTGGCCGAGTACATGTGCCCATTCAAGGAATTAGACTCTTGCATCTCTCTTGATGTACTTCCACAGAAATATCAAAAACAGCTAGGGATAAGGACAACAAAGCTGATCAGATAAAGGGAAAGAATACTGGACTCTATTGTTGAATACCAGAGCCACCCCAGGGCTGTGTGCTCAGCCCCCTCCTGTTCACACTGTACACCCACGACTGCTACCCCAAACATGACTGAAATGTCATCTGCAAACTTCACAACAGTTTGCGGATGACACTGGCCATTGGCCAGATTACAAACAATGATACATCCTATAAAGAGGAAATAAACAACCTTACAGAGTGGTGCTCAGGAGCTGATTGTTGATTTTAGAAAAAAGGAGATGAAGACGCACATCCCTGTCTACATCAATGGAGCTGAGGTGGAGCAAGTTAAGCAGCTGTAAGTTCCTTGGAATCAGCATCACAAACAACCTGACATGGTCATCACACATTATCCTGCTGAAGAAAGCTCAAACGGCTGTATTTCTTAAAAGGCAAAATTCTCATGCCAAGCTCTTGTCAATTTTTACAGAGGAGCAATAGAAAGCACTGGAAACATTACAAACTGGCATGAGATGTTCAGGATTCAGGACAAGAGGGCTCTACAGATTGTGATAAAAAAACACCCAGGAAATCATTTGCATCCATCTTCTGAGCATCAGTGATATTGCCTGCGAAGAACTAAAGGGATATTAAAAGAAAAAAACACCCAGCCACAACATGTTCACTCTGCTGCCGTCTGGAAAAAGATACAGTAAGTATCAGCTGCCGTTCCACCAGACTTCAAAATAGCTTCTTCCCTCTGGCTGTGAGACTCTTTCACTCACCCCCCACCCTAATTTAGTTTTTTGTTTTCTTTCCTTTGTAGCAAATTGGGACTACAATCTAAATGTTCTTGTGCAACCCTGTTGTACAATGAGAAATAAAAACATTGTAACAAGTAGTGAAACAATCGGAATATATATATATATATAAAGCATCAATGTTCAACAATAAAATGAAAAGTCTATATATCAGTCAAGTAAATTGTGTACTGTACAACCTGAACCTGATGACGTAATTTTCAAGACTGCTTGGAGATTTGAAGATGTGGGTCTTTACCAGGCAGGGAGGGATATGTGGAAATATGCTGTTTGTTTGTTGTAGGATTTAGTTTTTTTGGAGCTTGTCCCATACTATAGGGACTAAAAGTCAGGATATTTCAGTGAAAAATGAAATTGCTCGAGTAAAGAGTTGGAAAAACTAAGACTATGGCTGACACAATAGTTCTTTACCAGAATGTATTCTCTTAACTACTTAATTGTGTTCTATAAAGGATGAATACTTTGGTCAGCAGATTTCAACTGACATCAACAACCTGTTTGGAGCTGTGGGAACACAAACTCTTCCAGTATTGTGATCCAATATTAGTTTATTAATTTAGTTCACTTGTCTTTAAAAAAATGCAAAAACGAGATTGCTGCATTAGAGCTAGTGCCAGTATCAGACTAGGCAATATTTTTACTTACGGTCACTTTGTTAGCTTAGTCAGATTAAGTTATTGAACCCTGACCGATGATCCGTGTGATTGGTAAGGTAGTAGGGGCCAACGTCATTGTTCCACCTGGCAGCACCAACCATGAATGTTATATTTGTTATCACGGTTGAAAGTGAATGAAATGAATGAAAGTGAAGCGGGAACCATGTGGTCACTGCGTAGCGAAGGGGGGCTCTGTGTTTTTCTTTCCAAGTCACTAGATCAAGGGTGAGTGTGAGAAGCGAACTGATGTGCATGAAGAGATAGGTTGACCATTTTCCAATATAACTTCCAGGGTCTGATTATGTTTTTGGTAATGTATCAAAATCAAAATATATATGAAAGTGATATGAAATAGATATTTTATTCAAAACAATTCCAGAACTTAATCAAAGTTATATTTAACCCAAACAACTTTTCCTTTACTCAGTTTTATTTTGAATACATTGTTGTATTTTTCAAAGTTCAAGACCAAAATTTTAACTTTTTTCAAATGATAAAAACTATTGACCTGGATTTCTATATTGATGACATGTAGTGTTAAAGTGATTTGAGTGGTCAGAAGACTAGAAAAGCGCAAGTAGAAGTCCATTTACAATTTACGAATAATAACAATAGTTGTAGCAGTTGGTGTCAGGCTGGTCCAAGGCGAGTCTGAACCAGCCCTAACTATAAGCGTTATCATAAAGGAAAGCCTTAAGCCTACTCTTACATGTGGTGAGTTCTTCTGACTGAAACAGGAAGCTGGTTCCACAGAAGAGGAGCTTGATAACTGAAGGCTCTGGCTCCCATCCTACTTTTTAAGACCACAAGTAACCCTGAATTTAGGGAGCACAGCTCTCTAGTACTATAAGCTCCTTAAGATATGATGGTGCCGACCAATTAGTGCTTTGTACCTGAGGAGAAGGATTTTAAATTAAATCCTTGATTTTAAAGGAAGTAAGTGCAGAGAAGCTAATTCGAACCTGTTCCACCAGATGTGCGAGAAGTGTACAAAGAGGACGGAGAGCAACATATTTTAAGGATGCTCAGAATTCCTACACCTCAAAATGTTTTTTAGCATAGAGAGAGATTTCAGAGTGCGTAAGCATCTCAAATCCATTAAAACTCTGCAAAGAAGATGGTCAGTGGAGTCAAGGGTCAGAAACTACAAGCACTTTCCTTCACTAAACAGGACAACTTTGGCGTCCGTTTCCTTTTTGTGTGTTTTCTGGGATTCAAAACGACACACTTCCTGTTACAGGTTTCCTCCCTCTCTTCCCTCTATACCACCATGATTCGTCAGGTCATATCATCCTGGGCTTGTGTCCTTCTGGGTAATTTTTCCTTCTGTCTTTTTGTCTATTGTCCTATGTGTGGCACCTCTTTGCTGCAGCAGAAAGGCCTCTCTGTGATGTGGCGGTGAGATGAGAGGACACTTTGTTTATTTCTGGGAGGTCGACACAATAGACGGCCTTTAAGAAGCCCAGTGCTTTGAGACTGATAGGCAGCGCGGCGCACCATTGAACCCGCTGACAGGGCAGTGTAATGGATGGGAGATGTGCCAGGCTGCAGCAAGGCACAGAGTTACAGTTCAACAGCACATCATGCGAAACCTTTTCAGCAGTTTGCAATCAGTCTTTGCAGTTAAAGAAAGATAACTCAAAATCAGGAATTTGTTAATTGTGTTGTCATATGCCGGCAACAGCCTCGTCGTGGAAGTGTAGCAACTATCCACCTTACATGGAGCTACACAAAGTTCAAAAGTTTGCTTTATTGTCAATTCCACAATGTACTGAACATACAGGGGAGTTGAAAAGACGTTTCTCTCTAGTCCAACATAAACATATAAAGTGAATACAGTGCAATACATTAAAAAACATTAAAAAACATTTAGACAATAAATATATATAATAAGAGAAAAAAAACAAAAAAAAAGCTATCAATCTGTATTTAGCAGCAGTTGGACATGGGGAGTCTTAAAAGAGAGGAGGGAGAGATTTCAGAGAGTTCAGCTTCCTAACAGCCTGGTGGACGAAGCTGTTTGAGAGTCTGGTGGTGCGAGCACGGAGGCTCCGGTATCTTCTCCCAGAGGGCAGGAGGCTGAAGAGACTGTGTGAGGGGTGGCTGGAGTCGCGCACAATCATGGTCACTTTGCGGATGAGGCGAGTGTCATATATGTCCTGCAGGGAGGGGAGTGTGGCACCAATGATCCTTCCAGCTGTGTTCACTATGCGCTGCAGGGCTTTCCTGTTGTAGTCAGTGCAGCTTCTGCCCCACACAGTGATGCAGTTTGTCAGGATGCTCTCAATGGTGCCTCGGTAAAAGGTGCACATGATGGGTGGTGGTGTTCTTGCCTTCTTCAGTTTGCGGAGAAAGTAGAGGCGCCTCTGGGCTTTCTTTGCCAGTGATGTTGTGTTGGCTGTCCACGAGAGGTCCTCACTGATGTCCACCCCCAGGAATTTGGTGCTGCTCACTCTCTCTATATCAGCACCATTGATGGTCAGTGGTGGGTGTTGAGTGTGGCCTCTCCGGAAGTCAACAATAATCTCCTTGGTCTTGCTGTTATTCAGAAGGAGGTTGTTGTCTCTGCACCACGTGGTCAGAAGGCTGACCTCCTTCCTATAGTGGGTCTCATCGTTGTTGGTGATGAGACCAACCAGAGTTGTGTCGTCTGCAAACTTGACCATCTGATTGGTGCTGTAGGTTGTAGTGCAGTCGTGTGTCAGCAAGGTGAAGGGCAGTGGACTGAGCACACAGCCTTGAGGGGCCCCTGTGCTCATTGTGATGCTGAAGAGCAAACTGAAGAGCAGAACTTTGATCATTTTAAATAACTACAACTTATGAAAACACAAGGAACTGTTACACCAGAGTCTTGCCATATTTTGTGGCTGTTCCAGCTGCGTTTCACACCTCTTTTATATTCTTTTATATATATTCAGTCTTTGAAAATAAATATGCAGCTTTCAGCTCCTCCAGCAAGCCTCCTCGATCCTTGATCCTCAAAATTTGACAGGAGAATTGGAATGTCCTTCAAGATGGAGTGCTGAGATCGATTTCTGGGTCACAGAGTTGCACATCAAAATGCAGTTGAGGCCGATTTGCTACACAAGAAAAACATTACAAGCAAAACCACACAAAAACAGTAGTACATTCCTGTGGTGCATTTTTTGAATTTGCATCAGGAGGAATTTAAACAGCAGCAACACAATAATTATCTGGCTAGATAATATGGCCGACATCTTAACCTTCAAAATTGGATATCAGGGAAACATTTTACCATCAACTTTGACTGTTTGAGCACCAAGCATCATGATGTAAACACAGAATTCTCCTCCTCTGGTCCACCCTCCTGCTCTCTGTTCTTCGGTCCACCCATCAAGTGCAGCTTGTTCCGGGATAAACGATGGAGCCAGGTCTCTGTGAAGATGTGGTCACAACAGTCACCGACCTCCCGCTACTGGAGTCTTATTTCATCCGTCTTATCTTTCTGCGACCGGACATCAGACAGCCAGGAGTAGGCTGGGTAGTGGAGTAGCCTCAGGTCCTGTTGTGGCAAAATGAAGAGACGACACGGCGAACTGAAGTTGCAACCAGTGGGAATTGTTTTAATGCATATTCGTCAACATCACACGAACTTGGCATATCGAAACAGATTCCAAATCGTACTGTCCTCAGATCACTTTTATAGTCTAAATACACGCCTCTTTTGCTGTGCTCACTTCTTAGGAATGTTGTTTGGTTGGTGCCCCTCTGTCTGCTCCTAATCTCTTCTTAAGAATGTTGTTTGGTTGGTGCCCCTGTGTCTGCTTCTAATCTCTTCTCAAGAATGTTGTTTGGTCCCAGAATATGTGTTACATACCACGTTATATTAACTGTTTACTTGTGATATGAGGTTTTATGTCTCAAATGATTCTGGATATTTTGACACAAGAGGAACACTCGTGTTTACTGCAATCATGGAAGTTAAGATTGTAACAACAGTTGGATTCACAAGTTATATGATGGTTTTCTTCAACACATCCCCCGTATGAGGGTTTCTTGACCCTCAACCTCACTTCATATAACTTTTGTCAATTAGGTGGAACTGTAACCTAAAGTTTTGGTCCCTTACTGCATTGCAACAACACAAGTGATCTATGTAAATATGTGCTTGATTATATACCAATACAGTAACAATACAATACAGAACATTTGAGTTAGTAAAATAATTCAAATAACATCACTCACTGCTAAGATTCACTTTCATATAAGGGCGAAAAAACCCGCAGATTGCATTACAGGAAAAACTCCCTTATGGTCCTTTCCCGCCAAGCGACCACCTTTTTGGCATGAAGTGAATCTGTTCTTGCTTGCAAACATGTATTAACTGATACATTACACATAAAAATTTCTGCAAACTATTGAACAATATATCAGTGTTCATTAGATGCAACGTCTGTGATAAAGCTATACGCTATAATACTTCTGCACTGATTATATGGATCATGACTATGCATATATGTGAATGTAGAACTATCTGATTATAATACATTCAATTTATAGTGAAACAGTTTGGACAGATGATAAAACATGTGACGTGGTGTATTTTGGACGAGTGTATTTTCAACAAAGTTCAGGCTCTCGTTTATGGTGAGATGCCTCCTAGTCCTGTTTCCTCCATCTCATCTGAGTCCTCCAGATAATCCGGAATGGGAAACAGGTCCGGAAACAGGTCCGGTTGTCCAACCACCATTTGAGCGAACTGGGCCTTTGCCCCTTGCTCAATCGTCATCATGTTCATCATCTGAGCCAGTTGGAGATTTGCCATGACACCTATCTGTTTGTCCATGCTCCTCTGGCACTGTCTCCTCAGGATGGGTACGATGCAACATGCCAATAGAAAAGCCACAATTAAAACTATTAATGCGCCAATTCCTGCTTTTACCAACACAGACCCCCATTGTCCCAAAATTTGGTCTAACGAATCCCATGACCACCTTGCCAGCGTTGTCCTTAACTTCCTGTCTCAAACCCCGAATTTTCCCCATTGCAACAGCAAATGTCCCATCAGGTGCAGTGTCATTGGGAATGAATGTACAACAATGTTTCCCAAACATTTGACATACCCCACCTTTTTCAGCTAGAATCCAATCTAATGCTTGTCTGTTTTGCCATGCCATTGTACTGGTCTGGTGTAGCTGCTCACCCAAACCCTTAAAGGCCTCATCAGTGTAATTCATGTACTTCTGCTGATTGTAGTAGACATAATTGATCCAGTTAACGTTTTTGTTGATAGTAATCCAGGGTAATATAGATTCAAGTCCTGCCTTAATCTCATTTTGTGCTTTGAACTCCTTTGGAATCCCTTTAGGCTGTCCTATAGCGTCTAACTGGATACTTTGGTCCAGCGTGGATTGTCTCTTATACCTACGCTTCTCGTCGGGCACTTCCATCATTTTGATTGTTTCCCCTGCCCCGTTATATATTACCACTACCGGTAATCTCATTCGAACCAATGTGCACAGCCCTACCCATCTGGGCAGCAGAATATTCCGTAAAACATTTTCACCACACATCCAATAGCTGTCGGCTATTCCTGTTGTTTGTTCACTCAACAAATGAAGAGTGGGAATGGTCATAGTTATGTTATCACAATTTTGGTCAAGTGGTATTGGGTTTTCATACCATACTGGTCTCCTGGTGAACAAAGAAGTCATATTAGCCTGTGGGAACCAGGACACCACCCAAGTTACTTTACAGTACACGGTAGTATTGCCTACGTCAACCCTTCTTTTGTCTGACGCAAATCCACCACTGGCAAAACATTCATATTCTTGTAATTGATCTACTTTATAATTAGTGGGAGGCTCATTCTGTGTTGTGGAAATCATAAATTCTGCACATGCATTTCGTAGTTGATATGCAGGATACAGGTCAAAGTAGTTGTGTTTCTTTTGGGATCCATACAAGAGTCTACATTGAACACCACACATAGG
This sequence comes from Melanostigma gelatinosum, assembly GCF_949748355.1. Taxonomy (NCBI): domain Eukaryota; kingdom Metazoa; phylum Chordata; class Actinopteri; order Perciformes; family Zoarcidae; genus Melanostigma; species Melanostigma gelatinosum. The sequence continues at coordinate 454,386 of NC_136652.1, forward strand.
AAGTCTGAAGATTGAAGCCAACCCTCGTCTGGGGATGAATCTTCCCTCTCTGCAGTCATGCTGTTGTGTCTTTGCGCACTCTTTGAAAGTATGTTTTTCTGCGACCACTATAGGCAATGTTGTTGGAGCTTCTGAACACATTATGCATTCAATCGAGGTCATCTCTTTTACTGAGTACCATGCCCACCTATACCACCCATTCTGATTAGCATGCTCCCAGTCTTCATCTTCTGTTATTCTAACACTTCTCTGCATTGGCCTGAATTGTCTCCCTGAGTCTTCTACATCATCTACCGTTCCGTTCCATCCCCCCCTCTGGGTCATAACTGTCATTATCATAATCATAACTTATGTTGTTACCTGTTTTTATAGCTCCTTCGGCTTCGGCTTTCTTTACTGTTGGAACGATAGTTGAGTTAGTTACCACTACATTAGGAATTACTGCCTTGGTCGTCGTGTCTACTTGTTTTCCAGTTGTTGTTACTAACGGATGGCTTGGTTTTGTGCTAACCTCACTTGGCACTGTCACTTGCACAGGAGTGCTTGGGACTTTGATTGGCCATGGTTTTGGAGTAGTTGTAACAACGGTTGTACCGCTGCTCAAATGAACTCTTAAGGTTGGAGTGATAACGGTTGTTACCTTATCTACCTCGACCTTGATGAGAGAGTGCAGTCGCTTTCCTGCTTGCCTCTGCTTGCATTTTCTTGCTTCAATTTGCCAGATATATCACATATATCACTCTTCAACGTTTGAGTGAAGACAAATCCAGAAAGTCGTCGAGCTATTTGGATTGTTGGCTAATGCTAACTAGCAGCTAAGTTAAAGCTAAGTAGCAGCAAGATGCCTCCCTTCTCCACGGATGACTACTACAAACTCCTACAGAAGATTGCAGTCTTGGAAACAAAAATCTACCGACTAGAAGTAAACGCGGAAGTAAATGGACTGTGTGGGAATGATACCACTCTACCATGGACTCAAAACACTGGACAAATGCAAGCTAAGACACAGCTAACTAGCACAACCAGGCCTACCAAGAAACAGGAGGAGAGAGCAGATAATGAATCTTATGCGACTGACTGGCCTGCACTAGCACACGGGCAGAACTCCTCCTCAACCCCTGCACCCAGACGGACAAAGCCAAGGACAGCTAAGGAAAGTAAAACCTGCAAAATACCTCCACAACAACCAAGCCTACAACTTCAAAACAGATTTGCTCCATTGTCGCAGGATCATAAATCTCCATCTGATGACCTGGATAAGCAGCTAACAGAGTTGTACCCCAAACCGGACAGTTTTTAGCTGATGTTTCAATACAATTCACTTACAATGTTGATAAAAATGATCGTGTAATGTTTTCAGTTGATTTAATGGTGTTAAACTTCGTACCTTTCAAACTAAATATTGTTGTAATTATTACAGTTAGCTTTGCCTTTACCAGAGTCGTTAAAACGATGCTAACACGGGTGAATTAGCCGTGCACTGCTCTTGGCCTAATCCGTACGGACTTCTATCCTCGTTGTAAACACTGGCTGCTGCTGGTTTTTCGGGGATATTCGCTTGTTTCACGGTCGCAAAAATGACCATCAATGCTGTCAACACATCCGGGACCGTAGTTCTGTCCTTCACAATAAGATATCATGCTTCAACAACTCCAAATGATGCAATAAAAGCTCCTTAATTTCCGTTTGAGCTGTTTTAGCGTCGCCCAAGCTTTCTTTCTGCTTTCTCTCATCAAAGTCACTTTCCTATAGTATTTAGACATATAAACGTCCATATATATTCATGAAATTTGACACATAGATTATTTGATATGTATGAATTAATATTATTTACGTTTGGTTGGCGATCGCCGAAGAAAATGACAGCGTAATGACCGGAAAGGGCGTCACGACGGAATCGTTCGAGACAGGCCAATAGCAGCTAGCGCCGACCGAGGCAGGCCATCGTTACGTTATCTCCTCAAAGCAGGGTAAGAACTGAGAGTAAATGTGAGAAAAGGCCGCAGGCAAAGCTAGTGACTGGGCCTGAGACTCTGATTGTTGGTGACTATGCTGTAAAAGATGTCAGAAAACTGTGCAGCAAGAACACCAAAATACTCTGCTTTCCGAAAGATATGGTCTCTGACATGAGAGACAAATTCGTGGACATCGTGGCTGACTATCCCACAGCGAAAAACATCATCGTGCATACAGGAAGCTGTTATATTGTGAAACAACAGTCTGAAGTTCTAAAGCGCGACTTTATTGATCTGTTAAACACAGTCAGCTCTGTCAAGGCTGAGGTGTTTATCAGTGGCCCTCTCCCACCAGTCAGAGGAGATGAAGGATTCAGCAGGCTATTTGCACTGAACAAATGGCTGTCAACTGCATGTGCTGACCATTCAGTACATTTTATCAACAATTTCTACCTTTTCTGGGAGCGCAGACATCTTTTTGCAGCGCATGGAATTTGCCTGAACAAGTCAGGGGTAAAACTGTTTACCTCAAACCTGTTTTTCTCCCTGCGTCACCCGTCTGTCCCTACTGTCAAGGACAAGATACAAGAGGAGTCTAAACACAAGATAACCACACAGCATCGCCATGGAGACCTTACGGGAAGGATACCCCCGCCTAACGACAGCCAAAAGGAGGAGTCTCCAACCTCATCATCAGAGACCGCCTCCAATCTCCCACTTTCCACACCCTTCCCAGACGCGGAGTCTTTACCTCCCTCCCCAGCACCTACTAAAAGTCCATACTTTGGACTGCAAAGTATGGACTTCCTAGACGAGGAGTCTTTACCTCCCTCCCCAGCACCTACTTCTATTTCGGGTCCATACTTTGGATCGCAATCCTCTCTCACACTCTCTCCATCCTCCTCCCACCTGGAGTTCACTGACCACATGGAAAAGCTGGTCATTGCTGGAACCAAACACACTCCTCTCCCCACTCCTCGACGGTTCCACAACCATCCTCTGTCTCCCCTACATGATAACGGAAATAATTGATATCTTCTGGGTCCAGGCTACAAGGCTAATGACACCAATGACTCTCTCCAGGAAAAGTCGGGGCCCTGTATGCAGCTAGCCGTTTCAATTCCTGTCCTGCAAGTTCATAGAAAAAGAAAGGTGAGGCTGCGAAGAAATAATAGTAAACATGCTAACTTATCAAACTTAGCATACCTTCCTCGTCAGCCTGTCCAAATAAATTGGGCAAAGAAAGCTTTAACCACATTAAACCTAGCTTTATTGAATGTCAGGTCTCTGTCAGGAAAAACATTTTTAATCAATGATTTTATTGTTAGGCACAAACTGGACATTTTGTTTTTAACTGAAACTTGGTTAAATCAAGATAACAGTGCAGCTGGTCTTATTGAATCAACACATCCCAACTTCAGTTTCATGAGCGAAACAAGAGCACATAAGAAAGGAGGTGGAGTTGCTGTTTTATTTAATGATTCTCTTCAATGCAAGCAGATGCCCTTTGGTCATTTTAGTTCTTTTGAATATGTGGCTCTTAATTCCTCTCAAGCTTTATTCCTAAACATTTACAGACCGCCTAAATACTGTGGAACCTTCTTTGATGAGTTTACTGAACTGCTGTCTGTAATCTGTATTGATTTTGACTGTGTTGTTATTGTTGGTGATTTTAATATCCATGTTGATAATCCCCAGGACAGAGATTCTATAGAACTATGTTGTGTCCTTGATAACTATGATCTGACTCCGCATGTGACAGGACCCACCCACAACAGGGGGTACACTCTGGACCTAATCATCACCAAAGGTGTAAACATTTCCAAGGTTGCTGTGACTGATGTTGCACTCTCTGACCATTTCTGTGTTTTCTTTGACAGTGCAATCTCCTTGCACACAAATGTCCAAACCAAGGTTGTGACAAAGCGTTACATCTCTGAAAACACCAGTGAACTATTTATTCAGAAGTTCTCCTCCACACCAGCCCTCTCTTGCCTCTCAGTCAATGAGCTTGTAGATGGCTTCAATTTTAAAGTTAAAAATATTATTGATGCCATTGCACCCACTAAAGTGAAGGTTGTCTAGTGTAAGCAAATATCTCCTTGGAGAAATGCTACGTTGGTCAAAATGGAGAAACGAGAGTGTCGGAAAGCTGAGCGCAGGTGGCGAAAAACGAATCTCCAGGTTCACTGTGACATCTATAAAGAGAGACTTCGCAAATATAATTTGGAACTTAGAAATGCAAGGCAGTCATTCTTCTCTGACATCATAACCAAAAACAAGAACAACACACGCGCCTTATTTGCTACTGTCGACAGGCTAACAAACCCTCCAGTGTCGGTAGCTGCTGAACTCCAATCCACCTGGGCATGCAATCAATTTGCCTCCTTTTTTACTGACAAAATTCAGAAAATTAGGCAAGCAGCCAGTGCCTCCACATCAACCACAGGATATGTGTTGTCCCGATCTCTGAATAACATCCATTCAAATATCATGACACAATTTCATTCACTCGACCGTAGAAGCCTAGAAGACATTATACAACATCTGAAGTCATCCTCCTGCTGCTTGGATATTCTACCAACACACTTTTTCAAAAATATTTCAAACTGCATGACCACTGATCTTTTACAAATTGTAAACACATCCCTTCTCTCAGGTGTCTTCCCACAAGCCATAAAAACTGCAGTTATTAAACCACTCCTAAAGAAGGTTAGTTTAGACTCCGCAACGATGAAAAATTATAGGCCAATATCAAACCTCCCATTTTTGAGTAAAATAATTGAAAAAGCGGTTTTCCAACAGCTGACCAACTTCTTGACCATAAATAACTGCTTTGATGTTTTCCAGTCAGGCTTTCGACAGCACCACAGCACTGAAACTGCTCTTGTTAAGGTTTTCAACGACATCCACTTAAACATAGACAATGGCAGAAGTTCAGCTCATTTAAATCAAGATTGAAGACTTTTCTGTTTGCTGCTGCCTATAATTGAACCACATTAAATTCATACATTAATCAATTTCCTGCATTTCTGCATTTTACTACTGCATTTTATTTCTTGCACTGTTTTTTAATGTTTTAATGAATGTTCTTAATTGTTTTTAAATCTCCTTTTCTTTTGCCTTATGTTTTGATGCTTTTAATGGTTTTATGTGAAGCACTTTGAATTACCTTGTTGTTGAAATGTGCTATACAAATAAACTTGCCTTGCCGTACCTGTGCTCTTATGGTAGGAGTATTAACAGTTGTAACATTTATCTCACTCTCAGACTTAACTGGCTTGGGGGTAACTGTACGGTTACCACTATTGTCGATAGGGTTCATCAATGGAATAACTGTTGGACTGGTTTTGGTTATTTTAGCAGACGGAGTTGTACCGTTCGTTTCCTTATTTGTCAATTTGGCAGTTACGTTATGGTTTTCTACCACCTCTTCCCATTCCCACATGGTGTGAAGTTTTCTCTTTCTACGTATATTAGCATGCAACTGTCTAAACACCTGATATGCTGGTTTGAGCTTCAATGACAATGCTGGCATAGGTCTTGGTCTAACATGGGTTTGAATATATGTGGTTGCATCGCACTCAACTGATTCATGGTATCTGGCTCTCTTCCAGGATGGCTGAGTCATCATTTGGCTGCCGTCCTGCATGCTCTTTGATGTCGTCGCAGATTTCACCATCGTCAGCGTCTCCTGTCCCATGCTTCCCGACAGCATCCATATCAGAAAGCTGATTAGTTTCAACATTTGTTCCAGGCTCACCTTGTTTGTCATTTTCTTCTGACTTTACACCGTCCTTGTTTTTGTCTTGGACTTTCGTGCAATGACTCAAGTGATACCACGTTGTACTTCCCTCGACCTGGACAGCTGGTTGGCGTCGCTCGCACCATTCTGTAGGGACCTTCTCGTCTTGGCTCGTGCCACTTTCGTCTGAAGACTTTAATGTACACCTGGTCCCCTGGAACCACTGGTTTCTCTGGCTTCTGGTCGGACCCCGGCTCCTTTCCTTTCTCCTGTAAATAGATGGATCTATGTATGGCAGTTAGTTGCTTCATATAGTCCTTTAACTCTATTTGCAGTTGCTCAAGTGGGGGTCCCTTGTAGGGCCCCCTCAGTTGAGGTGCTGGCATAGGTCTGCCTGTTAGCATTTCATGCGGCGTTAGGTGCGTGCTTCTGTGAGTTTGCATGTGATAGCTCATTAGCGCAAGTGGCAATGCATCTACCCAGTTTAGCTTAGTGCTAGCACAGATCTTATTCAACTTTGCTTTTAGCATTCCGTTAATCTGTTCCACTAAACCTTGGCTTTGTGGATGATACACGGCGCCCAATCTCTGTTTGATTCTCAACTGTTGTAAAATCCCCGTGGCTACTTTCTGCACAAATGCTGAACCATTATCTGAACTTATTTCTGATGGTATGCCAAATCGTGGTACGACTTCCCTAGTCAGAAATTGAATAACTGTGTCAGCTCCTAGGTTCTTTGATGGAGTTGCTTCCACCCAGCGACTGAATCGATCAATTACCACTAGCATATATCTCTTTCCATATGCTGATTTTATCATGTCCACATGGTCTATGACTAAGTGTTTAAATGGCCCTTCTGGGACTGGGATGTGTCCCACCGGTGTTTTTATGCTTTTGCGCACATTGTTTTGAGCACAGATTTCACATTGGTTCAACACTTCATCCACCATTGCTTGCATAAATGGTGACCAATACCCTTGTCTCCTCAATCTTTTCAGGACTTCCCCCCTCGAACAGTGATCATCACTGTGCGATTCTGAAATGAGAATGGTCAATAATGCAACAGGTGCTACCAACAATCCTTGATGTGTTCTCCACAACCCCTTATCATCAATTGTTGCCCCCCTTTGCATCCACATGTTATGTTCGCTTTGGTCTGCCTTTTGTTGTATCTGAATAATGTCTTCGGGCGTGACTACAGGCTCTAGTGACACCACTGGTGATAGAATAGCTACTTTACACTTGGAAGCTGCTTTTGCAGCCTCATCTGCAGTATTATTTCCCCTTATAATGTCATCATTCCCTTTCCAGTGTGCCTGACATTTAATGATCGCAAGCCTCGTCGGGCCCATCATTGCTGATATCAGATCCATTATCTGTTTTTCATGCTGTATTGGACTTCCGTCTGTTTTTCTGAAACCTCTCTGTTTCCACAATGCTCCAAAGAGTTGTGTGATGCCTAGTGCATACTGGCTGTTAGTGTAAATGTTTGAGACTCTGCCTTTAGCGAGTCTGCATGCCTCAGTCAATGCTTTTAATTCGGCTACCTGTGCTGAACATAGCTGATCACAACCTTCAGCTTTCACTGTCACAAAGTCACTGCCTATTTGCTCAATCACGGCAAATCCAGCATGATTACCTCACCACATCCTCCAGTCTGCTCTGCACCGGAGTTGGCAGGGCTTCAATAACTGCATTCCTGAACAAAGTCATTAGGACAGGGCTGCTCTCGGCCTCCTCCTCTGTCTCTTGTTTCCATCTTTTCAGCTGTTTGTTAATATATGCAGCTGCATTCTCAGTCTCTGCCAGAGGCTCCCCCTTTAATGATTTAGGATCTATTTTGGAAGGGTACTCCCCCCTCAGGGCCATTCATAACTCAGCTCTGTATGCATTGAGCTCAGTTCCGTCTGCCATAGGATTGGCCATCCAAGTGTTTCCGCTATTGCGTAAAATATTTTCCATAGTGGATACTCCAAGACTCTGTGCCCACACGGCCTTAATGTCTCCCAAGGCTAACATTCTACCGACTGTTTCCTCCTCAAAAGCCTTGATCCACTTACCAGCCCCCTCATGAATGTCAGGCAGCCTGGAAATCAGTCCTGCAAGGTTGAGTGTTTGCCAAGGTGTATAATGCCCCTGAGATCCTCTTATCAAAATGGGATATTGCCCATACCTGTCTGGTGGGTGTATGCCGGGTCTGTATCTCAGGTCATAACGTCTGTCCCTTGTTTCCCTTCCCTTTTTGTTTGAACCTGCTAGTCCTCCTGACGCTCCTTCTACTCCTCCTTATGCCCCCTTTTCCCTACATATCAGCCTGTGGCTCTTGTCTATCTCTCTCTCTAGTTCTCCAATCGTGTCGCTTGCATGTTTGCGACATTGCTCCACTTCCTCCTCCATTTCTTGAATTACGCACCGAATTCCATCGTCCCTCGACTCTCTCTCTCTGCCCCTTACATGTTGGTCCATATCCAGCCAGTAAGACTCTCCTCTGTCTCTCCCTACGGTCTCATTTCGTTGTGCATAGCAATCTAGTATGTCTGATATTTTCGCTGGTCTTTCTTTTTTGCCAGTGCTGCAGTATATTGGGGGTAGATCTACTATTTGTGATGCTGGGGTCGTATTAAGTCTGGGGCTGGTTGACCTGGTCGGGTCAACCTGTGGGGGAGTTTAGTGCGTCATTAAAGATCTGTTGCTGTCTTCAACTTCTAAGTCTCCTTTAATGTTAACAGTTCCTGCAATTGATGGATAAATTCCTGCAGTTTTCGAAAAGTCCTGCAGCTGTTCCTTTTGACCTGTTTTTGCTTTTCTTTCTTTCAGTTCAACTAACCCGTCTCTTACATTTTTCCTGTAGCGTTGACCTTCAACCTTAAACAATTTAATTGTTTCTCGTTCTAGTTCTCTTTTCTGCAGACGTTTCTTACTTTTGTCTTTTGGTTTGTAATCCTTGATTCTCAATTCCATATCCTCACACAAACCCACATCAAATGTGCCCTCTTTAGGCCAAGATGGATCTAGTCCTTTCGTGCGTTTAGTTCATTTCTTTGAAAGTCTCTGGACATCCTTTGCATGCTCTGAGTTTTTGATCGCCACGATAGCTACTGGTGTCACACTCATGTTTAGTTTATTTTATTTAAACTTACAACCTCGCAAAATTTCAAATCAAGAAGTCTATTAACTTGAAATATTATTTCACGATACTGTAGAATATTGCAATTCTTTACTTCATGGTTATTTAGGAACATACAATGATCACTGTCTGTATCATCTCTCTTTTTGCTCCTGTTGCAGTCTGTGTCAGTCTGGTTGTTCGGCCAAGGCTATCCCTGCGGAGCCAAACAGTTTGGCAGTCCTGCCAAGACACAGCAGACGGAGCAAGAAAGGGAGGGTTATTGAATATTACCGATACAATATACCTTCAAATGTATACAAATAGGATAAACAAAGATCACGACAACCAACACAATTACATTTTTAACCTAGTGTTGAGGAGAAAACTCGGCTTAATGCAGCTGCATATTGTTATGTCCGACCGACTAGATAAGCTGGGCGCCTTCTCTTTATCTCTAAGACGGCGCAGGCAGTTGAATCTAGTTTTCTGTAGACTATGTGGCATTTAACTGTTGCATAAGCTATCTCTCGGAGTCTAGTACTTTTCCACTGTGTTCAGGCGAGCGCTAGAGTGCCCCGCCCGGAGTATTTGACCTTTGTGTACTAGAGCTTGCATATCCGCGTATAAGCTGTGTTTAACATTGAATGTATATATTTTATTTACACTAGAACACAATAATTAGCTTATCCAAATACCTATACTGAATATCTCTCTCTGAGATACACGAGTAAAGTTAGATGACAGAAGAACTGCAGTTCACCACTCAATCCCCCTCTCTTCGACACAGAGAAAAAGGAAGAATTGCCTTAAGCTATACAACTACACAACACTGTGACACTAATGCTACAAACTTTATACGCTTTAAGTGACAATTTTAACTGCAATGTTTGGACGTTTGTGTACTGCCAAAGATTCTCTTTGTACTAGAACAAATTATGTTATTTGCTTATTTGCTTATTTGCTATACGCACTTGTACAATGATGTATATTTCTTATGCGGGATTTCACAGAGGCTCGATTGAACATTTGCAAAAGCGTTATCACTGGGAGAGCATGCCAAAAACAAGCCAATATTTCATAATCATGCAAAGCCACCCGGGTGTATATCACATCAAAAGTCAGCAGTCTCAGTCTGTCAGTCAGTTTTTGTTCAGGTTTTATATGTCTCTTTCTAATGTCAGACTTTGACTATGTGGGAGTTTTTAACGGTATTGCTTGTACTCAAGTCTTTGTTAAGGAGAGATTCTTATTGTTGGGCTGTTTCACAGTTTACAAGTCCTCTTTATATCACCGGACCACTTTTCCATCAGAGGCTCATAAAGTTTTTACTTAGGGGTTTAATAGGGAGTATTGTCTCTTCCCTTTATTCGTCTATGGATCTCTCCTTTATAGTATTACTTTATCAGTAATGTCAAAAAGTTACAGTCGTGTGCACACCTTTTCAAACTGTATTATTCATTTTATGGTCTAGTTAGATATTCATTTTCCTGCTCACTAGATTTCTGCACAAAATTTCGGAGTCTTGTCAGCGTAGTGTTCTGTCTTAAACAGAAACCACTCCTAACAGACCCACATAAATCTAAGCCAGTCCTTTCGTTACTTCTCTCTCGAGTAGAGGGTTGTTTCAGGACCTGCGTATCTAACTCACAATGGAGTTCCTTACAATTATTTGCAGAAATTGCTTCATCCTGAGCACACAAGTCACTTTGTCATTAGCGTACTAAAGGTCTCTTGAGCTTGAGAGATTCACGGAGCGCTCCGCATTTTCACTGACTGGCCAATCCAGATGCCCAGCCCCAAGTGCTGCGACCGTCTTTGATACAGAGAGCCCTCTTTTTACAGCTGGAGATCAAATTTAATCATTTCAACACATCAACTTTTAGTATTTTAACCAACAAACACCAGCCTCTCTCCTCCTCCGCCAAAGAGCGTGGGTTCCGTTGAGGGGACCCCAGACACTCCCTCTTATCACACAAGCGAGAACCACGCTATACAGAAATAAATCTATGGTGAGATATAAAAGTCTCCTACCTGATACAGCGCCTGTAGCGTGGCTGTCGGTTGGCTGAAGAAGTGGGAGATGTCTCGGCCTCGACTCGAACACACGTGGGCGCCAATTATGTTGTGGCAAAATGAAGAGACGAGACGGCGAACTGAAGTTGCAACCAGCGGGAATTGTTTTAATGCATATTCGTCAATATCACACGAACTTGGCATATCGAAACAGATTCCAAATCGTACTGTCCTCAGATCACTTTTATAGTCTAAATGCACGCCTCTTTTGCTGTGCTCACTTCTTAAGAATGTTGTTTGGTTGGTGCCCCTCTGTCTGCTCCTAATCTCTTCTTAAGAATGTCGTTTGGTTGGTGCCCCTGTGTCTGCTTCTAATCTCTTCTCAAGAATGTTGTTTGGTCCCAGAATATGTGTTACATACCACGTTATATTAACTGTTTACTTGTGATATGAGGTTTTACGTCTCAAATGATTCTGGATATTTTGACACAAGAGGAACACTCGTGTTTACTGCAATCATGGAAGTTAAGATTGTAACAACAGTTGGATTCACAAGTTATATGATGGTTTTCTTCAACAGTCCAAGCTGGGTTAGCTTAGCTTCCATCTCGGCTCTCCTCCCTCTCCTCCTGGGGTGGTCGCCTATGCTTTTGGTGGCGTTTGGTATGGCTGGTGTGGCTGGATGTTGATGTTGATGAGTGTTTCTCTGTTACATGCCATACACCCTTCAGTAACAAAGATGAAAAGACAACATATTACTCTGACTGCTCATGTTAATAAATGTCTTTTTGATATATGTTTTCTTCTTTTATGTGTATGAACAGGTCAGCCAGGGCAGGGTGTCACATGGAGCCCTATGGGTAATGTAGTCCACAGGTTGAATGTGGTTCTGGGGCAGCGTGGAGAGAGACTGACTCGTGCTGAGGACAAGACTGCAGAATTGATGCACAAAACCCACCAGTTTGCAGACACTGTTCACAAGGTGACATAAACATACAGCTACATATATATATATACACACATACATACACATACATTTAACATATGTAATATAAATTACAAAGTCCAGATTTGTATGTTGACTGTATTTGTTTATTCTACGTTGTTTTATTTCCAATGCAGATGGCCCTGAAGCATTCAAAGTAGAGTCTGTTGGTGGATGAATGGAGTTCTTCAGATGTTGAAGATGAATCCTGTAACATGGACACTAACACAGTCTGGGCCCAGCAGATACAGCTAACTCGTCATGAACGTATATAACTGAGTGCAGCAGAGGACTAAATACTCTGTCCTTGTGATCTTAATCTTTCAAAGTTCAGTTCACCTGTCCATTATGAGAAAAAAGCTGGACTTGTACATTTTAGCTGGAGTTATTTAACATTGTTTTTTGTATAATTAGTCATCGAATTGTTTTGACCTGTCACTTATTATATTGTTTCAATAGATAGGGGCTGTGTGACAGGAAGTACTGCTCAGGGTGAGTGGTATTTTTTTCCGGTAATGTATTGTGATGGAATATTTCTAGGTTAATCGGGAAAAGAGAGTTTTTGTTCACAAATCGATAATGAAGTCATCAGAAGATTCAAAGTTGTCTTTTCCTCCGTTTATTTGCTTGCCACGGAAGAGTCCACAACACGATACGTATTCAGCAGCATGTTGTAAAGACTTCGACTAACTGCAGGATTCATCACCGTTTTATACACGGAGAGGTCCTCTTTTGCAGATAAATCATAGGCAGGGGATGAGAGGCTCTCTGACACAGGTTAAAGGCTTCTGCTCATTATTTAGTTCCTGTCAGGTGTGTTCGCTGGGAACCAGTCACTGTTGTCAAGATGAAATGAGATTTACAACAAGCTCCTCATTACTGCATAGTCTTGAACACACGTAAGTTTCGGGTTCACACAGAGTTCAATATATTTTTCCCCTTACAGTCTTCACTTCCCCTTCTTGTGTGGAAGCGTGTGATAAACCAAAAGTAAGAGAAAACAGGACATCTGGTTCATAAATTGATTAACTGCTGTTTTGTGTCTGTCTGTGTTCATCACTTTCAGTGGTACATGTTTTAAAACATAACATGATACTATAACATATTTTCCCATTACAGTATCTCCTTGTGGTTTGGACTTCATTGAATTTAATTATTATTTAGTTACTCACCACTTCTCATAATTCTGTGTTCCTAATGTGTTTTTGTAGTGTGTGTTTTTGTAGTGCAGTGTCATGTTGTCAAAATTGTGTTATATCTAGGATTATAACAATCCTGAACACTCAACCTGTCACTTCTGGTCTGTGTCTTTTTGGTCCGTGTCTTTTGGATTGCGTGTCTTTTTGGTCCGTGTCTTCTCGTCCGTGTCTTTTTGGTCCATTTTTTAAGTTTGTCTTAGAGGTCCTGTCTTTGAGAGTTGAGTGAAGGTGGTTCAGGTACATTGAGATCTTTTCATTGAGAGGAATTGTATTGTGAGCAAGGCAAAGGAAGCTGGTCTGTGTAAAAAAAAGTCAGGGTGACAGTTGAAACCCTTCAGGTTTGCATCACTCCTTTCCATACATAGCTGTAATGCTGATTGAAACAGTGGATGTAGTATTTGTTTTTTTAAGCGTGATCTAATTTCCACTTGGAGTACTTTGATATATTCAGGGAATCGAGGGAAGTAATTATAATCAAGCTTGGCTTTTGGCTACAGTTTAATGTGTGTGATGTACTGTAAATGTCTCTGATGTATTAACTGAGTGACAATGTTCCCACTCCTCACTTTGAACAAAATAAATAAGCCTGGACCTGAAAGTTGGGCTGTGCTTTGTTTTTTTAAACTCTTCAAGGATATCAGCTGTTCAGCTTTGATCACTAGGCGCTCACAGAGCAAAGAAGAATAACTTCAGCACTATAGCAGTTGACGGTAACACAGTTTTAATGTTACTGATGAAATTTCAAACAGATTTGTTAGTCCGTCAGACCCATTGTAATGGACATCAAATATTTATTGGTCTCATTTTCCTTAACCTCTTATGACTCCTGTAAAATTAGCCTAAAACGCCTATCCAAGGCGTACCCAAAGTAAACTGACAGCTCTTATTGAACCATTGGGAGTACATGTATGGTTTTAGTCTCTATTGAAAGGTAACACTCTGAAGTTTCTTCACAACCAGTCAGAATCACTGTAAGTGCTACTAGAATTGAGCTAATGAAGCTACAACACACTGAAACAGAATGTTTTTATTTCCGCCTGGATGTTTTTTGGCCAACAGATGCCTGCAGTTAACTATGGCTGGGACTTTTTAGCTGGAAAACACAATGGTACCATAGCATAGTACATGTTCAAATTCAATAACAATACGACAGAAAATGAATATTTTACACATGGTTTACTAAGAGTACGTCCACGTAAAAGCGCATTTGGAGGCTCATAGTCAACACGGTAAAATGCACAGACTACGATAAACTACATGTCCGAAATTCGAACTACAGCATATTGCCCCCAAACTACAGCCCCCTTGCAGTTAATGCCTGCAGGCAGCATGACAGGGAGTGGAACAGCGAGTGTGCTCTGATCGCTCACTATTTTAATAAAGTATCGATACTAAAAATATGCAAAATCTTATCGTTTTTAACGTACAGGTACCGCGGTACCTTTTTAGTATCGATACACCGTGCAACCCTATTATGGCGGATGGCATCCAGTGAAAGGTGCATTACCGCCACCTACTAAATTGGAGTGTGGACCCGATAACTAGTGGTGTCACGGATCACCCCTCACGGTTCGGTTCACTCGTGAACCGCGGATCAATCGAGTATTTTTTTATTTTTACAGTGTAATCATCATAGTGTGTAATAAAGTTCTACTGCTGCTGTTCCTTTTCAAGTAACAAGTCCCCGAATATCAATGCAGAGGGTCAGTGAACAGATATAAAGCAGTAGTGTGTTCACGTGAACGGAGCAGCTTCGAAGCATTTAACGGTGAAGTCATGGCGAGCGGAGGAACGTCAGAAGCCGCGGCGTCATTTAAATCGCAAGTTTGGGAGCATTTTGTCTTCCCTGTAACGTATAATGACGGCTGAGGGTGGTGGACAAAGCGTTACGGTATGTAGGCGTTATTTAAAGAGAAAGACACACGACAACGGCAAAACATCGGCATGTCCACACATATGAAGAGCCACCATCCCGTCTGTCAGCGACGGGGACACTCCGGTGTAGAAAACAAAGGATTTCTAAATCTGGTTAAAATGCTTGAGCCACGCTACGAAATCCACTCACGCACCCACTTCAGTGTGAAGCTGTTCCAGACCTCTATGAGAAGGAAAAGACTGTAGAGACTGCTTTCACCACCGCGGAGTGATTCTTAGTCCGGTGCTGTAGACACGCCCCCTCTGTGAGCGTCACACAGACACACACCTGGTTCAGGTGCTGACAGAAGTGTCAGAGTGAAGCTAGACAGGCCCAATAATATTCCAGTCACCACAGAAAGGTCTACCCTCTCCCCAGACAATGGAGATATTCTCATCTTTTTGAAAATAATGTCACAGTAATGTAACATTATTGTGTATTTGAATGACCTGACAGGAAGTAAACAGACCCAAGTTGTTGCTGAGCAGTTCAGTTCAATGTAAACTGTGGAAGCTAGCTCACTGGCTGTTTCTTTCTTTCAGTATTGATCAAAGGACGAGGATATCAACATAACTCATGTTGCACTTAAACTTAACAGAATTCTTGAATGTATTATTTTTATTTATTTATTTCATTTTGTTTCAAATTGGACATCTTCAATATTTTTGTTTTCATGTAAGACTATTGCCCAAAGTTCTTTGCTTTAAGTGTTCTTGAAGTTCTTTAATAAATGGAAAGCAAAGTTATATTTGTCTCCTCCCCCTTTCTTTGTTGATCCGAAAAATTATCCGAACCGTGACTCCTGAACCGTGATCCGAACCGAACCGTGAGGTTTGTGATCCGTGACACCCCTACCGATAACATATCCCCTTACAAAAAATAAACCAAAAAATAAAAACAAACTAAACAAAATAAAATAAAACAAAAAAAAACAAACAAAACAAAAAGGAGTTCTCCCTTTCAGAGACTTAAATAATTCTGTTCAATCCTGTTTCTTTCAAGCATTGTAGTAAGTTTCCTGCCCCCAAGGTTAATGCATCTTTTAGATTTAGTTCCTCCACTCTCAGCCTCCTCTTCAACCTGTCTCGCTCAAGTGAGAATTTCTGACAATGACATATGATATGGTCTACAGTTTTGGCAGTGCTCACGTAGTCTACACAGTTGGGTGTTTATTTATTAGTTGCATTGTTTTGTTCAGCCTTGTGTGTCCAATCCTCAGTCTGGTTAACATGTTTTCCTCTATGGTGCTTCTTCTGGCTGGCCTCCCTTTGCAAAGATCTTTCTGAACAGCATAAAGATGTCTTCCTGTGTATCCTACATCCCAACTATGCTGCCATTCCTTAATAATATTTATTTTGATTATTGATTTAGCTTCTGCTTTGCTGAGTAAAATGTCTGTCTTGTGCTGACTTCATAATGCTTGTTTTGCTAGTGCATCTGCTCTTTCATTCTCTTTCCTCTGTGTGCTGGTACCCACATAAATGACACAAAAATGCATATTCTTGAGCCGGAACAGTGTTTCGTATATTCCATTAATTAAATCATGCCTGCTATGAGATGTGAATGATTGTAATGAGGATAATACTGAACTGGAATCTGAACAGACAACGACCTTTTCAATCCGAACCTCCTCTACCCACTGTAGTGCTGTTATAATGGCTGACGCCTCAACTGTATAAAGAATAGAATAGAATAGAATTTATACTATATTGATCCCTTTAAGGGGGAAAATTTTCTCTGCATTTGACCCATCCCTGTATATAGGGAGCAGTGGGCTGCCAATGGGTTCAGTGGGTTCAGTGTATTGCTCAGGTACACTTCGACATGTGACACATCCCAGTCGGGGATCGAACCGTTGACCTTCCGGTTCCCAGACAACCATAAACAGACAGATGATCTGATGTTCTCCTTTTGACTTCATATTGCAAGGTTGGTATGGTGACCGCAAAACCAGTCCTACCTGTATCAGGATCTTTAGACCCATCTGTGTATGCTGGAGTAAATGATTGATATGTTGTCTGTAGTCTATCCTCCACCACTCCAGCCATGTTATCAAAATCTGGGCTGGGTTTTGCCTGGGTTTTGTCCAAAAAATAATTATCAACTGACACTGAGGGAAATAGCCACGGTGGTGTAGTTGATAACGGTACTGTAGGAGTGAATGTTATCTGATCCAATGACGCATCTCTTGCTAATTTTCCACTGCTCCATGCAAAACATTCCTGTTTGGCCCTTTCTCTTTCCCAACATGGCAGAAGCACCTTCGTGGTTGGATGCTTATCTCCAGAATGTCCTTGCAGATTGGCCCAGTAGTTCATAGCTAAAAGCTTGCGTCTCAAATGCAGCGGCATTTCACCCACCTCCACCTGAAGAGCAGCCACGGGACTTGTTTTAAAAGCACCACAACACAGTCTCAGAGCTTGGGATTGTAATACTTCCAGCTTTAGTGACGTTTTTGCAGCTGATCCAAATACTACACAACTATAATAAAGGACTGATCTCATCAAAGCGGTATAAATATTTTTTATTGCAGACCTGCTGGCTCCCCATTCTGACCCTCTCAGACACCTCATTACATTTAAAATCGTTTTACATTTCATAACTATCCTCTGAATATGCTCATTCCATGTTAATTTATCGTCAAGCCACACACCAAGAAACCTAAAAATTTTC
Source organism: Melanostigma gelatinosum (assembly GCF_949748355.1). Classification (NCBI taxonomy): domain Eukaryota; kingdom Metazoa; phylum Chordata; class Actinopteri; order Perciformes; family Zoarcidae; genus Melanostigma; species Melanostigma gelatinosum. The sequence continues at coordinate 471,980 of NC_136652.1, forward strand.
ACTTGCTCAATCTTTGCTGTACATATCTCTCTCTCTCTAAATTCAATTCAATAGCCTTTATCGGCATGAATGTAATGGGGACAACATTGCCAAAGCCTCAAGTAATGATGAAATTATTAAAAAAAAGGAAAGGTACAATCCATCAAAATAAAAAAAAAGTACCAGATTATGAGCAATTAAAAATATCTTTTAACTGGACTACCCCAAAGCATATCCATCTTGTTCTAAATCAAAGATGAAGAATGGATACTGGACTTTCTGATCACCATGGGATCCACTGTCACCACCACTGCCGGAAAACTGGACTCGACTGTTCCATGGCATGTACCACTGCTGGCCAGGCTGCAGACCACTGGATCCAGCTGGGAGCTAAGCCCAAGTCCTTTGTTTGCTCCACTGCTAGTTAGTGTGTGTGTGAAGGACCTTGGCTCCAACGACATCTGTCGTCGACGAATATTAACATGATTAAAAAACCGACACAAACTCACTAGAACCCTAATTGATAACTAGATAATTATATTCCCCTATTTTATTTAGATGGGCCAGGGCCCTGGTATTCAGGTTGGCTGACTGGAATGACTGTGGTACACTAAATAGAATGTTACATTTTCATAAAATATTTCTATATCCTGTTCTCTATCTATATCTTTAAACCTTGATTCACAAATTTCTCTAAATTGATCCCACTGAGCCTTTCCAAATACCCACCTGTCTGCTGTATCTTCTGAAGCCACCCTGCTTCCTCTTCCTACTGTAAGGGTTACAGATACTAGAACCCAAAAGCACAACTCAGAGACAAGATTCAGGTATAGGTTTCTTTACTTGGTAAAGGCAGGGTCAACACCGGGAGGTCAGTCCAAACAGGCAAACAAATCCAACAAGGGGCAGGCAAAAATCCAAGGCCGAGAAAACAGGCAGACAGGGTCGGAACAGGCAGATCAGTACGATATATATATATATATAACACTGGAGAGCTTGGCAGAGACACACAAGACAATCTGGCAGAGAACAAGAGCAAGTGAAGGGACCTAAATAGCGAGGGCTAATGAGGGAATGGGCTGTAGGTGAGATGGGTGTGGAGGACTGGGTGTGCATGGTAGGATGTGAAATGACAGGAGAGTTAGTCAAATAAGCAGACAGGATGAAAATAAACTAATATGAAGGGGTTTTCGTGACACTTACTCTACAGAAAATGGGGTAATGATCACTTCCAACAGTAGAATGCTCCCACACACAAATACCTGCCAATGACCGTGATGCTATGGTCAGGTCTAAACTTGACTCATTACCTGACTTGTAATTCACTCTTGTGAAACTCCCATCATTTAAACATACAAGTCCCAAGGAGTCCATCACCTCCTCTCCTATCAACCCATTCATAGCAGTCTTTTCCCCTCCCAAGAGAGTGCTATGCGCATTAAAATCACCACACCAAATGACCCTTCTTCTGTCTCGTCCCTTTATTGCCTCTAATGCTTCTAATTCCAATCGTTGACATGGATTGTAAAAATTCACCACAACCAAACTTTCATTCCCTAACCACACTTCAACATACATATTCTCGGTCTTTTCCTTTTTCTATTTCTCGATAAGAAATTCCTTGCCTAACAAAGGTAGCACATCCTCCCCCATTACCCCCTTCTCTATCCCTTCTTATGCACACATATCCCTGAATCACAAAATCTAAGTTTGGTTTAAGCCATGTCTCTTCAACACATATTATATCTGCTTTATATTCTAACCCATTAAGAAAACCTTTAAATTATTGGCCATTTGCCAACAGACTCCTTGCATTCCACTCTAGAATTAACATTATGACTAGTCCTGTGAACATGTTTCTTTGTTTAACTGTTCCTGTTTTTTAAGCTCTTCCTGAACAGCCATCCCAGTTATCCCATGAATATTTAAATATCTTGCTGCACTCTTTACTATTATTTCAATCTTCTCAGATCTCCCTCTTGCTTGGAATGTGCAGTTAACTACTTCCGCCATGAAATACACGCTCTCCTTATTTACTGTCAGTACATTCCCATCTCCCCTTTGACTCTTTGTCACAAGTTGTTAATTTGATGGTTCCTTCCTTGATATATCTACCCCCCCCCCCCCCCCCTCTCCACTCTACTCTCCCGCTGAACCATCTTTGTTGCTTCTGCATTTGATATTCATTTTCACTTTTAGTTTTGCACTTCCACTGCCTTCTTTCTCACTTCACACCCACGATAAACCACACTACGACCGTGGCTCACTGGGTTAAGAGGGCTGTCTGGTAACCGCAGGGTCAATGGTTCGATCCTTGACTGGGACGTGTCACGTGTCGAAGTGTCCCTGAGCAAGACACTGAACCTAACGGCTCCCCGTCATTGCCAGCCCACTGCTCCCTATATACAGGGATGGGTCAAATGCAGAGACAAATTTCCCCTTCCGGCATCAATATACTATAATAATTTTTAAAAAACTATGTGCCCCTCCGCAATTTGCACATTTAAGCTCTGTCCCGTCCTCACATTTACCATACTCATACCTCCACACTTTTGTTTGCACGCTGCCGCAATATGTCCATATTTTTAGCATTTGAAACACCTCAAAGGTGGTGGGACATAAGCTCTTACATTGTAACTCATATATCCCACAGTGACTTTAGCAGGCAGCACCCTCTCTTGGAAATCCAGCAACACTGACAACCCTTTCTCCCCCTCTTCTTGCTTGCAGACATTTAATCCCTATAATTTTTCCACCTCTTATACTTGATCTCAAATCCTCCACCTTTTCCTCCACTGGGACCGTATATAACGCCTCTCACACAGGGCCCATCACTTGTCTTCTTAGCGTTCTCAACCACCATGTTGCACACTTTTTTCAGCTTCATTGCTTTCTCTCTCTGCTCCTCGTCCTTATATAGCACAATTACTTTGAACCCCTCATTCTCAACAATCTTCCTCGTCATCACCCTGCCTTCCTCTCTCCCTTCCAAACTACTACCAGATACACTGTTACGATTTCGAGCTCGTTTATTTTTCCCGACTTCAGTCCAGTTATTGTAATCCATATCCTCACTCCAACCCTCTCCATCACTATTCCCTCCCATATTTAGTCCAGTCACAGATCAGTTTATGCACAATCTGCCAGTGGTGTATAAAGTACCCAAAAGCCATACTTGAGTAAAAGTAAAGATACCTTCCTGGAAAATGACTCCAGTAAAAGTAAAAAGTCACCTATTAGAATACTACTTGAGTAAAAGTCTTAAAGTATCTGATATTTATTGTACTTAAGTATCAAAAGTAATTTTCTGATATTAAATGTACTTAAGTATTGAAAGTAAATGTAAAAAGTAAATGCTGTTAATAAAAAAGCAAAGGGTCAGAATTATGAGAATTATGAAGTTTATTCTTTTAAGTGCTGTGGCACCATGACCAAGGACATGGAGCTGTGTTGAAAATAATTGGGTTGGCTGTGATCTGTGGAAGTTTGAGTCTGTTCCACAGCGAGGAGGCCAGAGCATGTGTCCGGCTGCTGTTCACAGTGGACACGCTGCGATAATAAATCTACCAAAACTGGTTTACAATTAAAAGGAATTTAATCCCACTGATGCAAGTACGATTACAGTTATACAATGGAGTACATTACTCCTATGAAATATTACAATATTAACCCACTTTGGAAAAAACTACCTCTGGTCCCAGGACACAGCCGTCCCAGGGAACCACACGCTAAAAGAGGCAGAAAAACGCTTTCTATGCCCGCCCTCATATCCGTTCGAAACTCCTCCCCTTCCGTCTATCCCAATTCCTATTGGCTAACTTCCAGGAGCGTATTCGCCTGTCTGCCTTTCTGTCCCTGAGTTTACTAACACATTCAATGACTGTCAGTTATTGTTTAATCCCTCTATGATAAACATTCCATATAATAGATAAGACTTTGCAACTTTTGGCAAAAGCTACATGTCTCAAATTCTACTGTTAGCTACTAATCCTAAAACACTTTATGCTTATCTTAATTATGCATTTCCAAAACGCTTATGATTATGACTAATTATGAATTATTAATTATGCATTATTAATCACTTTTATTATATCTACTGAACACACAGTTCCATGCTCAAATTTCTTACAGATCCATCTAGGAGCAACAATGTTCAACATAATATATTGTACATAAGTATACTTTTGCATCTACTATGAACTTATCATAATTCTCCGAAAAGCAATATGACACTATGAAGGAGTTGTAACAGTGCGTTTATAAGTATGCTCATTCCGACGAGAGGATGTAGAGGGCAAATGCATAATATTATGTTCAGCAGAAAATATCCACTTGATGCATCAGGTCAGTGTTTTGAGAAAGGACGCCTGACTTGTAAACTCCTATGGGCCTGATTTGAACACAATAGGCAAAGGTTTTGCTCAAGCTGAATCTGCAATTGGGCGACTGCTACCATCATAACTCCATCTGATCATCCACAAAATGACTCAAATATCAAAATTTATCTTAAATATGAGGTTTAAAATGTAGCATTCTGGTGTATTCTGAGAAGAAAATTAAGTGATAAGACATTTACGTTAAGCAAAAAACTAATATATTATTCAGTCATTAATCAAAATGTGTTCTTATGGACCATACTTTGGCTTTAACCCTAGTCTATTTGCCATAACTGCAATCTTCCTTTAACCTTAACCATACTGTGGCCATATGCAGATATTGTTAATAAACTGGACAATAAAAAGTGTCCTCATTGATCATAATCTCCTGTTCAACATTACATTTATTTTCAAACAATCTGAGGTAATTTTAATGAAAAAGTTCAGTGTTCTTATATTATCAGGATTGTTTGTATCAGTGAGTCATAATCTGAATCTCATTCTTATACCATACTGTACAAATAGATGAAATGAGTAATGGCACTTTGTATTTTCATTGGAGTTATCATCCGTTAACTTAATAGTAACATAATTATTCTCTTGTTTTCAGTGCAGGAATAGACACACAGTGATGTATCTGTTAGGTTTGACATATTTGTCAGGGCACAATTTATCACCAGAGGGCAGTATTACGTCACAAAGTGCTGCCTGAACCAAATCCATCCATCATGAATTACACACAAAGATATGTCATTTAGAGTGGTGAAGGAAAAACATTTTTCATTTCTTCACAGCCTCTAAGTCTTAAGATCAACATTTGGAATTGATTGTACTATCAAACAGATTTCTGTCATTTCCAACTCTAATTCAAATAATTTCTGAGTGGATTTCTACCAGCAAACACAAAAAAACTGCACTTCACTTGCCCTCCTCTTTGGAACTCTTCCTGTGCCCAGACGCTGGGTCCACCTACCAACTCACTGTTGTCCATTCAATTCATTTTTACACCAGTCTCATCCCCTCTGACAGGGCAAGTCATGATGGATGTGACATTAACGGGAAATGAAGCCGGGGAGATGCGACGCCCCAGTCCAATAGTGGCATTTGTCACTGCCCTGGTCATGCCATTTTCCCTGACAGCTGTGGCAGGCGGGGCATGCTTAGATGGATGGGGGATTGGGCCAGTTGTATAAGACTTCAGGGATGCATCACATTCCCCTGGTCATCCATCATTCCCTGACACCTCCACTTATATATGATCCACACTTTCATACAGTTGTGATCTTCTGTTTGATCAGCAATCTGAAAATTCCTAGACAACACACATTCTGCTCTGGTTTGTCCCTGCATCTGTCTGTTATCTGTGTTTATTATTTGCATCCATGTTCACAATTTAGAAGAGTTTGACTTGAATAGGTATATGGTGTTGTTCGGAGCTGCTTTTTATATTATATTGTCTACTTCACAATTTTTTGTCACCTACCTGTACATTATAGTTAAAGGTGCTCAATGCAAAATTCAGAGCATATCTGTTGCCTTTACATGGCTGCCATGTTGCTCGCAGCAGCAGCTCGCAGCTATTGGCGCAAACAGTGCCATTAATGTCCACAGTGCTGACAGAACTAATAGTGTTTACCTGAGAGGGAACAAGAGTCAACCTCTGGTTCTAAAAAGTGAAGCTAATACTCATGTGCCTTTAACTTGCATTCTGTCTTCTGGCCACCAGGGGGTGGCTCCTCTGGTTGCAAAACGAAGTCTTTGAGAAAATGACTCTAGTTCTCTCTTGATTTATTACCTTAGTACCTCAGGTGCAGCAAGACTGGCTATGTTAACAAAGCATAGAAAAGCTCTGATTACAACACATACAGAAGGTGAGAGACTTCCATCTCTGAGCAGGTAGACAATTCTCCACTATAATGTATAAATAGTTGTTTGCTGCTACATGAATCCTTTTAATATCAAATTTAGCACCTTTCAATGTTTATTTACACATCTTTGTTCAGCTCTGTTGTCTTTGTTTTTAGCTGTCTATCTTCTTCTAAATTATTCTTCGAACAACAATTTGAACAAAAACAAGTACAAAGGTTGGATATGCTACCACTCCTCACCACATTTAATGTAGAACAAATCATGGTGGTAGGCTATCGCATGAGGTCACATAAGCTTACAGGTTCACATTCATAAAACTTCACAACCTATTGTTGGAATAAATAGCCGATTTCTAGCAGGTAAGGATGGTAACCATCCATCCTGAAAAAAACGAATTACAAAACAAACATGACCCTGCACCTCCATAAGAGTAGGTTGAATTAACGTTATGTCAGGGCTGTATCAAATGTATTTTTATTTTTTACATTTGGAGCTTCTATTGAGGTTTTCAAATTAATCTTTGAATGTCTCGTCATATTTTATGACGTTATCAACCTATGTTATTGCTGTTATAAAGATGGAATTTGTGGTGCTGTTAGATTGCTGCTAGACAGCCCCTTTAATACAGGTGCGTGCGGGCGAGCATTTAAAAAAAGGTAAATGCCAACAAATATGGACTGAAGCAGAATATTTCATGAACTAAAAATATGTTGTGAATTTTGGAAATTATTATACATCTAACTTTTTTCAATAAATGTTGACTTTTGAGAGGACTTAGCGCTGCATCGCTCGCTGTGTGTTTGAGAGAGGGGAGAGGAGAAGGTGGACTGCTGAGCCTAATGTTTATGAAGTTATTAATAATAGTAATTCTAATATCAACGTTATGAATGAAGCTTCGAAACATACAGTGCAGCCCTTCGAACCACACACCACTATTTGGAACAAGACAAACCCTGAATTCGGACCAATCAGCCTATTATTTCATGAAGCACCGGACATGGGGCGACAGAGCCTTCTCCATATCTGCCCCCTCCCTCTGGAACTCTCTCCCCAAAAACATCCGAGATTGCACTGACCTTTCCACATTCAAATCACAAATCAAAACTCACCTGTTCAAAACTGCTTTTAATGTGTGACTATTATTATGTACTTTGTTTTTAGTGTATTGTTTTTATATATGATGATTTTAAAGGTGTTTTATCAAGCACCTGGTGAGTATTTGGACTACTCTATAGTATGCTGGGGGGATCACATCCAGGTTTGTAATAAAGAAATGGAATAACATTAAGCACCATGCACCGCTGCACAGAAGATGGCTTTTCCCTGACAGCTGTGGCAGGCGGGGCATGCTTAGATGGATGGGGGATTGGGCCAGTTGTATAAGACTTCAGGGATGCATCACATTCCCCTGGTCATCCATCATTCCCTGACACCTCCACTTATATATGATCCACACTTTCATACAGTTGTGATCTTCTGTTTGATCAGCAATCTGAAAATTCCTAGACAACACACATTCTGCTCTGGTTTGTCCCTGCATCTGTCTGTTATCTGTGTTTATTATTTGCATCCATGTTCACAATTTAGAAGAGTTTGACTTGAATAGGTATATGGTGTTGTTCGGAGCTGCTTTTTATATTATATTGTCTACTTCACAATTTTTTGTCACCTACCTGTACATTATAGTTAAAGGTGCTCAATGCAAAATTCAGAGCATATCTGTTGCCTTTACATGGCTGCCATGTTGCTCGCAGCAGCAGCTCGCAGCTATTGGCGCAAACAGTGCCATTAATGTCCACAGTGCTGACAGAACTAATAGTGTTTACCTGAGAGGGAACAAGAGTCAACCTCTGGTTCTAAAAAGTGAAGCTAATACTCATGTGCCTTTAACTTGCATTCTGTCTTCTGGCCACCAGGGGGTGGCTCCTCTGGTTGCAAAACGAAGTCTTTGAGAAAATGACTCTAGTTCTCTCTTGATTTATTACCTTAGTACCTCAGGTGCAGCAAGACTGGCTATGTTAACAAAGCATAGAAAAGCTCTGATTACAACACATACAGAAGGTGAGAGACTTCCATCTCTGAGCAGGTAGACAATTCTCCACTATAATGTATAAATAGTTGTTTGCTGCTACATGAATCCTTTTAATATCAAATTTAGCACCTTTCAATGTTTATTTACACATCTTTGTTCAGCTCTGTTGTCTTTGTTTTTAGCTGTCTATCTTCTTCTAAATTATTCTTCGAACAACAATTTGAACAAAAACAAGTACAAAGGTTGGATATGCTACCACTCCTCACCACATTTAATGTAGAACAAATCATGGTGGTAGGCTATCGCATGAGGTCACATAAGCTTACAGGTTCACATTCATAAAACTTCACAACCTATTGTTGGAATAAATAGCCGATTTCTAGCAGGTAAGGATGGTAACCATCCATCCTGAAAAAAACGAATTACAAAACAAACATGACCCTGCACCTCCATAAGAGTAGGTTGAATTAACGTTATGTCAGGGCTGTATCAAATGTATTTTTATTTTTTACATTTGGAGCTTCTATTGAGGTTTTCAAATTAATCTTTGAATGTCTCGTCATATTTTATGACGTTATCAACCTATGTTATTGCTGTTATAAAGATGGAATTTGTGGTGCTGTTAGATTGCTGCTAGACAGCCCCTTTAATACAGGTGCGTGCGGGCGAGCATTTAAAAAAAGGTAAATGCCAACAAATATGGACTGAAGCAGAATATTTCATGAACTAAAAATATGTTGTGAATTTTGGAAATTATTATACATCTAACTTTTTTCAATAAATGTTGACTTTTGAGAGGACTTAGCGCTGCATCGCTCGCTGTGTGTTTGAGAGAGGGGAGAGGAGAAGGTGGACTGCTGAGCCTAATGTTTATGAAGTTATTAATAATAGTAATTCTAATATCAACGTTATGAATGAAGCTTCGAAACATACAGTGCAGCCCTTCGAACCACACACCACTATTTGGAACAAGACAAACCCTGAATTCGGACCAATCAGCCTATTATTTCATGAAGCACCGGACATGGGGCGACAGAGCCTTCTCCATATCTGCCCCCTCCCTCTGGAACTCTCTCCCCAAAAACATCCGAGATTGCACTGACCTTTCCACATTCAAATCACAAATCAAAACTCACCTGTTCAAAACTGCTTTTAATGTGTGACTATTATTATGTACTTTGTTTTTAGTGTATTGTTTTTATATATGATGATTTTAATGTAAAGTGTCTTTGAGTGTCATGAAAAGCGCTATATAAATAAAATGTATTATTATTATTATTATTATTATATTTAATGAGCTTGGAACGCAAAGAGATAGAGGCTACATTCATATCCCTGAGAACATGTTTCAAGTGGGGGGTGCATGTGAGACAACATATGAAACATATGTGTAGGCTATAGATAATATATGATGACTGTGCATGTTTTTCTTACATAATTTTGTTGCCATTAAAAAACAAGTTGTATACTTTGATGAACATACATATGTCCACAGGAATCGTAATCATGTAAGTCCATACACTTAAGCTACACACTAGTAATGTGCAGGAGAGCTCCCGAACTGTAGCCACTCCCAGCAGCAGCATCAGCACCTTGGAGAGCGCCGCTCACTACTACACATATGAAACAGCAGCTGGGCGTTGGCTCATAGTAAAGCCAGATTTACACAAAAATGTTGATGATAAAACAGCGACCACCAACACTGTTATTTACTCGCAATGCAGACGATAATCTAATAGCAAGCACACACACAACAGCAGCTATTGTTAGTTAAACAAATACATGAAACAACATTAAATGTAGGCTTCATTTAATGTAAGTTAATGACTTAATTTAATTAACAATAGCAAGGCTATTCGGTTTTTGTTGTTGTACAGTAGCCTATATACTCAGTTCACGAAGTTGGTGAACAGTTCATTCTGCTGACTTCTTTTAATAAAATACATTTGTTGGAACTTAGATCATAGTGTTTGTGTTATATATGATTATATAAAGCATATATGCAGAAGTTGTTCTATATGGCTGGATTTCTGGTATATTAACAATCAAATTGATATTGATCATATAACAGCCTAGCAAAACCCTGCTGTGGCAGACCAAGGGGAGGCAGAATAATAATATATGTATGATCATGAAATGTAATCGATATCAACAGCAACTAAAAGACAAGCTGCAGTGAACCATTTCTATAAAACCATGGAGTGTTGTATGTCGTTTTGTTCATAAAGAGGACTTTCATTTCAATTTATTATTACAAGTAAGCAGAAATATCTGAAAGCTAGACAGCAGAAATCATTTCAAAAAAGTCAAATGCCCATTGGAGGTATAGTGGTGAAAACACAGAGCTTTCTTTTCTTTCAATTATTGTTTCGGCACCAAATGAAAACATGCACAACACAGCACTCCTAGCTACATACGTGTCGTTATCAGTTAAAGTGCAAAGTGTAGTTTGTTGATTTGAAGTGTGCATATGAGATTACACGTACAGGCAGGTTTGTGTGCTGAAACGTATCACACCTCATAAACGACCCTCGCCAGCGCTACAACTACCTCACGTGTGTAACGCCTGTGTCTCAATTGTGAGTGTCACAAACCGGGCTGAACGGCCATGACAAAAAAGGGAGACGCATTCAAAGGAACAGTTGATTAAAGAAGAAAAGAAAGAAAGAAACCATTTTATTGTCATATACATTTACACAAATTAAATTTGACCACTGCATTTGACCAATCCCTGTATATAGGGAGCAGTGGGCTGCCATTGATCGGCACCCGGGGAGCCAGGGGTTCAGTATATTGCTCAGGTACACTTCGACACGTGACACGTCCCAGTCGGGGATCGAAACGTTGACCTGCCGGTTCCCAGACGACCTCTTAACCCAGTGCGCCACTCCCTCATTAATTACTTATTGACGACCTGCCACACCCACCTCCACACCTGCAAAGAAGGCAGCCAAACAAACAGGCAGAGAGGGTCGTCACATCCCCCCCCCCATAAGACGGGGGTCCCACAGGACCACCAAAACAGCAAACAAACAACCCTTTCAACCTCATGAGGGTCCCTTCATTTTTCAGCTGACCAGACAACAACCCTCATCAGAATCCAGAACAGCATCGCCCATACTCAACTGAATCTGCATCCACATTATCAGCCCCCACAGAACTCCATGCCATCGGTTCCCGCTGGACATCACCAGGTGCACTAGAAGAGTGAGCATAATAGGGTTTAAGCAAGTTAACATGGAACAATTTACTAGGTTTCCTGCGACCGCGACTTGAAATCAAATACTTCTTGTCATAATAGACCAGGTCAAAGGCCACCACAAAACCAGACAGTGTGTTCTAGGTCAACTAGTGCACTAAAAGAGACAATATGTCGCCCAAACTAATGTGGAATTCCCTCTACCTAGACTGAACCCTGGTCTTCATGCAGATTAGCAGTGGGCTTTTTAAACACTTAAACCAATAGCCCGGTTAGGCCCCCAGCAAGCTGGTTACTCACCTGACAGCTATGGATGTGTCCCAGAGACAACTGCTCTGACCGCACACCACACAAAAATAACAAACAAAAAAAACAAACCAACGCCACACGGACCACGTTGCTTCACCTATCCAGGGATACTCCACAAAAGTCAACAAACACACTAGAAGACCATGTACTCACTGCTGCTAGTTCACACCAGCCAATTAGTGTAAACACACGCTGGCTGCAGGACCAACCTCAGCTGCCAAAAGAAATGCATCCCCCAAACACACTGTGTGCTGGACCAAACTATTACTATTCAGAAACAAATATCAGCCTCGAGCCAATCAATTTGGACGGACGAGCCCCACTTGTCACAAACCGGGCCGAACGGCCATGACAAAAAAGGGAGACGCATTCAAAGGAACGGTTGATTAATTATTTATTAAGTTTAAAGTAATGTAAAAGACAAACAAACTAACAGTGACATGTGAAGTCAGTCATTTCAGCAGTGTAAGTGAGTGGGTGCGTGTAAAGTGTATATGCAGTGTTGTACAGTGTAGAACCGAACCATAACCACAACAGAAACCAAAATAGGTGTCTCAGGAAGGAGCGAGAGACCAACTGAGAATCCAGAGGGTTTTTGTACTGAGTGCTCTGGCACACAGGGCCAGTGTTGCAAATGGCCTCAGGTGCTTCCACTCTGCCTGACGACCCTCTGCCACACCCACCTCCACACCTGCAAGGAAGGCAGCCAAACAAACAGGCAGAGAGGGTCGTCACATGAGTCTCTGTAAAATGTTGGCGTGCGTTCAGAGGTTTGGTCGGATCTCAGACGTCTTCAGTAGATGCTAGTGAGGCACTTGATGTTAGTGTGCTAAATCGTTTCACAGCTCATACACACGCACACACACACAAACACACACATACACAAAGTGTGGTCAAGATACAGGGTTAATCTGAGGATGATACTTTTCTGTTACTCTGACCCTTATTTATTTCTCTTCTTCCCAGTAACACATTTAACTACTTCATTATAAATCCTTCAAAAGAAAAAGAGAAGACCCCTGCTCTGGATGTGTGGAGCAGCACATCTCCTGCTAAATCCAATCTGCTCGTAACCCTCACCTGCAGCTGTTCAAACTCCAATTAGGGCATGAGCGCTGGGGAAGTGCTAGAGGAATAGAGGAATGTTAGAGATTGGGGGGCCCTTTGTGGTAAATGGATCTATCTCTTGATCGTCAACCAACATCCTCCCATACTGATGATTTGGCACTGCCATGTGCACTGCAGGGCCCAGAAAGAGGGGGGATGACACCGTCTCCACTGGAGTCTGGGACAAGATGCTGAGTTGGAGCAGAGAGCTCCCTCTTCATCGCCAGGGGATATGATGTCAATACTAGCTACACCATCCTTGAAGCACGAAGTGCGTCTGATGAGGGTCATACATTCAACTCAACATGGCCAGCACATAAACTGGCAAAGCAGATGTATTTACCTCCCTGTTCCCTGCATGGGGTGGATGACAAAAAGCATCCAGCTTTGTAACTTTTGACCTGTTAGAACTTCTTAAATTCTTTGGAACAAAGTTGCCTTGCCTGGCCACTTTGCCTTGTAACAGGAAGTGGTGGATCCTGGTCTTGCCGCCTGGATGGTCTGCACAACCTGTACAGGCAGTCCAACCCGCCTCAGTCTGTCCCTCTTAGAAGTCAATCCTAGAGAGGATGACAGGAGAGGGACGAGGCAAAAAGGCAAGCAGCTCTCTTGGCCATGGCACATGTGTCATGCCCACAACCACAGGCTCCCTGCCATTCATTCAACAGGGCAGGGGACCAAACTACACCCTGCCTGTTGATATATGCCACCGTTGTGCAGTAGTCTGTCCACACCATCATGTGCTCCCCCTGTATCAGGGTTCTGAAGTGCTGGGGGACGAGTAACACTGCAAGTAGCTTGAAGAGGTTGACGTGTCAGTCCTCAGCCACAGGCCACCCACCACCAACAGCTCTACCCTGTCAGAGAAGCATCTGTGAGCACCATGACGTAGGAGGTGACTTGTGTTCTGGGCATCTCCAGTAGTGTAGATCATTCTATACCAAAGGGGAATGGTAACCAATCACCACTTCTGCTTCTTGACATCCAAGCGGAGGCTGGCAAATGACCTCTGCTGGTGCTGCTACCCTTAATCCTGCTACTCTTTTTTCTACTGCAGCAGATGAAGAGCCACATACCTATGTTGTTTCTCTTCAACAGGTCTGCACACCAAGACCTGACCTCACAGACACCCCCTTGCCAAATGCTGATTTAGAACTGTTTGTGGACGGTTCGGCATCCTGCTCGCCGTACACGGGAGAAGGGTTGGTTGGATTTGCTGTAGTCTCATCATATGACACTGTGCAGCGGTAACTGCACTTCTCGGCTCAAAGCTGCAGAACGTGTGGCTCTTATGGAACCTGTAAGCTTGCTGCCAACAAAACAGTTAACCTTCACGCAGACATTCGCTACGCCTTTGGTGCCCTATGGAAACAGAGAGGCTTTCTGACATCATCCGGCAAGTCCATTTCTCACCACCGTCTCGTGTCCGACTTGTTAGAAGCCATACTGCTCCCTAAAACTGTCTGTGTTAGGAAATGTGATGCTCACACAAACGCTTCTGATCCCATTTTAACAGGGAATACTGGAGCGGATGCTGCGGCTAAGCAAGCAGCTGTTTCAGGTTACTCTTTTCAGCTCGCATCACTTATGAACATGTACATACATGGCCAATAAAGCTGATTCTGATTGTGAATGGGCGAATGATGATAAGTAGTGTGAAAGCGCTTTGAGTGGTCGGAAAGACTAGAAAAACGCGATACAAGTACAGTCCATTTACAGTCCATTACACCTCTTTTATACTATATCAAATTCTCATTAAAACATGATGACGTGATGAGCTGTCCCTTTACATTAAATAACATGAATACCACTGTATTCAAATTAGTTGTTAACTGACATTCAGAAATCAGTGTGGTAGGAGTTAAAATCCTACGTGCAAAGATGCACAATGGCAACAGCAATGGAAGGCAGATCTCCAGCACCATGGCACCCATTCTGCGTTTTGTTTTTTCTACGTGGTAATGATCAACAAGAAGGTAGATTGGATGAATTATAGCTATTTTAATCAACAGCGATTTATTAACTACATCGCGCTTGTCAAGAAGAGTTGAGCTCACAGAGAAAGCCTCCTTGGATACATGCATACACGTTCAGGGGAAAGACAGGATATAAAAGCACGAAGCATATACTCAGAAATCAATAGTTAAAGTATAATCGAAAGATAAGGTTTATGATCATTATATAACAAATGTTTAATGCATAGAGTGATTTAACAAATGTAAAAACTGATTATAATAATGTTCTGTGTACCGGAGCTGAGATGTGGAAAAAGTGTGTCATAGGGTGTCAGCAGACCGAGTGAGTCAGGAACAGATGTTTTTGGCCGTAAGTTAGGAAAACAGTCATGGGACATGGAATTCTGTTGCAAGAGATGACTCATAGAAGCAAAACGAACAGTCTGGTACTTTCCAGAAACAAACGCACACACATACGGATGGGGTGAAGATCATGTGTTCAGAAGAAGTGGAGGGGGAACAGATAGCCCAAATCAAGGATAAAAGGAGAGGCTTGCAAGCCCCAAACTGGGATTTCTACATGAGCCGTATCACGAGAAGAAGATACGGACGATTGCAACTGAAGTATTCGAGGACTTCGTCTCGGTTCACGGAAAGAAGACCGCTGTTCGTGGACAAAGAATTGAAAGACTGAGATTTTCCCCTCCCCACTGCTCGACTTTAACAACTGAACAACGGAGGAACGTCGCCGCCCTAGAAAGACTTTGTACAGAGCCTTGTGGACTGTTGGCCGAACTCCGCTGCAAAGAGCAGGAGGTGTCCGAGGGTCCGGCCGGACCATCGCTCCTAACAACTCCAAAAGAACCTTTTCATCGCACCTTTGGAAATCCAGCTCCAACCGAGCCGTCTCGGCATCTAAAAACCAATGAGTATAACCCGAGAAAATAATTAAAGTAACGAATCAAGTGTAGTGACATTTTATGTGAGCTGTAGCTTAACCCTTGCAAACTAACTAAATATAACCTGCAATACATATCTAATCTGCATTTAAAGTAAATTTCTCAAGCATTTATTTGCTCAGGTAGTAAAAGTTCCTCGTGGCAATAAAAAGTTAAATCCATTGTATGTCTAACAACTGAGTTCTGTAAGGTTATCCTAGAAGACCGAATCTACTTAACAATCCCTTACGGTTTTAGAAGTAATCCTAGCCATTAAAACCTAAACCTGGCATTTACCAAGAGCACGGATCCAGAAGAGGGAAGCTGCCATACAACTGGTAGGAGCGCCCGGGGTCAGGGTGGCCCCTCGACCGAGTGCACTCAGACCGGAGGAAGCAGGGTAGATGTCGGGAGTAACGGCAGTTAGAAGAGCCAGGCGAGTTCCCTCGCAAGAACACCAGCTCGACAATCTTTTAATAATAGAGAGCTGAGTCAGTAAGTAGCCCCGTATCGGGCCAGAAGTACCCCAGGATCTAACATGCTACGACCCAGATGACATGGCAGAACGGGATGGCCCTCGACATGTTGTTAGCCGAAAAAGACCAATCCTGCAACATCGGACTTGTTCCCAATGCCCGACTGTTTTCCTCCCTTAGATGAGGACTACATGTTGTAGTTTGCTATCTGAGAAATCTGATCTTACAAAACAGCAAATGCTTTCTTATTTTCACTTAGTGAAGGAATCACTAAACCTTTGACCGTTGATTCGGCATTCAATTCAATTAAATTTATTTTCTATTGCCCAAAATCACAAATTAGCCTCAGAGGGCTTTACAATCTGTACACATGCGACATCCTCTGTCCCAGGACACTCACATCAGAACAGGAAAAACTTCTCCAAAAAAACCTTTAACAGGGAGGAAACAAAGGAAGAGACCTGATGGAGAGCTACAGAGGAGGATCCTCTATCAGGATGGACAGAAGTGTGACAGATGTCATGTGTAAAGAATGAACAACATAACAGAGTCACAACACATTCTATGCATAGGACAGAAATGATTCATGAATGAGAGTAGTAAGTATAATAATGATGGAAACATTACGACTGCTAGTAATGTGGACATAGTATGTGTTGATGTTTCGATAGATTGTAAATATTTGAATGGCTAAAGGGGAATTGTGGCAATTTATCCTGTTGTTTTTAGTAACTTGTATCGCTTAACATGTATACTCTGTTAAACCTTTGATTTGTTGTTAGGCCTCCAAACCATACGTGAGGAAGGAAGAAGTGTCTGTTCAATGAAATACTTAGACATTTGAGAGCTTTCTCATCACGTTTATTTCTCACAGGGAATTTCCACCACAGTCTACAGTACCTGGTGGACTGGGAGGGGTATGGTCCAGAGTAACGATCATGGACTTCTTCCAGTAACATCATGGACCGTACCCTCATCCGGGACTTCCATCATCTTCACCCTTTTCTGCTAATATTCTTGTTTTTCTTCCTTGAGAAACTTTGAACAGCGGCTCCTGAATCTGCTCATAAATCTAGGACAGTACATTTTTGTATGCTATATTTTTATGACCTCCTCACCGTGAGTGTGGCCTCCCAACAGCACAAGCCTTTGTTGAAGTGGCTGGAAATGTATAGCTCAAGCTAATTAGCAGCAAGATGCCCCCGTTCTCCACAGATGACTACCGCAAACTTCTATAGAAGGTTGCAATGCCAGAAACAAAAATCCACTGGTTAGAAGTGAACATGGAGAATGGACTATGTGGGAACGATATGACTTTATCATTGAGTCAAAACAGTGGATGAGAGCATGCTAAAACACAGTTAATTAGAAAGAATAAGACTACCAAGAAAAAGGAGGGCTACACTGGGTAAGTGGTAGTCCTCCCCGGAACTCTCTTGGTGCAAAGCCTGAGAGTAAGTCATTTGGGAGGATGAGTAACGAGCACAGCCCAATGCCCTGAAATTAGTGATGTGACCGGCTGGCCTGCATTATCATTTAGGCAGAGTGCCTCTTAAACCCCTACAACTGTGAAAGGGAGAACTAGCAACTAAGTAAGTAAGTAAGTAAGTAAGTAAGATTTATTCATAAAGCGCTTTTTACAGACATAAGTCACAAAGTGCTTAACAGGGGCAGGATTACAAAAATAAAAAACACAATATATATACTTTTAGAGATTCTTCTGATGAAGGGCCATCCAGTACCAGCAGTGGTATAGTGTGGAGACTGAGTCGGATCCGTGGCCGAGGCCGAAGCAGTGCTGATGCCACTGCTGATGCTACTGCTGATGCCCCTGGTAGCCGGTCACCAATTTGTCAAGAGGCCTGGGAAATGGTGGCAGGCCCTGATATCGCCAACCCTCACCCACCCAGATTCATCCCCAAGCGTAGCCCTGGTGCCCAACCTCCTCTCACCTATGGCACCCAAAGACCAGATGATATGTTTGCTCTTTTTTTTTGACGCCAAGGTACTCAAGCTCTTGTGTGCAAACATAAACAAAAATGCAAAGAAAAATTTGGGGAAGGGGAAAAAGTTAGCTTGGACTGACACCCCACAGGCGCTTACAAAATACCTGGGCATGTTGCTGTTTATGTCTGTGTGCAACCTCCCAAAAATGTCTAACTTTTGAGTCTTTTTATACACCTGGGGACTCTAATTAGACCAGACAGACCATCTGCAGGTAAGTAGATCAATAGCAATATATGTACAATAAATAGTCACATGATTTCACCATCCCCAAGATATCAACAATAATTTATCAATATTTACCATCCCTATAAATAGAGTAAATTATAAACAAATAATTAATCTAAATAAACAGAGCAACACATATCGTGACTTCCCGCCTACCCGCTTCTCGTGGTTGGTATGTCCCGGAACTATAAATGGGTGCTTGCGCCCCCGGGGAAGTGTTTTGCCCGAACACCCTGGGAAGAGGAAACAGGCAGAGGTGAGTTGTTGCACTATTTAACGTCACCTTTATCTTGGCAATCTATACACAATATTATTGTGCCACATAACAAATTAGACAATCAAGTCTGTTCAATCAGTCATTAAATGCCGTTGCCTATTTGTTTGTTGGCAGGGAGAACAAAAAGGAACATCTTTGTCCCAGCTGTGCACATGGCTACATTAAATCTATCCAATAACAATGTGTGTGGGCATTTTCCTTTGTCACATCACATTTCAAATACTGTCCGCAGTGTCGTTACAATGACACACACTGAGATTAGCCCTCTTTTACAGTGGGATCTAGCCAAGGCAGCGTTAAATAGCAGCATCCAGCATATAACAGTCTGAGGACACATTAGACCAGGGGTGCCCAATACGTCGATCGCGGAGGTAGTGCGAGTATATTGCATGCCATTCAAAAGAAATGAGATTTCCTCATGGCATTTGCCACTTGATTTTGTAACACACGGGTCACCACGTATGCGCGGTCAACCGCGCGATCTACTGCAAAACTCCGGCGAGCTAATTAGTTAGCCTTCCAATTTATTTCTACTAAAGAAGCTAAAGCTGTAGCGCCATGATTTGGGGAACTTCCAAAACCTGCGTCAGAACTGGAGAGTCAACGGAAGGCGTGTGCGTAACTTGACACACAGTGACAAGTGTCTGTCAGAGTTTGACAAACGCTTTCGAGACTTTGCTTTACTCGAGCCAGTTGCTCCACTTATGTGCTGCACATTTCGGGAAGATATTGAGGTTGATTCACTCGCATCAAAAATTGCAACGCTGTTTCAACTGAACTCGTCTGGAGTGGAGGATGAGATTTTGACAATGCAAGCTGACGTTCAGCTGAAGTCCAGGGCTCATGGACAGTTTTCTCACAGAGGAAAAGTACCCAAACATGAGGAAATGTGATACCTTCTTGACTGCATTATTCGGCTCTACATATTTATGTGAGTCAGCCTTTTCCCACATGAAGAACATGAAGTCCATACACCGTTCCACCATGACTGATGATCATTTTAAGTCTGCTTGAGGCGGGCTACCAGCAGCTACTGTCCGGACTATGCAACTCTGGCCAATCGCCAAACTCTGGATACGCGTATTCGTATTGAACCGTTCGGTACGAGGCCCACGGTTCGATACGCATGATGAACCAAATACGTTTGAATAAAAAATAAAAATAAATTGTTTTTTTTTAAACCTTTATTTAACCAGGTAGTCCCATTGAGATTAAAAATCTATTTTGCAAGATGTAAGTAACAATACAAGATGTAAGCAAGATGTAAGTAACAATACTCCATAACATTAAGGAGCAGTTTTTGTTTTTTATGCTTATGTGTTGCTAAGAAGACACCCCGGAAGATGGGTCACTCAGGTATAGTTCCATCATTGTTCAAAGTCAAAGAATAACTTTAAGATGTTAGTTGTAATGAATAAATATATTTTAAAATCAAGTACATTTCTCTGGCATTTATAGTTTTCTACTGTACGTACCGTACGTACCGAACCATGGCTCCACTGTATCGTACCGAACCGAACCGTGAATTTTGTGAACCGTTACACCCCTAATACTCAGTATATATATGTATATATAAATAAATAGATGTTCAGCATTTTTAATGTAGGTCATTTTTGACTTGGTCATTTTAAAAGTAGCTCGCAAGCCGAAAAAGTGTGGGCACCCCTGCATTAGACCATGATGCAGTGTAGGAGGTCGCATTATGCTGCGTTCACACCGGTCGCGTTGATTTTTTGACGCACTGCAAAATCGCGTCCAACGCACAGCAAGAACGCGTCCAATGCACCGCCGGTCGTGTTCACACCAAACGCTGCAAAATCGCTCCGTGCCGGAGAGGGGGCGTGGTTTATCGTCCTGGAAGCCTGGAAGCCGTTCACCTGGTCGTCATTTCTTTCCGCTATCAACCATCAAAGGAATAAGGACAATTGCTGCTTTGTACGTGTTGTGGAAGTCCCTCAAACATCGGACTGCCAAACGCCGTCATGTCTGGTTCATAATATAACTGATTTGGCTGTGATTCAACGGCAATAAACCGACAAAAAGGGACTCAGAAATAACTACATAATGATGCCGATTTGTACTTGTCTTCTCCGACAAAAAGGTACTCCGAAATAACTACGTAATGATGCCGATTTGTAGGCTACTGGTCTTCTCAATGGAGCTCTGATGGATCGGTGCTAGGCTATGCTAACATCGTAGCAGCTCCACCAGCACTCAATAACGTCACGTAGACGTAAATACGGCAGCGTCTATTCATTGTTTGTACCGTATGGTTTACACACACACGCATGTATACACATAGTTTGGTCCGGTCTCTATTGATACGAGGTATCGGCGATCTCAACCAATCCCTGGGCTGAGCATTGTGGTGACGTATGGAAAATAGGTGGACCTTTCTGAAAATACAAGAACTAGGACTTTCCGGAAATCGAGAGATCTTTAGTGGACTGTCAGGCAGCTAACTGGAATACGCCAGTCTGTCGGGTAGAACGCATTAGACCTCTATTCCATAGAATATATTTTTTGTATTTCATAGTGTGATTCAATTTGTAACTGCATTTGCTTTTGTTGGAGAATAAATACCTTTTGATTTTAACTTGAACCAGCTATTCGGCCTTATTTCGTTGACGGACCTTGAGCCGGAGGGGACTCACTCTCTTGGGAGAAAGTCCGGACACAACATTTCCCCTGTGCCCATCTAAAATAATTTCAAGTACCATGACACAATTTTATCCGATCAACCATAAAAATCATTATGCATCATCTAAAACCCTCCTCCTGCTGCCTTGATATTCTACTAACAGGCTTTTTCAAAAATGTTTCAAATGACACGGCCTCATCTTTTGAAACGCGAATTTGTGTCCATCGCCCCAACGCGTGAGTTGAAATTTTTCAACTTTGCCGAAATATTCGCGTGACGCCCTGGCGTGATAGCCTATCAGCGTTGAGTTCCTCCCCCCCGTCATCACTGACTTCCTGCCGTTGTTGAATCAATACTGTATCCGCCTGTTTTCACCCAGAGCTCTACGATACCTCATATCAATAGAGACCGGACCAAACTATGTGTGTAAACCATATGGTACAAACAATGAATAGACGCTGCCGTATTTACGTCTAGATTACGTTAGTCTGAGTGTTGGTGGAGCTTCTACAATGTTAGCATAGCCTAGCACCGCTCCATCCGCTCCATTGAGAACACAAGTCGCCTACAAATCTGCATCATTACGTAGTTGTTTCGGAGTCCCTTTTTGTCGGTTTATTGCCGTTAAATCACAGCTAAATCACTTTATTTTGTGTTCATACAGCTGTAGTAAACAGTGACCCATGGCTTGCTAGACACAGTGAATACAGCTCGATAAAATCCACGGAGCTTCTCTGAACAATGTTTTGAACACATGACGGCATTTAGTTCTGCAATGTTATGAATGAAGATCGAGTGAACAGACTGAGATCGAGGCGTTTAGCTCAATTCAAGCAATAACATTTATTTGTGACAGAAGTATTATGTCCAGCAGTTAAACGTGCACGGACCCTAGCAAAGGCAAAGAGTGCAAAAGTGAAACCTAAAAGCGCTTATACAGAGTAAGCAGGCGTGTCCATCTGGTTCCCCTTGTGGTTTTTGACCTACTTACAGTGACCTCACAACTCCGCAATATAAGCTTTACAAGTATAGCGCATATTATTTAACAGTGAATGAATATATTTTATTTACAAATCCCCCCTTTTCACACCTGCTAGACTGGTGTGTTGTCGTCTAACTGGGAGTTAGTCAATGAACGCAACTCTGGTTCTTCTTCCTGGTCCCATGACCCCTCTGGGTCAGGGGCCGGCAGGTCTCCATTCAACAGTGGATAAGCACCATGTGGAGGCGGCTGTCTTTCCTTGGAGAGAGCTGTGGTAATAAGACGGCCTAACAAAGTTCGGAGGCAGGGGATGCAACAACAGCCACAGGTGATGAGAATAGCTAAGAAAACCGCAATGGAAGCCGCTATGGACATGATGAGGGCCTTCCATTTGCCAAACATGGATTCCATCCAATCAGAGAAGGGATTGTCTATGCCTGATGCCGCATGCATTTCTTCCGAGAGGGTGCGCAGACTATTTAAAGCCTGAGTGACCGAACCGTCTGGGGCAGTGTTGTTCGGAATGATGGTACAACACATTTCTCCAAACATTGAGCAGACACCCCCTTTTTCAGCTAACAACATGTCCAAAGCCATTCTATTCTGCATAGCCATAAGAGAGGTCGGCGCGAGTTGTGCGGCTAAGCCTTCAACGGCGTCCCTAGTGAGGTTAACAAGACGCAAGACATTGTAATGGACATAGTTTATGCGGTCCACGTTTTTGTTGGGAGTGATCGGAAAGAAGGCTGCGATTATGGGAATGTTTTCAAAACCTGCGGCGACTTGGTCAGCTAGTTTGTATTCGTCAGGAACGCCTCCAGTAAGCTCGAAGGAGCCTGAGGCAACTTCTCGCTTGATGATGTGTCGCCTTCTGCGTTTGGTGAGAGAAACGGCTAGACCGTCCGCTCGTGCTAATCTATGACCTATTAGGGTAAGGGGCATTCCGAGTCTGACCATTGCACAAGTTCCGACGGTTTTGCTAGCTTCTATTCTAGGTACCAAGCGCAGGTCTCCGCAGTAGTAGAATAAACCTGCTCTGGCCCAGGGCCCAATGTCTGAGCCATCGCGGGTCTCATTACACCAATCAGGGGAAATTTTGCCCACATTCAGCTGTGGTCTGACTGCTGTGAAATTAAAACACATGTACCTGTTAGCCTGACCTCTCATGGCGGAAAATTGGCCCAATTTTGTTTCATTTACAATAGGTGGAAATATCGCGGCAAGTGTGGTACAATTTGTGGGCGTAGCTTGTCGTGTGAGACCTATCATACAGGCATAGCCCTGAGGATCAGTTTGCGGGTAGAGAGGGGCTGGTTCGGTGAACATGGCAGGTCGGGCGGAGGCGCAGGCCACGCACCCTGTCATATTTTGTCTGTTAGCATTATCAGTGATCCAATTTAACCAAACATTATCATTGCCATAACCTGGGAACCTTCGCAAGACCTGCAGGGGAGTCATTCCAGTATAATCTTGAGAAAACACTACGGGAGTGTTGGCAGCTGGAGATGCCAATGCTAGGGCAGACTTGGGCTGGGTGTGTTCGTTCTCTACCTGGGGGAATATGTTGATCTGGATACCGACCAAGGGATCTTTGTGTGCGATGTCGACGCCTAAGATGATCCATGCCCTGGTGTTACCGTAAAGACTTGCTGTGATGTTGTTTATCGAGAGGGTAAGAGGGTTAGTTGTGGCGCTAAAATCTCTCTGTAGGCTAATTTTGCTCCACCACCTATACGCTGGGCTGGTGGTTGTCAAACCATTGGGGACCCATCTTCCGGTGTACTTAGTTACAATACCCCAATGACTGCACCACCCGCCCGTAGTTGGTCGGGGCGTGCCGCTAGTCTCGCAGCTTTTCACTATTGGGGGTGTGCCACAAAGATAAACATTATAGCCCCGCCAACCCCTTATATTGCCCTTACAGGTTACAACGTCGCACAGATCAAATGTGTATGCACTGGTGGAACTGGCTGTGTAGTTCAGAACGAGTTTGGATCTACATGCTGTTGTATGGACCAATGTTGGGGTGTTACGTCTTGTTCGGCTGTGAGTCATCGGGGATGGACAGGAAAAAGGGGCAGGTGAATTAGAAGTCTGATTTGGGAAAGGGGCGGTAGAATTAGATGGGTGCTGGTGTGTCTGATACATGGTTTGTAGTCCCCACAACATGAGGGCAGCAAGTATCCCCATACCCACCCCTACCCCCATCATAGTTTTCTTCACCTTGGCGGGGTCTACATGAGGGGCCCCTAGAGAGCGTCTAGACCAGGGGTGTCAAACATACGGCCCGCGGGCCGGACCCGGCCCGCCACGTCATTTTATGTGGCCCGCGAATCCGCCAGCAAAAAAAAAAAAATAATAATTTTTTTTTTGTTTTTTTTTACAAAAATTTAAAGTTAGATGTGAAAATAAAAATATCCCCATGGTCGAAATTATGAGATAGAAAGTCGAAGTGATGAGATGGCATGTTGTCTGTGTGCCGACATTAAAACTATCACAACAGGTGGACAGGAGATGCAACAGCCCATAAAGAGGATTTCCAACAAGTTTCTCAACATGCGTACTTCTCTGTACTGAAACGTCATCAGTCTCAGCCCAAGTACTGTTCCAATTCAAAGTTCACATCGAGCCAAGCACGGCCCTAATGCCCGGATGTGGCTCGCTCTGCCCATTTTACCCGGGATGCATCGGAGGTGACTTGTCTGTACTTGGGACAGCCAAATATCCCAGAATGCATTTTGCACCAGCAACAGGAAACAATGGCGGAGGAGAAATCACACAACTGGAAGTACGTGTTGTGGAAGTCACAGATATCCCGGGAAACTAAACTAACTATGTTAGGAGTACCGTAGTTACATTTACACCGTCTTACATTTACAACCGGCCCTTTGAGGGCGACCGTGATGCTGATGTGGCCCCAGAGTGAAAATGAGTTTGACACCCCTGGTCTAGACTCTCGGTGCATTTTTCCAAATTAGTGCGAATTTCTCCCAGTGTTCTGGTTGGTACCGGTGCTGGGACACAATGTGTCAGGTGGTGCCAAGGGGCGCCTGATTTGCCCTTGACCTGGACCGAGTGTGAAGTAACCTCCTTCACCTCGTACGGCCCAGTCCACTTGCGCTTGTGAACCTTGACCCTGACCCAATCACCTACTTGTATCTGCTTTCCAGCTGCCGCTGCTTCAGGTACTGCTCGAGTCCTCTCGATCTGTTTGAAGAGAGCTTCAGTAAGAGAAGTTAGGGCACTCATATAGTCAGACATTTCAATCTGCTGTACATCCAGAGGTGGCATATGACCTCCATCTCTGGGTGGACCTGGCATCGGCCGGCCAGTCATGATCTCGTGTGGGGAGAGATGTGTTTCTCCCCCTTTTCCGGACCTCATGGCCATAAGGGCCAGGGGCAGGGCCTCAACCCATGTTAATTTGGAGCCCGCGCAAACTTTGGCAATTTTGGCCTTAAGGGTCTGATTCGCTCGTTCCACCAGGCCCTGAGATTGCGGGTGATAGACTGACCCGAATCGGTGTGTGATTCCCAGAAATTGCTCTACCTGTGCGAGCATGGTGTTGCTAAAGTGTGATCCGTTATCAGAGCGGATGCATCTCGGCACTCCGTAACGGGGAATCAGTTCTGTCTGCAGCCACTTTACAACTGTCTGCGCGTCTTCTCTCTTGGTTGGAATTGCTTCCACCCATCTTGAAAATCTGTCTACCATTACCAAGATGTACCTCTTTCCCTGCACTCTGTTCTCTGGTCCCATATCTGTATAATCTATGCTGATGTCTTGGAAACAGGCAGAGGGCACGGGATAAGATCCCATCGGTGTCTTGAATGGTTTTCTTGGGTTGTATTTTCCACAAATTTGACATTCATCGCAGAAGAGGAAAGATATCGCTTCCATGTGCGGATGCCACCATAGTTGTTTTAAATTGTCCAATGTCCGTTTCTTTCCCTCGTGTGTAGGTCCGTGGGCCCCTGGTAGGAGTGCTGCACACAGTTCTGCTGAGGCAACCACTCTGCCGTCGTGGGCTCTCCACAGACCTTCTTTGTCTTTTGAGGCTCCTTTCCGTGTCCATTCGGACCATTCATAAGGTCCTGCTTTCTTTTGATGATCTTTGATGTGTTCGATGGTAAGCTCAGGTGGGCCGGATGTTGGCTTCATAACCATTTGGCGAGGTGTGTAGCCTCCAGTTTTCTTGCCTGCTCTGTCTGCCGGCGCTGATCGTGATCTGATTGTGTCATGTCCTTTGCATTTCATGATGGCCACCCCCTTTGGTAGTTGGATTGCTTCTACCAGCCTTCTCATAGCTGCTTCGTGTTTTATGGGGTGGTCATTTGAAGTGGTGAAGTTGCGTCTTCGCCATACAGGGCCATCGATGTGGGCCGCTCCATGGGCGTAAGCCGAATCTGTGAAGATATTTACAATTTTGTCCGTGCTCCACTTCAGAGCCTGAATCAGTGCTTCCACTTCCGCTAGTTGTGCTGAAGCGGGTTGTGGCAGAATCCCTGACTCCACTGTTTGGTGATAGCCATCACTCTTCTGTTCGACCACTGCATAGGATGCAATGTTCCCTTCTTCTCCTTTGTAGCAGCAACCATCCGTGTAGAGCCAGGCCTCAGCTGTGAGGTGGGGAGTGTTTTGGAGATCCGGTCTCAATTTGTTTTCTTGTACTGCAACTTCCTCGCACACATGTGGTTGTCCATCCGTAAAGTTAGCCGACATATTTCTTGTGGCTGGCACAAAGGTGATGTGTGGCATGGTGCAAGTGTGTTGAATCTTTGTTTTTCTTGCAGCACTGAACGTGAATTCTTTACTCATCAGAAACGCTGCCACGCCATGGTGCGTGTGTACTTCCAGTGGATGGCCCATGACAATATGAGAAGTTTTTTCAATTGCTTTTGCCACTGCTGCAACATATTGTGCGCACGTGGATTGACCATTTTCCACAGCGTCCAGTTTTGATGAATGATACATCAGTACCTGTCTTTCACCCTCCTTTTTCTGGAAGAGTACAGCATTGAGTAGGCTGTCTCTTTCAGAAACATCAAGGTGGAACGGTAGGGAGTAGTCTGGGGACATGAGTGTGGCGGCATGTGCAAGTGCTTGCTTCAAGTGGGAGAAGGCTGCTTCAGCCTCTTTTGTCCATGTGAGGGTGGCAGTAAGATTTCTTGTGCCCACTTCCTTCAACATCTCTCTGAGAATGGTGGTGTTGTTGGTGTAGTCTGGGATATGGGCTCGTGAGTAGCCTGTTAAACCCAGAAATGAGAGGAGAGCGGCAACAGTGAGCGGTTGGGGATGTTGCAGGATGGTGGCCCTGTGCGTGTGCGACAGGCCTTGACCGTCTGATGAAACATTGCGACCCAAAAACAACACTTGGCGTCTGGTGAACTGTACCTTTGAACGTTTGACCTTGTAGCCCTTTTCGGCCAATAGAGTGAGGAGTCGGACAGAGGTATCAAGACAGAGAGCAGCTGACGTTGCTGCCAAAAGCAGATCATCGACCTATTGAATCAGAACTACGCCTACTGGGAGGGCGAGGTCAGCAAGATGAAGGCGTAAGTGGTGGTTGAATAGACCTGGGGAGCACCTGTAGCCCTGGGGTAGGGAGGCATACGTATACTGCTGATAATTAAAGGTGAAGGCGAAGATGGGCTGAGAGTCTTTGTGCAGTGGAACACTGAAGAAAGCGTTGGCCAAATCAACTACTGTGAAGTGGGTGTGTGCAGGGCTCAAATTGCTGAGAGAGAGATGATGATCTGGAACCGGATGACCTGTTGGAACCGTGATTTCTCTCTGCAGTCTGTGCTTGAGCCACTCGTTTTGTCAAATCGTTGGTGAAGAGCCGAAGGTTGTTGACTGATGGAGGTAGTGGACTGGCCGCCTTCCACCATCCCTCCTCTTGCCATCGTTTCATGCATTTATCCCAATGTGTCTTGTCTCTTTTCCATGCAGTCCTGCCTCCAGTCTCTGTTACTGCTTTTTCCAGTTTTGCACGCAGTACTTCTGAGTAGCCACCAGATGGAGCCACAGCTCCAGCCATGTCTTCTTTTGTTCTTCTTCTTCTTTTTTTTTTTTTAAAATCAATTCCAATCTTCTTTTTTTTCAAATTTTTTTTTTTTTTTTTTTTTCAAATTTCAAATTTCAATTTTTCAATATAAAATGTTTGGATGCAGTACTCCCGAATGTCCACCAGATGGAGCCAAAGCTCCTGTCGAATGTTCTTCTTGCAGTTCCTGAAGTACCCACAGAGGGAGCCAAAACTCCTGTCAAATGTTCTTCTTGCAGTTCCTGAAGTACCAACAGAGGGAGCCAAAGCTTCTCCCAAATTTTCTTGTGCAGTTCCTGTAGTGCCACCAGAGGGAGCCAAAGCTTCTCCCAAATTTTCTTCTGCAGTTCCTGTAGTGCAGGGGTCTCAAACTCAACTTACCTGGGGGCCGCTGGAGGTAGAGTCTGGGTGAGGCTGGGCCGCATCAAGTATTCCAAAAAGAAGTACAACTGATCCAATCCTCATTAACAACAGTTCAGAACATGAACGGTTCTTCAGAGCGTGAACGGGTTCTTCAGAGCGTGAACGTGTTCTTCAGAGCGTGAACGGTTCTTCAGAACATGAACGGTTCTTCAGAGCGTGAACGTGTTCTTCAGAGCATGAACGGGTTCTTCAGAACATGAAGGGTTCTTCAGAACATGAATGGTTCTTCAGAACATAGGCTTCTCTTGCCTACTCCTTGCTACCAGAGACCTGGCAGCGCTTCCTCTCACACAGCTCAGCCACATTTGGCTTGAGGGAGGAAGCAGTTGAGACCCTCAGTATGGCTTGAAGATGCTCATCAGTAAGTTTGGACCTGTACTTTGACTTATGAAAGTTCATGGTTGAGAAGAGCTTTTCACACAGATATGTGCTCCCAAAAAGGCACATGGTCCGCTTGAACATCCTGGAAAGCTCAGGGAAGGTGGGGGGCAATTCTCTCAAAAATTGTCCAAGCTTGTCTGCTATTCCACTCACCTCCCTGAACTTTGCTTTGAGTTCAGAATTGCACTGCAGGTCAATGAGCTCCATTTGAAGCACAGGTGGGGCATCTTGCACATCAAAGGAGTACTTGCAGCCTGTAACATGCACATTTTTATGAACTCGCCTTCTTTGAATGGCTTTCCCGCCTTGGCGATCATCTCACTCACCACGTAGCTCGCTTCGACTGCCGCGTCACTCGCTTTGCTCGCTTTCTTAAACAAATCGTGTCTCCTCAGTAAACATGTTTTAAGATCGCCGACCCGGGCCTCTCTCTCATCTCCCGGTATTTTGTAGACTCCTCGGCATGTCTCTTTGAGTAATGCCGTTTGAGGTTGTACTCCTTATGTACCGCGACTTTCTCTGTGCATAGAAGACACGTCGGAGTGCCCCGGTGCTCAACAAAAAAAGATTCCGTCTCCCACTTTCTCTTCACGGCAGGTTTTGAGAAAGACATGACTGGGACTGGGTGAGATATTTTATATTTTCCTTCCACTTGGTGTCACTCCTGAATCACGTTTCACCCAAGTGACAGTTTCGCTAATATAAAACGCCCACAACGACTCGCGCAACAACTCGGCAAAAAGGTGCGCGTGAGAAAAAGGTGCCCGTGAGAAAAACGCGGGGGCCGCATTCACATTACACTTTTATGTTAGGCAGGGGGCCGCACAATATCGGCTCGTGGGCCGCAATTGGCCCGCGGGCCGCGAGTCTGAGACCCCTGCTGTAGTGCTACCAGAGGGAGCCAAAGCTTCTCCCAAATTTTCTTCAGCCCTCTGACCTTGGCCTAGTTACTACACTCCCTAGAGCTGCAGCTGTGTTTCTTATCTGCAATTTTCACTCCCTTTTTCAGTGTCTCTCTGCCTGTCTGAATGCCTGCTCTGTCTTCGCTCCTAAATTTGTTGACGGTCCCTATGGAACACAATTTCCAATAAATCTGTAATCTTTGTAACTACACCAGTAAAACTGACACGTATATTAACCCTCAGCTTTCCTCTTCTATCCTCGTGTTTTGTGTTTTCTGTGGTGAATGCAAAGCTTGTGTCTCATGCGTGTGTTCTGCTCCACTGACCGTCAATCACTGGCAAACACACACGAGCCTCTGCAAACTTCAACTCCAAATCTCAGCTGTCTCTCACACATGTACGCTTCACGCAATCACTCTCATCCATACCAAATTGAAACCATACACTGCCGTCACTGAAATACGCACAAATCACATATGGATCTGTTCTTATAGCGTTTTCACGAGCACGGTCCCGAAGGAAATGGATACCTAATAGGCATTACTCAACACTCAATCGACCATACACTGCCGTGATTCCACAAATAATCGCACACAGACCTCGTCAGGGAAGATCTATTGATCTTATTGTTTACAGTGTACGCCTTGTGCGAGCACGGTCCCTAAGGAAATGGCGATATCTTGTGCTACAATTGAATCGATGTCTTCCCAGAGTACATCTATGCTGCATTCAAAAACCATACGCTGCCACTTCTGCAATACTGGTACACAAACCATCAATTCAACCTCATCAATTTAACCTCATCAATTTATTTTTCTCAATTAAAATTCTCTGGATGGATCTTCGTTTTACAGTGTACAACATGCATGAACGTGGTCCCTTTAGGAAATGGCATTTTGCAGTCTCCAGACACACTACTTTCACATCAGCGTATTTCAACAACAATTTCTATATACTTGATCCAAACCTCAGTTTGCAACTTCGCATAAATCAACAGTGTGGCCCGGAATTCAGTCTTTCAGACCGTCATTGGTCAGCGAACCAAAGCTTTCGCCACGGCTGTGTAACCTCTGAACAGTCAATCAAAGCTTACACGGTGAACACAATGCCAGCTTATACAACTTACAATCCTTAATTTCTGTTAGATCCACTCACACACATGTACATGATATAGTAAAAACCCCCACTGCTGTCATAACAACTCTGTCACAATGCTCGGTAAGTTATCTTTAACAATTTAGTCAAGGCAATTCATACTCACAACTTCAGTACTCCTGGCCAATTCAATTTAGAATCTATTGCGAATATGCAGATTTTAGTGAAATTGGCTCTGCCTACCGTATGTTTAATTCAGCGCTGATGACCAGTTTCCCCAAGTTGGGCAGAATGGCTCCGCAGGCCTCCGGCCTTCCCAGCCTCTCGGGAAAACGCTCTTTTTTCTTTCTGTCGACAGAAGAAAGTCTGTTACTCGATGAAAAAAACACTTGGATCGTTATAAACCATCCTCTGCTACCATGTTATGAATGAAGATTGAGTGAACAGACTGAAATCGAGGCATTTAGCTCAATTCAAGCAATAACATTTATTTGTGACAGAAGTATTATGTCCAGCAGTTAAACGTGCACGGACCCTAGCAAAGGCAAAGAGTGCAAAAGTGAAACCTAAAAGCACTTATACAGAGTAAGCAGGCGTGTCCATCTGGTTCCCCTTGTGGAGCCATTGGTCAAAATCAAAGCAGAGGCGGATTTGTTTTTTAGCATTCAAATGGCCTGATGGAGCACTGGGCAACGTCACCCACAATGGCTCACGTCCGGAACCCGCCTTCTCTGGAACGTCAGTGTGTGTGAAATGTTGATGTACAGCATATTGTTAACACTTAAGGTGCAGAAAAGAAAAGGGTGCAGTTCTAAACTATTTCGATGTCTCTGTGTGAATAGATAAAAAGAGCTCTTCTCCTACTCTAAGATGGCAGTTTCTGCCCTAATCTGATGGTTTAAGCAAGCGTTACTTTCAGGGCCACTGTATCTGTTCCTATCGTACGAACGGGTGATGGAATGCCCCATTCGGCGTTTTTGACCTACTTACAGTGACCTCACAACTCCGCAATATAAGCTTTACAAGTATAGCGCATATTATTTAACAGTGAATGAATATATTTTATTTACAGCAACACGTACTAAGCAGAAATATAGGTTATTTTTTCCATGGTTAATGGACAGTTGAATGGCTTTCAGGCCGATAAGCGCCGCCCCTTCTCCGGCGCGATTCGCACGAATGTACACAAATCGTCCCCGGCGAGACCTGCGGCGCGATTGACAGGAATTTGCAGCGCGATGAATTTGCAGCGAGATGAATTTGCGCCGCGTTTGGTGTGAACACGGCATTATGGAGCGGCCGTCTGAAGCCACAGTTGGCAGTAAATGCTATTCAGAGCTACGAGTGAGAACAGACAACAAGAACACGGAGCAAAGCAGTGAGACGTGTGTTAACCACATTTATGGACCATAATCTAGTAAATGTTTAGGTGTAAGTGTTGATTTTAAAGTAAAGATGTGAGAGAGATAGAGAAAGACCCACAGCGCTGTAACGAAGTCTGAAAAATAAAACTTCTAAAAGTTTCCACGAACTGTGTCTGTTTGAGTTTATAGAGGAATATTTTAGAGGAAGATCTTAAGTATCAAATACAACCTTTAATTCGACTACTTCATTACTGTATTTTTTTTAACTAAGCAACCAATCCACTTGCTGTTTACACCGTCACGCGCATGCCCAGTGTACGTTAATGGTCACGTGCTGTCCGTCTTCTAAGGTTACCGTGTGGATGCAGATCAATTCGAAAATTATGCTCATGTGGACGGAGATTGTTTCTATTTGAAAAATCTGCTTCCAAATAGAAACGGAGTAATGTGGATGTAGCATCAGAGTACAGTCGTTTAGCGTCTTTCACCACCTTACTAAACCTGTACTTTGACTCTTTATACAAGTCCTTGTCTCCACTCCTAAATGCCTGATCCTTGTGCAGCCTTAGTTGTCTGAGTTCCGCTGTAAACCAGGGTTTGTCAACTCACCCTGGTGCTTGATGGAACAAGCTGATGTATGAAGTGACAGCCTCTGTGTACTTATCGAGACTGTTGGTAGCAGTCCTGAACACATCCCAGTCTGTACAGTCCAAGCACGCCCGAAGATCCTCCATAGCTTCACTGGTCCACTGCTTGAATTTCCTCACCACAGGTTTACAGAGCTTTAATTTCTGCCTGTATGCAGGATTCAGATGGACCAGATGGTCAGAGTGACCCAGTGCAGCACGAGGGACGGCGTGATAGGCCCCGCTGATTGTGGTGTAACAGTGGTCCAGAATGTTCTCCTCTCTGGTTGGGCATTTAATAGACTGTCTGTATTTGGGGAGTTCATGGCTGAGGTTACCTTTGTTAAAGTCACCAAGTACAATCACTAAAGAGTCCAGGTTGGTATGCTCCACACACCGTATCTGGTCGGCAAGCGCGTGCTGGGGCTCCTGCACGTTGCCCTGCGGCGGAATGTGAACACCGACCAGTATGAATGAAGCAAACTCACGGGGAGAGTAAAAGGGTTTACAGTTTATGATAGAAAGAATACAGATCAGGAGAACAGTGCTGCAGAACCACTGTCACATCATTACACCAGCGACTGTTGGTATAACAACTAATGTTGCACGGTGTATCGATACTAAAAAGGTACCGCGGTACAAAACGATACTATTTTGCATATTTTTTGTATCGATACTAATAGTAGCGATCAGAGTGCACTCACTGTTCCGCTCCCTGTCATGCTGCCTGCAGGGTCCGTGTGCGTTTTAGTCATCTGTTTTCCCATTAATTCGAAAAAAACAAAATACGGAAATACCATGGTATTCTCGTTTTTCGTTTCAAACCAAGAACGGGAAAACGGAAATGGGCGGTCGTATTTCTGTTTTTTGTTCTGAATTCAAAAACGGAAAAACCAAGAACCAAAGTCGACCCAGGTCCGTGTACATTTTAGTCATATATTTTACCGTTCAGTCGAAAATACGGAAATACCATGGTATTCTCGTTTTTCGTTTCAAAAACGGAAATGGGCGGTCGTATTTCCGTTTTTGGTTCTGAATTTAAAAACAGAAAAATCACAGAATGTCCAATGTCCAATGTTGACAAATAACGAGCCGTATTTCGTTTTTTGCAAATCCCTTTTTTGTTTTTTCCTTTAAAACGAGACGCAGAGCACAACAGGTAACCCGGAACAAGAATATTTCAAAATAAAAGTGAAGGCAATATATAATGACCGTATGCAAGAAATTAATATATTAATTACTTAATCTGGGCCGATGGGCGTGCGTTAGCATCAGTAGTTGACTACATGCTGTTTAATATTCATTTATCGATGTACACAGCAATAATCAACGCCACAACAGCTAGCTTAGTTGTGTAGTAACATAATGTGAAGGTGATATGTATGTTTACATTAAGCTAACATGATATTGCTCTCAAGTGGAATGCTAGGTGAATTCAATTTTAGTAGCTTTTGGACTGTTTTAGTAGCGTGTGGACTTCACAAACATGCAAATGTTAATGAACTATTTAATGAGTTGTAGACTGGCCATGCTGAGTGCCAACTGTATATTGCAGCAGAAAAAACAGGAATCGGGTTTGACTGAAACAGAATTTAATTCTGTCCTCGTTCAAGTGTTTTCAAATATTTTCAGCATGGTAGAATTAGACAAAGCTAACCCAGTGAGCATTTTTCCGTTGAATAGACGTCTGTTAGGATCCCTGTCAGACCATACGCCTCCCATGGCCACACAGCTGCAGCTACTTCAGCTAATCACCTCCTGCAGCCTGACACACCAGACTCAGGTCCCACTAACGATTCCCCTGACACTATATAAACTCTGGTCCTGCAGTCTGGGGTTGTCAGGTCGTACCGTCTTTCATCCGCTTCAACCCCGTGGCAGCGTCTGCCCTCCTTGTGTTAAATGGATTACACACTGCCGCTCTGCCCTCCTTGGTGGTTACGGGCGACACACCGTCGCTCTGCCCTCCTTCGTGTTAAACGGACTACACACGCCGCCAGTCCTCCGGTGTCGAGCCACGGGACTCACACCGTCGATCTGCCTACTCTGGTATTGCTATTGGGTCCTACCTGTGAACTCCCGTGACAGAACGACCTGACCATAATGGACCCAGCAACCTCAGGAGCAGCTACGCTGTACAGACATAACACTCTGCTGGAGGAGATGAGAAGCTTCACATCTGAAGTTTCCCGTATTGGCTGTTTCGTGCAGGAACTAGCTCGGACAGTCAAGTCTCCACCAGTTTCAGCACCCGCACTAATCCCTCCAGTCCTCGCTCTGTCGGTCCAGGAAGCCCCCGTGCCGTCTCCGGAGCCCTATGACTGAACACTGGGGAAGTGCCAGGGCTTCCTGTTGCCTGTTCCTCCGGCCGTCTCCGATGGCGGCGGCCGTGATAACGTCTAAAAGACGTCTACGCCCGACGTTGAAAAGTGAAAGTTTTTTCGCCCACTACTTGTAGATGTTGATTCAACGTTGAAGCTTAGACCAGATTTAAATGTGATTTGCAATACTATAATTTTTCGTCCTCTACATTGTGCTAATACTAATGTATCATGATTTAGAGGCTTACTAAGAAACTACATTTATCAGTTGAAAGCCAGTATTGGACATCACGTTGATATCTGGTCTAAACATGAGCGCTGAATCAACGTCTACAAATAGTCTGCAAAAAATTCACTTTTCAACGTGATTTAACCGTGTATTCAACCTCACTGTGTTAACTGTGTATTCAACGCCGAAATGCTTAGTGCTTCTGGGTATATAACACATCAACAGTTTCCACTTCCAGGACAAAAGACCAAGTGACACAGCAACAGTTAATTTGTATTTATTAAAGCACAATATAAACATAACAATGTTCTTCATATGAAAACATTATCTCCTTTTCCTTCTTTAAATGTCGTTTTCAAAGCCACACAGGAGCCGGTTTCTGGAGATCTGCCATATTTTCAAGCTGGATATCTGTAAATAAAACAAGTATTAAAAAACAGATTGACTTTTAGACCAGTTTTGAACGTCTCTTCACCGGAGACAATAGACGTCTTTTAAACGTGTTTTGAACGGAACGATGCTGACACAGTATATACTCTATTTTATAAGGTTGGGCTACAGGGAGTCCACAAAGAAAGTGTCTCCACTAACTAACATGTCTATGTTTACCGTTCATAACATGTTATCGCTCCAAGCTAACATGCTAACACTAGCTAGCAGCCTCGCCCGCATGAGCATAACATGATATTAATGATATTTCGGTTTGCAATATTGGAATAAAGTAGTTAAAGTACTTACAGAGTGTGTCGTTAGCGTGAAGCCTCGTTTATTCCGTCAGCTCGTTCACTTCGCTCATGAACTCAGTAAGCTCTAGCTAGCTAGCTCAAATAGTGCCGTTTCCAGCCATCCGTCTCTACCTTAGCAGAAAATTGCACAGAGTCCGTGCGCATGCATATTCCAGCAGTAAACACTGAGTTGTATTTTAGTAAACGTACAGAAATAATGTGCTCTGCTCTCATTATGATGTCCTGGGAGCTTCTTGTTGACAGCACACAGTCTATAGTTCCATATTTACGACGTTTTATATGAGACATTGAATGCGTTGAAATCACATCTTCGTATAGACCACATATGAACGGCCAGCGTAATATGATTTTGGAGAAATACGTTTAAA
Organism: Melanostigma gelatinosum; assembly: GCF_949748355.1. NCBI lineage: Eukaryota > Metazoa > Chordata > Actinopteri > Perciformes > Zoarcidae > Melanostigma > Melanostigma gelatinosum. The sequence goes on from NC_136652.1 coordinate 508,853, forward strand.
GTAACCAAAATCGCATCTCTTTCAACCTACAACTGAACAAACCATCAATATTTTAAAACAATTTGGTATTTTGTGACACGTTGATATTGTAACCGTAATTTAGCCGGTTCAAAAGACGGTTAAAATACATCTAAGACGTTCAGACCCCATATCAACGCTTTTTCAACCAGAAATCAACGTTGAAATCCGGGTTAGTGCTCACTGGGAACTGTGAAATCACGTTAGTAAATGGTGTTGAAGATGCACTTAATGAACAGCAAGGGGTTAATGTTACCGTCCCTCATAATGTAAACTGAGTTCACCAGAAACAGGCTTCAGTAAAGTGAAAGTAATCACCAGGTTGTGCTACCTGCTAAAAAAAAAAAAAGCATAGACAGCATACTTTCTATGCTGGTTTATGCTGGTTCGGTGCTGGTTTAGCTGGTCAACCAGTATGATGAAGCTGGTCCACCAGCAAGAATTCATTAATGATGCTGGTCCACCAGCATGATGAAGCTGGTCCACCAGCAACAACTCATTAATGAAGCTGGTCCACCAGCAAGAACTCATTAATGAAGCTGGTCCACCAGCAAGAACTCATTAATGATGCTGGTCCACCAGCATGATGAAGCTGGTCCACCAGCAAGAACTCATTAATGAAGCTGGTCCACCAGCAAGAACTCATTAATGATGCTGGTCCACCAGCATGATGAAGCTGGTCCACCAGCAAGAACTCATTAATGAAGCTGGTCCACCAGCAAGAACTCATTAACACCTACATGCTTCCACTGGCTCAGATTATGGAAAACAACAAAAGAAGTTACCATAATTATGACACAGATTTATGCAACAATATCACCAAGGGACTATGGTGCCATACAATCGCTGAGTAAATGCATTGAACAAATAAATAATTGGATGTGACAGAATTTCCTTAAATTAAACAAAACTGAGGTATTTGTTTTTGGAGCCAAGGAGGAACATTTAAAAATCAGCGCTCAACTTCAGTTGGCGAAACCATGATCAAGCCAGAAATCTAGGTGTAGACATGAACTCAGACCTGAATTTCAATAGCTACATTAAGACAATTATAAAGTCAGACTACCTTAACAATATATCAAGGATTAAAGGACTCTGCAGGACTTAGAAAAACTTGTCTATGCATTTATGCAGACTCGACTACTGTAACAGTGTCTTCCCAGGTCTCCCTAAAATAACAATTAGACAGCTGCAGCTGATTCAGAACGCTGCTGCTCGAGTCCTCACTAATAAACCACACGTATTACATGTTTATTACATATTTTTACCTACACTTGTTACATAACCAAAGGAGGCTGAGAAAAAGTGAAGAAAGGGAGAGAGGGAAGCCATCGCTAACTGCTAAGCTAAAGTACGATGGCTAACGTTTGCAAAAAAAAAGTTTTTTTTTCCAGTTCTACAAAACTTGTTCTACAAAACATGTTTCTCTCACTCAAAAACACGCACACAAAAAAACTCTTGAACAAGTTTTGTAGAACAAGTTTTGTAGAAAAAAAACTGGAAAAAAAACTGGAAAAAACAAGTCTGCATTTGGGTCCTTGAACACACCACATCATGAACCGGGGCAAATCCGCCCTTGAGCTTGCGTTGTCCTCCTCATTGCGCTGTCCCCTTAATCTCATAGTATCCCAGCCTTTCAGAACCTGTTGGTGAAGGTGGATTATTTTACACTGTTCCGCGCTGTTAGGATCCACTGGCAGACTTGAGAAAAAGCTGATCTTATCTGCTCATAGCTCTGAATAGCATTGACGGCTAACTGGCTTGGCCAGTTGCTGCTAGCACAACAGCTATTCAGAGCTATGAGCAACAACAGTTATTGCCTCATTGCTTTTCGTTTGGTAGCCGTGAGAGACCTTCGTCTGTAATGCAAGTATGTCTGCATGAAAAGATGTACAAAGATATATTATATATTCGCTAATGCTAATCGCGGTTTGCATTTCCCCATTGGCCGTAATGTTAAAATTAGCTTAGAAGCTAGCGAGTCGGACATGTACTGTTAAAAGCATCTTGCCGTTCAACCTTTTTTGTTAACAGTCCTAGTGAGAGGTAGGTCAAAGGTACTTCATCCATATTGTAGCGACCCTGTCAGTAACAGCTGGTAGCAGAGGGGTTGCTGGTAGCAACTGTTCTGTGTCGGGAGCTAGTAAATGTTGTGGTAGACCGGAACCGGAAGTTGCGGTTGTTGTTGTGCCGGAGAAAAGCTACGGAAAAATCCGTATATAAAGCGCACCGGACTATAAGCAAAAAGTAGCGTAAAAAGGTATAGGTAAAAAGTAGCGGCTTATAGTCCGAAAAGTTCGGTATATATAGTGGCAAACAGTATCAAAAGTAGTGATGTTACGAGATGTGCCGACGCTTCAAAGCGTGTGTCGAGTAATGGAGGGGGTGTTTCCTCGAAGCGCGTATCAAGGCTTGCTTCATTTAGGGGAGGAGCCAAAAATGATGACGTCCGAAGCCTCGCTGCCCGGCTGTACCACGTGACTGCTTCGGGAAGTGGTTCAGATTTTGCTGGGAGGTTTGACAGCAATATAAACCCCTCAGGCTCCATTCAAAATGTGGGTTGTTGGTGGAGAGTTGCGGTCAGTTGAGAGTTTGGATAGTTTGGATAGCGTTTATATAGTTTGGAGAGTTTAGAGAGAGCGAGATAGTTTGGAGAGTTAGGAGAGAAGGATAGGTGATAAGATGGAGCCAGCTAGGAAGAGGAGGATTTCCCCTGTGTGGGAACATGTAAATAAAATATATTCATTCACTGTTAAATAATATGCGCTATACTTATAAAGCTTATATTGCGGAGTTGTGAGGTCACTGTAAGTAGGTCAAAAACTCCGAATGGGGCATTCCGTCGCCCGTTCGCACGATAGAAACAGATACAGTGGCCCTGAAAGAAACACTTGCTTAAACCACCAGATTAGGGCGGAAACTGCCATCTTAGAGTAGGAGAAGAGCTCTTTTTATCTATTCACACAGAGACTTCGAAATAGTTTAGAACTGCACCCTTTTTCAGCACCTTAAGTGTTAACAATATGCTGTACATCAACATTTCACACACACTGACGTTCCAGAGAAGGCGGGTTCCGGACGTGAGCCATTGTGGGTGACGTTGCCCAGTGCTCCATCAGGCCATTTGAATGCTAGAAACAAATCCGCCTCCTACTTTGAATTTGACCAATGGCTCCACAAGGAGAACCAGCAAGGACACTTAGAACCCAAGTGACTATGGTGCCATACAATCGCTGAGTAAATGCATTGAACAAATAAATAATTGGATGTGACAGAATTTCCTTAAATTAAACAAAACTGAGGTATTTGTTTTTGGAGCCAAGGAGGAACATTTAAAAATCAGCGCTCAACTTCAGTTGGCGAAACCATGATCAAGCCAGAAATCTAGGTGTAGACATGAACTCAGACCTGAATTTCAATAGCTACATTAAGACAATTATAAAGTCAGACTACCTTAACAATATATCAAGGATTAAAGGACTCTGCAGGACTTAGAAAAACTTGTCTATGCATTTATGCAGACTCGACTACTGTAACAGTGTCTTCCCAGGTCTCCCTAAAATAACAATTAGACAGCTGCAGCTGATTCAGAACGCTGCTGCTCGAGTCCTCACTAATAAACCACACGTATTACATGTTTATTACATATTTGCGCACTCTGTATAAGCGCCCTTAGGTTTCACTTTTGCACCTTTTCCTTTTTGCTAGGGTCCGTGCACATTTAACTGCTGGACATAATACTTCTGTCACGAATAAATGTTATTGCTTGAATTGAGCTAAACGCCTCGATCTCAGTCTGTTCACTCGATCTTCATTCACAACATGGTAGCAGAGTTTGGGTTCTAACGATCCAAGAGGATTTTTCATCGAGTAACAGACTTTCTTCTGTAGACAGAAAGAAAAAAGGGCGTTTCCCGAGAGGCTGGGAAGGCCGGTGGCCGACCGGAGCCATTCTGCCCAACTTGGGGAAACTGGTCAACAGCGCTGAACTAAACAAACAGTAGGCAGAGCCAATTTCACTAAAATCTGCATATTGTCATTAGATACTAAATTGAATTGGCCAGGAGTACTGAAGTTGTGAGTATGAATTGCCTTGACTAAATTGCTAAAGATAAATTACCTAGCATTGTGACAGGATTGTTGTGTCAGCAGTGGGATTTTCGAATAGAATGTACATGTGTATGTTTGGATCTAACAGAAATTGATGATTGTGAACATTGTATAGGCTGACATTGTGTTCACCGCGTAAGTTTTGATTGACTGCTCAGAGGTTACACAGCCGTGGCGAAAGCTTCGGTTCGCTGACCAATGACGGTCTGAAAGACTGAATTCCGGGCCACACTGTTGATTTATGCGAAGTTGCAAGCAGATGTTTGGATCAAGTATATAGAAATTGTTGTTGAAATACGCTGATGTGAGAGGAGTGTGAGAGGAGTCTGCACAACGTCATTTCCTTAAGGGACCAGCTTCGTGAAAAGCGGACACTGTAACGAAGATCCATACGTGGTCTGATGTCCGAGTATTTCAGAAGTGGCAGTGTATGGGTCTGTGTGCAGCATAGGTGAGACATCGATTAAATTGTAGTTGATTAAATTGTAGCACAAGATATCGCCACTTTCTTAGGAACCGTGTGCCCACAAGGCGTACGCTGAAAAACAATAAGATCAATAGATCTTCCAGACGTGGTTTGCGTGCGCGTATTTGTGGAATACGGCAGTGTGTGGACGATTGAGTGCTGTGTAAAGTGTTCTGGGAGACAGCCATTTACCGGTTTCGTGCAAACGCTATAACAACAGATCTATACGTGATTTGTGCGTGTTGCGGAAACGGCAGTGTATGGTTTCAATTTGGTATGATTGATGAGAGTGATTGCGTGAAGCGTACATGTGTGAGAGACAGCTGAGATTTGGAGTTGAAGTGTTGCAGAGGTTCGTGTGCTTGCCAGTGATTGACGGTCAGTGGAGCAGAATACAAGCATAAGACACAAGCTTTGCACTCACCACAGAAACACAAAACACTAGGATAGACTGAGGAAAGCTGAGGGTTAATATATGTGTCAGTTTTACTGGTAGAGTTAGAAAGATTACAGATTTATTGGAAATTTTGTTCCTTAGGGACCGAAACAATTTTAGGAGCGAAGACTGAGCAGGCAGAGGCTCAAGGGAGTGAACATTTTAGATAAGAAAGACAGCTGCAGCTCTAGGGAGTGTGAGAGATAGTAACTAGGGACAGTTGAAGTATCGTTCAAGGTCAGAGGGCTGAAGAAAATTTGGCAGAAGCTTTGGCTCCCTCTGGTGGCACTACAGGAACTGCAGAAGAACATTTGGGAGAAGCTTTGGCTCCCTCTGGTGGCACTACAGGAACTGCAGAAGAAAATTTGGGAGAAGCTTTGGCTCCCTCTGGTGGTACTTCAGGAACAGCAAGAAGAACATTTGACAGGAGTTTTGGCTCCCTCTGTGGGTACTTCAGGAACTGCAAGAACATTCGACAGGAGCTTTGGCTCCATCTGGTGGACATTCTGGAGTACTGCATCCAAACATTTTATATTGAAAAAAATTGAAATTTGAAAAAAAAAAAAAAAAAAGATTGGAATTGATTTAAAAAAAAAAAAAAAAAAAAAACTTGAATTGAGAAAAAAAAAAAAAGAACACAAGAAGACATGGCTGGAGCTGTGGCTCCATCTGGTGGCTACTCAGAAGTACTGCGTGCAAAACTGAAAAAAGCAGTAACAGAGACTGGAGGCAAGACTGCATGGAAAAGAGACAAGACACATTGGGATAACTGCATGAAACAATGGCAAGAGGAGGGATGGTGGAAGGCGGCCAGTCCACTACCTCCATCAGTCAACAACCTTCGGCTCTTCACCAACGATTTGACAAAACGAGTGGCTCAAGCACAGACTGCAGAGAGAAATCAAATGACAAATCAAACCAAGCGATGGGGGTTCGCTAACCCACTGAAGCAAGCCCGCAAAGACAGAGAAGAGGAACAGCGAGTGGCAATGATGGCACTAGGGATGGCCATGACAGATCAGATGCAGGTGGACATGCCAACCGGAAAAGAAAAAACCAGGTCCCGTCTGTCACTCAACATCAACCCCCTGGACGTCACCCCTACCACTCAAGCCCCGGTAGGTCTGGAAAAGGCTGCACAGGAAACGAGCCAAACATCTCTGGCCTCGGCCCCTCCCCCGCCCTCAACTAGCCTGTATCCAGCACTTCCTCCGGTTCCTCCCCCGCCCTCAACTAGCCTGTATCCAGCACTTCCTCCAGTTCCTCCCCCGCCCTCAACTAGCCTGTATCCAGCACTTCCTCCGGTTCCTCCCCCATACTCTCCTAATAATCCATTCATACAAGCACCGGTGAGAAAAGTAAAGGGAGGAGTGCTCTCAGGAGCATTCCAGATGTCCCTGGATGAAGGGTGCACCATCGACACAAGCTCCACCTCAACAGAGCGAACGATGAGAGACATGATGGAGAGGGTGAGAACATTGGAAAGAGCTATGACAAGAGTCCCCATAGACAAAGAAGATCCTGCGACAGCAGAGAGAGGCCAGCAGGCCGAAGATAATGAAACAGAGGCCCAGCAACAGAGACAATTCGATCAGGACTACATTCAGCAACTTCACGACGACCCCGCTGCCACAACACCTTGCCCCATGCACTCAGAAGAGACCTATGTGACAAGCAACCTGTACCATGATCCTGCAGCTGGAAGACAGCCATCACAAAGGAACTCAAGCGGACCAACCACATTGGAGAAGCTCTCTGTCCTGCTAACAGAGGCGGAAGAGCTACAACAGACTCTGGACTCAGTTATAGCCCACACCAGCCACTGTGACAGACCGGTGGCATTGCCAATATATGCGGTGTCAGGCACTCTACAAGGAGAAGTTTTCCCCCTCAAGACAGGGACTGGAGTTCCACTCCCCCAACATGCCATGCAACTTCGGTCTCAGGGCCAGCACCAACGAGAAGGAACAGAGCAGAGTGTTCGTGGTGCATATCCCCTGAGAGCAGCCCCCACTCTAGCGCAACCACAGTGTGTTCAATTTGTGCCTTTTGGGTTTGCAGATCTGACCAGCATGAGACAACAGCTTCCATCCCTCCATGCAGGAGCTGATCCGTGGATTGAGCTCACGGAAGCTTTGACTGCTGGCCGCCAGCTGGCAGTGGGCGATCTGAGAGCACTTCTCTCCCGCTGTCTGGACCCATCCCAGTGTACTGCCCTACTACACATGGCAGGCGCTGGTGCGGCACCAGATGCCGACCCCTTTGATCAATATCGTACAGCGTTGTGGCAGAAGCTCAGAACCAAGTTCCCCACTCCAGTGAACCAAGGCGCAGTGGCAGCATTCATCTGGACCCCGGGAGAGTCTCCACCCCTGTATCTGGCCAGAGCAGAACAGGTGTGGCGCCAGGCCTTCAGAGAGCCACATGATGGAAGCGTTACCACAGTGGCACTATGGCGTGCAATGGTAAAACGAGGCCTCCCTGATGGACCTCGCCAGTGCATGGACGCAGTGGTTGGCCTAGAAGCAATGACACAAGACATGTGGAACGCCCAGCTCCGACATTACCTCTCTAAGCACATTCAAACTGAGGCGGTTGGCGACACAGAAATAAAGGCCCTGCAGAAGGCCCTACTCAAGAAACAAGACGCGGTTGAGGCCTCCAAGAAATCTAAGGCTAAACAGCAACAACAGCTGGTAGTCCAACCTGCACCGACTCCACCTCCAACGGCACCTACTCCCTCTGTCCCACTGGAGGTCATGATGGCTATGATGTCAGCAGGCGGTGAACAGTCACGCCCATGGGTCCCACAGGGCCAATGGGGTGGAAGAGGAGGAGGCAGAGGAAGAGGAGCGCCTGGAGGCAGAGGAGCGTCCTATTTCTGCTACAACTGTGGGAGACCGGGACACTTCGCAAGCGACTGCATGGTAGCACCGCAGCAAACACAGAGAGGAAGAGGACAATACTCCAGAGGAGGAGGCGGACGGGGCTATGAGAAACAAAGACCACAGCAAGGGGCCCATCAGGCTCCTTGGGACGAGGAACATGGTCCCCAAGGCGGGGCCCATGCCACACAGGCAAACAGTCAACAACAATGGCCTGGAGGCTACAACAGCCCTCCCTATTGACACGCCCCTCAACCACTGGAGTCACACACTCTACATTTCGGCCTCACCAGCGAACCTTTAATCAGGTGCTCAGTAAATGGACAGGATCACATCTTCCTCGTCGATACTGGAGCCACATATTCGAGTGTGATGACCACGCAGCCGTTGTCGGACCGGTTTGTGTCAGTGGTGGGAGTCTCTGGCACTCCAGTTCGACAATTTTACACCACCCCTCTCCCCATTACATTTCAAGATGCAACCCTGACGCACAGCTTTCTCTCTGCTCCAAATTGCCCAGTCAACCTGCTAGGACGCGATCTGATGACTCGCCTCAATCTGAGCATCTGGCTGAACCAAGAGGGTGTACATGTCTCGTCCAACCCACCAACTAGTACGTTGTCCATGCCAGTACGCATTCTCTCCCTTGCTCCCGCTATAGAGACGGTGTCCCCCACAGATGAAGAAGTTTACTGGCTACGCTGTCTTCAAACTGGCCCCCAGACCCCTGTCATCCAATACTGGTTTAACATTCTCAAACCAAAAATCACTCAGCTTTTCCCGTACAAAACTCCCCTGGACCACGTCCACTGCACTCTAAATGTCACACCAGATCCCGACGACCCCTACACAGAAGACTGGGATGAAAACATGTCTCACCTTAGACCCACCATTCAGTGTCTACACATCTTTTGTGGCCAAGAAGGAGTAGCATCAAGAGTCATTCTATCTCCCTTCCTTCGCTCATGGTATTAGCTAGATACGGACTCATCACCCCATGTCACTATGGCTGTTGGTTTTAGCCATGAGGCCAGAGGTCTGGGACCTATGATCAAGAGAGCACTAACTCTCACTTGGGAACCAACCCCTACAGAAGGTCTGCTCAAAGCCAAGGAGGAGACCATGTGGAGATGGACAGCCCCTGACACTGTTGAACACACATTACCAGAGCACCTCCCTTTGCCTCGTCACCATGGCAAATCGTGTTCAGATCATCCAGCTACAACTGCATGTTTGGCTCAGGTCCCGGCTAAGTTATGGACCTCAGGGGCCTATGACGTTGGCCGCCTGACTACGGAACCCATCAAAGTCACATTCACAGACCCACATCAGCTTCCTGTGTACAGACCCCAATAGCGTCTGAAAAAAGAACAACTGGAAGGCATTTGGCCGACGATTGAAGGCCTGATCCAAGCTGGAGTCATCTACCCCACCTCATCAGAGTTCAACACTCCCATACTTCCGGTTCCAAAGGCAGGAGGAAAAGGCTGGAGAATGGTCCAGGATTTACGCCCAGTGAACGAAATCACGGTTCCAACAGGTCATCCGGTTCCAGATCCTCATCTCTCTCTCAGCAATTTGAGCCCTGCACACACCCACTTCACAGTAGTTGATCTGGCCAACGCTTTCTTCAGTGTCCCACTGCACAAAGACTCTCAGCCCATCTTCGCCTTCACCTTTAATAATCAGCAGTATACGTATGCCTCCCTACCCCAGGGCTACAGGTGCTCCCCAGGTCTATTCAACCACCACTTACGCCTTCATCTTGCTGACCTCGCCCTCCCAGTAGGCGTAGTTCTGATTCAATATGTCTTTTGGCAGCAACGTCAGCTGCTCTCTGTCTTGATTCCTCTGTCCGACTCCTCACTCTATTGGCCGAAAAGGGCTACGAGGTCAAATGTTCAAAGGTACAGTTCACCAGACGCCAAGTGTTGTTTTTGGGTCGCAATGTTTCATCAGACGGGCAAGGCCTGTCACACACGCACAGGGCCACCATCCTGCAACATCCCCAACCGCTCACTGTTGCCGCTCTCCTCTCATTTCTGGGTTTAACAGGCTACTCACGAGCCCATATCCCAGACTACACCAACAACACCACCATTCTCAGAGAGATGTTGAAGGAAGTGGGCACAAGAAATCTTACTGCCACCCTCACATGGACAAAAGAGGCTGAAGCAGCCTTCTCCCACTTGAAGCAAGCACTTGCACATGCGGCCGCACTCATGTCCCCAGACTACTCCCTACCGTTCCACCTTGATGTTTCTGAAAGAGACAGCCTACTCAATGCTGTACTCTTCCAGAAAAAGGGGGGTGAAAGACAGGTACTGATGTATCATTCATCAAAACTGGACGCTGTGGAAAATGGTCAATCCACGTGCGCAAGATATGTTGCAGCAGTGGCAAAAGCAATTGAAAAAACTTCTCATATTGTCATGGGCCATCCACTGGAAGTACACACGCACCATGGCGTGGCAGCGTTTCTGATGAGTAAAGAATTCACGTTCAGTGCCGCAAGAAAAACAAAGATTCAACACACTTGCACCATGCCACACATCACCTTTGTGCCAGCCACAAGTAATATGTCGGCTAACTTTACGGATGGACAACCACATGTGTGCGAGGAAGTTGCAGTACAAGAAAACAAATTGAGATCGGATCTCCAGAACACTCACCACCTCACAGCTGAGGCCTGGCTCTACACGGATGGTTGCTGCTACAAAGGAGAAGAAGGGAACATTGCATCCTATGCAGTGGTCGAACAGAAGAGTGATGGCTATCACCAAACAGTGGAGTCAGGGATTCTGCCACAACCCGCTTCAGCACAACTAGCGGAAGTGGAAGCACTGATTCAGGCTCTGAAGTGGAGCACGGACAAAATTGTAATATTCGGCTTACGCCCATGGAGCGGCCCACATCGATGGCCCTGTATGGCGAAGACGCAACTTCACCACTTCAAATGACCACCCCATAAAACATGAAGCAGCTATGAGAAGGCTGGTAGAAGCAATCCAACTACCAAAGGGGGTGGCCATCATGAAATGCAAAGGACATGACACAATCAGATCACGATCAGCGCCGGCAGACAGAGCAGGCAAGAAAACTGGAGGCTACACACCTCGCCAAATGGTTATGAAGCCAACATCCGGCCCACCTGAGCTTACCATCGAACACATCAAAGATCATCAAAAGAAAGCAGGACCTTATGAATGGTCCGAATGGACACGGAAAGGAGCCTCAAAAGACAAAGAAGGTCTGTGGAGAGCCCACGACGGCAGAGTGGTTGCCTCAGCAGAACTGTGTGCAGCACTCCTACCAGGGGCCCACAGACCTACACACGAGGGAAAGAAACGGACATTGGACAATTTAAAACAACTATGGTGGCATCCGCACATGGAAGCGATATCTTTCCTCTTCTGCGATGAATGTCAAATTTGTGGAAAATACAACCCAAGAAAACCATTCAAGACACCGATGGGATCTTATCCCGTGCCCTCTGCCTGTTTCCAGGATATCAGCATAGATTATACAGATATGGGACCAGAGAACAGAGTGCAGGGAAAGAGGTACATCTTGGTAATGGTAGACAGATTTTCAAGATGGGTGGAAGCAATCCCCACCAAGAGAGAAGACGCGCAGACAGTTGTAAAGTGGCTGCAGACAGAACTGATTCCCCGTTACGGAGTGCCGAGATGCATCCGCTCTGATAACGGATCACACTTTAGCAACACCATGCTCGCACAGGTAGAGCAATTTCTGGGAATCACACACCGATTCGGGTCAGTCTATCACCCGCAATCTCAGGGCCTAGTGGAACGAGCGAATCAGACCCTTAAGGCCAAAATTGCCAAAGTTTGCGCGGGCTCCAAATTAACATGGGTTGAGGCCCTGCCCCTTATGGCCATGAGGTCCGGAAAATGGGGAGAAACACATCTCTCCCCACACGAGATCATGACTGGCCGGTCGATGCCAGGTCCACCCAGAGATGGAGGTCATATGCCACCTCTGGATGTACAGCAGATTGAAATGTCTGACTATATGAGTGCCCTAACTTCTCTTACTGAAGCTCTCTTCAAACAGATCGAGAGGACTCGAGCAGTACCTGAAGCAGCGGCAGCTGGAAAGCAGATACAAGTAGGTGATTGGGTCAGGGTCAAGGTTCACAAGCGCAAGTGGACTGACCCCAGGTGGACTGGGCCGTACGAGGTGAAGGAGGTTACTTCACACTCGGTCCAGGTCAAGGGCAAATCAGGCGCCCCTTGGCACCACCTGACACATTGTGTCCCAGCACCGGTACCAACCAGAACACTGGGAGAAATTCGCACTAATTTGGAAAATGCACCGAGAGTCTAGACGCTCTCTAGGGGCCCCTCATGTAGACCCCGCCGAGGTGAAGGAAACTATGATGGGGGTGGGGGTGGGTATGGGGATACTTGCTGCCCTCATGTTGTAGGGACTACAAACCATGTATCAGACACACCAGCACCCATCTAATTATACCGCCCCTTTCCCGAATCAGACTTCTAATTCACCTGCCCCTTTTCCCTGTCCATCCCCGATGACTCACAGCCGAACAAGACGTAACACCCCAACATTGGTCCATACAACAGCATGTAGATCCAAACTCGTTCTGAACTACACAGCCGGTTCCACCAGTGCATACACATTTGATTTGTGCGACGTTGTAACCTGTAAGGGCAATATAAGGGGTTGGCGGGGCTATAATGTTTATCTTTGTGACACACCCCCATTAGTGAAAAGCTGCGAGACTAGCGGCACGGCCCGACCAGCTATGGGCGGGTGGTGCAGTCATTGGGGTCTTGTAACTAAGTACACCGGAAGATGGGTCCCCAAGGGTTTGACAACCACCAGCCCAGCGTATAGGTGGTGGAGCAAAATTAGCCTACAGAGAGATTTTAGTGCCACAACTAACCCTCTTACCCTCTCGATAAACAACATCACAGCAAGTCTTTACGGTAACACCAGGGCATGGTTCATCTTAGGCGTCGACATCGCACACAAAGATCCCTTGGTCGGTATCCAGATCAACATATTCCCCCAGGTAGAGAACGAACACACCCAGCCCACGTCTGCCCTAGCATTGGCATCTCCATCTGCCACCACTCCCGTAGTGTTTTCACAAGATTATACTGGAATGACTCCCCTGCAGGTCTTGCGAAGGTCCACAGGTTATGGCAATGATAATGTTTGGTTAAATTGGATCACTGATAATGCTAACAGACAAAATATGACAGGGTGCGTGGCCTGCGCCTCCGCCCGACCTGCCATGTTCACCGAACCAGCCCCTCTCTACCCGCAAACTGATCCTCAGGGCTATGCCTGTATGATAGGTCTCACACGACAAGCTACGCCCACAAATTGTACCACACTTGCCGCGATATTTCCACCTGTCGTAAATGAAACAAAATTGGGCCAATTTTCCGCCATGAGAGGTCAGGCTAACAGGTACATGTGTTTTAATTTCACAGCAGTCGGACCACAGCTGAATGTGGGCAAAATTTCCCCTGATTGGTGTAATGAGACCCGCGATGGCTCAGACATTGGGCCCTGGGCCAGAGCAGGTTTATTCTACTACTGTGGAGACCTGCGCTTGGTACCTAGAATAGAAGCTAGCAAAACCGTCGGAACTTGTGCAATGGTCAGACTCGGAATGCCCCTTACCCTAATAGGTCGTAGATTAGCACGAGCGGACGGTCTAGCCATTTCTCTCACCAAACGCAGAAGGTGACACATCATCAAGCGAGAAGTTGCCTCACGCTCCTTCGAGCTTACTGGAGGCCCCACCTATATAGACTCAATAGGCATCCCACAAGGCGTTCCTGACGAATACAAACTAGCTGACCAAGTCGCCGCAGGTTTTGAAAACATTCCCATAATCGCAGCCTTCTTTCCGATCACTCCCAACAAAAACGTGGACCGCATAAACTATGTCCATTACAATGTCTTGCATCTTGTTAACCTCACTAGGGACGCCGTTGAAGGTTTAGCCGCACAACTCGCGCCGACCTCTCTTACGGCTATGCAGAATAGAATGGCTTTGGACATGTTGTTAGCTGAAAAAGGGGGTGTCTGCTCAATGTTTGGAGAAATGTGTTGTACCATCATTCCGAACAACACTACCCCAGACGGTTCGGTCACTCAGGCCTTAAATAGTCTGCGCACCCTCTCGGAAGAAATGCATGTGGCATCAGGCATAGACAATCCCTTCTCTGATTGGATGGAATCCATGTTTGGCAAATGGAAGGCCCTCATCATGTCCATAGCGGTTCCTTCGCGGTTTTCTTAGCTATTCTCATCACCTGTGGCTGTTGTTGCATCCCCTGCCTCCGAACTTTGATAGGCCGTCTTATTACCACAGCTCTCTCCAAGGAAAGGCAGCCACCTCCACATGGTGCTTATCCACTGTTGAATGGAGACCTGCCGGCCCCTGACCCAGAGGGGTCATGGGACCAGGAAGAAGAACCAGAGTTGCGTTCATTGACTAACTCCCAGTTAGACGACGACACACCAGTCTAAGAAGTTCACACCTAGCAGGTGTGAAAAGGGGGATTTGTAAATAAAATATATTCATTCACTGTTAAATAATATGCGCTATACTTGTAAAGCTTATATTGCGGAGTTGTGAGGTCACTGTAAGTAGGTCAAAAACTCCGAATGGGGCATTCCGTCGCCCGTTCGCACGATAGAAACAGATACAGTGGCCCTGAAAGAAACACTTGCTTAAACCACCAGATTAGGGCGGAAACTGCCATCTTAGAGTAGGAGAAGAGCTCTTTTTATCTATTCACACAGAGACTTCGAAATAGTTTAGAACTGCACCCTTTTTCAGCACCTTAAGTGTTAACAATATGCTGTACATCAACATTTCACACACACTGACGTTCCAGAGAAGGCGGGTTCCGGACATAAGCCATTGTGGGTGACGTTGGCCAGTGCTCCATCAGGCCATTTGAATGCTAGAAACAAATCCGCCTCCTACTTTGAATTTGACCAATGGCTCCACAAGGAGAACCAGCAAGGACACACCTGCGCACTCTGTATAAGCGCCCTTAGGTTTCACTTTTGCACCTTTTCCTTTTTGCTAGGGTCCGTGCACGTTTAACTGCTGGACATAATACTTCTGTCACAAATAAATGTTATTGCTTGAATTGAGCTAAACGCCTCGATCTCAGTCTGTTCACTCGATCTTCATTCACAACAAACACTTTGATTTGATAACTCCTAATAAGGTAAGCTAACTCTAACTCTATTTCAGACACATTAGGTTTGCTTATCAAGAACTGTATTTTTCAGTTTCTTATTTTATTCAAAGGTGAGGTGTTGATTGTGCTCCAAGGAGTTGGGGTACAATAACAACACCTCATCCATGCTAAGGCATTACCGTGCCTTGCATGAGAATAAGGAGGAAACTGGAGTTTCACCCAGCCATGGTAAGTCATTACAATATTACAAATGAACCATCACAATTTTTCTCTGTTCACTTTTGTTTATTGTGCAAATAAAGACAGGTAACAGACACTGTATTTATTCTCTTTTAACCAGCCACCAGAAAACAAGAGCTGGATGAAGCCCTCGTCTCCATGATAGTGAAGGACACACAGCCCTTCAGTATTGTGGATGATGTTTGATTCAGGGCATTTGTGTCCAAACTGGATCCTAATTATGTTAACCCTACAAGGCAGGTATGTATGGGTGCATGCATGAAACAAATGAGTACTTTATTGTGTCTCACAGTTCAGCACTATATCTTTTTTCCTTTAGGCTCTGAAGGCCATGGTGGAGGCCAAGTATGAGTCATGTAAATAAAATATATGCATTCAATGTTAAACACAGCTTATACGCGGAGTTGTGAGGTCACATGTAAGTAGGTCAAATACTCCGAGCAGGGCATTCCGGCGCCTGCTCGCACGATAGAAACAGATACTGTGGCCCTGAAAAGAAACACTTGCTTAAACCACCAGATTAGGGCGGAAACTGCCATTTTAGAGTAGGAGAAGAGCTCTCTCTTATCTATTCACACAGAGACTTCTGAAATAGCTTAGAATTGCACCCTTTCGACACCTCGAGTGTTAACAACATGCATTCACACTGATGATGCAGCGAAGGAGGATCCATCGTGAGCCAGTGTGGGTGGAGATGCCCAGTGCTCCTACCAGGCCGCTGAACAGCTAAACACAGCTCCGCCTGCAACTTTGCTTTAACCAATAGGCTCCAAAAGGAGGACCTATACATAAACGCATGCGCACTCTGTCTAAGCGCCTTTTAGCTTTCACTTTTCTAGGTCCGTGCACGTACAACTGCTGGACATAATACTTCGGTTATAAATAAATGTTATTGCTTGAATTGAGCTAAACGCCTCGATCTCAGTCTGTTCACTCGAGTTACATCCTCAACAGTCAGCTAAGGACATGATCTGTGGTTTCCTCTTAGGTAGCAAACTGTGGCATCGTTTAGACACCAGCGTCATGGAGGCACGGAAGACTCAAAATGTAACAGCAGATGCCACTGTGGAGGTCCAGCGCTACCTTTCCGAGCCAAATATAAGCAGGCTGGAAAACCCTCTGGAGTACTGGGAGAGGCAAAAATTCCTGTATGAAAATTTATATAGACTTGCTCTTGCGTTTTTGTGCACGCCAGCATATTCTGTACCCTGTGAAAGGGTGTTTTCAAAGGCTGGAGAGGTTGTGTCAAAAAAAAGGAATCGTTTAAAACCAAAAACTGTTGAGAAACTGTTATTTCTGAATAAAAATGAATAAAATGTCCCCTGTCCTGTACATCACTGTCCAAGTTACACAAGCATATTCAGTCCCCTCTTCCTAGTTCCACAAGCACTTTCACTGTCCTCTGCCTGCTTAAGCCCATGCCATTTTCCTAAAGTGACATAATGACATTATTACACAACCTGCCATATCATATGATACTACCATTTTGGGAACAATTTACACACACAGAATACATTCAAAAAATATTTTATTATGCACATATGTGATAATTTATGTACAGAAATTATTTGGTCATACATTTTTGTAATTCATAGTCATTCCCAACAGCCATAACAGTCACAACAATTCAATGCATCACATTATGTGGTTCAGATACAGCTGCCTGTGATTATACACTTGGCCAGTAGGTGGTATCGTGTGCACATGAAGCTTCGAGAAATGAACCCTTTCTCGAACCAATTGGATGAAGTGGTTTGATGCCTCATGAGGCTTCATCTCTATGAAGGTAGATTTGTGTCTTTATTTTTCAAAAGCAAAAAAAAGTTTCAAAAGCAAAAGAAAGTTTCAAAAGCAAAAATAAAAGTTTCAAAAGCAAAGAAAAAGTTTTAAAAGCAAATATATAAACTGAGAATAATTTATTTGTTAAAAAAATAAAAGCTTTGGTTTTGAAACTAAAAGTTTTGAAACTAAAAGTTTTGAAGCCAAAAGCTTTGGAACCAAAAGTTTTGAAGTCAAAAGTTTTGAAGCCAAAAGCTGAGTTGGGTGTAGTGGGCGGGGCATACGCTGCTGAATGTATCAGGAGTTTCTATTGGTCCGTTTGACTTGCGTCTCATATCTGCATCATCTACACCAGGGATTCCCAAAGTGGGGTGCGCGCACCCCTGGGGGTGCGCGAGCTGCCTCTAGGGGGTGCGCGAGAGAAAAAATGTAATGGCGGTGCAGTCCCGTCTCCTAAAAATTACGTTCCCCCAAAACTAAAATGCATTCTCAATTACGTTTGACCACAAACGTATTTTGTCCCTGATTACGTTTGTGTTTGACATATTACAAATACGTTTCTCATCAACATATCTTTGCTGTACTCTAGTCTTTATGATGTTTCTGTGGTCTGCCTCGCCTCTGCCCCGCCACCCACGAGTTATTGACCCGCGGCCTGTTCCGAGGGCTGACAGACCTGACGATCGGGTGCCTCGCGGCGGGGGCGGCTGGAGACCTCGCATCCCGGCGCCAACGGGTGAGCGCCGGCCACTCGGAACCATAAAACCAAGTCCCGGATTTCACCCGGGGACATTCTGGAGGTATTGTGACCGGGTGATGTGCCTCGTTGCTGGGGAGGTGCGTGTGTGTATGAGCGCATTTCTGCCGGAGACAGGCGGCGTGTTGTGGTAGTATTCTGACTGCGTAATAGGGAGAAGGCGAGGCGGTGGTGGAGAGGGAAAAAAATGTTAAAGAAATGGTGGAATGTATGATTGGAGAGAGAGAAGCGAACAACTTGGACGTGATCCCGCGTCCAACAACACTGTGTCGCGCGCATCGATGCTTTGTCCGAAGACATCCTGGCTACATTAATCGGTCGCGTGAAGAAGAGTGAGGTTTACTCTCTGCAAGTAGACGAGCCTACAGATGTGGCCAATCTGGCCAATCGTCTGGTGTACGTCCGTTACCTTTTCGAAGGCACGGTGCAGGAAGAGTTTTTTGTGTTTTTTTATCTTGTAAACAAACGCCACGCGCGAGCAAACTGTTCTCTCATTAGTCCGATTTTTATGCGGCTCTGTTGCTTTTTTTTTTTGAGGGTGTGTGTGTGGGGGGGGGGGGGGGATTGGGGGTGCGTGAACCCGGTCTGGATGTAGAAGGGGGTGCGTGGCCTAAAAAGTTTGGGAACCACTGATCTACACAAACGGGAGGTTACGTGACATGGAGGTAAGTTGACTGCTCTGTTTTGTCAAAATTATTGTAAATATAGCACCACTTCACTTTCTTCTCATGTTGTTCGTGTCGTGGAGTCTCTTTTTAAGAACGACATGGAGGGCTGCTGTGTTGACATGTAGCCCCACTGTGGGCGAATGTTACATGCACCTGAGGCATCTATGTTAGCTAAGGTTAGCTACACATGTATGACACAATTTAAAACAAATCCTATGAGCTTGGTTCTCTCTGACCGAGGTAGGTACAGATGACGAGGTTACAACCATGTTACTGTCTTGTATTAAACTTGATGAAGATAAGCTAATGTTGAAATGAGCCATTAAATCCTTAAAACTCTTAACTAGTTAGCTAAAGACATCTCTGGTCGCAAGTCATAAGATAAGTTAGGCGCCAAGTCGGCACTGACGTTTCCTAAAGTCGGAGGCTACTATCACACTTTCACTGTCCCTTGATGACAGTACAGGAAATTTAAATTCTGTCTCACTCTAACATCCTTGTCGATGTACCTAAAGCTTAATTATATTAACGTGGGCATAGCTATTGATAGCCTAGCCGCCATCGCCAGTCTGACTAACCAATTACAGAAATTATTATCTCATTTGATATCAACCACAATCACGTTAAATTAGCATGGGTTGCTATCATTAACCGTTTTCTCCTGGCATCGATATGATTGGGGTATTCTCCTGCCATCGATACATTGGGGTATTTCTTTACTGTGATCTACTTCAGATAGTCTAAAATGACTATTTTTGCAGTAAATACCAACATTAGGCTTAATTTACAGAGGCAGGGTCCTATGTCTCCCAGGAGGAGGGACTTAATACACATTTGGTGAACTGTCTTAATCCACAGCAACATTTAACACTCACTAAACCCACAAGTGGCAACATTTTTGAAAGTAACTACATAGATAACTTATGTTAGCTTAGTTAGTGATATCATGTAGTAAAGCTGAGGCACAAGTTATTCATAATTTGCTTGGTGTTTTCAATCAAATAATTACACTCAAACATTACATTGATACTGTCATGGTAATACTTACTTTTTTTCTTTTAATGTCAGAATGGAAACCAACAACAAACACGACCTCAGGTAATTGCATAATTTGTTTCGAAACTGCCTGTGTGACAGTAATGCATTACACTGTAACGTCCCTTTACCGTGTCCATACATCTAAAATCCCTTTCCAGCATGATGCACGTGAAGCCACGGAGGCTGCACGACATCTCCTGTCTGTAAATAAAATATATTCATTCACTGTTAAATAATATGCGCTATACTTGTAAAGCTTATATTGCGGAGTTGTGAGGTCACTGTAAGTAGGTCAAAAACGCCGAATGGGGCATTCCGTCACCCGTTCGTACGATAGGAACAGATACAGTGGCCCTGAAAGTAACGCTTGCTTAAACCACCAGATTAGGGCAGAAACTGCCATCCTAGAGTAAGAGAAGAGCTCTTTTTATCTATTCACACAGAGACTTCGAAATAGTTTAGAACTGCACTCCTTTCATTTTCTTCACCTTAAGTGTTAACAATATGCTGTAGATCAACATTTCACACACACTGACGTTCCAGAGAAGGCAGGTTTCGGACGTGAGCCAGTGTGGATGAAGCTGTCCAGAGCTCCATCAGGCCATTTGAATGCTAGAAACAAATCCGCCTCTGCTTTGATTTTGACCAATGGCTCCACAAGGAGAACCAGATGGACACGCCTGCTTACTCTGTATAAGCACTTTTAGGTTTCACTTTTGCACTCTTTGCTTTTGCTAGGGTCCGTGCACGTTTAACTGCTGGACATAATACTTCTGTCACAAATAAATGTTATTGCTTGAATTGAGCTAAATGCCTCGATCTCAGTCTGTTAACTCGATCTTCATTCTTAACATGGTAGCAGAGTTAGGTTATAACGATCCAAGACTATTTTTTCATCGAGTAACAGACTTTCTTCTGTCGACAGAAAGAAAAATCAGGGCGTTTCCCCTCGAGGCTGGAAAAGGCCGGAGGCCTACCGGCGCCATTCTGCTCAACTCTGAGAAACTGATCAAACAGCGCGCTGAATCAAAAGGTAAAGCAGAGCCTATTTAAATGAATTCTGCAGATTGTATATAGGAAAACCTAAATTGAATTGATCGGAAGTACTAGAGTGTGAGTATGAATTGCCTTGACTAAATTTTTAAAGATAAATTGCCGAGCATTGTGACAGGATTGTTATGACAGCAGTGGGGGTTTTTACTATAGCATGTACATGTGTGTGAGTGGATCTAACAGAAATTGATGGTTGTTAACATTGTATAAGCTGCCATTGTGTTCACCGCGTAAGCTTTGATTGACTGTTCAGAGGTTACACAGCCGTGGCGAAAGCTTCGGTTCGCTGACCAATGACGGTCTGAAAGACTGAATTCCGGGCCACACTGTTGATTTATGCGAAGTTGCAAGCTGAGATTTGGATCAAGTATATAGAAAGTGTTGTTGAAATACGCTGATGTGAAAGTAGTGTGTCTGGAGACTGCACAGCGCCATTTCCTAAAGGGACCACGTTCATGCATGTTGTACACTGTAAAACGAAGATCCATCCAGAGAATTTTAATTGAGAAAAATAAATTGATGAGGTCAAATTGATGAGGCAATTGATGAGGTTTGTGTACCAGTATTGCAGAAGTGGCAGTGTATGGGTTTGCATGCAGCATAGATGATCTCAGGGAGACATCGATTCAATTGTAGCACAAGATATCGCCACTTTCTTCGGAACCGTGTTCACACAAGGCGTACACTGTAAACAAAAAGGTCAATAGACCTTTCCTGACGAGGTCTGTGTGCGATTATTTGTGGGATCACGGCTGTGTGTGGTCGATTGAGTGCTGGGTAATGTCTCAGGGAGACACAGGTCAGAATTCAGAGAATGCACAAGAATTCGCCATTTCCTTCGGGACCGTATTGGCACAAGGCGTACACTGTAAACAATAAGGTCAATAGATCTTCCCTGACGAGGTCTGTGTGCGATTATTTGTGGAATCACGGCAGTGTATGGTCGATTGAATGTTGAGTAATGCCTCAGGGAGGTATCCATTTCCTTCGGGGACCGGGCTCGTGAAAACGCTATAAGAACAAATCCATATGTGATTTGTGCGTATTTCAGTGACGGCAGTGTATGGTTTCAATTTAGTATGGATGAGAGTGATTGCGTGAAGCGTACATGTGTGAGACACAGCTGAGATTTGGAGTTGAAGTGTGCAGAGGCTCGTGTGTGTTTGCCAGTGATTGACGGTCAGTGGAGCAGAGCACACTCATGAGACACAAACTTTGCATTCAACACAGGCACACGAACACGAGGATAGAAGAGGAAAGCTGAGGGTTAATATACGTGTCAGTTTTACTGGTGTAGTTACAAAGATTACAGATTTATTGGAAATTGTGTTCCATAGGGACCGTCAACAAATTTAGAAGCGAAGACAGAGCAGGCATTCATTCAGTCAGAGAGACACTGGAAAAAAAGGGAGTGAAAAGTTCAGATAAGAACCAGGTGCAGGGAGTGTAGGATCTAGGCCAAGGTCAGAGGGCACAAGAAAATTTGGGAGAAGCTTTGGCTCCCTCTGGTGGCACTACAGGAACTGCACAATAAAATTTGGGAGAAGCTTTGGCTCCCTCTGGTAGCACTACAGGAACTGCAGAAGAAAATTTGGGAGAAGCTTTGGCTCCCTCTGTTGGTACTTCAGGAACTGCAAGAAGAACATTTGACAGGAGTTTTGGCTCCCTCTGTGGGTACTTCAGGAACTGCAAGAAGAACATTCGACAGGAGCTTTGGCTCCATCTGGTGGACATTCGGGAGTACTGCATCCAAACATTTTATATTGAAAAATTTGGAATTTGAAATTTGAAATTTGAAATTTGAAATTTGAAAAAAAAGAAGAAAAAAGAATTTTGAAAAAAAAAAAAAAAAAGAAGATTGGAATTGATTTAAAAAAAATAATAAAAAAACTTGATTTGAAAAAAAAAAAAAAAAAGAGAAAGAAGACGAAGAACACAAGAAGACATGGCTGGAGCTGTGGCTCCATCTGGTGGCTACTCAGAAGTACTGCGTGCAAAACTGAAAAAAACAGTAACAGAGACTGGAGGCAGGACTGCATGGAAAAGAGACGTGACACATTGGGATAAATGCATGAAACGATGGCAAGAGGAGGGATGGTGGAAGGCGGCCAGTCCACTACCTCCATCAGTCAACAACCTTCGGCTCTTCACCAACGATTTGACAAAACGAGTGGCTCAAGCACAGACTGCAGAGAGAAATCAAATGACAAATCAAACCAAGCGATGGGGGTTCGCTAACCCACTGAAGCAAGCCCGCAAAGACAGAGAAGAGGAACAGCGAGTGGCAATGATGGCACTAGGGATGGCCATGACAGATCGGATGCAGGTGGACATGCCAACCGGAAAAGAAAAAACCTGGTCCCGTCTGTCACTCAACATCAACCCCCTGGACGTCACCCCTACCACTCAAGCCCCGGTAGGTCTGGAAAAGGCTGCACAGGAAACGAGCCAAACATCTCTGGCCCCGGTTCCTCCCCCACCCTCAACTAGCCTGTATCCAGCACTTCCTCCGGTTCCTCCCCCACCGTCAACTAGCCTGTATCCAGCACTTCCTCCGGTTCCTCCCCCATACTCCCATAATAATCCATTCATACAAGCACCGGTGAGAACAGTAAAGGGAGGACTGCTCTCAGGAACATTCCAGATGTCCCTGGATGAAGGGTGCACCATCGACACAAGCTCCACCTCAACAGAGCGAGCGATGAGAAACATGATGGACACCACCCCTCTCCCCATCACATTTCAAGATGCAACCCTGACGCACAGCTTTCTCTCTGCTCCAAATTGCCCAGTCAACCTGTTAGGACGCGATCTGATGACTCGCCTCAATCTGAGCATCTGGATGAACCAAGAGGGTGTACATGTCTCGTCCAACCCACCAACTAGTACGTTGTCCATGCCAGTACGCATTCTCTCCCTTGCTCCCGTTACAGAGACAGTGTCCCCCACAGTCGAAGAAGTTTTCTGGCTACGCTGTCTTCAAACTGGCCCCCAGACCCCTGCCATCCAATATTGGTTCAACATTCTCAAACCAAAAATCACTTAGCTTTTCCCGTACAAAACTCCCCTGGACCACATCCACTGCAATCATGTCCCCAGACTACTCCCTACCGTTCCACCTTGATGTTTCTGAAAGAGACAGCCTACTCAATGCTGTACTCTTCCAGAAAAAGGGGGGTGAAAGACAGGTACTGATGTATCATTCATCAAAACTGGACGCGGTGGAAAATGGTCAATCCACGTGCGCACGATATGTTGCAGCAGTGGCAAAAGCAATTGAAAAAACTTCTCATATTGTCATGGGCCATCCACTGGAAGTACACACGCACCATGGCGTGGCAGCGTTTCTGATGAGTAAAGAATTCACGTTCAGTGCCGCAAGGAAAACAAAGATTCAACACACTTGCACCATGCCACACATCACCTTTGTGCCAGCCACAAGAAATATGTCGGCTAACTTTACGGATGGACAACCACATGTGTGCGAGGAAGTTGCAGTACAAGAAAACAAATTGAGACCGGATCTCCAAAACACTCCCCACCTCACAGCTGAGGCCTGGCTCTACACGGATGGTTGCTGCTACAAAGGAGAAGAAGGGAACATTGCATCCTATGCAGTGGTCGAACAGAAGAGTGATGGCTATCACCAAACAGTGGAGTCAGGGATTCTGCCACAACCCGCTTCAGCACAACTAGCGGAAGTGGAAGCACTGATTCAGGCTCTGAAGTGGAGCACGGACAAAATTGTAAATATCTTCACAGATTCGGCTTACGCCCATGGAGCGGCCCACATCGATGGCCCTGTATGGCGAAGACGCAACTTCACCACTTCAAATGACCACCCCATAAAACACGAAGCAGCTATGAGAAGGCTGGTAGAAGCAATCCAACTACCAAAGGGTGTGGCCATCATGAAATGCAAAGGACATGACACAATCAGATCACGAATCAGCGCCGGTAATGACGCGGCAGACAGAGCAGCCAAGAAAACTGGAGGCTACACACCTCGCCAAATGGTTATGAAGCCAACATCCGGCCCACCTGAGCTTACCATCGAACACATCAAAGATCATCAAAAGAAAGCAGGACCTTATGAATGGTCCGAATGGACAAGGAAAGGAGCCTCAAAAGACAAAGAAGGTCTGTGGAGAGCCCACGACGGCAGAGTGGTTGCCTCAGCAGAACTGTGTGCAGCACTCCTACCAGGGGCCCACGGACCTACACACGAGGGAAAGAAACGGACATTGGACAATTTAAAACAACTATGGTGGCATCCGCACATGGAAGCGATATCTTTCCTCTTCTGCGATGAATGTCAAATTTGTGGAAAATACAACCCAAGAAAACCATTCAAGACACCGATGGGATCTTATCCCGTGCCCTCTGCCTGTTTCCAAGACATCAGCATAGATTATACAGATATGGGACCAGAGAACAGAGTGCAGGGAAAGAGGTACATCTTGGTAATGGTAGACAGATTTTCAAGATGGGTGGAAGCAATTCCCACCAAGAGAGAAGACGCGCAGACAGTTGTAAAGTGGCTGCAGACAGAACTGATTCCCCGTTACGGAGTGCCGAGTTGCATCCGCTCTGATAACGGATCACACTTTAGCAACACCATGCTCGCACAGGTAGAGCAATTTCTGGGAATCACACACCGATTCGGGTCAGTCTATCACCCGCAATCTCAGGGCCTGGTGGAACGAGCGAATCAGACTCTTAAGGCCAAAATTGCCAAAGTTTGCGCGGGCTCCAAATTAACATGGGTTGAGGCCCTGCCCCTGGCCCTTATGGCCATGAGGTCCGGAAAAGGGGGAGAAACACATCTCTCCCCACACGAGATCATGACTGGCCAGCCGATGCCAGGTCCACCCAGAGATGGAGGTCATATGCCACCTCTGGATGTACAGCAGATTGAAATGTCTGACTATATGAGTGCCCTAACTTCTCTTACTGAAGCTCTCTTCAAACAGATCGAGAGGACTCGAGCAGTACCTGAAGCAGCGGCAGCTGGAAAGCAGATACAAGTAGGTGATTGGGTCAAGGTTCACAAGTGCAAGTGGACTGACCCCAGGTGGACTGGGCCGTAGGAGGTGAAGGAGGTTACTTCACACTCGGTCCAGGTCAAGGGCAAATCAGGCGCCCCTTGGCACCACCTGACACATTGTGTCCCAGCACCGGTACCAACCAGAACACTGGGAGAAATTCGCACTAATTTGGAAAATGCATCGGGAACTTAGACGCTGTCTAGGGGACCCTCATGCAAACCCCGCCGACCGAGGTCGGCAGCGCTTCACCTGGAAAGGGGTGGGATGTGGGAAGAAAACTATAATGGGGGTGGGTATGGGCATACTAGTTGCCTTACTGATCTGGGGATTAGAAACCAAGTATCAGACACACCAGCACCCATCTAATTCAACTGCCCCTCTTCCCTCTCCATCCCCGAATCAGACACACACCCGAACTAGACATAGCACCCCACCAACTTCTGATCCAGACGATTCAGATGATAGGGACCTAAACCTCGAGTTACAGCCATTGAATGAGTAGTTCCAAAACATAGAAGTTCACACCTAGCAGGTGTGAAAAGGGGGATTTGTAAATAAAATATATTCATTCACTGTTAAATAATATGCGCTATACTTGTAAAGCTTATATTGCGGAGTTGTGAGGTCACTGTAAGTAGGTCAAAAACGCCGAATGGGGCATTCCGTCACCCGTTCGTACGATAGGAACAGATACAGTGGCCCTGAAAGTAACGCTTGCTTAAACCACCAGATTAGGGCAGAAACTGCCATCCTAGAGTAAGAGAAGAGCTCTTTTTATCTATTCACACAGAGACTTCGAAATAGTTTAGAACTGCACTCCTTTCATTTTCTTCACCTTAAGTGTTAACAATATGCTGTAGATCAACATTTCACACACACTGACGTTCCAGAGAAGGCAGGTTTCGGACGTGAGCCAGTGTGGATGAAGCTGTCCAGAGCTCCATCAGGCCATTTGAATGCTAGAAACAAATCCGCCTCTGCTTTGATTTTGACCAATGGCTCCACAAGGAGAACCAGATGGACACGCCTGCTTACTCTGTATAAGCACTTTTAGGTTTCACTTTTGCACTCTTTGCTTTTGCTAGGGTCCGTGCACGTTTAACTGCTGGACATAATACTTCTGTCACAAATAAATGTTATTGCTTGAATTGAGCTAAATGCCTCGATCTCAGTCTGTTAACTCGATCTTCATTCTTAACATGTCCCTGATTTCAAGGGCCATACCTGAAGAACCTCAGGGACAAAGGCAGGGACAGAGTCAGGTTATGGAGAGATCGTCAGTGCAAACTGAAATGGCCAGGTAGACAAGCATGCACTCATGTCAATGAGCCAGTTAAATGTGTCATTAGTCTGTCTTATACCATGATGGCAGCAGTACAATTACGCAACTGTCATATAACATTAATTATGCCTTTATTTACCCAAATCAGTTCTGTTGAGCTTTTTAGAAAGTTATCTGGTTAAGGGCAACTGTTGTGTTCTTTACTCTGGAATACTTGGATGTGGTGCGCTTGGTTGAGAAGTATAATAATTCAAAAGTAATATTATTCTTCTAAAATCATACAGGTCCTTCCCTGGATTCTTTAGGGGCAAGAAACGACTTCAAACCAGAGGTCACATGCCTGCAAAGGTTTTGAAAATGTGGAAGCCTTTTGAGCTGATTTTTTTTTTAGTGGCATCAAAACTTGAAATGACTCCGACCTCAGCGGATGAGGTGACGTTCATGCAGGCAGGCTTGGGAAAGAGGACTTTGTCAGTGACATCTGACTTTACACATGCAGAGGTATTTTATAGGCTGAAGCAGGCACAATGCCGAATGTGTTGTCAAGAGTAAGAATTTTGTCTAATGTTTTTCACATGATAAAACTGTCCCAAATTGTTTTTATTTTAATGTAAGGCAAGGCAAGGCAAGTTTATTTGTATAGCACATTTCAACAACAAGGTAATTCAAAGTGCTTCACATAAAACCATTAAAAGCATCAAAACATAAGGCAAAAGAAAAGGAGATTTAAAAACAATTAAAGAAACAGTGTAAGAAATAAAATTCAGTCGTAAAAAGTAAAGGAGATTTAAAACATACATTGAAACAATAATTGATGTCTCCCTGAGACATTACGCTGCACGCAATCAACCATACACTGCCGCAATTCTGCAATTACTCGCACACAAACCACGTCTGGAAAAGATCTCTGCCGATCTGCGTTTTATAGTGTACGCCTTGCACGAACTCGGTCCCGGAGGAAATGGCGACATATTGTACACTTTCTAAATTTGAATCGATGTCTCCCTGAGACATTGCGCTGCACGCAATCAACCATACACTGCCGCAATTCTGCAATTACTCGCACACAAACCACGTCTGGAAAAGATCTCTGCCGATCTGCGTTTTATAGTGTATGCCTTGCACGAACTCGGTCCCGGAGGAAATGGCGACATATTGTACACTTTCTAAATTTGAATCGATGTCTCCCTGAGACATTGCGCTGCACGCAATCAACCATACACTGCCGCAATTCTGCAATTACTTGCACACAAACCACGTCTGGAAAAGATCTCTGCCAATCTGCGTTTTATAGTGTACGCCTTGCACGAACTCGGTCCCGGAGGAAATGGCGATATATTGTGCAGTCCTTTTAAAACCATTAAAAGCATCAAAACATAAGGCAAAAGAAAAGGAGATTTAACAGCAATTAAGAACAGTGTAAGAAATAAAATGCAGTAGTGAAATGCAGGAAATTGATTAATATATTAATTGAATGTGGTTCAATTAAAGGCAGCAGCAAACAGAAAAGTCTTCAATCTTGATTTAAATGAGCTGAGGGTCTCAGCAGACCTGCAGCTTTCTGGGACTTTGTTCCAGATATGTGGAGCAGAAAAACTGAACGCTGCTTCTCCATGTTTAGTTCTGACTCTGGGAACAGATAGTAGACCGGTCCCAGACGACCTGAGGGGTCGGGATGGTTCGTAAGGTAGCAGCAGATCAGAGATGTATTTTGGCCCTAAACCATTCAGTGCTTTGTAAACCAACAGTAGGATTTTAAAGTCAATTCTTTGTTGGACAGGAAGCCAGTGCAAAGACATCAGAACTGGGGTGATATGATCCACCCTCCTGGTCTTAGTGAGGACTCGAGCTGCAGCGTTCTGAATCAGCTGCAGCTTTCTGACGGACTTTTTACAGAGACCTGTAAACACACCATTACAGTAGTCCAGTCTGCTGAAGATAAATGCGTGGACAAGTTTTTCCAAATCCTGTTGAGACATAAGTCCTCTAATCCTTGATATATTCTTCAGGCGATAGTAGGCTGATTTTGTAATTGTCTTGATATGGCTGTTCAGGTTGAGGTCTGAATCCATAACTACACCTAGATTTCTGGCTTGGTTTGTGGGTTTTAACATCAGTGACTGAAGCTGAGCGGTGATTTTCAATTGTTCATCCTTGGTACCAAAAACAATTACTTCTGTTTTATCTTTGTTTAATTGAAGAAAATTCTGGCACATCCAGATGTTGATTTGTTCAATGCAGTTACCCAGCCCTTGTATGGGATTATAGTCCCCTGGTGACATAGTTATGTAGATTTGTGTGTCGTCTGCATAATTATGATAACACACTTTGTTGCTTTCCATAATCTGAGCTAGTGGAAGCATGTAGATGTTGAACAGAAGAGGCCCCAGTATTGAACCTTGGGGAACACCACATGTCATTTTAGTCAGCTCTGATGTGTAATCAGCCACAGACACAAAGTATTCTCGGTCCTTCAAGTAGGATTCAAACCAGTTAAGTGCTGTGCCAGAGAGTCCCACCCAGATGTTTAGTCTTTCTAGGAGTATGGCATGGTCGACCGTGTCGAATGCAGCACTGAGATCCAGTAACACTAAGACTGAACTTCTGCCATTGTCTATGTTTAAGTGGATGTCGTTGAAAACCTTAACAAGAGCAGTTTCAGTGCTGTGGTGCTGTCGAAAGCCTGACTGGAAAACATCAAAGCAGTTATTTACGGCCAAGAAGTTGGTCAGCTGTTGGAAAACCGCTTTTCAATTATTTTACTTAAAAATGGGAGGTTTGATATTGGCCTATAATTTTTCATCGTTGCGGAGTCTAAACTAGCCTTCTTTAGGAGCGGTTTAATAACTGCAGTTTTTAGGGCTTGTGGGAAGACACCTGAGAGAAGGGATGTGTTTACAATATGTAAGAGATCAGTGGTCATGCAGTTTGAAATATTTTTGAAAAAGTGTGTTGGTAGAATATCCAAGCAGCAGGAGGATGACTTCAGATGTTGTATAATGTCTTCTAGGCTTCTACGGTCGATTGAATGAAATTGTGTCATGATATTTGAATGGATGTTATTCAGAGATCGGGACAACACATATCCTGTGGTTGGTGTGGAGGCACTGACTGCTTGTCTAATTTTCTGAATTTTGTCAGTAAAAAAGGAGGCAAATTGATTGCATGCCCAGGTGGATTGGAGCTCAGCAGCTACCGACACTGGAGGGTTTGTTAGCCTGTCGACGGTAGCAAATAAGGCGCGTGTATTGTTCTTGTTTTTGGTTATGATGTCAGAGAAGAATGACTGCCTTGCATTTCTAAGTTCCAAATTATAATTGCGAAGTCTCTCTTTATAGATGTCACAGTGAACCTGGAGATTCGTTTTTCGCCACCTGCGCTCAGCTTTCCGACACTCTCGTTTCTCTATTTTGACCAGCGTAGCATTTCTCCAAGGAGATCTTTGCTTAACCGAGACAACCTTCACTTTAGTGGGTGCAATGGCATCAATAATATTTTTAACTTTAAAATTGAAGCCATCTACAAGCTCATTGACTGAGAAGCAAGAGAGGGCTGGTGTGGAGGAGAACTTCTGAATAAATAGTTCACTGGTGTTTTCAGAGATGTAACGCTTTGTCACAACCTTGGTTTGGACATTTGTGTGCAAGGAGATTGCACTCTCAAAGAAAACACAGAAATGATCAGAGAGTGCAACATCAGTCACAGCAACCTTGGAAATGTTTACACCTTTGGTGATGATTAGGTCCAGAGTGTGCCCCTTGTTGTGGGTGGGTCCTGTCACATGCTGAGTCAGATCATAGTTATCAAGGACACCACATAGTTCTATATAATCTCTGTCCTGGGGATTATCAACATGGATATTAAAATCACCAACAATAACAACACAGTCAAAATCAATACAGATTACAGACAGCAGTTCAGTAAACTCATCAAAGAAGGTTGCACAGTATTTAGGCGGTCTGTAAATGTTTAGGAATAAAGCTTGAGTGGAATTCAGAGCCACATATTCAAAAGAACCAAAATGACCAAAGGACATCTGCTTGCATTGAAGAGAATCATTAAATAAAATAGCAACTCCACCTCCTTTCTTATGCGCTCTTGTTTCGCTCATGAAACTGAAGTTGGGAGGTGTTGATTCAATAAGAACAGCTGCACTGTTATCTTGATTTAACCAAGTTTCATTTAAAAACAAAATGTCCAGTTTGTGCCCAACAATAAAATCATTGATTAAAAATGTTTTTCCTGACAGAGACCTGACATTTAATAAAGCTAAGTTTAATGTGGTTAAAGCTTTCTTTGCCCAATTTATTTGGACAGGCTGACGAGGAATGTATGCTAAGTTTGATAAGTTAGCATGTTTACTATTGTTTCTTCGCAGCCTCACCTTTCTTTTTCTATAAACTTGCAGGACAGGAATTGAAGCGGCTAGCTGCATACAGGGCCCCGACTTTTCCTGGAGAGAGTCATTGGTGTCATTAGCCTTGTAGCCTGGACCCAGAAGATATCAATTATTTCCGTTATCATGTAGGGGAGACAGAAGATGGTTGTGGAACCGTCGAGGAGTGTGGCGAGGAGTGTGTTTGGTCCCAGCAATGACCAGCTTTTCCATGTGGTCAGTGAACTCCAGGTGGGGGGAGGATGGGGAGAGTGTGAGAGAGGAAAGGGACCTGGATGGAATTTGGGGGGTGGAAGTAGGTGCTGGGGAGGGAGGTAACGACTCCTCGTCTGGGAAGGGTGTGGAAAGTGGGAGATCGGAGGCGAAGGCGGTCCCTGATGATGAGGTTGGAGACTCCTCCTTTTGACTGTCGTTAGGCGGGGGCATCCTTCCCGTAAGGTCTCCATGGCGATGCTGTGTGGTTATCTCTTGTTTAGACTCCTCTTGTATCTTGTCCTTGGCAGTAGGGACAGACGGGTGACGCAGGGAGAAAAATAGGTTAGAGGTAAACAGTTTTACCCCTGACGTGTTCAGGCAAATTCCATGCGCTGCAAAAAGATGTCTGCGCTCCCAGAAAAGGTAGAAATTGTTGATAAAATGTACTGAATGGTCAGCACATGCAGTTGACAGCCATCTGTTCAGTGCAAACAGCCTGCTGAATCCTTCAATGTAGTTGTCCAGTCTACTAAAAAACAACTTTCCAAAGATGGCACATCTCGAGGACAGATGGCTACTTTACAAAGCAACAGGTTAATAATTACTGTACTTAAATTGAAACATATTTTATGTTTATTGTACCTACAACCAAAAGAGGAGGAATACATCATGTTTTGGGGTCATCCCCAAAATCAGTCGTTTTCATTTGTTTGTGTTTTCACAGGTGGAAATGGAAGGAGAAAACTCTCTGCTGTTCCTCTGGAGGCTGAGGGCTACACTGGGTCCGTACTGAGATGTTCCTCTGCTGCAGGAAAGACCATGTTCTATGTTGTTCCTCTCCAAGATGAACTAGATCTAACACCTCTTCCTGCAAGTGCACCAGAGTTTGCACTGATGCCGAAAGCCAGCTGCAAACAGTGCAAAATAGAGATGCCTCTGCAGATGCTGGCACTCCATGTCAATGACTGTCTTCACTCACGCCCTGAAACAGAGGTGAATTGCCTTACAGTTTAGGGTTAAGGATGATCAAAATAAGTACAGATTGTAATTTTAGGAACAAGTAAAATGTTCTGTTTAATATATCGTATTTAAAAGCTGTCAACAAATTATTGAATATGTTGCCAAACATGAATTGTGCATTTTAATGATATTTAACCATCTGATTGATCCACAAGACTAAATACCAGTAGAACTTTAGTCCTTGATAAAAGTTAACAGACTTGATACAACTAGAATTGTAAACGTGCCTGCACTATTTCACATTCAGGATGAAGATTTGGTGTTTGTTGAGGAAGTGACATCTGGACCTGTTTCAATATCTGCTGGATCTGCTTCATCATCCAGTGAAGACCACTGCCCTCAGAAGGTAGAGTAGTTTAAAAAAAAGTTAAGATTAGCCATCTTTGATGTTACAGTTATTGCCCATAACTTTGGTATAAGTCCGTATTTCATATGTCCGCATGTAGGAAGAAGAGGTCCAATGCCCGATATGCACCCATGTCTTTCTTGTCTCAGACATCGAGGCACATGCAAGCTGTTGTGGACAACGGTAATTGTTTTGGACTGGTTTGACAATTTTTCATACTGTGAAGATAAGCCATATAAATTGGTTTGTGTCATGTAGATTTATTGCATTTACTATATTTAGACATAGATGGCAAGATGCAAAAGTCTGGTTTACACACCCATTGATGGCAGTGTTATCATGCAAGATTTGTGTGTGAAGATGAATAACTATTGCCTTTATTCTGATAGTAGTGAGGACAGAACCTGTCAAAGAGACACACGTCATACTGATATGGATCTTATTTCATGGTAAATTATTTCATGGTATATTCATTTATTATGAAATGTACTGTATTTATATGTTGGTATTAAATACATTCCAATGTGAGGCTAATTTCAAGATTTTAAACTTTTTACAGCGAGGAAGATGTTATCAAGTGGGTAAGATCACAGGTGGACTCCAGCAAGACGTTTGAGATTTGTGTATCCAGAGACAACATGGTGGAAAGAGGTCTGAAGTTATGGAAGCGTCAAAAAAATGGCAGTCCTGTGAATCCCTTGAGGATCACATTCCTGGGAGAAGCAGGGATTGATACGGGGGCCCTGAAGAAGGAGTTTCTGTCAAGTGAGTAGTTGAGCATTATAAGTTTATTTGCCCCAGGGGGAAATTAATTGAAGAACCATTCAGCTGAAGATGCTACCAACATATGTACAATAATGCACTGTCAATGTATGAGCTCAATTACGTTTTTGACAATCTACAAAATTCGGCTTGTGTAATGCTTTTGATTGTTTTGTTTTGTATTTTAGCAATGGTGGCTGGGATCGAGAAACGACTTTTTGAAGGAGAAAGTGAAAGGGGGAAGATGCCAAAGTATTCCTTGAATGATTTGGATGAAGGGTTATTTAGGTATTCCCCCTAATGATTACAAAATTGAGCAGAGGTCTCCCCCTGCACTGATGTTGAGTATTTTAAACCCTCTGTTCCTGTTTGTAGGACAGCTGGTGAAGTATTTGCTGTCAGCATAGCTCAAGGAGGACCAGCACCACGTTTTATGCAAGAATGGTGCTATGACTACCTTTTCTCTGAGAACCTTTCATCTAAGGGCGTCCATGACTCTACTTTATCACCATTAATAACAATGGTAAGTTGAATTTTTTTAGCAAAATATACACAGATTAATTTCATCACAACACAATGTTTTAATTACTTGTTTATATAATGCCCAAAACAGTTAATATTGTATTAAGGCACTTTACAGGATGAATGATGCAACAATTTCATGTTGGTCTATTCAGCTGTAAACCATGGACTGTGGTATCCTGTGAAATTGTATAATGTGTTGTGAATGCAAAGCATTAAAGTACAATTTAATATTTTTGGTATGATTATTTAAGATTGAAGATGCTTCTGACATGACTCCTCACATCCAAGCCATTCTGGATTGTGGCTACACAGGCAAAGTTGACATGGAGCATAAAGAAAACATATTAAGGTATTCACACAATATCAAATATTACTGCTGATGTAACACATTGTAGTGTGGCCTCAGATAATCATAGGCCTTGTGTTTTATTTTTTCTTTGAGAAATTTTAGGATAATGCTAATCGGTTATTGTTTCTAGGGTGCTCTTTGGCTTCAATGTGAAACATTTATTTTGAGTAAAGAGAAATGAGCTAGAGGCCAAGGCACTCCAATTACAATGCTCAAAATGTATTTTACTGACATGTCCATGTAGGGTTAAAAGGAAATGTATACCGTTGTCTACATGTAGTAGCAAAGCCTTGTTCAAGGCCATTTTCCTCAGCCTGCTGCCCGAAAGTCTTAACTACTACACCTGGACAGCTTGACTTGGAGATTATTTCCCTTTAAATCATTTTTTCTGTATTCAGGGCGATTCGACTTCATGTGAAGACTAAGCGCATGCCCATGCTTCAGCAACTGCGTGAGGGCCTGAAAGTGTGTGACCTCATCAAAGTGATGCAGACAAAGCCAGAAGAGTCTCGCAGTCTCTTCATCTTCAGAGACGACGACTCAGTATGCACGAGTATTGCTTTGAGTGTTGTACTAGTTGTACTACATAGTATTTCCATAACTTCCTTTCTGCTTCTTAACTAGCTAAGTTTTGAGAAATCTCATTGTGTATCACTATGTTTGAAATGTAGGTGGACTCACATTACATCATGTCCCATCTGGCCCCGGAGTTGAGTGTAAGTGGTTCAAGTAAGCAAGTGAAGGAATCAAAAATCTTGGAGCACTTCCAAGATTTCCTCCTAGAACTTGACGGTATGTCCAACCATTCATTTAAAATAATTATTTGTGATTGAAAGTTTAGATTTCCACCCTAATTCTATACTGTCTTAATGAGCATCATATTTAACTGTTTGCATATAAAATGACTGGAGAGATTTATTCTGGTCTACACTTTGTATTTCTCTTCAAGATGCACAAACTGATGGCGACACTGCAGGAGAGGCTTTGACTGTATCCTCAGTCATGCAGTGGATGACTGGTCAAGCTCACAGACATCTGCTTTTGGAAGATCGGCAAACATTCAAACTCACAGTGAAATTTGATCATTGGTGTCTGAACGCCATGCCTAACCACACTGTGTGTTACCCAAGTGTCAGTGCTTGCACAGACACCATCACATTCCCAGTAGCCCACATTAAAGATTATGAATCTTTTAAAACACTCCTGCAAACTGCCATTAAGTATGGTGCAGGATTTGATAGTGTGATAAATGTGTTCAATAGTTGTTGGCAAGAGCATGGTTCTGTGTTGTGTTTCACTTGTGCTTGTTCTTTATGTTTTCTATTCTTTAGTGAAACAAACAAAATGTTCCAGAATCATTTTATACTGCAGCTATTTATGCCACCTTGTTATAATGTGAGTGAGCAAAATAAACACATAAGTATCTATTTACTGTGCTTTATTTGTGATCAGTTAAACGTGCATACTGGTTTTAGAATAAGCACATGAGATGTGCATCAAGTATATCAATCAAACTTCATCCAAAAAATGAGGCCAGTTGAAGGACATGCATATAGATGTCCCGTCCAAAAGAAGAGGAATCGACGGTGGGGTTTACTTGCTGCACTGCAGCAAGACCTTCAGCTGACAAGGGGCACGGCATCTCTGCTACAGTGACCCCATGCTCTGGATCAGGTTCCTCATCATGCAAGTGTTCTGCTTGCAGGATCTGAGATGGACCAAACACATACATTAATTACGAATATAGCCATTGCCTCGTTTATACACATACTGTAGACGATCTAATGTTAATATTTATTAATTTAGGTTCGAGTAATATAGCAAATTAATGAATACCATACTTTAAATTGCATTTCTTTGTTCTTGTGCTAAATGTATAGTACACACAGTACCTCCTGCAGATCTGGCTCTGGCACAGGTACTTGTAGCGTTCCAATCCTCCAAAGCTGATTCGGGGACAAGTTTCCCTCTGTGCTTAAGGGGTGGTAATTCCAGGTCTCCACAAAATTTTGCAGATCTTGTTGTAGACGGGGAATGAAGACGTACCCCACACAGAAGAGGTGAACCGCATTTGAAAGGTCAATGAAGCCATCTTCCTCTAAGATGTGAAGCAAGTTGTAGTACTGAGATGTTACAGCATTCCAAACATCTCTCCAAAGGCGTTCCACTCTGGAAGCAAATTACATGATGAAGTGGCTACATTTGATATTCATGTTTTATATAATGTAAACATTTATAGTAATACATACAATTTTTACCTTTGGTTGTGGACACTTTTGCCAGCAATAAAGCTGCCACGACCGGTTCCTCTCACAGTAAACATGCATCTCGCAATGTCTACATTTTCCACCCCTTGATCAGCTCGGACTCTAAATGAGACAAACAGAGTAGTGTGACAAGGGTTGGATGGCTAAACTATTTACGCCTGGTATGAAAGAGAAGGTCCTTGCCTTGATGGCCATCCATGCTTCTGCACACCATCCATGAAAAATCCTAGAGCAGTCTCTGCTTTGTTATTCCGAGCTGCATTAAGGTAGAAAATCTGTTCAGGAATAGGATTTAAAGATGACTTGGGTTATATTCTGAGCAAGACTGATAATATAAACAAGATGTGATCATGTAAAGAATAGTTATAGAAAACAGATCAGGCTTACCTTCCTGGAAAAGCCATCAATACCCCCAAAAATCACTATGTTGTACCTTCAAATTTTCTGAAGATTTGACATTATAACAGTGATATAAAATCCTTGATTAAAATAAATGTGTATGGTAATTAATTTTAAAACAATACCTGATCAACTTGTGATTGGTGTCAATGTGGACAAGAGACAATGGAGCTGGAACAGAGTATGTCCGTCTGGCAATGCATGTCAACTGGACCATTCTTGAAATAATGCCAGCGGCATCGACACGCTGCATGTACAGCTTCAGTCTACTCCATGTGACACGATATCCCATAGCCAGTAGAGACCCTTTTACAAGCCGATATCCTGCATCAGGCATTCTGGCTTTGATAGATATCACCTTTTGATCAAGTACAATGTCTGATATATCAGAGTAGGTGTTTCTGACTGAGAGATTATGCTCCCTCATCCTCCTGTAAAGTGTGGATCTTGAAATGCCATGGGCAGTAGCCAGAGTGGTCATTGGTAGGTTCATGCTGAGAAGATTTTCAAGGACTTGGGTATTAATGCTAAATTTTGGTCGACCCACAGTACCATTCCATTCAACTACAGCTACACTGTCAAGTAATGGAGCAACAGTGCTGTTTGAAATGTGAGACTTGATCACTTCACTTAGATTTTGTAAACCATCTACTACACACTGAGGAATATCCATATAGACTGCCCCTGCTCGAAGAAACTGCAATTCCTGAGAGATAACCATATGCAGGTGATCAAAATCAATTGGCTCCCTTGTGATTACTGCAGAAAGCCGATCCCTGACCCTGCATAAAAGCCGCCTGCTAATGGATTCCTGTAAGAGGGAATTTAGCAAAATAGAAATTTATTAGAGCAGTGGTATCAAAACATGTTTATATGTGTATATACAGATGAATTACATTTTGAGGAGAGAGGTCAACATACCTGAACAAAAGCTCTTTGTGGAAGAGGTTCCATTCTGTAGAAAAGGGAATTATGACCACACTGGATTATTATAAATACACAGACCATATAGTCATATCGTATAACAAGAAAAGCCAGTCATTGCCAACAAACTAAACAATGGAATGATTTAACAAATATACAGAACCCCTCCATAACACACAGACATGTTTAAATGTAAGTTGAATGCGTTTTGTGTCACTATTTTACTCTCTGGAGCTTATTATAAAGGCACAAGTGGTACAATTTTGTTAATTATCAAGTATCAAATGATACAAGCCTTTGTATGGGGTCAACTGATAATGTTACTTACAATAGTGTTTATGTTGAATATTTTGGGTACCTTTTACTGTTACATGATTCGTACTTGTTAGCACACACAAGAACCTATGAATAAAAATAATAGAGTTGTAGCACATGCATGTTAATTTCCATGCGAGGCATATATGTGATCTAAAATACACTGATTTAAAGTATTTTCCCAGAGCCTGCGTTCATAATTGCCAATTTATCTACTATCATGTATGTGTGTGTACTGCACAGCTTCCGCCACAAGGTGGTGCGTTTGAACAAATAAGGGACGTTTCAAGCAGAGGTGGCAGAAGTAGTAAAGGTTTACTTCGGTGTCTGACCAGTGTAGTCATAAGACGCATGTCGTTTTTAGATACAGTGTCGTCATCTGTACCTACCTCGGTCAGAGAGAACCAAGCTCATAGGATTTGTTTTAAATTGTGTCATACATGTGTAGCTAACCTTAGCTAACATAGATGCCTCAGGTGCATGTAACGTTCGCCCACAGTGGGGCTACATGTCAACACAGCAGCCCTCCATGTCGTTCTTAAAAAGAGACTCCACGACACGAACAACATGAGAAGAAAGTGAAGTGCTGCTATATTTACAATAATTTTGACAAAACAGAGCAGTCAACTTACCTCCATGTCACGTAACCTCCCGTTTGTGTAAGGCAAGGCAAGGCAAGGCAAGTTTATTTGTATAGCACATTTCAACAACAAGGTAATTCAAAGTGCTTCACATAAAACCATTAAAAGCATCAAAACATAAGGCAAAAGAAAAGGAGATTTAAAAACAATTAAAGAAACAGTGTAAGAAATCAAATTCAGTCATAAAAAGTAGAGGAGATTTAAAACATACATTGAAACAATAATTGAAGTAGCCAAGGCCTCTGCTCTGGACCTGTCCTCTGCTACTTTCTTTTAAACTTCGCCCGTTATCAACGATTCATCGGTTAACTCAAGATTTGCGCTCTCGTACAGAAACTCCGTCGAGGATACTCTAAGCAGAGATATCATGTTTTTTCACTGGACGCTACCCACAATCCTGGTGTCCGGAGACTTGATGTCTTGATAAGGTAATTTTCACAAAAAGTAGAGGAGATTTAAAACATACATTAAAACAATAATTGAAGTAGCCAAGGCCTCTGCTCTGGACCTGTCCTCTGCTACTTTCTTTTAAACTTCGCCCGTTATCAACGATTCATCGGTTAACTCAAGATTTGCGCTCTCGTACAGAAACTCCGTCGAGGATACTCTAAGCAGAGATATCATGTTTTTTCACTGGACGCTACCCACAATCCTGGTGTCCGGAGACTTGATGTCTTGATAAGGTAATTTTCACATGTCTCCCTGAGACATTACGCTGCACGCAATCAACCATACACTGCCGCAATTCTGCAATTACTCGCACACAAACCACGTCAGGAAAAGATCTCTGCCGATCTGCGTTTTATAGTGTACGCCTTGCACGAACTCGGTCCCGGAGGAAATGGCGATATATTGTGCAGTCCTTTTAAAACCATTAAAAGCATCAAAACATAAGGCGAAAAGGAGATTTAACAGCAATTAAGAACAGTGTAAGAAATAAAATGCAATAGTAAAATGCAGAAATGCAGGAAATTGATTAATATATTAATTGAATGTGGTTCAATTAAAGGCAGCAGCAAACAGAAAAGTCTTCAATCTTGATTTAAATGAGCTGAGGGTCTCAGCAGACCTGCAGCTTTCTGGGACTTTGTTCCAGATATGTGGAGCAGCAAAACTGAACGCTGCTTCTCCATGTTTAGTTCTGACTCTGGGAACAGAAAGTAGACCGGTCCCAGACGACCTGAGGGGTCGGGATGGTTCGTAAGGCAGCAGCAGATCAGAGATGTATTTTGGCCCTAAACCATTCAGTGCTTTGTAAACCAACAGTAGGATTTTAAAGTCAATTCTTTGTTGGACAGGAAGCCAGTGCAAAGACATCAGAACTGGGGTGATATGATCCACCCTCCTGGTCTTAGTGAGGACTCGAGCTGCAGCGTTCTGAATCAGCTGCAGCTTTCTGACAGACTTTTTACAGAGACCTGTAAACACACCGTTACAGTAGTCCAGTCTGCTGAAGATAAATGCGTGGACAAGTTTTTCCAAATCCTGTTGAGACATAAGTCCTCTAATCCTTGATATATTCTTCAGGTGATAGTAGGCTGATTTTGTAATTGTCTTGATATGGCTGTTCAGGTTGAGGTCTGAATCCATAACTACACCTAGATTTCTGGCTTGGTTTGTGGGTTTTAACATCAGTGACTGAAGCTGAGCGGTGATTTTCAATTGTTCATCCTTGGTACCAAAAACAATTACTTCTGTTTTATCTTTGTTTAATTGAAGAAAATTCTGGCACATCCAGATGTTTATTTGTTCAATGCAGTTACCCAGCCCTTGTATGGGATTATAGTCCCCTGGTGACATCGTTATGTAGATTTGTGTGTCGTCTGCATAGTTATGATAACACACTTTGTTGCGTTCCATAATCTGAGCTAGTGGAAGCATGTAGATGTTGAACAGAAGAGGCCCCAGTATTGAACCTTGGGGAACACCACATGTCATTTTAGTCAGCTCTGATGTGTAATCAGCTACAGACACAAAGTATTCTCTGTCCTTCAAGTAGGATTCAAACCAGTTAAGTGCTGTGCCAGAGAGTCCCACCCAGATGTTTAGTCTTTCTAGGAGTATGGCATGGTCGACCATGTCGAATGCAGCACTGAGATCCAGTAACACTAAGACTGAACTTCTGCCATTGTCTATGTTTAAGTGGATGTCGTTGAAAACCTTAACAAGAGCAGTTTCAGTGCTGTGGTGCTGTCGAAAGCCTGACTGGAAAACATCAAGATGATGCAGATACGAGACGCAAGTCAAACGGACCAATAGAAACTCCTGATACATTCAGCAGCGTATGCCCCGCCCACTACACCCAACTCAGCTTTTGGCTTCAAAACTTTTGACTTCAAAACTTTTGGTTCCAAAGCTTTTGGCTTCAAAACTTTGAGTTTCAAAACTTTGAGTTTCAAAACTTTTAGTTTCAAAACTTTTAGTTTCAAAACTTTTAGTTTCAAAACCAAAGCTTTTATTTTTTTAACAAATAAATTGTTCTCAGTTTATATATTTGCTTTTAAAACTTTTTTTTTTGCTTTTGAAACTTTTTTTTTTGCTTTTAAAACTTTTATTTTTGCTTTTGAAACTTTTTTTGCTTTTGAAAAATAAAGACACAAATCTACCTTCATACATCTCGCCATCACTAATCAAAAGCAACACTGAGATCAAAAAGAACTAGTTCAGAATATTCTCCTTCATCAATTAAGACTCTGAGAAGATATGTTTCTGTTGAGTTCAACTGACAGAAACCAGCTGTAAGCAGCAACCAATTTTCTGTCAAGGAATAATGTTTGCTCTTATGTCAAGTTTTACCACAAAACCACGTTTTTCTGGGCAAAAAACTACAGTACTATACTGTTTGTTTTGGTCTCTGATGAGAAAGCACGGAGCGATTTTGGCGGATGATCACATCCAGAGGGCCATGCTTCGACCCCGCTTCGCGTATCGTTTTCGAAATTACTCTCTTTCAAACCGTTCAAAAGTTATGGGGGTACATGCCAATGTCAGCCACAGGTCACGACAAACAATATTGGGTAAAAAAACTTACGTTTTGATGATTTTATGGATGAAAAACGGCTCTATTCCAGCGGATTTTGGCGCAGCTGTGTGCCCCATGTTGTGATGTGTGTCTGTGATTGGTATCAATGCGCTGGCTCACTGAATGAGGAAATAGCAGGCGAAAATGTGAGCTGGACCAATCCATGTTGGGAGGGGGGTTCGCCCAGCATTTTCCGATTTTTAGTCAGTAAACAGAAAAGGAGATTGCCAAATACCCCCGCATGGCTCCCGTTGGACTATCCCACATCGAAAAATGTGTTTTATGTGAAAATCGAGCAAGCACAGCCCATTTTATAGTCCATTTTACAGTCACACAGACACAAATTATGATTCATATATTTTTATGATTGACAGATATGACATTCATAACTGCTCAAAATTATTCCAAATGGTGTCAAACTGCTTTATTGAACACTCTTAGTGATAAGACAAGTGAATATGTAGTTAATATTTAGTTGAATACAGCAATGCAAACAAATGCTTCCAAAAATGATAATTTAGCATGCCTTTGTTTGGTTTATGCTGGCCTGCTTCACTCAATCGAAGTCAAATCAGTTTTAGAGACTGTAAAACCGGTTGTGCTGTGACTGTGGCTATGCCATTGAAATTTTTAGGCATTATTTCAAGTAATATTTTAGACACAAGTGCTTTTTCAATTTGAGCTGTGCCATATGTGTATTTGTTATTAACCAGTAACATATACACAATTGTACAGATATCAGCACATCTCACAAGTGTTACCTGTATTATACAATCAAAAAAATATTAAAATAGACGTTGTAGTTGCAGAAATACACTCTTTCGTATGGGTATGCAATTTTCGAGCAGAGGCCTAAAAATAGGGGCAGTGTCATGAAATCAAATTGTTCCTTTTGTCCAATACTTTGGATTAGGACCGAATACCTGTAAACCTAATGACATTCCTATCAACCTTATATGTACTTTGTGTTTACTGTTAACTAGCAAATGTTATGTTAAACAGAGACAGTAAAAATTGTTAACTTTACCAGCTAGACACCAGCATGTTAGTCACTGACAAAAGAAAAAAGATCAAGGTCCAACTTACTTGTTGTTTTCCAAAGCTTTCAAACACATATTGTTGCTGCTAATAATGAGCATTAGAATAGCATTGGAAACGGGTATGTTGGATCTTGTGTTGAAAATCGAAAATCTGCATGATCATTGTAAACATTTTAGTATGCTGACATTAGCATTTTGTTCAAATTGGCAAAGTATTAAAGTACAGTCTCACAGATCTGTGAGCATTGATGTTTGCATCTTGAGAATGCTATTGACCCTCTAATATGAATCTGGGTAATCATATTTCTGTCTGAAACTTCCTTTAACAATATGTTAAAAGCTGTGTCAAACAACATATTCCATATTCTTTATATCCAAAGGAACCTGCAGCAACACTCACGCAAACATTTTTAGCACTGGTGGGGATTAGAAAAACTACTTCTACTTACAGAACTGCATGCGCCTCACAATTCAATTGTCTGTTTTGTCTCTGTGCTTTATGTTCTACATGTGAACCTTGCGCTTGCTTTATTACCCCCCAGTCCAATCTAATGAGCATCATCTCTGTCTAGGGATGCTGGCTGAGGCTCTCAAGTCTCCTTTGTGTGGCTGGACAGGTGTCTAACTGAATGATGAATGACCCTGTTTCTCCACACGTAATTGGCTCCTTGCTGTTTGGCCTTCGACTGGTTACAAGTCTGGTGGGAAGCCACCTCCATCTGTCAATCACCAACCTGCTGCTGTCTGGCTGGACCTCTGATAGCTATGCTAATGCACACGCCTCACACCCCATTGGCTGAGACTGTGCTGGTCCAAGCTAATCCATTAAAACTGTGACAGTCATAATCTCCCCCCCCCCCAAAGACAGGGTTTCCAGTGTGCTAAACGTTATTTGACCGTTCCTGTCACGTTGGTGCTGCCAGGCACA
Source organism: Melanostigma gelatinosum (assembly GCF_949748355.1). NCBI lineage: Eukaryota > Metazoa > Chordata > Actinopteri > Perciformes > Zoarcidae > Melanostigma > Melanostigma gelatinosum. The sequence continues at coordinate 552,982 of NC_136652.1, forward strand.
CTGTTGAGGTGATGGATGAGCCTGGCCCCGACCCACTCATTCATCACCTGCTGACACAAACACATTGTGTTTGTGTGCTGTATCAATAATTTAATGATTTCTGATTAGTTTTATTTAAGACTTGTCCACCCACCTTTATATTACTGTTTGAACTGTGAAGTGAAAGCCACTTATCTCCTTATTTATACTCAGACTTATATATAAGACTTACACATTGTATGATTGTTATTTCTGATTGTAGTAGAGGTTTCCATCATGAAATATCAGTGGCCTGGATCAAATATTCTGACAAGCAAAAATGCCAAGTGTTTATGATTAGGAGTTATTTCGCTGGCTCACTGTGATAGCTGTAATCAGTGTCAAATGGCCTCACCTGAAAAAAACAAATATACAGCCTGTGCACTCTGGAGCACAACCATTAACTCCACTGGCTTATTTTCCTTTCTCGTTCAGCTGATGTGGAGGGACGGTCAGGCTGCTACCTTCCTTTATTTACAGGCAGTCTTCCCACCTGTGAAGGAATCTTTTAACCTATTTGAGACAGTTAAACACCTTGTGAACTCTACAGGGAGTTGGTGTGCTTGTTACCAGACACTGTTGTTGTTTTCACCTATGAGTTTGTGTGTGTGTGTGTGTGTGTGTGTGAGAGTCAGTCAGGTATATATGTCTGTCTGTGGACCGATTTTATCACCGTAATAGCATTGCAACTGTGCACAATGCAGTCACAAAACTTAAAAGGTGTATGGTTTTGATCAAAATTTGGGTCAAGTTCTTAGATGGTTGTGGCCAGGCCGTCGGAAATAGAGCGGTAGGAAGTGGGGAACTTCCCCACTGGTATATATTCTGGACACTAAATGCTAGAGCAGGGGTGCCCCATACGTCGGAACGTCGCGTCAGAACTGGAGACTCAACGGAAGGCGTGTGCGTAACTTGACAGTGCGCGCTACACAGAGCAGATTGACAAGTGTCTCTCAGAGTTTGACAAACGCTTTCGAGACTTTGCTTTACTCGAGTCAGTTGCTACACTTATGTGCTTCACATTTCGGGAAGATATTGAGGTTGATTCACTCGCATCAAAAATTGCAACGCTGTTTCAACTGAACTCGTCTGGAGTGGAGGATGAGATTTTGACAATGCAAGCTGACGTTCAGCTGAAGTCCAGGGCTCATGGACAGTTTTCTCACAGAGGAAAAGTCCCCAAACATGAGGAAATGTGATACCTTCTTGACTGCATTATTCGGCTCTACATATTTATGTGAGTCAGCCTTTTCCCACATGAAGAACATGAAGTCCATACACCGTTCCACCATGACTGATGATCATTTGAAGTCTGCTTGAGGCGGGCTACCAGCAGCTACTGTCCGGACTATGCAACTCTGGCCAATCCCATTCAGTGCAAGTCATCAGAGTAAGGTAACGACCAAAAATGTACAGAATTGTATTGTGCCATAAGGGTTCATGCAGTTATGCAAGGTACGCCAACATATATTGCAAATATAAAGTATACTCAGTATATATTAGTGCTGGGCAACGATTAAAATATTTAATCGCGATTAATCGCATGGATGTTTTGCGATTAATTGCGATTAATCGCATTGTTATGGCAAAGTTCAATAATGAATTATAAAGTAGTGTATTGCGCACTTTTATTTTAAAAGTACTGCTATATGAACAAAAGGGCAATAACATTTGGTTCACTAGATGCAGGTAGCATGTTTCATACTTAATGTGAATATAATTCATACTTTGTTGGCATCTTATTCTGAAAACCGGATGTTCGTTTTGAAGAAACCGGATGTTGTCTCACGTTAATGTTTCCGCTACCTTTCAAAGTCCTTCGCTCGCTCCCGATCTGTGCCGTTTAAATGCGTTTACTGTGAATTTCAGCATATAGGTGCACTAACATGTAAGTGTCTTCTGAGTTGACCACAGAGATCTGAGTGTCTGCTGACTTTACCGCAGCGATGTCCAGTAGTCTCCAGGGAGAGCAGCGGAAGTCGCCTTTTTCTATGGCAACCCTGAAAGGACATCATATCTCTAATACAAAACGATAAACATGAGACAGTCTGACGATAGGATGTTTGCTGGCTTTTATCCCACTGTTCTTGTCATCCTCTTGTTGTTATGTATATGTATTGTCTCTTGTCTTTCAATTTAAAAAAAATAAAATGAAAATTATAATTATAATAAATTAGAAAAATGCGTTAACGCCCGATAAAATAATTGTCGGCGTTAATTAATGAATGCGTTAACGCGAAATTAACGCGTTAACTTGCCCAGCACCAATATATATATATATAAATAGATATTGTAAATAAAAATATATTCATTCAATGTTAAATAATATGAGCTATACTTGTAAGCTTATATTGCGGAGTTGTGAGGTCACTGTAAGTAGGTCAAAAAAAACTTCAAGCAGGGCATTCCGTCGCCTGTTCACACGATAGAAACAGATACAGTGGCCCTGAAAGAAACACTTGCTTAAACCACCAGATTCGGGCAGAAACTGCCATCTTAGAGTCGGAGAAGAGTTCTCTTTATCTATTCACACAGAGACTTCGAAATAGCTTAGAACTGCACCCTTTTTCCAGCACCTTAAGTGTTAACAATATGCAGACACACTGACGTTCCAGAGAAGGCGGTCCCGGAACTGAGCCAGTGTGGGTGAAGTTGCCCAGAGCTCCATCAGGTCATCTGAACGCTAAAAAACAGATCCACCTCCTACTTTGTATTCAACCAATAGGCTTCCATCAGAAGAACCTTTAACACCGCATGCACACTCTGTCTAAGCGCCTTTTAGCTTTTCATTCGCTCCTACAGAGTGAACTTTCTAGGTCCATGCACATTTAACTGCTGGACATAATACTTCTGTTACAAATAAACCTTATTGCTTGAATTGAGCTAAACGCCTCGACCTAAGTCTGTTCACCTGAGTTTTCTCCTCAACATGAGTTTTATTCACAACAATATTCAGCATTTTTAATGTAGGTAGATCATTTTGACTTGGTCATTTTAAAAGTAGCTCGCAAGCCGAAAAAGTGTGGGCACCCCTGTGCTGGAGGATATTTATTTATTAATTTAATTTAATTTCCCAGTCTCAGATATGTCAATGCTTAGCAATAAAATTGATTTTGAAGAGTCAGATTAAAAACTCCTGCTTAGTACATTAACTTCTATAAAAATACTACATATTTTTATTTATTATTTTCAATTTTCGCAGACTTAATTTTTTTAACCAACTTCGGTCCTGACATCACTACCAAATATTGAATAATCTTTCTGGGAAACACATCAATACATCCACTGAATGCAATTCCAAATGGCTTAAGCTTGTTGTAGCCATCAATGAGCCATACATAGTTTGGACACGCCTTCATAGTCTGTTTCTTTCAGTTCAACACCTTCACCATCTAATAACTGTACCAATATTCAAATTGTTTCTCCGTCAGTCACAATTCTACATGACACTGACCAGTTGTTTATATTTTCTGTTCAATGAAGGTTGCCACCTCAGCCACATCAGTTTTATTCTTTCTACGCCAGAGTGGCTTCTTGCCTTTTAAGGCAGTGTTTGCTTAGTAGAATGTTGATTCACATGGGATTGTAATCGAAGTATTTCATCTGTTGTAAAGCCACATTTAAGATAGTACAATGTACTCACAATCCAATCCAGTCAAATATAGGAGAACTCGTACTTTGACTGCTGTGTGAAAGTATCTCAGGATTTTGACTTTTTCATCTCATAATTATGACTTACAATGGGGATATCTTTATTATAAGTGCTCATCTTGTTTATTCCTTTACTGGTGGAAATGGCCTTCCATACACATACAAACTAGTCCCATTGTTTAACGAATCACCGAATCAATTTCTCTTCTTTCTCCCCCTTTCTTCCTCCATTTATATCCCTGACTTTAGCCTTGTTTCTCCATAACTCTTCAAACGTTTATTGTTGTTCTTTCTGTATGTAAATATCCTGCTGATTTTCCAGCCTCCAATGTAGCAAACCTGGATTAATATAAACCAACTAAAGAAAGAATAAAGGCCTCTGAATAGAACTGAATGGACCTTTTTGCAGACTGCCTCTGGAAACAATACAACTAGTAGCGAATATCTTTATGTGAGAAGGAGAGGTAGGTTGTGTTGGTGGGTGAGTTGCAGAGATGTGCCAACAATAGTGTGAAGGATTTGACACACAGGCTGGAAAACAGTGACAACAGAAATGTCAGGTGAAGAACCTAGGACGACGTGTGTCGCTTTGATTCCAGAGCAGAGGCCAGTGCTGCAAGTTCAGTGTCCAGCGTGCCTGTCCGAATCCTCCTCTGTCTCTTCCTAATCTGAAGGAAAACACTTATCCAGAGCGAGATGGACAGAGCTGCAGGGGAAGAAGGGCCTGGCTGACAGAAAATATTGATTTCTTTGTGAAGCTAAGGGAATGGGACATTATGTGGGTTTCCATCCACCATTTTTATGTGCATTTTCAATTTGAGGATAAAAACGCTGAATATTTTAAAACATCTGTTAATATCACAATGAATTCCAGCTTTGCTGAGTCAGAAAACTTGGTATATTGATAAACGTATTTGCTAGACTTAGGCCGACTTAGCAACTGAACCTTGAGTAACATGAAGCATGTGACTTGATTGAATCCTCAACTCCACAAGAAATAGTCACAAAAGATTATTGGATATGTGTGTAGCGATTAGACACTTTAATGTTCCTCAAATTAATACCTAACACAGACAGAAATGACATTTCTCCATCATGTTTTCCATAGTGTTTTCACTGTTTCAGGTTTTACAGTCTTTTAATCACACCCTCTTGGTGCACATCCACCAGTTGAAAGCCAATATTGCAAATCCCGTTGAAATCTGGAAGAGGCTCCACCTCCTGGGAACTACAGCCTTAAAGTGCTGAATGGAGAAGTGAGAGGCTTACAAGTGGATGCCAGACTTATCTAAAGATCATCTGTTAATGACACAAATCCATCAGAAACTAATGGTTTTAAATGCTAACAATTTTGCAATAACATGTCCAGTTTTGTGGCAGTAGAAACGTTCTCTCTTCTCCTTGTTGATGCTAAATCTTCCGCTTTACAAGCAGCATACCATTTATCAAATAGTGTGGTCTCTTAATTTCTGCCAGGAGGCCGCTGGGACCAATTCATAAGCACACAGGATTGTAGCTTTGACAGTTCCATACTGAAGACTATCCTCTCTACAGGGAGTGCGGAAACTGCCTTTTTGAGATTTGCATCGAATTTTAGCCTGCAAAAGCAATGCCCACGTATCAGAAGGCCAATGGAGCGCAGTAGTGATGCACCACTAGTCCAGTTCTGTGCCCGGAAATATTGGCACAAAAGAAATGTGTTTACTTATGTCAAATGAATGGATATGTAAACCAGTGTAAATAGAAGGAGAGCTTGCCGACCTAGAAGATACATCTTCTGTGTGAGCTTCTCTCTGGAACTAAAACTTAAGCTGACGCAGCCTGACAGCCCTGTCCGCCTTAGCTGTGCTTATCGGACATGAGTTTTTTCTCACACGTCTACCTTCAGACGGGCTTCTTTGTGAGATCCTGATAAGCCTGGGGAAAAGGGGGGTTTTAACCCCTCCCTCTGTCCTGAAATGAAAGTCTTGAGTCCACCGGTACAGCTGAAGGAAAATGATTTTTCTCTTGTTTTCCGACAGCATTGTACGGGTTGCTAGCGTCCTACATGGCAGCGTCATGAGGTACTGACAAATCAATAATCCACATTTCCATCAGTTTGCTAATAAGTCGACCCTGAAGCTCTTTTTTGTTGATAGACTTCTGGAAACTCAGAAGTGGTCTGCAATAACTACCAGCTCATCCTTGCAGCAGGTATCAACAAGATTAAACGGAGCCATCGCTCAAGCAAATTTGGCCCTGCACAAAACAATAACTCTGTGTCACAATAACTATTATCCCGGACAAGCCCCAGTTTGTTAAAGGCCTTAGAACAGAGGCAGCCAACACGGTGCCCGCGGGCGCCTGGTCGCCCGCAAGGACCACGCGAGTCGCCTGCAAGGCATGTTCTAAAGATAGCACCAGCTCTGTCTAAAAAAGTTTAGTTGCTGTTCTTTAAAAATGAAAATGCTTTATGTATACATGAACTCTGACCTTGTCTGAAGTCAAAGTTCAATATTGTGCGCATGTCAAATGTCAAACCGCCATCTCACTCTTTGCTGAGACAAGGAAGCGGGCGCAGCTACGATGGGAAGCTACGAAGCTAGATGTGGTTTTTACCCCCCAAACCAAAGAAAACATGGCAGAAAAGTGAAAGAAAACATACTACTTTCACAATGATTGGGAGGAAGAGTTCTTTTTTACGACAGTGAAAGACAAATGTGTGTGTCTCATTTGCGGGGCAACTGTTGCGACGGCAAAGCAGCACAATGTGGAGAGACACTTCAGTACGTGTCACAATAGCTTCCATGCTAACTACCCACCTGGCAGCGCACTACGGAAAGAAAAAGCGCGTGACTTAAAGGCAGCTTTGGGCAAACAACAGTCTTTTTTCACGAGGCCGGTGATAAAATCACAAAAAACAACTGAAGCTTCGTTTAGAGCTGCACATTTTTTGATGAAGAACAAGAAAGCCTTTTCGGACGGGGAGGTCTTGAAAGAAGCAATGATGATAGTTGCAAACACTGTGCTCAAAGATGAGAAGAATGGTCCCGTGGCCATCTCCGCTCTCTGATGTGCAACTGGGGGCGAGTACGATGGTAAGAAGAGTGTCGGCTATATCCGAAAACTTAACAGAGCAACTGGACCGGGATCTGGTTCAGTGCAGGTGGTTTAGCATCCGGTGCGACGAGTCCGTGGACAGCACCAGTACAGCTCAACTAATGATGTTTATCCGAATGGTTTTTGATGATTTCGCCACAAAAGAAGAAGTCCTGACACTTCTGCCCCTGAAGACAACAACGAGGGGAATTGACATCTACAACGCGGTGAAGAGTTTCTTTGTGGAGAAAAAGGTAGAAAAGTTGGTGTCTGTGGCAACAGACGGGGCTCCCGCCATGACGGGCCGGCATGCAGGCTTCATTGCGCAATGCAAAGGTGACCCAGACTTCCCAAAACTTCTCCATTACCACTGCATCATTCACCAGCAGGCGCTGTGTGCAAAAGTGACCGGCTTTGATCATGTTATGACTCCTGTCGTGAAGATCGTAAATGGCATCTGCTCCAAAGCCAAACAACACAGGACATTTAAGGTGCTATTGGAGGAGCTGTCGGCTGAATATGGTGACCTGTTGCTACACACAGAAATCCGATGGCTCAGCAGGGGACAAATTTTGCAGCGTTTTTTGTCACTTTTGGGCAAAGTCAAAGAGTTCATGCAATCCAAAGGGGAAGACGCCTCGCTGCCCGAGGACCCTGAATGGATCCTTGACCTTGCATTTTTAACGGACATCACTGGGAACCTGAACCATCTGAACTGTGAGCTGCAAGGCAAAGGTAAAACTGTTGCTGACATGATAAGCGCTGTAAATGCATTTAAAGCTAAAATGAACATTTTCTCTGTGCATTTGCAGAAAAACAAAGTGCTGCACTTTCCCTCCGTACAGTCAGTGTTGAATGACGATGCTTCAGCATCTGGGGCTTTTGACAAAGCTGTAGAAAAGTCCTCTCAAGTCATAAACAGACTAGGGAAAGAGTTTGAGAACAGGTTTCGTGACTTTGATCAACTTGAGCCTGGCAGTGCCAGCCTTCCCACTAACATTTACAGACAAAGAAAGAGATAATAATGAAAACACCGTGACAACAGTAAACTCAAATATTGTACAAAAATGTGAAAAATATGTTCAGAAATTAAGTTAAAAGATTTTGATTTGTTAAAAATACTACAGATATGGTGATTAGTAATGTAATTGCATTAGTACTAATGTGATAGGATTCATTTAAAAAAGTGTAAGTTGATTTTTTTTATCTTACATAACTGATCATTTGTATAAACATGGGACAGAGTTCATGATTTGTTCGAAAAGTCCTCTGACTTTCAAATGTTGAAACTGATTAACAAATAAATGTTGCATGTTTAAATATATCTATTTCCTACCATCATTGTTGTGGAAATAATTGTTAATAATTATTGTGAGGAATAATTAACATAAACATGTTATCAGACAGTCTCTTCACATATTATTAAAAGGTGATCTGTGCAATTTAGTTGTTCAGGAAGTTTGTATCAAACAAGTAACCCTTCGTACTCAGTACCCTTGAAGTAGCCCTCGGTTTCAAAAAGGTTGGTGACCCCTGCCTTAGAAAATACACAATAAAATAACAATATATATACAATCACGGATAAATCAGCGGAGCTGTCACTATATTAAGAGAACGGCAGTGACTGGTATGTAAATGGTATGAGGGAGTGTGATCACTTCTCAGTAATGACTTATTGGCTTGTCCAAAGAGAATGAATGGATTTCTGACATGTTTACAATAATTCAGCATTTGTAGGCTGGTAATCTAGAAAGATTGGGAAGGCAACTGTTTTCTTCAAGAAAATCTTCTCAGGTCAGCAATATGACATGCGTATTTCTTCGTGTCATTACAAACAAAAACAATTGCACTTACTTAAATGTGCAGATATTTAACTGTCAAAACCCTAAAACTAAATAAAGATATAGGCCAAACAAATACTTGCCTGAATAACTAAACCTTGCCCGATCCCAAGACCACAAATGGAGTGCCTCATTGCTAATTTATGTACATAAAGAGGAAACACAGAGGTTCCAACCCAACCCAATGAATATCACAGTGACTAGATGTTCAACAATCACAGCCGCGCTGTCATTTTCAGGAGTAATTTCAAAACTTGTGCTTTATCAGTCCAGTCATGAGATTGGTTGGGCTGACCTGAGAGAATGTCAAGGCGGGGTAGAAGGGCAAGTCTTAATTGGAGCCTGCATAGAAACGCCCGTCCAATCTGGACAGAGAAACCCCCAGTGCCGACCAATCCCAGGGGTTGAGGCTGCAGCTTCTGTAAAAATGAGAGAACAGTTCAGCCCTGGCTAACTGCAGAGGCCGCAGCAACCTTGTTTCTCCATAACTCTCCAAATGTTTATTGTTGTTCTGTCTGTATGTAAATATCGTCTGTTCCAGCCTCCTCCAGGAGAAAACCTGGATCAATAAAAGTAGAATAAAGGAAGAATAAAAGTCTGTGAATGGAACTTAATGGTCCTTTTCTGCAGATGACACCTTGTATGGCAGCCTCTGCCATCCGTGTATTAATGTGTGTATGAATGGGTGACTGTTGGCATATAGTTGAAAGCGCATTGAGTTCCTTATGTTCAACAGCAGCAGCAAAGCAATGGCTTACTCTTAAAAAATAAAATAAAAGCACTGGGCTGAAATGAATGAAATGAAATTAATTATGTGCAGAATGTAGAAGGCTGTTAATCCAACAAGGTGTGAGTGGAGTGCCCACATTGGGGAACCAGTCATGGGTAAGCGGACCATAGTGAGCGCCTCACTATGGTCAATACATCAACAGTTAGTCAATGTGTGTATAGGGTAGAAGTAATAATTGAAGAGGACTAAATGAGCTGACCTGCAAGGGCGGTCATGGGGAAAGGAGTCAAAGGACCTAAACTATCAGATGTTTATAAACCAGGACATCAAGCCTTAGAGCGGTGTGGCCCAAACACAGATTTTTTGTAGTTCATACGTTTTTAAATTATGGTTCAACTTTTAAATTATGTTTCAATCAATAAATTAACTGATGGGATGCAAATCCCACAAAACTTACACCAAACTTTACCAAAACCTAATGTGCAAATCTAATGTACAGAGTACTAAAGCTGAGATGGTGTAAAATCAGCAGTTGAAGCTTTCTGCTAAATTGTGTGATAATGTAGTTTGGAGTATTTCTGTAGGCCAAGAATTCAGGTCACTTGGTTAAGGTCGACCTCTAAGTCCAGATTCTTCACCATGGAAACAGCAGTTCAACAACACAATCTCAATTTAAGATCAGCTCACCAGTTTGTTTTCAATCTTAAGACAGTATCACATGTTCTTAATCAGAAGTGGATTCAACTGCAATAGCTGAGAACTGGAAACATGGTGACATCAGTCAAATAAAGTAGATATGTATATTTGTGGTCATTTTAAGAGTGTGCAGAAGACAATTTGACTTGTCATATTAGGTGTTGCTATGGACAATGGTTGCGTTCTATTCAGGTGTCTCATAAATCATGACAGTGTGACAGTGAGGAACAGCAAGAACAATGCCAGGCGCCTGAAATGGAAGCAGCCATGTTCTTAATCAGAAGTGGAGTTTTCACAGTTGTCCCAGAACTGTAGATGTTTAACCATTCCAAACTCAACGCCTTCAGCCAAAGTGCTATTCGAAAAAAATATCTGTAAGGATTGCCAAAACCAATCGCCCGATTCCGTGAAACTGATGTAAGTGATTATCCGTGGACTCCGGAGGATGATCTGGGAAGCAAATGCTGCTGCCACTATGGATGGTGTGATCATGTGCAAGAATCTTGTTGCAGGTCATTGATTCATTTTTATCCCAATGGTATTGGGACATAATTTTATTATGACGGAATTAAAATACAACCAAACTCTACAGAGCCAATGAAAATGTTTAGTCTGGATTGGAGGGTCCCGGGACGAAGGATGTCGCATGTGTACGGAGCCCTCTGATGCAAATTTGTGATTTTGGGCAACACTAAATTGAATTGAATTGAAATATTTATACTTGTGCTTTGTACAATTTGTGGCTTTTGAGCTATCGTGGAAAATAGAGAGGAGACTGCCAGACAAAATTCACAGACATCGTAATTACATAGTCAAATTCAGTCAAGTCAATTTTATGTATCTGCAAATCATGAATTTTTGTCACGGGGTGTGGTGGAGGACTCAAACACAGACCAGACCAGAAGTAGAGTGAAGCATGTATTTAATGATTACTTAAATCAAAACAGGACACTTACAAGAACACACAGGGAATCCACGGACGAGACAAGAGAAGAGAAGAGGGGGGAAATCCAGCAGGACGAGGCAGGGCAGGCAGACGTGGGAAACCAGGAACAGGACGAGCCAAACGGGCGGGTAGACATGGAAATGATCTGGCAGTGAGTGACTGAGAGGCAGGAGTTTATATAGTGGCTTGAACAGGCGAGGGGAGTTGTGCTGATGAGGAGGGAGTGCTTGATTAGTGATCAGAGGCAGGTGAAGGGAGTTAGGCATGGTGCTGAGGGAGTGGCTGATAGAGTGAGGAGGGAGGAGCTACACACAGAACACAGAAGGCAAAGCCTGATCGTGATAGTTTTCTCAGGACACTTCATGTAGAGCAATTCTAGCCCTGGTGTACTCTATGCTCTGGGTGGGCACCATCTGCCTCCAAAGGTTGGGCTATGAGACAAAGTGAGTGAGAGGAAAGGAGCGATACACAGCAGCAACAATGATAACACAACAGCTGTAATAATGATAGAAATGGGATTATTAATAATAATAATAACAACAATGATAATAGTGGGGGTTTTATATTATAGAATGATACTCAGTGCCACGTGGATGCCAACAGGTTTTTCCTCTTCTCCAAAGGGTAACATTTGGCTTGGGATGTTATTTATGTTGTACTTCAAAAAAGTCATTTTAGATATATTGAGACTGTACCAAATCTGAGATTTACAGCCTGGTGAGACTGACGTTTTTTGGAAAAGAAAAGAAAGGTGAAATTAAACTGCATGTGCTGTCACCGTTTTCCAAGTTCTCAGCATGAACTTGATGAGTGCAGTGTTATTATTACTGATAGAAATGATCCATGAAAATAGAGTCGCTGAAATATCTTTTAGCCAGATTTTGAGTATCAATAAAGATTGATCTTTTGATCCAAAAGTATAACAATACTACTTTACAATTCTGGTAATGTGTGTCTTTTTAGCCCTTATCAGCTTGTAGTGTAGCATTTGAAGCGAATATGTTATTAAATATATGCATATTCTTCACCTTTCTCTATGTTTTATGTTTTCGGAGTTTGTAGCTAATCTTATTGTTGGCAGTTTGGCAGTTATTGTTAAGTTTGTTTTACAATATTCCTGTAACAACGCAAAGTATGTGTCATAAGAAGTCAAATGTATTCGAATGGATTGTACTCCTTTTGATATTTCTGTAACGGGTTTTCTATGATTTAATATGATATTCTTGCTCTAGCCTACTTTTAAAATGTTTAAATGGTATCATACTCTTCGGTAGCTTGAATGTCCTGCTGTTGTACGGAGGCAAAAAGCAGTTTGTGCATTATGTGATGCAGCTTTCTGCGGGAGCTCTGACCCATATTTCAAACGGATAGGCGCTTGTTTCCGCAGCCTTCAAAACGCATTTATCTTCAGCGCAGTCGGCAGGGCTGAATGAATTCGGCCTGTTAGAGCGCTGCCAGAGAAGATACAGAAAAGCATTACACTCTATTCGTCTTTATGCTGCTTCACGTGAGCGACAGTCCATTTTACATTTTTGCCCCGTCTAAGAAATGTTCCTTAGTCGCATTGACGGATTCAGTTTGGGGTATTTTCATCCATTAATATGATAATATAATAAGTTGTCAATTCTGAGGAAACACAATCTAAAGATAAAATGGCCCGTCCTCTGAAGCATAGGCCTACTATGCAGGCAGTGAGCAGAAAATATAAACCAGCAGTGAGCAATGTAGTGTAACCCGATGCAATAACTCTGCAATATATTCAGTGAAGAATTCCATTCCATTATGCTCTGTTTCCTATTTTACGCTCATGTAATATCGGAAAGGAGAAGACTATTTTTATTTGTATTATTATTATTATTATTATTATTTTAGTTGTTTGACCGTGTAAAGAGCCTCAGTGGAATCGGATTTGGAACTGACCTGCGGGCCTGGGACCACACACTCAGAGCCCGCAGCTCAGAATCTGGACCTAAACATGATGTGCTTTTCGTCTGTTGAAGACAACAAGCAATTGTTTGCTCAATGTATAATTCAAAAGGTGAATGTGACTGAGAAGTTATTATATTTGATGACAGTGTGACAGCACGTACAAATTGTCACCCTCCATAAAAGTCACTTTACAGATTAAAATAAATATAATAGCCCAGTACAATAATACTAATAATAATTTACATTATTGTTGCTGTTATTATTGTTACTGTTATTATTATTATTATTATTGTTGTTGTTGTAAAAATAATAATAATTTATAAACGGTACAAAGAGAAATCCTTCGGATTTAAACAAAGCGCGTGATAATTTCGGTCAGTTGTTGTCAAATTAAATGAATATTTATCAATAATCATAAAGGCCCATTTAGGCCTTCTCCAGTCTGCTCTGACGGGTGCTCTCCCGTCAATACACCGCAGAGAATCGTTACAGGCTGACAGTGATAAATGAACCAAAGCTCCACTGCCTTTATTTATTTATGTATTCTTCTATGTCCTGTGACGCACATGTGGAGAAGGTAGCATACAAAATACCCTGGAAAAGTACAAATTAAAATTGTCAGTGATTCATTGACAATGAAGGGATTTACACACTTTAAAGAAACAACCTTTCGTTTTGTTTTCATTACTACATATTTGTCTCTCCGTGACACAGTCACACACAGCATGCATCGAACCATTCCAGCAGTAGACCAAATAGAAACAACGAGATTTAGTCAAAGCTGCAGCCTCCGACTTCGCTCTGATTTTCTTGAATTTAGTATCCAGGCCATCCATCATTCCTGTCACCATCAATCGAATAACGCAAGACAACTGCAATCCCGTCTCATATCGAACCAGATCTGGCTACGTGACCTGTGCACCAACTAATGTCGTTGCTTAAACCATTTTCTCCAACGCCTACACTGACCTTTCTCTTCGGGGTTTAAAGTGAGCCGCAGGAAAATAACAGAACGGAAACGATCAGAATCGGGCCGCTCATCTGCTCTTCACATTAAAAACACTTTGCCGAATCCTTGTTTTGTCTTCGTCAATTTACTCTTTATTTTGGTTTTAGTGCAGACTTCTTCTGTGTTTTGCTGCTAAAAACTATTCAAAACATTGTCAAAAACGGAACTCAATCGCCATTAAGTCATGTCTTGTCAGTTCCAATTTATAAGAACACAAGTAGGCTAAAATAAAACAGAAGAAAGAGACGCAGTGCATGAAGACAAACATTCAGATATTTAGTTTTCCTTTAAACATCTTGGTTTGAGTTAAAAAACATGTCAGTGGTAAATGCTCTCTCTAACATCTCGTGATTACAAGCGCAAACATGGAACAGTCAAATGAAAAGCACCCACAATACAGCACAACTATTCAAACTCTCACCGAGTCCTCCTCATTTTTAAAAAAGATATTCACAGTGTGTCTTGTTCGGTGTGTGTGTTTTCTTTGTACAATATTTTCCAGAGGAGATGGGCATAGGGCATGGGGGGGGGGGCTTTACTTGGAGAATAAGAAAAGAAGAAAGACAGTCGTCTCCCCCTTGGTCCGTCGTTTTAGAAAAATAAATAAATAATTTAAAAAGAAATGGAGAGGAGTCAAACTGCTTTTTTTCATCATCAAGTGTCGTGCAATAGGCCGAGGCTGTACGGGTGCTTGCAGCCTACAGCCCCGGGTCTCTGCTCCGTGTCAAAGTTTGTCGGCGGGCTCTGGCGCAGAGCTCAGGCGTTTCCATGGTGATAATCTACACGCGTGCACCGTGCAAGCTCAGGCAAGGTGAGGTGGGGGTGTTCAAGTGTGTGAACGGTCAGGTGGGTTTGACGTGGTGGCTGCAGAGGCAGCTCCAGTGGCTACTGAGCTCCACAGCAAGATGAAGAAGATCCCTGAGCCAACCATGCAGGCCTGGAGACACAGGGACAGAGGACAGGGCACAAAGGTTAGGATATGAAAGTCCAGGTCTGGTTCAAGACTTAACTGGCAGCCCCAAGACCCCAAAATAGAGACATCAAAGTTAAGAGCGATTAAGTGAATCTTGCCTTTTTTTGCATCCATTTTTGATTGTGTGTATAACACATATTCCAAGGTTTTGCCGAGGCATTTATTGAAAACTGACGCTCTTTAGTTGTCTTATTTTGTACAACACCTAAAAAATGGGGCTCACTTTATCTGACACCATCTACTATATGAATAGTTTTGAATCTTCCAACATCAATAAACACAGCATGTATAGCAGGTCCAGGAAAACGATGCATCTTTGTCCTAAGATGTGACAGATGATTCAGGGTCATATTTTTGTTTAATACGCATGTCATTTTTAATTGTCACATATAAATAGAGCTATAGATATAAATAGAGGCATGAATTGTGAACCTATCCCGAACATTAGAAACAATAACCTCTGTAAAGCAGGGAATCAAAACGCCAATAGGAAGACCCACTCAACCCCCTCAACCCCCTCAACCCACTCAACCCACTCAACCCCCTCAACCCACTCAACCCACTCAACCCACTCAACCCCCTCAGCCACAGCTGGACCCTTCGGACATCCGTCATGCTGCAGGACCATACCATTCTGACTTTATACTCTCAGGAGTCCAACTTTACTCACAGAATTCTGACTTTTCTTAAAATGTTTGTTTGAGTGGAATGAACCATTTCCTTCAATTTATGATCACTGGGTAGAAAAAGTTGTGTATAATCTATACAATTCTGAAATTCTATGTTATGTGAAAACACTTTTTAACTTTATTGGAAAATATGGAAGCGGATAAGCTGAACCCATAATGTATCTGTTTTCACTCCTGTGTGACTTATTTATTCATGACTTCAAATGGAATCATTTGTCTGGTTAAAGGCGAGGTGGGGATATCAAAAAGAGAACCCTCACACTTCACTTACAAGCTTTTACTGAAGCTTTAAACCTCTTCTTACAATCTTTGTGGATGGACTTTGTTCAGCTGGAGATACTTAAGTTCAATTGTCATCATCTGACTTACTGAAAGTACGGAGCTTAGAGGATGTTGCGATGCAATACTTCCTGCATCCGCTGATGAAGACCATGGGATGCATTTGAAAGCTCCAGAGAAACTGAGGACCTCGACTGAAGATTATGTCAAACTACTTTTTCAGTTCTTCATTTTCTTAACAATTCTGACTTTAATCTTTGTTTCATCACTTCTCATTTTCTTTTAGATTTATCTCATTCAGAATCATTCAGGTCTCATTCCTCTTCCGTCATGTTGCTTTTGAAATGAACTCTTTCAGATATTCTCTCAAAAACATGTAAACTCCAGATGTGCAGTATGAAATGAAGCATATTGCGGACTCAGCTGTATTGCGCAGCAGAGAGGAGAGTAAAATAGTGCAGATTCACTCATGTATTCCATAATGGTTAAATGTTATGGCTCGGGCTTTATCGTGCACAGAAAACCCTCATATTACTCCAAACATGGCTCTCTTCCTTCCTGCAGTCCTGGGGAGATTTACTGCTGCAGTCAGCATATGCTCTCGCCACAGATCAAATTAGGGGAAGCAAAAACATCCGGCTCTACTGAGCTATTACTGTAACTAGTCAATGATCCATCAATGAAAATAATTAGATTAAATACTCTCTAAAAGTATATAGGCATCATTTACTCAGAACCTGATGTCACTATGCAGATAGATGTATATATTCATTTATTTTTTACATGAAGCGTCACAATCTGTTCTTTGAACTTCATTAGCAAAGCTGGGGAAATTATCAGACAGGGAAGAGGGGGCTTGGTGAAAATTGGCCCCAGTGAAAAAAAAATTAAGCATGTACAGCTCCTATTTACATATAAAGAGCTCTATTAATCAAGGTAAGTGTCATTACAGCGTGGCTCATTGAGCAGTGGAGAGTGGGTGTTAAATAAAATGTTCTGTGCTTGAGTGCCTCCGGCATGCCATACGTCTTGATTTGAGAACTGTCAGCAGTGGTGGGGAGCTGATAGAGGCTGGAGGAGGGGGAATAGTACCCTGATTCTTAATCAGATTGCCAGGGGAGAGGAGATGGAGGAAAAGAAAAATGGAGGAATGGAGGAATCTAAATACTATATTCCAACTTGCCAAAAGATCAATATCAGGACCAAATTCTGGTGGGAAGATAATGAATTAAATACAATCCTACAACTGGTTGCTTTGGCCCTGTGTTGTACTCACCAGGTCACCTGATGAGATCCGGGAACAGGGTGACATTGGTACGAACAATATTCATAAAATTGCCAGAATCGGCTCCCCTTATTCGCGGTTAGACAATCATACAAGCAAATCATTCTAAGATGACTAATGCTAACAGAAACGAAGTTGCAATAAACTGGAATTATCCTGAAAGAATGAAATCCCAAAAAGCAGTATGCTCACAGGCCGTCTTGCCTTAAAATCAAACCGTGACAAGAAAAGCAAATATTGATATTGTGAAAAGACAACTGTGAATATATTTCTTGAGCAGCATGGTGTTAATCCTATCCTGGGCACAGTGGGCAGTACCTGCTCTTCCTTTCTGATCTCCATCACCTTGTCTCTTTTTCTCTCCTCCTCTTGTCCCGGATCTCCTCCTTTCCCAAAGCTGCACATTGAACATTGACAGTCTTTCCTCTGTTGTCTGTCTCAGTAAAAGTAAACATATGTAGGGCTGAAAGTGAACTAACTGGTGGGCATCGCTATTTAATGTAGCGTGACCACACAGGGAGCTATCAGGTGTCTGTCTGGGGATAAATGGCATTGAAATACTAATAATATTATTATTAGATATTATCTGAATCACGCATAATGAAAGAATGGTAAATAGACTGTACTTGTATGGCACTTTGTCTTCCGACCACTCAAAGTGCTTTAACACAACATGTCATCATTCACCCATTCATGCTCTGATGGCAGGTGCTACCATGCAAGGTGCCACCTGCCCATCTAACGAATATTCACACACATTCGCACACCGCAGGCACAGCGGGTTAAGGGTCTTACCCAAGGACACATCGACATGGACTAGTGGAGCCGGGGATCGGACCGCCGATCCTCTGATTGAAGGACGATCACTCCTACAATCATAACTCCACTGAGCCACAGTCGCCCCAAAGAACCACCGTGTTGAGTGAAGATGCTATAGTAACAACAAGATCATCCACTTCTGTGAATATATTTCTTGCATCAACATGAATGGGCTTGTAAATGGACTTGTTCAGCGCTTTTCTAGTCTCTTGACCACTCAAAGCACATTTACACTGATTCATACACGAGCCACAGTCACACATGAAAGTCACTCCAGCAAAGATCCAGGTGGCAAAGTCATTTTTGCAGTCAGGATTCGATTGTTAAGGGAGGTGCTGAATAGAGTAGAAATATGAATGAAAGCAGTGGAGGAGAATTGAGTGAATAAAGACAAAGACGGGACTACTTACTTCACCCTGTTTTTCAGGCTTGCCTCAGTGGAGTGAATTTACATGTAGTGCCACTGCCCATCCATGCCCATGTTCATACCCATTCCACCCATCGGCCCTGCAGTGAGAAGATTCAAGATTACAGACCACGCAGAACATGGTAAACAACTTCTGTCCAGTAAAAGTGTATGTACTAGCTTCAGCTTTGACGGTAACACAAAGCATAAAAATGCCTTAGTCACAAAGAGAATCATCTTCTTTAAATTGTATGTATCAAAGCTTTTGTGTTATTTTATCTTACTTCTGTTTCCAGTAACAGAGACAAGGATACCACAAACCTGGAAGCAGGAGCAAACTGCCACCGTAGCTCCATCAATTTATAATTTATACTATTTTACACTCATACTATTCTAACACTGTTATATCTAAATGTTACCCAAAAGCCAACATCAACTTAGCTGTGTATCCAATTAAATAGGCCCTATCTTCTGGGTTCGCCTGCAGCATCAACCCACGCATCATCCTAATAGCTAATAACTAGCAAGAGATATAATTTTCCCAGTGGTGGGCTGTCAGGGCCAGCAAGGCCTTCTCTGCTGGCCTAAACAGAATCACAAAGTTATAGCTATTTTATAATTTAATATTTTTTCTTAAATACACTACATGTATTATAATTTATAAAAATATTTTTCCCATTATCTTATTTTCTCATTGCACAGCTACTGTCTTTCTCAGTTGCTCTGC
Organism: Melanostigma gelatinosum; assembly: GCF_949748355.1. Taxonomy (NCBI): domain Eukaryota; kingdom Metazoa; phylum Chordata; class Actinopteri; order Perciformes; family Zoarcidae; genus Melanostigma; species Melanostigma gelatinosum. Next base: position 572,058 of record NC_136652.1, read on the forward strand.
TTCCAGTGCAGCTTGTTTTAAGTAGAGCTTTTATCCAATCAGATCTCACCTCTGTGTCTCTAGGTAAGAACAGAGGCCCGAGGCCTGCAGACTCACAAGTGCATCCATGTGCAGTTTAAGTGAATGGGGATGATATTGTTGATTGTCATAGTGTCAGAGCCTGCTAGGTGGCAGCTCAGTTTTAAGGTGCAGCTCTGCAGTGAGGTGCAGCGTGTGCTGTGATTGGTTAGAGGGCGAGCACGTGACTATTGTGAAACGAAACATAAAGTATCTATCAGAGGCTTAGTCGGTAGTAAGAGTTCAAATTGAAAGATATGGAATAAATGATGACATTTTTAGCATTTTGCTTGGTGTAGATTATTGTTTTTTTTACCTAGCTTTGTTTTTTTAACACGCAACGGTTGAAGGAGGAGAAAAGGATTTGTGAGTTGGGATTTAATTAACCGTGGGATTAAACTCTTTGTCAACAAAGAAAGGAGGATGGTGTTTGTCTTAAAGTGAACAGCATTTGGTAAGAACCTTCTGGACCCTACCCTATTTTTAGGCCTCTGCTTGAAAATTGCATACCCATACTAAGGTCAACCAAATAGAAATTTTGGAACCAGCTGTTCCATTGTAATTGTATATACTATATAACTATATATTTCACTTGTTTTATCGCAAATAGTGTTGAATCTATCCAAATACAGCAGTTTGGTATCATTTTGAGAGCCTGAATTCTCTCTGAGCCTGTTTCTGTCTGTCATCCATGGGATTTTCTCTGTCTGAATTTCAGTTTCCCTGTGTGTGTGTGTGGGGCTATCTCAGCCGATGATTGGTCAATTTCAGTCAATGAACCCTCCTTCGACGGGTCAGAGTCCATACAATTGAGTGGGGTTAACGTGGGATTGATTGACAGAATCGTTAGCCAGTTAGAATCAAAACCACGCTGTCCCTCGCAGAACGTAAAATTCCATTTGCCGAAAGTCAAAGTCAAATCCCTTTTTAGCAGTGAAGCGGTTTGTGGTTCTGGTGGTTGTTTGCTCACAGCTCTGTAATGGTTTCAGGGAGAGAAATTCTGAAGATATCTTTAGAATCTGTGTGTTATTGGTGTGCTTTCTGCTATTTCGGTTTTCCGTGTTAGCCTTTAGCTTCTTCTTCTTAGCGCCTACCTGAGTGCGTGGTCGGCTCAGCAGTGGCGAAAAAAGAGTGATATTATGGTAATAGATGCTTATATTAGTCGTGTAGAATTGTGTTTGGAGTGTGTGAAATGGCTTGCAGGATATTGTTACCCAGAATCTCTTCTTTAACTGGGTATATAACATGTGTGTAACATCATTATATTCGTTCCTGAGAAGTGCATTGTACGACATGCTGTACGCTAAACTTTCTCCGTAGCCCCCCTCTGGGGGTCTCTTGGGTGAGGAGACTGCGTTTTTTTTTTTACATCTAATATCTGAATGGCCCTTGAGTGTGTAGCAGAACCACTGCAGGTCTGCTGGATTGATTTGCCATGCTTTGTTGTCATATGAACAGTGGTGGCTGGTCAATAGAGGGCAATGGGGCCTGGCCCCACCTTGAGGCACACAAAAAAAAAAATGAAAAAAAAAAATGATAATAATCATAAATTTCTACAAATTGTCAATATTTGTGTTTTTGAACGATGGAATGTACCCAGTAATATGTGTAAAATATGATATCTGCGCAAAATATATGCTTTTCCTGCTCGTCCTCTCTGCCTGTGTGCTCTCTGCTCATGCTCTCCGCCTGTGTGCACGACACGTCTCTAGGGGGGCAAAATCGTTTTGGCCCAAAAGAGACGGGTCTATGAAGCAGTTTAGCCAATTGCTGATTAAAGATATAAATGAGTGACATACAATTTAGCCAATCAGCGCCCTCAAATAGATTCAGTGTGGGGCTAAAAATATTTTGCCCCCCTAGCTGCGCATTCTAGTCAGAAGAAGTCTCTACAGGCGAGCGCGAGTTCTCGCCTCTCGTTTGAGAGGAGAACTTTGGCGGAGATCCTGCAGCCAAAGAGCTGATCCCAGATCAGCCTGACCTCACAATCAGACAGCAGACTAGCGGGAAAGGGAAGCAGTACATGCGAAGCTTCTCTACCAGCTGAACACCAGACAGGTTTGGCTGGCAAGATGACGTCATGCTAATAACTTAGTTCGCTTTTTAAAACAACGGGGACGGATCCAGCATGGACAGTTACGGGAGTGAGGGATGAGGAGGTAAGGAAACATGAGAACACCAGGACACACATGGAGAACTCTGTCAAGCTACATATTTGTAGGGACATCAGATCCAGAGTGGATCCGTGTAGAATATCAGCGTACACAAGACCTGGCGCGGTAACTCTGCTGCTGTGAATTTATTTTTCGGGCTAGAACAAAACGGTTTGTATCTATGGAAAGGTTATAAAATGTAGATTAATAATATCAAAACATCTGTATTCATTGCGCGCATACATTGTGACGAACTAGCCCGTGAAGGCGAGTAACGGGGGTTCCACCGCCGCCTCGCTGCACGGCACGGAGTTTCCGGCAATGACGCGACTTGCACAAAACCATTTACGGTTGTTACCGAACCTTATTTGGAACAGCCGAGAGTAGTCACGATTGAAGCAGACGATCGCAGCTCCATGCAGGTGGGTCAACGAGATTTCTAAGTACACGAGAAGTTTGTTGACTTTCAGTTTTGAGCTTTCAGTTAGCAAAAGCTATCATCACTTTCAGAAAATCGATTTCACTGTATCTTGTAGCAAAACGTACATAGAATCTGTTGGTAAGTAACAGAAATCCCTATAAATTGATTAATCGGCTGTAAATGAATGTTTTTCTGACCCACCCTTCCCGCCGCAAACGCCGGCTGCCTTGGGCGATGCCAACCCCTTTCTGTGACGTCACGCGCTCAGTGTGAGACATGGCGGAGTGGATTTGGAAGGCGACGTTTAATATTTTAATCAGACCTGCACTAGGCTGCAGTGCAACTGGTATTTGAAATTGATGCCTCTGTGACAAGTTGGTGTTAATTATCGTTCCTAGATACTAAGAATGAACTTAGTTTGAGTAGATAAATATTTAAAAATGGTGATGGAGCCATATATCTTCTTCTTCTTATTCACATCAATTTAGATCTATGATTTTAGTCATTCCTTCAACATTAAAAAAAAGTATCAGGTTTTAAATTTAATGCAGCACTATTATTATTATTATTATTATTATTTTTATTATCCTCGCTCCTCTTCTCCCTCCCCCTCCCATAATTCCTCTTCAGACAATTCTTTTCTGTTTTTAGCAAAGCATTCTACACTGTCAATGACCACTGTCATGCTTCCTTGGATCTGCGCCAGGACTGCATAAAATTTTAATGTTGGATGATAGCAGCAAAAATATAGAATCGACCAGATAAATAAGTTTAGGCTAATTTCCAGTAATATAGTAGTTCAATCCTTTCTTGAGCACAATTTTTTTTTCTTTTCAGTCGATGGAGAATCAGACTAGTATCAGTGGCAATGCCACTCCCACACTTGGTGATGTCATCAAAGCTCTCGGTGATGCCAACACAACCAAAGGATGGTCAGGCACCGTGGAAGCAGTTGCTTCTCACGCATCCACCAGAGACACAGTGGCAGCATACTTACAAGGTGATGGGGACAGGCTTGTACTCTATCATAGTCTGATGGCAGTGAAAGGCAGGAACCAGAGGATAAAGGCCAGGTACCGGGGTCAACAACAAGCAGCTGAGCTTCAGAAATTCTGGTCAAAAGAATACAAAGTGGTAGCCAAAAAGGGACCACAACAGCCACTGACCCCTAGGAAAGAAAAACTGAGGGGAGAGCTTGCAACTGCAAAATCTGAGGCGAAAAAGGCAAAACGAGATCTCCGTTTTAAGGATAAGCTGGTGGAAAGCATGCACGCCAAACTGGACACTTTCACCAATACTGTAGAGCATGCCATCCAACATGGTACCAATAGTCCTACTGACGTACATGCATCCCTGGAGAAAGAATACCAACTGGTATCAGACGAGCTGCGACAAGCAACAGAAAGGCTATGTGCTGCAACAGCTAAATTAGCCACATACACACCTCGAAATGTAAACAAGAGGACAAAAAGAAAAGATGAGAAGCTAAAATGTCAAGAGGAGGAAATAAATAATCTGAAGAAAAAGGCCAGTGAGCAACATGAACTGCTGCAAGCCACAGCTGAGAGACTGAAGTCCACTATGATGGAGAAAACAGCTCTACAAAAGAAAGTTTCCTACCTGAAAACGAAGATACGGGATACTGAGACGGTGGCAGAGGCAATACAATCCAATGAAGTACAAATAAAGGAGTTGAAGAAGACCATAGATGATCTTGAAAAGCAGAATGAGTTCCTGCAGGCAATGGATACCATCACAGATGATCCTACAATACGCACCTTTTGTCATGGCAAATTCACCAACGAGATCCGGGAAGTAGTGTTGGAACTCCTCAACATGAATGTTTCAGCGCAAAATGTGTCAAAAGTGATACACTGTGTTCTACATAAACTGACAAGTTTCCAACCTGAAAAGCTTCCCAGTTATGCAACATGTCTGATGATAGGCATAGAGGGCCGACTCATCGCATTAATGCAGGCAGCAAAGGCTGTTTCTGCCACTGAAGGTGGGGGAAGCGTCCTGGCCAATGATGGTACCGGTCGTCAGAAGAGACAGTACAACGTCACACAGGTTGGCACCAATGAGGGCATGCTCACATTGGGTTTGCGCGAGATGGTTGGAGAGGATGCTGCGGCAGTGCTTGGCTGCAGCAAATATGTACTGGAGGAGGGCGCCAGTATGCTGGCCAAACTGCAGAATACCAACAAGGAAGAAGAGCTTCTCAAACTAGTAACCGCCGTTGACAACACCATGAGTGATCGTGGAGCAGTGATGGTGGCCTTCAACCGGGATTATGAGGCATGGCGGACCTCTGTCTTATCAGCATCTGCCGGATTCCACGATATACCACTTGTGGAACAGGAGTCGCTTCTCAAAGTGGAAAACTTCTACTGTTTCATGCATGTTCATATAAATCAGGCAACGTATGCAGAAGAGAGTCTCAAGCACCTTGATCAGGCAGCACTTGAAATCAACAAGGAAAGTCATCCTGGGAACTATAGGGCAACATTGACCAGTTCCACCTCTTCTGCAATCCATGCGGCAGCGAAGTCATTTGAGCGGCATGGTGATGAGCAGGCAGGCCAAACTGCTGACTTTGGAGCACACCTGGCAACCCAAGGACAGAAGATCATGTTCAAGCGGAACATAGGTAACCGCGCTCAGATCCTCTTTGAGAATGGAGCCGCCTACATCTACCACATGGCAGAGATGAAGACATTTTTGATGATGAGGAAGGGACATGCCGCTTTGAATAACCTGCTGCAAGCAGTTGTGTGTCATCTGGACAACAAGGTGGCAACTGCAGGGGCTCATGCCCTGGGAATCCTGTATTATTCTGTGTCAAAGCCTATATGGCTTGTCCAGGAAAAGGCAGAGCACATCTTTGACCTGAATCCACGTGCTGAGGAGATGGAGGAAAAGTTTCAAGCATGGGGAAAGGATGCATCACCACTACTCCATGGACGGGCCAGGCTGTTTGAGGACATCCCTGAGACAGCCATAACAGATGAGATGTCTCAAGCTGTATATCTGATGCCCGATGCAGAGACAGAGGAGTTGGTCACCACAGCACTGGAGCTAATCTGCCAGAACTGGCAGATTCTCGTACAGAGGATGCTGCATGACAGACTGGTGGTGGGGGGGAAGTACAGCATGCCCTCAGAGAAGCTACGTGAGAAAACAAGAAACGTACCTACGACCAACAAGGGCTGTGAGAGGGCTTTTGCCATCCAGGACAGCATCATGCACCACAAGCCTAACTCTAAGCTGCTCCACCAAGAGAGCCTGGTCATGATGAAGCAGAACAGGACTGCCGAATACCTGAGAGCCACCACACAAACAGACCGTGATCAGATGTGGGAACTGGCCATCAAGGAGGCTCCTAAATGCATTGACGAGAGCAAGGCAGAACAGAGAAGACTGGCAGACAAGAGGCAGGAGAAGGTCCGGCAGATGGGATTGCAGGCTGACTTGAAAGATCTGAAGCTACGAACCGAAAAGTCGGAACTTCTGTCTACAGTGACATCATGGGGTGGAGAGTGGAAGGTGGTAGATGACGTGGATGAAGAGGTGGCCAACATCACAGGTAGCACTAACAAGAAGGCTGCAGTTGTGGCCCAGCTGAAACTCCAGAAGAAGATCTTGTGCTCCAAGGTACCGAAGGAGCAACAGTACCTATTCCAACAGACTCACCGTCGAGAGGGAAAGACACACACCTTCAGCCTTGATGAATTAGTCGCCAACCTCAAGGACGTAATCAAGCTGAACCCACACTCAACCGAGATTTACAAGGATGACGAGGATATATTGATCACTCCATATATGGTGATCCCGTCTGATAAGCGGAGGGAGCTCTTCTCTCAACAAAAGCAGGCCCTGCAACAGAAACTTGAGGTAGAAATGGCTAAGGCGAGCGGGTCAGCTTCAGCTCCAAAACCCAAGAAGCAAGTGGTGACCCTTCCATCCGATCCAAATGTGCTAGTCGGCAAGAGGATAGAGCACAAATTTGATATCGTGGAGAAGGATGGCCACCAGAGAAAACTGAAGAAAAACGTGTGGTATACCGGAACAGTGAATCGTATAGTGAAGCATAGTGACAATATCTTTGAGACCACCTACGAGGTCTGCTATAACATGATTGACGATGGCAGCAGTGACTGTGAGAGTGATGAGGAAACTCAGAATACATTCCACTACCAGCTCCTCCTGGACTATGTGGAGGGTGACCTCAAGCTCATCGAGTAGACTGAGCAACTATTTTCCAATGCTGACCATGTCTCCTGTAGTAACAGAGCAAACGCATTCATAAAAATAAAATTTGTCACTGTCATCTTGAAGATCGGCTTTTGTTTGTGTCAAGATCCAAATTTCATGGCTGCAAGTATAATTCAGAGCAAATGGTTACATTTTGTTTGCCAAATTTGTGATAATCCTCCACATTACGGTGCCATTTGCTATAATACAGATACATGGAAATATATTCATTAATCCACACGTTTCTACCATCTTCAAAGTGGAATAACTTTGTAACGCCTTGACCGAATTACATGATCTTTGTATTATTTTATTCAGACAAGGCATAGCTATCTAAATAACAGAACCAAACAACTGAAAGATGGATATAAGATTTTGACCTGATGTAGCTAATATTTGGCAAAGTGAACATATTTTCTGCTACATAGCCACAGTCTCATCTGCTTAACTTGGTCATGGAGGCATCAACATGTAATTTATGTAATTTGATACTTTTTTTGCATTAAATCATACTGGGATGTTTGCTGAAATTGATAGCATGGCCCTACCTAGAAAATGTTCCACCAGCCGCCACTGCATGTGAATATATGTGACTGGTTCTTGTGAGTTTGTTCTTGTCATTGTGTTAATTATATAGATTTGGACTATATGCATTGTCCGTCAATTACGAAGCATACCGTCATGCGCTGAGTTATTGTTTGTTAAGCTAGTTTAGCGTAGCCTCCCAGAAGTGCGGTGCCTCAGCTGTCTTTTGTTTTGTTTTGTTTTGTTCCGGGTTCAGAGGTCACACAGCCCGTTATCTCCTACGTGAGCGCAGTCCAGCGAAAACATTATATTTCTCACAATTTAAGCTTCTGCATTTTCCAAATGCACCAGTATTATTCAAACGTATTGTTCGGTTTGTAAGCCTCGTACCGAATGGTTTAACACGAATATGTGTATTGTTACACCCCTAGAAACAAATAACCGTAGCTTTTAATGAGATTATTAAGTGGTGTTTCAGCTGCAGGACAGCACTGAAGGCCCAGGTATAAAATGCATGGCCCACCACTGAATTTTCCATCCATAAGATGTTGTCTGTCTCCCGTCTGCCTGATTCCATGGAATGCAGCATAACATCAGCTCCTTTCATCTTAAATTCATCAGCGAAAGTTGGAAAGACTATACCGTTTTTTGAAGAATAACCTGTAGAATAACATCATTTTCAGAAATGAATGTTGACAATGTTTAATGAAAGTGTTAAAATAAAAGCAAATTCACACTCCTGTTGTCTGTATAAAGTAAAGAACACAGATCTTTACTTTCTGCCTTGGTACATAAAGTACACAATATGTCCTGCATCGACACCAAGCAATGCCACTGGCAATGCCACTGACAATGCCACTGACAATTACACATCTGCGATGTGTAATTGTGGTCGTCTCTGAAATGTTGCTATCAGAAAAACAGACACCTGCATGACATGCTACTGTATGTATATATGGGGAGTCCTTAAAAGAGAGAGAGAGAGCGTTTTGTTTGAAACTTAGCTGACCACAAACAGAAAATAATTATAGAGATTTTGCCGTTGATGGTTTGATAAATGTATGGGATATTGCTCACCTCCAGGTCGGAGACTCATGTGCTGCTGCCCATCAAGAACAAAGCCTCCCATTGGCTGGCCATCTGGACTGTAAGTTGTACCCTGACTCACTGTGAGCGTAGAGGAGAAGCAAGATTATCGGAGTGAGCAACCCAGAGTTCTACAATCACTCTGCTTCACACCCAAATATGCTGCACACAAAGCCACCTCTTCATTCTGGAGCTCCTTCATGCAATCAATTCTCCAAAAGCCTTAAGGCTGACTTCTCTGATACATAATCTGTCTCACTTTACATACTGTGTGTAAATCCTGTCGTCCACTCTGGAGCCAGTGGAGTGATATCAGTAAGACACCATAGTTTGCATTTAGTTTTAACTGATCAGTCAAGAATGGAAGGTAGTATTTAGTACATTGAACACTGAATGAACTGCAGCTTTACCTGTTCTGTTGGACTGGTCAATCATAGGTTGGACTATTCTCCTCCTTGCATTGATGAACCTGGAAAAAAGAGCAATATTATGTGAGCTATTTGATAAACAGGGGAAAGCGTCACTACATATTGAATGGAGCTAAATCATTAAAAAATGAATTATTAAAAGCTTCCACATTACCGAACATTTTAAGGTTCAGCATTCCTGACCCTGGAACACTTACATGTGATAAAATATAAACTCAAGTGGTCACTTTGACAGTATTCCACTGCCTTTTTTCGTGAATGGACTTTGCTCAGGTGTCATCCTGTGAACCTTAGTATGGAACTTTGGTGACATGACTCAGTTAAAGTCACTAAATCCATGAAGCAAGTAAGTACATTTTGAGTTCAAATCTACACAGCTATATCACCAGAGGACTATAATCCCATACAAGCGCTGCGTAACTGCATTGAACAAATCAACAACTGGATGTTCTAGAATTTTATTCAATTAAACAAAGATAAAACAGAAGTAATTGTTTTTGGTTCCAAGGACGAACGATTGAAAGTCACCGCTCAGCTTCAATCACTGATGTTAAAAACCACAAACAAGCCAGAAATCTAGGTGTAGTTATGGATTCAGACCTCAACCTGAACAGCCTCATCAAGACAATTACATAATCAGCCTCCTATCACCTGAAGAATATATTAAGGATTAGAGCAGGGGTTCTTAACCTTTTTGACCTCGGGCCCAACCTTTCAAGTACAATTCAAATTCGGCTTTTTTGTTAAAAGAAGTAATGCTCTTACTAATACTGCGACAACTACTACTGCTGCTGCTAATATAGTATTACTACTTCTGCTACTACAACTATAACTTTTGCTGTTGCTACTATTACTACTACTGCTACGACTATTACTGCTACCATCAATATTATTACTACCACTACTGCTATTACTACCACTACTACTATTACTTATATGACAACTGCTACTACTACTACTGCTATTCATGCTACTAAAAGTAGTAATACTACTACAGCTATTAGTATGACTGCTACTAGTACTACTACTACTGGTACTTCTTCTACTGCCATTACTATTACTTCTATATATTAAATACTACGACCAATACTACAGCTATTACTATGACTACTGATACTACGTCTTCCACTACTTCTTCTAATTACTAATACTTCTACTACTAATAATACTTCTACTACAACTACAACTACAACTTCTACTGCTACTACAAATATCACTACTGCTACTACTAGTACTTATTCTAATGCTACTAATACTTCTACAAATAATACTTCTACTACAACTTCTACTACTACAAATATCACCACTGATGAAAAGTTTTAAGCCACAGGAACCGTTCGAATATCAAAATGTTCAGCTTTTTCAGGAGAGGGGTGATATGACTTTTCATATTTGTAATCTTTAAATTCTTTGAAATATTAAGCTATTTGCAATTTTCTTTTGAATGGGATCTCAATGGAGACAATCTTCAAATCCTGTTAAACTTCTTCAACTTTCAAAGCCTTCTTCTTCCTCATACTTTCAGCTACAGACACCATAGACATTTCAACTGGAAGAGTTTTCAGCAGTGCAGTTTAAATGCTTTTGGACTTCAACATTTTTCAGACATTTCTTAATTTTCAGCAATTTTTTACAATTAAGCTTTCAGCATTCCAATGCATTTTCAGCAGGAAATGCATTTTCTAGTTGATCTCACTCTTGGTTTGATTTGTATTCAATAAGTATATTGTTACCTGTTCAACTCCACCCCTATTTTGGAGCAAAACCACGTAAAATGACATACCCAAATTAAAATGGCTGTAGCTTCTGAACCACTCTGACTATATGCATCAAAAGTGTCAGAAAACCTGTAGGTCATACAGAAACAGAGCAGTGGGCCTTTGGAGTCAGTAAAAATTGAAGATTTTTGTCCGCATAAAATAAGAAAAAATCTTCCAGTATAAATAACTGCCTGTGGCTGTATCTGTACAGGTAATGTACAAGTATAGGGCTGTAACTACACTATCAGTGAACAAGTGCCTCAAATTTGAAGAATATTGGACAAAGTATGACCATTCTACAGTGTTTCTTTCATGAAGAGATCCAGGCGGAGCTCTAAAAGGATATTTGGAGACCCAAATGGACACATGGTAACCAAATGATATTCTGACACACTAAGGGTGTTTCTCCCTTCATATTTTGATATTATATTATTTTCCTTTTATTTTTAGCCTTTGCAAATTGCAAAAACGATGTATATATGGTCGAAGATGTGGTGTGCGAGTAGCGGACTTGCTGTGCGTAATGGCTGATTCTGAACGCTGCAGCTCGAGTCCTCACTAAGACCAGGAGGGTGGATCACATCAATCCAGTTCTGAGGTCTTTGGTCTGGCTTCCTGTCCAACAAATAATTGACTTTAAAATCCTGCTGTTGGTTTACAAAGCACTGAATGGTTTAGGGCCAAAATACATCTCTGATCTGCTGCTACCTTATGAACCATCCCGACCCCTCAGGTCGTCTGGGACCGGTCTACTTCCTGTTCCCAGAGTCAGAACTAAACATGGAGAAGCAGCGTTCAGTTGTTCTGCTCCACATATCTGGAACAGAGTCCCAGAAAGCTGCAGGTCTGCTGAGACCCTCAGCTCCTTTAAATCAAGATTGAAGACTTTTCTGTTTGCTGCTGCCTTTAATTGAACCACATTCAATTAATATATTAATCAATTTCTGCATTTCTGCATTTTACTACTGCATTTTATTTTTTACACTGCTTTTTAATGTTTCAATGAATGTTCTTAATTGTTTTAAATCTCCTTTTCTTTTGCCTTATGTTTTCATGCTTTTAATGGTTTTATGTGAAGCACTTTGAATTACCTTGTTGTTGAAATGTGCTATACAAATAAACTAGCCTTCATAGTGCAAACAGTTATTATGTCTTAAATCTATTTTGTGCAGATTATGTTAACGGAATCAGCTGGATCATTCATAAAATTAGTAAAAAGAGAGATCCCAAATGTTTTCAAATGAATAAAGAAAAAGACCCAGCATTAAGAAAAAATGGCAATTGCTCTGGACTTCTTTTTCAAAACTGGAACACCGCTGTGTGTCTCCAAGGATTTGACTAGTCATATAGTTTATTCCTGTTGACATAATCTGTGGTATTAGAGAAAGTCTTGTCTGTTATTGATTTGGGTATAGCCTTGCAGCCGTAGGCTGTGATGAAGCTAACTGCTTTACCAATGTTATGCTATTGATACATTCAAGAAACAGACAGTATGGTGAGTGCATGCCTTGATATCTGTTTTGGATAAAGCCCGTGGTCGCATTTACTCCTGGATTAGAGGTTGGCGAACGCAAACTCTTTGGTGGATTTTAGAAGAGAGTGGCGAAGCAATGTCATCTCAATTAATCCAAATTTGAATCCTGCGCTGGCTGCCAGTAAAAAGATGACATGCAGAAGTGTATCGTCTGGATACATCATCTTTAACCCCTTGAACTCTCAGCTGCTTTTCCACAGTTTATATTCCCTTTATTCAGAGGATAGTCACTTCATGTCTTAGCCAAGTATGCCATAAATTGTTATTCTCAGGATAAGGTAGGTGTGTTTTAAGTGAATTTAGCATGTCAGTGGTACATTACATGTTCTAGGACAGTTTAGTTTAGTAATATGTAATTTGGCTTAAATTATAGGGAAATAGATACACTGTTAGATACAAAAATTGGCAGCGTAAAATAGAGTTGTTTTTCTCAGTGCACTGCAACTAAACATAGAAAAATTTTAAATTTACAGACAGACACACAATACAAGATACAATAACGATACAGTGTAACAATGAATGACTATTTACTTGGATTTGATATGTATAAACTCAACACAATTTAAAACTAAATATATAACCCTGATAAGGATTACAGACCTGTAATATTAAGTGTTACCAAAATTTCCAAACAAGGTTTTATATTTTTACAATATCACCATAGCTACTCAGCATATCTTTTGATGATGTTTAAGCAGCTGTTTGGACTTTTATTTGTGATGGCCATCAGCGATACCCCGACTGCTGGAAGAAGAGCAAGTCACACTAAATCCGACAATATGTGTATGACATCTGTGTGTTTTGGTTTGACTAAATTACAACTTTATTACTCAGTCAAGACTGAGGTGAAGATATAATATGTATTCTAAATTCAAATGTATTTATACAATGCATTTCGCAAACCAAAGATTCAGATTGTGTGTGCATTTGTGAGTAGATTCCAATCTGGCGTAAAAGTGACTTACCAGTTGTTCACTTGAAGGATGGTGAGGCCTGTGTCTTGTGCTAGCTGCTTTTTCTGCTCCTCTGAGGGGTATGGATGCTGTGAGTGACACAAAGATCAGAAAGCATTCAATAAATACAAATAGGTCAAATTAACGGAAAGGTTTCAGCCAAAAACAGCTTGCAATTATCCGTAGTCATATAGTGCAGGCTCTTGTACTTCAAGGAAAAAGTTCCACTCAGGAAGTACAATCCTATTCTGTGGCAGTCTCTCCTGTTCCTGGAAGCAAGTGCACAAGTTGCCTCTGGAAAAACAGAGGCTGACCAGAGTTTGGCCCCCCGAACACTTCATGTTAAAAGCGCGTGCCATTGTGTGACAGTATTTGACATTATTTTACATTGCTTGATAAATGATCGGGTGGGATATAAAGAGGCACAATGGTGGCTTTTGTTTGAGGCCCGATAAGGTTAAGCCCCCTGTCACCCCCCAACCCCTCCCTGCCTTGCTCCTTCGGCCCTGATCCCTTGGCTGGTTTTGTGTGTGTGTGTTTGTGAGACAGTGGGAGGAGGACGGCAGATGGTAGACAGAGGTGATCCTTGTACTGAGAGTAGGGTCGCGGGCCAGTCCCCATTCTGCTGCTGTCAGGCCAGCAGCCATCTCCTGTGGTTATCGGTGAAGGATGAGTTTCCAAGCACCTCATTTTTTAACTGCCTTTCAGGCCTAGTACACACACACACATGCATATATCATTACACTTGCATATGCAGACATGGAAATGTGCATTAACACAAGCTCAAACAAAAGCTTACAAATGCAATTACACATGCGCTGTAGTACACAGCAGGGATTCCTAACCAGGGCCGTCAGCTTCATTCTACTAAGGATTCATAAGTCACAAAGGTTGTGGACCACTACCACCACTATACAGTACCAACACATGCACATACACACATGTAAACACACACAAACAGAACTATACGCATATTGGTATAAACAGGTACAAAAATGGACACTTAAGACACACACAAACATCTGTACTGAGGTTGTATTTTGGAGCAACTTTTACGCACACCTCCCAGCTTGGTGGCTGAAAGTCAAGAGACAAATTACTCTTAACTCCTCCCTCAAATCAAAGCTCTTTCTCTCTCTCTCTTTCTCTCTCTCGCTCTCTCTCGCTCGCTCTCTCTCTATATATATCTATAGATAGATATATATATCTATATATATCTCATAAATGTGGCCTTAAGATGGAGCAAAGGTTCAAAGGAGTTAATGATGAACTATAACAGAACATGAAAAGTACAACTTGTTTTGTACAGACTGAGGATATGAAGTTAAGTTCAATTTTATTGATATATATAAATATAAATAAATTGCTCGAAGTTATGTACTAAAATACTTATATACTAATCTATAATTGTACTTTTCATATTCTGCTATCGTTTATCATTAACCAAACTGAATGGAGATCAATGCCTGCTTATTCCGGAATATGTCTGATCATGAAAAGAAGGGCTGAGACTTCTGAGGCAGAAATGCGACAGTTGGGTTATAAACCTGCTGTAGGGTCAACACATTGGAACAAAAACCTTTGTTAGGAGCAAAGAGAAGAAGTGTTTGTCTAATTAGATTGTGGGGGATAATTAAGTTGTCATAGATGCTTGTCCGTCACATATAGACAGGCAATTCATTGTTCTATCTCAACTGAGAACACAATCAGACTTTAGCTGACTTTGACACAACACTAGTGACCTTCAGTGGATTCCAGGTTTGCGCCCCAAACTCTTTGGCAGTAATCATTGAATGTGGATAAGTGCAAGGTTGCATGGAAACCAACAGTTACGACCAGGCTAATAGGCCGATAATGAATAATATAATGAATCGAAACCATTCACAGCTGCTTTCTCTATAGCTTCCTCAGAGGGGATCTTTTAAGGGTCTTCAGAATGGACAACAAAAGCAGGAGACTACGGCTAGTGGTGGACATAAACAGCCCCCCTAACGGCCTTCCAACCGCGGGCCTCACACTGCAACGTCTGACAAAACATAATCCCGCTCTTTTCACACCCTCAAGACTGATGAATGCTTGATCGCTTGGGTGTTGCAATAGGCCTTTCAGAGGCCAAAGGCCCTTTGCACACTTTTCATAGGCACATCCTGCCATGGCAAACACTTGTGCTTAACAAATTAGGCCTGAAAGGGAATGGGGAACAGAGAGGGGATAATTCAATTATCCTCCTTTTTCATCTGGAAAATCTAAAGGTGGGCTTTGGAAAAGAGGGGATTACTCCGAGTACAGGACTTGTATGGGCCTTTTACAAATTGAACAACTGAGATGTAGAACAACTGTGGTAGCGGCAGCGCGGTGGTATCTTTTGGACCTTGGATAAAAGGTAAAGCTCTCCTCTTACAAAACTCTTAAATACTGCTGCAAATTCTAAACGAAAGGCTCCTGATATAGATTTCTGTACAAACTGTGGACTACTATTTCAAGAAGGAAATTTAGATGTGAGCATGTCTCTGCTTTGTTGTCTAACAATGGAACAGAACAGAACTTTTAGGATGCCTTCGGGAAATCTAGCCAAGGCTCATTCCTAGATGTTGGCTGATTGAGGAGCTGGGGTTAGATGACATTTATTTCTAGCATTAAGTTAAATCTATGTAGGGCTGCTGTTTGAAATCTATACAATGCCACAGCTAGATCCCCTTACCGTAAGGTGCTGGAAGAGCCACGCTCTCATTATATTTGTGGCTACTTTGGGGAAGATGCCTCGTTTCTTCTGCCTCTTCTTGTCCTGGTCATCCTCGTCTCCTGTGCCCGGTGATGCCAAGCTGTTGTCGAGGGCGTCTCCTGCGAGACAAAAGGAGTCCCGTTACAAGAAAGCTTTAATTTGGTCCTATCACCTTCACAAAATCATGTTGCGAAAGGGCTGACAGAGGAAGATTTCACTCCTCTGTGGAACAGCAGCACAAGATTCTTCCTCTCACCTCTGCCATTGGATAATGAAGAGGAGTTTGTAGTGTGGGAGCTCAATAAAACCAACAGCTATTAATTCAATCTAAGCCACGGATTTGACATGAGATAATGACTGTGGGAGTCGTGCAACTGCTATAAAATAATGACCGTTCATACTGCAGTCGGAGTCAGTCCAATGTACTGATATTTATATGTGACCTTTTCTTAACTAATAATTTCTCTAAATATAAAAGAAGGAAACAACAAAAGTCTATCCTGTGCAGAGCCCAATAACATCAAACCTTGTGCTGTTTGAAGTCCGAAACAAGGGGTTAATTTGGGGTATTGAGGTAGAATATGAGGGTTGTGAAAGGGTGGGTTCCCATATGTCCACTGATGGACCAGGTCCATCTACCCCACACACAACCCCCGACTGACAACTTCAGTGTCAGATTTAATGCCGGCTATGGATCCTGCCATTAGCAGCATCCTTGTTTGATTTCAGCAGGAAGCTGACGTGGATCAAGGCAGGGGACTTCTTTTAAGCTGAGATTTCCGCTCCTGCTAGCTAACTCAGTCCATCTTGTATCACAAGGGGCACCCCGCTCCCTCTCCCTCTCAGCCATTAATTGTGCATCAGCCGAGATGATTTACTTTTAACAGTGGTGGTTATTTTTCTTGCCCTCGAGGCAGAGAAGCCTTGAAAGCTTGCCTGGAGGGCATGTGAATAATGCATCTGAGAGACTCCTCCCCCGAGGCGGGACAGGAACCCTACTTTTCTTAAGATTTGCCCTAGCATGTCTTTTTGTTTTTAGAGATGCATCAATCAAACATGCCTATATGAGCCATATTCATGAATAAATATTTCAGCCAATGAATATTGACATTAAATAGGATGTGTTCTAGGGTCGTGGGCTATGGGGGTTGTGAGAGTTTTGACGGATGGTATCCAGCTCTGAGTCATGGGCAGGGTACAGGGTTCAAACTGCCTCTGTCCACTACTCTTTAAGTTGTTTTGTCCCCCACCTCTCCTACAGCCTGTCGTTTAAGTAACTTTATTTCTGGGCAAATATTCCCTTCGGTGGTGGAAAGTTCGAGATTGAGATGTCATCTCACAAGTGACCTAGCTACAGAGACCAGCAACTTTTAAATCATCACATTTGTTTGATCATCTTGAAAAACATTCACAGCTTCTAGCAACCTCATGGGTAAGAGCAAAACAAAAGAACTTCATCTTCAACTCCCAACTAAGCTAAGATGAACACAATGTAGAGTTGAGCGAATGAAGACAAAACTAAATGGCAATTCAGTCTGATTATCAGGCTTTAGTATTCTAGAAAAATTCACATCAACATATTAAAAGATATTTGACGACCAAATTATTTTTCAATACCAACTTTATATTCCTGATGAGACTGGTGCATCTATATCGCTTACATAAAATGGGCAAGTCCATTCAATATATAATAACATAAATCAAAAAGCGGCCTCAATAATAAACAAGGACTTGAGTTTCATATTTGGGTGGTACTGTAGTATTTTTCATCTTCAGATCATAAATCTACAGTTCATATTTGGTAACAAAAAGCATCATAAAAAGTTAAGAATGGAAAGAAAGAAAGACCTTATTATGTCTGAGGAAGGCATGCTGTTCACCCCTCCAACCCCCACCCTGGTCCACCTCCTCTCCTCTCCTCATCCTCCTTTCTTCTGCTCCGGAGAGGGTAGAGCCGCAGGGCAGATCCTCTGCTACACTAATCGCTACTGACTGTTCCCCGGCAACTCAGCCAATCTAACCAGTGTGTGACGGTGCAGTCTCAAAGTCATACACCCGTGCAAGTCTCCCATGCCTACCCTTCACCCCCACCCAACCCCTCCGCCCCCAATCCACTGTTCCTGCCAGTGTCTGCAGTGTCGGTGAGGGGGGGTAGATGGAGGGGTGAGCATTACTGCAGGGATGGCTGGAGTATTGCCCCGGGGCTAAGAAGAAAACACAGAAAAAAAGCACCTTAAGATATGAAGAGTCTTCTTGTCCTTTCTAGCACCTTTTACATCTGCTTCTCACATACGCTCAACTCTGTTTTGCCTTTGTTGTTGTAGACTACCTCTTTATACTATTTAGGTCAATGCAACTCAGCCTTAATTGCTTTTTTTCTTATATATTATGTTACTTACTACATTCAAAGCATTTTGGAGCCATTGAGATTAGGAGTACGGCAGATATTTCTATCTTACTTTGCAAAATTTGCCTAAGTTTGACAATGAAAGCTTTTTTAGGAGATGAAACTGAAGCACATATTCAACTGAAATATCTTACTTAATATTATTGTGGCTGACAAAAAGTTACAGATTAAAGCTTTGCCACAGGGCTGATCATTTTGTATGTATATGTACACCAGACCTTTCAGTCTCCTCCGCTATTGCATTACTGTGTATTATTTATATTCCTTTATTTTATGATTTAATACTTATTTTCATTCTAATTTACCATCAATGTATTAATGTATACGTAATACATGCTTGTCCATGTGGTGATTTCTGTGTGTTGGATATCATTTTACTTTCATTTTCTCTCATGCTGCCTCCCCAGTCTCTGCTCTCTGTAGCTCAGGGGCTCTTAGCGCTGGGTGAAGTAGTCTTTGGATGATGTGTCCATAAGACGAAGTGCAGAGCGGCTAGCAGAACTGATTATAGCTCTCCCAGCTGCATCAGTGATGCAAAGCCAGCGCAGCCTGTCTAATGAGCACAGGGGGGCCTGATCCATCATAGGTGACACCTTGGGGCTCCACCCCTTATTATACATGATACACAGCTCTAAGACATGAAGAATCCTCTGTGTGAAGAGGTTGAACATGGTAAGTATAAGCTCTTGATGGGGAGATGCAACTTTTGAAAGTTGTTTAAAGCTATTAAAGTACTGTTTGAACAATTCTACCTGCAGTGGCCAGTATTTCACTGAAAGGTTGCACAAGCAAGTGTTGAATGAAGAAGATTTCTGGGGATGCTCAAGTGCTTTCTAAATCACTGAATGAGACCATTTGCTTTTCACTATTAGGTAATTCATCACATTGAAGGTTAAGTGTTTAACATAGATCGTAGATGACGAGAGTACATAAATATAGGTATTTACCATTCAGGCAAACAGGGCTCGATATTGTGCTAAAAGCCTGCTGTCTACAAACCATCCTTTATTTGGTTCTAAAGGATTTATTTACGATAAAAATATATGAATTCTTACTCAAATCTGGAGGTGAATAGAATTTAGTTTGTGATGCTCACAGCATTGAAAAATAACATTAATCAAAATTCAACAGCAACATATCTTTCCAGAAGAAAATGTAAATGTTTCAAATGTAATTATTGCTATGAGCAGCACAACATGAAATTCCATTCACCTCCATTTTATTAGGCTGGAAACGGATCTCAAAAGCTAAACTATTTGCATGCATAGATGCCTCTAAGAATAAGTGGGGAAATAATTATTTTGATATCCAGTTGAACTGACCCTTTAAGAGTAAAATATCCAAAATTGTCAGTCCATAGAATTAGTTTTCAAGTAAATTATGTATTATTTCCTGTAAGAGCTGACACAACAATTTGTACTTTCCTTTCCCTCCACATCCAGCATTTATCTCTTACTCTTCCCTCCCTTTAAAAAAATAAAAAGTCTGACATCCACAACATGACAGACGCTAAAGGGACATTAGCCCACAGTCTCAGTGAAGCTGTGATGTCATTGGCATGTCAGCACCTCCACCTCCCCACATTCCTGACTCTTGACTCCAGGCTCTGGATGTGACCAAAAGATGCAACACATCCTGTTCCTCACATTCCATTTCTCAACAAGCGTGTGCAGGGTATTTTTGAGTCACTCTTACTGTCTTTTGTTTTATTTGGGTCTTTGTGATGGACATTTCAAGCCTCATTATTGTCCTCCCCCTTTCAAACATTCCTTGGAGAGCTCAGCCCCTTTCCCTGTGGTCAACAGCAGTCACCCTGGGGGTTGAGCTATCCAGGAGAGCCCTCTCTGCATATCACACAGCTTACAAGGCAACAAAAAACCTCAGAGCTTCCAGAGGAGGAGGCAGCCATGACCCAAACCACCAGCCACACATTGTATGGATCATCTACCTGTGGTTAGATAGGGCTGGAAGCCACATCACCACCACTTTAGTGTTCCCAAATGACAGTCGATTTTAAAAGGTTTCATCAGACTACGGAATCATTATTAGTGACATCCCACTGCTCAGGGCCGGACTCATTTTCCTCTCGTGGACAGTGAGGAGAGGGGTAGGACTCAGCCTTTGTACCTCGGCTGCACCCCAGCCCAGGAGTTTCATGCCTCAGACCGGCCCACTTAAGTTCACAACCTTTGATACTGGAGATATGTAATTATAGCTTTAGTTTGCAAATCAGGTATAGTGCACTATTTCTCCACAACCTTCTTATTTCTTTTAAACTCTGGCCTTTCCAGCTCACCCTTTTGTCTTTATGTTCTCCTTCATGTCTTTTTAGTCAACTTATATTTATTTGTCTTTGTCACATCTTCTTCCTGGAAGTGTAGCCTCTATGGTGTAATCTAAGTTCAAAGTGATGTCCTATATCATCACGCATCAGAGTTCAGGGCTCACACGGCACCTGTGTCCGAGTGGAGCTAATCATGGTTAAGTTAGCCTTTCGACATGCTGTCGTGTGAAGTTGCTGTTGAATAAAAGTCATAAACGTACTTAAAATAGTCGCCAGGTTTAAAAAACAAAACATGATGGCCAACGTGATCTAATTACATCTAACTTGTTTATAGTACTGTTATCCGTTTGTGCACTTTATTTTATATTTTACTTTATTTTATATTTTACTTTATTTTATATTTTACTGTAAATTTTAATGTTTCTACTTTGCACTGTGTTGATCGTTTTTGATTGTTAAATGTTATGCACCTCCTGTCATGTCAAATTCCTTGTATGTTCAACATACCATGGCAATAAACGGTTCTAATTCTGATTCTGATTCTGATTCTGATTATGACATGATTGTGTTTACCGTCCTTGCATCCCAAGAACTGCTGTTGGACAGCACAATCACTTCCTGTGTTCTGTTGGATTGTCTTATTTCAAACTATTATTTGAAATACTAGTATTTTGATAACCTCATGATCATCTTTGACATTTGTAATTTTGAAAAACTGGGAATTTATTTATTAATAGTTGTATCTAGGTTTGATTGAACTTTCTGTTGTTGCACACAGTCACAATTATAGTGTTCTCTCTGTCACCCAACCTGGGGGATACTTCCACAAGACTTTTTTAAACACAAACTAAATATATTCTCTCGTTTTGCTTAACAAGACAACAGATAGAACACGTTGACCTTTTTAAATATCATGTTATTTCAGTGTTTTAGGTGCCTAAGCCTGTGGGACAGAGCACGTAAACCCTGGCCTCCAAACTAAGCTTTGTATGGTAAACCATCCTCCTCGACCACCACACCAACAGCCATTTCCTGAGTTGGTAAAAACTTCGCCAGCGAGCATAATCCGGGCATCAGTTGTGGTTCCACCAAAATGTTCTGCCAGGGGAAATTAGTAGAGTATAATTGTATGTTGTGGCAGACAGGGTGCACCTGCAAATTTACTCGCTGCTCAACTGTGATACTTCCTTAAGTTCAACTTGTTAATGTCATAACAGTAAGGAGGGAGTCAACTTTTTGGATTTACAGGTGATACTTGGGCAAAGGCACAAACTTTAGTAATCAGTGCATCCTTCAAAAAATATGCAAAATGGACTGCTGGACTGAGAAGGGACACAAACTGGTGTTCATTCATCCATAACCAGCAATGCAGAATAATTGCAAATGAACATAATCTTAAGAGACTTTAAGATGAACTGAATGAAAGATGATGGCTTTGTCTGCATTCGCGCTCACATCAGTGTACCTCATGAACAAGGTGAGCGTTCTTTCCAAGTACGGAACTAATTATAAAGCTGTAGGCCATCTACCTGCTCCAGATGGGATTAACATGATATACCTTTAACTGTCCTTTCTATACTTTCAGGTTGTGTTTTTGACTCTTCCCTGGCATGAGAATAGACTGGAAACAAGGCAGAGAGGCCCGGGGAGCAGCGGCAGGTAGCATGCAGCGCATCCTGCAGCAGCAACCACAGCTCTGATCATTCTGCCTCCTTCTTCTCTTCCTTTGTTCCTCATACATAAAGTACTCTGTCCTTACATCCCTTCAGGGGGAATTCTGCACTCCCATCCCCATGCATTCTCTCCCAGTTTTTTAAAAGCCCAAAGGGAAGAAGCTATTTACAACTCAATATACAATTTCTGGATACTGAATACTTGAATAAAGATTTACCAACAGAATTATGTCACACTCTTGTGTATCTTATGTGAAGCTAATATAATTTTCAAGAGTCTTGATCTGTTCCAGATTTTCTCTTAATCCTTTGAGTTTCTCTTGTCTTGCAAAGCATCCTCCTATTGTTCTTGGCAATGCTCTGCTCCTTGATGCCTGATGGGCAGAGGGTGGAAAGTTGCTTTAAAGTCCATTCTATTTTTACTGCGCCCAAAGGGGAGAAAAACAAAAACAAGCCATAAAACCCTTATAGTCTCCAATTAGCACATCAGAAATCCCATTAAATGCAGGAACACCATGGGTGACACAAGAAGGAACAGGGCTAGATGGCATCAGAGGGAGACAGCAGCAGACAATAACATCCGGCAACTAGAGTAAACTCAGTAGATCTCTCCATCAGCGTTAACTAAGAACCTACACAACTGTGAAAGTGGGGGAGCCCCAGTTCCATGGGGAAATCAACACTAACAATATACGAATATTGTATCTTGTCATTTTTTCTCACTGTCAACTAATACCATCATTGTTGTGAGCTTGTCTCTTCATCAAAGCTCTAGCCAGGATTTTAGAAACGTGTAGGTCTCCAATCCTCAAATCCTGTACAATTATTTTCAGTAGATACAGTTTAACATCTCAAACGTCTAGATGCAGTTTCTCCTTGACACAGCGACCCTTTAGCGTCCGTATGAGACGTAAACCCATTTACGGGTCAAAGAACCCAGGACTTCCAAGAGACCGTTGGTCATGGCCCCGAGTGCAACCAAGTCAACATTGACTTAGTTTACCGTAGTTTTGTTACGGAACTTCCGAACTTAACTAACAACAATTCCGTAATAAAACATAGTTATTTTACCTAACAAACCACGCATACCTAAAACGACATAAACCTACGTTGGAAGTGTATTTTGAAAACGTGAAAAGAGAAGATACTGAGACGCCGTCTCTGACAACTCCAAAACCAATGCTAGAAGGAAATCACTGAACAAGTGTATCACTGAACAAGCCACAGTCTTATTTGTAGGGAGTGAGAATAAATCCTGGTTTGGAGGTAGTGAATCCTTAATCTATTTATTAATTTTGTTGATGTAGAAAGTCAAATTTTCAAATACTGAATCTAAAATAACTGAAATTATGCAATTCAGTATGCACCATGTGCATTTCCTTACTATATAGAAACACCCCCAGGTTGCTAAAACTACCAAATCCCAAGAAAAGATATAGTAAACATGACCTCATCGTCCTCACTAACAGCTACACTCTGTCTCTCAAGTCCGACTTTCCTACTATGTCTGTAGCACTCACCCCAAAGCCCATTGGTTCATACTGAAGATATCAAATGGCTCACAAATATATAGTTTAATTTAAAAAACAAAATTCTCAGTAATGTCCTGAAGCAGCTGAAAACTTTTTGGCAAACATAACTCAAACAGGAATACATTTGTTGGGAACTCTTTACAATGGCAGATTAATAAATATTCGGGTTGCGGTTAGTCCTCACTAAACTTACATTATCTGTTTTAACCCCCAACCCCCCGAGTCACCAGTGCAGCAGTCCCCATGCCTCAGAAAGAGGTCACAGAAAAGTCAAAGCTTTGATATGAAAGAGGGCGCAGGAGGCCTGTGGGTGCTCTTACCGAGTTCACTGGTGTTGTCGCCACTATGAGAGACGTGTCCCCCACTGGACGGTCCCGGGGTGCCCACAGAAGGCGTGGAGTGGGCGTCATCCATGTCTCTCCAGGACGCTGGGTTCTGAGAGGTCAGGGAGAGGGCCGCACACCAGGGGACAGGAGATACGGAAACAGAGGAGAAGAAGAGAGAAGAGAGCAAAAAATAGATGAGGAAGGTCCAGTAGGTCCAGTATGAGGTCCATTATGTAGTTTCCCAAAGACACAAAGACAGCTGGGTGAAATGATTAGCATACGTAGTAAGGCAGCAACCAAGTCAACCAATATGAGTCTAGAAAAACATTACCATCCTGACCAAGAGGGAGGTTTAAATATAGTTGCAGAATGAGGAGCAGCAAGAGTTTAGAGAACACTTCAGTAACCCTGCAGCATGTAGACCCTCCTGTGTCCTGGCTGTTTCTGTGACTTGAGTTCGGGAGAAGACCTGTATTTATTGGGCAGATTGGCCTGGCCACTCAGACAGCCATAAGGCCAAACCAAACAGCAGATCTCCCTCTTCAGCCTCTCTGCGTCAGCTGTTTGCCGGATGGTGATCAGATGAAGAGCTCAGCAGATGACAACAAGAAGAGCGGGGACAAAGGCGCAGTGTGAACGAGCCCTCTCAATGACGGCCCCTCTTTTCTTATCCAGCCACCCAATTATTACAACTCCCGAGTACACACGGCTGCTCAAAGAGGCGCCATGTGTTTCTGCGTTTATCAAGCTAATGAAGGTCTCATTTCCCAACCACCCCATCTGTTAAAACCCAATTAACCGGAATGGAGTGTACAGCCAAGACTGAGAATCATAAACAGATGAAAAGAATTCTTTATGTTTACCTTATAGTTGCTCTTTTCCTCTCACTGTTATCCAGAGGACTCACTGTAAAGAGGGTTAAATTCCTACACCAAATGACCACTAGCAGCAAATATAAGATAAAGACAATTAGCTAAATGTACACAAGCTTTATGTTTTTGTTAATTAAACATGGCAAATATAGGGAATGAAGGATGTTTGTTCAGCAAAATTAGGACAAACTGGGCATTATTAAAGCATTAATAAACTGCCAGCTCAGCTATTGTAACAAAGAAGCCCATTTCCTATGATGCATGACTCTCTGCAAGGTTTGAGTTCAAGTTAACATACAGTATCGATCACTTCTCTTCAAGTATTCAAAATAACACGGGTTACCATGAATACAGATGATCATTTTGGGAATTCGTATTCCTTTATGTAGGATTCAGACTGTCTGTGACTGGCTGTGGATATGTATAACTATATAACCCTGCCACATCTGTCACAAATGAAACAGATTCATATGGAGGTATATTCTACAAAACTGACTTTAGGTTTTGGGACTGATTTTGGGTTAAAGAGATCTATCAAAGTGCCTAAGTGTTCAAAGCGCTGACCACGTAGTGACCTCATCATCTTGATTCAGGCTCTCAAACTTCTACTCACCAATAAAGGAAAATGCCTAGTTTGAGTATCGCCTGATAGTAAAAGTTCCACAATGATTTGACTGAACCAAACTGACATGTAGACGCTACATGATGGTCTGAATGCTATTTCAGATGCGTTTTCATCCTTTGAGAATAAACAAGGAAAGAAAACCTTGTTTTGGAGTTGTTTTTTGTGATGAATGGTCTCAAATTGTAAGGTGTACTTTTTTTCATGAATGATGCTAATAGAGATAAGTATTAATATGTTCACAGTGCAGTTTCTTTTAACTTTAGAATGTGCTAAAGGAAAATGTCCCTCAATAAAACTTACAAAAAAGTTGTTCAAAATTGGAACCTGATGGAATAAAATCGTACCGCTAGATGTCCGCTTGCTTTGAGGAAATAAAATGTTATGACTCTATAGATCAGGTCAGCAATCAGGACATTCAGTCCAACCCAACATTGTGAGCCTTCCCAGTGTCAGTGGAAAGCAGAAACACAAGCAGTTCAACAAACCACACAGAATCAAATGGCACAAGCATGCCTTTAAACTCATAAACTGCTTTTAGCCCTTGTGAATGACAAACATATTGTGGTACACTCAGTGGTTAAGATGCATGTACGTCACACAGCTGTGCATGTCTTCGTACCCACAGGACAGCAGCACATCCATTATGCAGCAGGCATTACAGCAGGAGAGTGTCCTGTCACATCAAGTGGTGGCCTCACACACACACACACACACACACACAAACACGTCAATGTGTTCTGTCTCTTAAGAAGGAAGCGTATTAAGAACTGTATTCTCAAGAGCAATTCATGAAATCAATTTAGTCAATACCAATATTTTTCACGGCCGACAATATTTTGTGTTATTCATATATTTTGTATATATTACCAGTGAACATTTTAATGAATACATTTTTTGCAAGGAAAAAATAACACTCAAACAACATTTCTCATGAGCCCATGAGTTGCACATTTGGAAATACAGAAAATAGGACTTATTTACAACCTGTATACAATATATTCATATTAATATCTATATATACTATATTGCTTCTTGAGGGTCCCATTTGTGTAAACAACAAGCTCCTAAAGGTTGAGAAGTTAAGTGTAGGTCATGCATTAGGACACCACTGAAACACTAAAACAACGGCTCAGTTCACTGTCAAC
Source organism: Melanostigma gelatinosum (assembly GCF_949748355.1). NCBI lineage: Eukaryota > Metazoa > Chordata > Actinopteri > Perciformes > Zoarcidae > Melanostigma > Melanostigma gelatinosum. The sequence goes on from NC_136652.1 coordinate 598,815, forward strand.
AGTTCATGGAGGAGCTTCCATCCAGAGGAAATGCTGAGTGCTCTCTGACATGAACAACAATCAGTTCATCTCAGGACTAAGTAAATGGACTGTACTTGTCCAGCTCTTTTCAAGTCTTCCACCCACTCAACACACTTTAACACTACATGTCATCATTCACCCATTCACACCCACTCATACTCTGATGACAGGAGCTACCATGCAGGTGCCACCTGCCCATCAGAACTATCTAACATGCGTACACTTCAGGAACAGCTACCGGAGCAATTTTGGGTTGAGTGTCTTGCCCAAGGACACATCGACATGGACTAGCGGAGCCGGGGATCGAACCGCCGACCCTCTGATTGAAGGATGACCCTGTTTAAACACTGAGCCACAGTAAGGAGTAAATCTGTTCTCTGCACACAGTCCAAATTGATTTGTTGTAGTCATGTGTCAATAGACACATGACTACAACACTGCTGCTGCTACACTGTAACTTTAAATCACTTCAACATCTGAATTTGCTTCTTTGTAAATGAACACAGGTGCCAAAAATAGGCTGTGTAAAGCACACAACAGGGGGGCCACCTAACAAAGAGTGCAGGGGCACTCTAGCAATACAAATCCTGTTGGCTGATAACACCAGGCTGATTGAGGCTGAAGCCCAACAGCAAACACAACACTTCCAGCTGCACTTTGTGCTCTGAAGATCATCATCGTCTGACTATTTTTCTTTATAAATCAACAGATAAATAAAGTTTAAAAGATTACTTTACAGACAAAATATGATTTAAATAACAAATCTCAACAGTCCATATTGTTATTAGCGGAAGAGAGGAGAAATGGTAGAGCGGACACATCCAGATGGAAAAAATAAAAGAACCCCCTTTTAATATTTCAGAGGTGAGGTACTCAGGAAGTAAGTAAGAAAAGGTATTAATGCTACGGTTTATTAAAATATTCTGTTACATGTAAAAGTCCTGCATTCAAAATATTACTGAAGTAAAATGTATTCGCATCAAAATAAAGTTAAAGTATTAAAAGTAAAAGTACTCACTATGCAGACTAATATATATTGTATTATAATAATGTTGCATTAATGTGTACATGACTTTAATGTTGCAGCTGGTAAAGGTGGAGCCCTTTTTGATGACTTTATGGGTAGTTTAAGCTATAATAATACATAATCATGTATTACAGTGAT